>NC_068360.1:21040256-21670256 GCF_020536995.1 Dreissena polymorpha
TTAAAAAGAAATAGATGAGCGGTTCTGCACCCGCAAGGCGGTGCTCTTGTTAATTTATATTTTTACTTTACCGGTAGTACCATAGATATATACTTAATGTATTTCTTGTCTCCTGTTATGCTTGGAATGCATTTATTGATTGTACACTTGTAGAAGTATAGCTTTATAAACAAAATAACATAATTATGATGCCAGCATTTGTGTGAATTTTTCTACAAAAATTAATAGGCAAAGAAATCCTTCATGCCTATTTGTGTATGTGTTTGTATTCAACGGTGAAAAGTCTTGGCTGTTATATTGTCAACTGTATGCTAATATTTCTTTAAATTTCAGAACTGAGAACAGACTTCACAAGGTCTAAGAAGGTCTAATACATGCCAACAGCAAATCAATTCCGTTGATGTTCTCTCTACATATCAATGGACAAATAAAGCTCTCGATATTAAGTGAACAAATAACACTGGATTACTTAATTCAATTTTATAACTGCACTACCATGACCATGAATAATTGTGCTAAGGTACAGCTGGCTTGGTTTGGACACATCACCAGGCACAACTCTTTGCAAGGCTGTTTTCCAGGGTACGCTAGAGGAAGGTCGACGATGAGGCCATTTGTAGAAAAGATGGATGGATAATGTAAAAAAATGGACATGCCTTTCCATGGATGAATTACTCAAAGCTGCACAACAACGACCCGACTGGAGGAGCATTTCTGTATCGTGGTTCCTCCATTTCCCAAACAAGCTGAAACCAGTTTGAGAATTACTGGGATAAAGAAATAATTGAATCTAACAGTCATATATTTGAATTGTTGAACACGCCAATCTATATTATGTATATGTGCAGAATCTTTACCTCTCAGACTATGACATTACCAATTTAAAGTACTGGAAATTTAGTTAAGTTTAAGTAAAAATTACATTTGTTTCATAAAGCATGTATTATTTATTTCATTATTTTTAACTCACCTGAGCACAAGGTGCATATGGTGTGCTTTTAGGATCAGTATTTGTCCCTTGTGCGTCATCAACACTTTTATCCAGGTTTTCAGAAGGAAAAAACTGGTTATTAGATTGGCGAATGTCGGCGGGCTGGCGGGCGAAACAAGCTTGTCCGGGCCATAGCTTATGTCCTTCATTGTGATATTTTAAAATCATTTGGCATAGATGTTCACCATCATGTTACTGTGTGTCGCGCGCAAGAATTACGTCGATATTTCCAAGGTCAAGGTCACATTTGGAGTTCAAAGGTCAAAAATGGCCATAAATGAGCTTGTCCAGGCCATAACTATGTCATTCATTGCGAGATTTAAAATTCATTTGGCACTTTTGTTCAACATTATTGGACATTGAACGGTGTGTCATGCGAAAGAAATACGTCAATATCTCCAAGGTCAAGGTCACACTTAGAGTTCAAAGGTAAAAGATGGCCATAAATGAGCTTGTCCGTGCATAACTATGTTGTTCATTGTGAGATTTCAAAATCATTTGGCACATATGTTCAACACCATTGAACGGTGTGTCATGCGAAAGAATTGCATTGGTATCTTGATATTGTCCGGGCTATAACTATGTCATTCATTGTGAGATTTTAAAACTACTTGGTACATGTGTTCACAAACATTGGACGATGTGTCATGCTAAAGAATTACGTCAATATCTCCATGGTCAAGGTCACACTTTTTTGAGTTCAAAGATGGCCATAAATGATCTTATTCGGGCCATTACTGTCATTCTTTGTCAGATTTTAAAATGAAAATGCACATTTATTTTGTTCACAGTCATTGGACGGCATGTCATGCAAAAGAATTCAAGAGTTCAAAGGTCAAAATGGCCACATGATAATGGCGTAATAATTCTTAAGAATCGCATAAATTAGCTTCTCTTGTTTTGTGAAGACAACATGCAAAATATTCTGTGTCAATGCATGTGGGGGTATAATTATGTCACGTGTATGACAAAGCCCTTGTTATCCCCCGCCATCGGCGGAGGGATATTGTTTTGGCGTTGTCCTTCTGTCCGTCTTTCCGTCCGTCCAGCGCCATATCTTGGAAGTGCTTTGGCGTATTTCATTGAAACTTGGTATGAGTATATATATGGATAAGATAATGATGCACGCCAAATGGCATTGTACACCATCTGTAAATAACAGAGTTATGTCCCTTTGTATCTTGAAAAAATGCTTAATTGAGTGTCAAATATAACACTTGTGTCCAGAAGCATATTGGCGGGGGATATCAATTCAACAAATTTGTTTGTTATAAATATATTTTTGTAAAAACCTTGTTGTGACAATTTTGTCCCTTGTTCCTTGTTAACACTATAGGTAACATTTATTGCTTGATTGCCATGAAACATGTTAAGAAAATGTGTCCCAATGATATCTTTGTTGGGTTTGAAACTGTGTCACACCAGGTCAAAACCTAGGTCACTAGATAAAAATAAACAAAAAAATGGTCACATTTATTGTTCAATCTTCTTGAAACTTGGGCAAACATATGTCTTAATGATATCTCAGCTGTGTTCGAAAATGTTTCGGGTTCATTGAAAAACATGGTCGCTAGAGGGAATCTTTTCTCACATGGCTAAAGTAAAACCTTAACACTCTAGAAATCACATTTATACTTCAACGTTCATTAAACTTGGTCAGATCATTTGTTCTTATAATAGCTCTGCTTTGTTCGAAAATGGTTATGGTCTGTTGAAAAACATGGCCACCAGGTGGTGGGGGCAGTTTACCTCATATGGCTATAGAAAAACCTTGTAATTCACCACATACGTAAGTGTGCAAATGCATTATTCAACATTACGCTGCTAGACTATCAACAGCATTATATTGTAATGTTCAGATAGGAAGCCATTCATGTACGGGGTATAATAGAGTAAACTGTGATACACGTTTAAGCTGTTCTTTGCTAATGTCTTATATCAACCCCCCCCCCATCAAATTTGGCACATGTCGGATAGGAAGTTATTTGATCAGTTATATAGCTATCCAAGTCTATAAAATAATTCAGGGTTCCCAGCCAACCTGGAAATCAGGGAAAACCTGGAAAAAGACTTTCATCTTTTCCAGTCAGGGAATTCGTGAACAGTTCCTGAAATCAGGGAAAAATCAGGGAATTTTGTTTGGTCAGACTTTCCCGACTTGTGTCGAGAATCTGTACGATTAAACAGCAAATCGAATCCTTTGTTTGGCTATGGTGGGTTTGTAGTATACATGTAGCTTAGTTATATCTGCAACTGCTATTTGAGGGTTTCTAAAATGAGAAATAGGTCGAAATTATGATCCTGGAATTTTTATTTCCATCAGGGAAAAATCAGGGAATTTTGTTCATACAATAAACTGAGAACCCTGTTTTTTACTTTGTGCGTGTGGCCTCTTCTGAACCCATTCAAGAAGAAATAACACATACATGTAGTCGAGGGCCTCAATATGAGGTTTTGTATAAAATATAACACTAGGTCATAATGACTTCTTTATTAACATCAAGTAACATTAATTTCATTCCAAGACATAACATTAACACAAGGGCTGTTTGTAAAACATGCATGCCCCCCATATAGGCTCTCTGTTGTAGTGAGAGCCATTGTGTGAATATGTTTTTTGTCACTGTGACCTTGACCTTTGACCTAGTGACCGGAAAATCAATAGGGGTCATCTGCCAGTCATGATCAATGTACCTATGAAGTTTCATGATACTAGCCATAAGCATTCTTGAGTTATCATCCGGACACCATTTTACTATTTCGGGTCACCGTGACCTTGACCTTTGACCTAGTGACCTGAAAATCAATAGGGGTCATCTGCGAGTCATGATCATTCTACCTATCAAGTTTCATGATCCTAGGAATAAGCGTTCTTCAGTTATCATCCGGAAACCATTTTACTATTTCAGGTCATCGTGACCTTGACCTTTGACCTAGTGACCTGAAAATCAATAGGGGTCATCTGCGAGTCATGATCAATCTACCTATCAAGTTTCATGATCCTAGGCCTAAGCGTTCTTGAGTTATCATCCGGAAACCATTTTACTATTTCGGGTCACTGTGACCTTGACCTATGACCTAGTGACCTCAAAATCAATAGGGGTCATCTGCGAGTCCTGATCAATCTACCTATCAAGATTCATGATCCTAGGCCTAAACGTTCTTGAGTTATCATCCGGAAACCATTTTACTATTTCGGGTCACTGTGACCTTGACCTTTGACCTAGTGACCTGAAAATCAATAGGGGTCATCTGCGAGTCATGATCAATCTACCAATCAAGTTTCATGATCCTAGGCCTAAGCGTTCTTGAGTTATCATCCGGAAACCATTTTACTATTTTGGGTCACCGTGACCTTGACCTTTGA
Source organism: Dreissena polymorpha (assembly GCF_020536995.1). Taxonomy (NCBI): domain Eukaryota; kingdom Metazoa; phylum Mollusca; class Bivalvia; order Myida; family Dreissenidae; genus Dreissena; species Dreissena polymorpha. The sequence goes on from NC_068360.1 coordinate 21,044,615, forward strand.
CCTAGTGACCTCAAAATCAATAGGGGTCATCTGCGAGTCATGATCAATGTACCTATGAAGTTTCATGATCCTAGGCCCAAGCGTTCTTGAGTTATCGTCTGACAACCACCTGGTGGACGGACCGACAGACCGACGGACCGACAGACCTACATGAGCAAAGCAATATACCCCCTCTTCTTCGAAGGGGGCATAATAATTTGTATGCAGTATAAAATATCACAATGCAATCTTAAAACCTAAATCAAGTCATAAAATTGGTACAAGGCCAATGCACATGTGAAGTATCAAGTGAACTTGTTAACATGCCAATTTATGTAGTGTTCATCTGCATCATTTTTACATTGCTGACCATGTCATTTCGAATTTAAAGGGGCCTTTTCACAGATTTTGGCATTTTTTTAACTTATTCATTAAATGCTTTATATTAATAAATGTAAACATTGGATCGTAAAAGCTCCAGTAAAAAATCAAGAATAAAATTTAAAAAAGGAAAAGAACATTGCCCGGAGCAGGTTTCGAACCAGTCACCCCTGGAGACCTGCCAGAGTCCTGAAGTAAAAACGCTTTAGCCTACTGAGCTATTCCGCCGAGTACACATTCCGGATGTATTTTATACGTTATATAAGCAATCTTCGTAGTTTCACAAAATTTATCGACAAAAACAGAACTCTCCACATTATTCAATCGTTTTCGCGTTGCAACGCTTTATAATTTTTAGGTTTTAAAATCGTCAAAAGATGCATATAATGGCTATATTAGAGCATGGTAAATGTTCAGTATTACTGTTTCCTCACAAATATCACAACTAAAATGAAAATGTGCGAATCTGAAACAACTTTTTTCAATTTTGTCAATTTACCAAAGTGTGAAAAGATCCCTTTAAAGTACTGGACTTTTAGTATAGTAAAAAAAATAACCATTGTTTCCTAAAATATGTAACAGTTGTGTTGTTATTTATTAATTAAATCTTAAAAACTTATGTTGCCTATTTAAACTTGTATCTGACAATGTAGAAAATAAACTAGACACTATTTGTAATGCACCAGACATATTGAACATGCACAATTATAACATTAAGCAATTTTAGCAATAGTAATATATTCTAATGACTTGTTCATGTATAATAGAGTCAAATGTGACGTTTCAAGCTGAACACTTTCCCTTAACCCTCAAATTGCTTTAATCCAGTAAATTCCCTGGGATGCTCCATAACTTGTGTCAAGTGTTTTTGTGCTGTTCGTTGCTAATGTCCAATATGCGGGGTACGGACATTAGCCCTCTTGGACATTAACCTCTAGGACATTAGCCCCTAGGACAAAAGCCCCTAGGACAAAAGCCCCTTCAAAAAAGTGCACACTAGGACATAAGCCCCAAGGTGTTTTACATGTAAAATTTTCAAAACCTTTTTTTATTTTAAGTCAGCATTTTTATGCCATATTTTTAAATTTCATATGTTCATACAAACAAAATATAGCTTGTACCACACGCGTACATTTTAGTGTTTTTTTTTTACAATTTCTTTACTATTTTTTCTTCGAACTCTATTTATTTTGCAAAATTTTGCTATCTGACACCATCCAGAAGTCTAAAATTATCTTACAATAAGATACATAAGTAACATATTGTGTTGTTGTTGCTGTTTAAAAAAAAAATAACCCATTAATTCCATTAATTTAAAAAAAAGATGAAATTAAATACCTAAAAAATGAATGCAAAAGTAGGTAGGGGCTAATGTGCTAAGGGGCAAATGTCCTAGGGGGCTAATGTCCAAAGGGGCTAATGTCCAAGGGGCTAATGTCCCAGAGGGCTAATGTACTACACTCCTAATATGCCCCCCCCCCATCAAATTTTAGTTAAGACAGTTGTTTACATTCTTGGACATATGCACTTCGTCTAGATTGCGGGGTACGGACATTAGCCCTCTAGGACAAAAGCCCCTAGGTTCAAAACTTTTTTTACATAAGCATTTTTATTCCATTCTTTAAATTTCATATCTAAAAACAAACAATATATAGCTTGTACCACACACATACATTTTTGTGTCTTTTTTTTTAATTTTTTCTTTTTTTCTTTGGACTCTATTTGCCAACATTTTGCTATCTGACACCATCCAGAAGTCTTAAATTACCTTATAATTAGATACATAAGTAACATAACGTGTTGTTGTTGCTGTTTAAAAAAAAACAACAACATTAATTCCACTAATTAAAAAAAGGTTAAATTACCTAAAAAATGAATGTAAAAATAGATAGGGGCTATTGTCCTAAGGGGCAAATGTCCTAGGGGCTAATGTCCAAAGGGGCTAATGTTCTAGCGGCTAATGTCCCAAAGGGCTAATGTCCTACACTCCTAGATTGCGACCATGTACATATCACCATAACATTGGGCATTAAATATACACAAATTGGTATGAAAAAGAGGTGGTAGAATCTGAGAAAAGTAAATATATGAGATACATGAGATGAAGATGTAGGACAGTGATAACATTTATTGCATGTATTATTTAATATAACAACCTGCACACTTGGTTTGGTGAACTAAAGTTACATTTGGACTGTAATTGGTGACCCTCCAAATATAATGAATATGTAACTGCAGAGGAAATTATAGTGTTCACTTGTAAAACTTTATTTCTCAAAGATTCTAATCATAGTTGTAATACTTATAGTGATGACATTGGTTAGTTAACCCAGTTTATGGCATACTACAAACAAGTATTAAGAATCATATTTCGTTAATTTCACATCAAATTTGAAGTGAAAGCTTACTATATTTATACAATGACATGAGTGAAATTTTAAGTCATTGAAATAAATTATATAATCAAACTAAATCAGATGATAAGAGCTGAGGCAACGGTCACATATACAGTTATCAAATGAATATTGTGATAAATAGTAATATCACTTTTGTATCATTTAATACAACTATCACTTTAATCAGTATTTACAACCAACAATTATTTATGTAAGTCTGTTAAATGTATGTGTACATGAAACCATTAGCCATCATGTATTTGGGTAACATAATTGTGTACATGTATAAAATCTAAAATAGGTATCGAAGACATAAATTATTATTGAAAACAGATTTTTTAATTTAAAAAAAAGCACATTATGCAATTTAGTGAAGCCTAGAGAGACTGGATATCAACCATTATTTTGACATGTCCCAGTTTGGATATTTCACACCTTTTGTGATAGGGGTCAGGAATGGGGGTCTGTATACCTGTACACAGTTCCCATATAGGGGTCATGAAGTTGAGACTGTTTCACCAGGGCCAGGAAGTGGAGTCTTTTGACCTGTGTAAACATGGCATGAGAGGGGCCAGTCGGTAGGTGATTAGGGGATATATTGGTATAGCGCTCATAACTTAGTGAGCCAATCAAAATAGTACAGTCCAATGATCCAATCGAAGTTACAGGGAACAAGTATATATGCTCCAAACACATGGTCTGAATGCAAATTTGATCATTTAATAGCAATATTGTTATCAAAAGCTGAATAAAGCAACTGAACATAATGGATTTTAGTGATTACCAAGAACTTGTGTGCTTCCTGGAATCTAACACCTACCCTGAACGAATGCAAGAGAACTCCTCCAAGGCAGACAAGAATCGAAGGGACAACTTCAGGAGCAAGGCAAAGAAGTTCTTCTTAAAAGGTACATTATTATGATAAAAACTTTCTTGTTTTTTTTATGCCTACTGTGTCCAATTTGATGAAATCCAAGCCGTGTGGGTCTAAAACGATTAACAGTTGTAAAATGTACACATAAATATATTGACTTGCATATTTTAAGGCTCTAAATGACAATTTTACTAGGAGAATCACACTGCATTGCTTATAAACTATCAAATTGTAAGAAAGCTATATCTGTTAACCCTTTGCATGCTGGGAAATTTGTCATCTGCTAAAATGTCGTCTGCAAAATTTCTAAAATTAGCATTTTCTTCGATTTTTTTCAAAGAATACAATCAGAATAGAACACAGTTTGGATCCTGATGAGACGCCACATTCTTCCTTCAAAATTCGGTTCCAGCACTGAAAGGGTTAAATAAGATGAACATTGAGAAAAGCACAAAAAATACTGACTTGCATATTTAACTGCCTAAAATCCACATTTTTAACAAGGAAATAAATATTTTCTTGACCAAAGTATGCATTAAACATTGCTTTTAGCATTTTAGTGCCTGTTTATAAACAACATTAAAAGTAAGCTATATTTGTTGAATAAGATGACCATTAAGCACATAAGAATATTGAATTGCATATTTTACTGCATAAAATCCACATTTAAATATAAAAAAATCACTTAGCAGGGTTGTTCTATTGTCCCTGGCAAGTAAAAGTTAGGTGCGGGCAAGTAATTTTATAATCTAGTTGTCCGCCCGGAAAAGTGCAAAAAAAAAAGAGCATTTAATTAAGGTACTTTAATTAGACTTTCATTGCTGTAATCATTATGTTAAATGATCAAAAAGAAAAAAGGTTTTGAGGTGTATCATTTGGGTTTATAAAAAATATGAGGTTTACAGTTGATGTGATATTTCATGTTTGGGCAAGTGGCTTTTCGTTCAGGGCAAGTAGATTTTCTAAGTACTTGACGATAGGGCAAGTTGGTTTTTCGGTTAATGTTAAGCCCCGCTTAGCTAATCTTGAGAAAGCATAATGCTTTAAGAATTTGAGTGCCTGTCATAAATAATTACATTATAAAAACAATATTTGTTGATGAACAATTAAACAAGGGCTGTTTGTAAAACATGCATGCCCCCCTTATGGGCTGTCAGTTGTGGCAGCCATTGTGTGAATATGTTTTTTGTCACTGACCTTGACCTTTGACCTAGTGACCTGAAAATAAATAGGGGTCATCTGCCAGTCATGATCGATGTACCTATGAAGTTTCATGATCCTAGGCCTAAATATTCTTCCGTTATCATCAGGAAACCATTTTACTGTTTCGAGTCACTGTGACCTTGACCTTTGACCTAGTGATCTGAAAATCAATAGGGGTCATCTGCCAGTCATGACCAATGTACCTGTCAAGTTTGTAATCCTAGGAGTAAGCGTTCTTGACTTATCATCCGAAAACCATTTTACGGTTTCTCTTCACCGTGACCGTGATCTTTGGACCTAGTGACCTGAAAATCAATAGGGGCCATCTGCGAGTCATGATCAATGTACCTATGAAGTCTCATGATCTTTGGCCTAAGCGTTCTTGAGTTAACATCCAGAAACCATCTGGTGGACGGACATATGGACATACATACATACGGACGGACTGAGCAAAACAATAAACCCCCTCTTCTTCGAAGGGGGGCATACAAATTAAGCACATAAGAATACTGACTTGCATATTTTATGGTCCAAAATTAACTTTACCCAAACAAAATCACTCATTTCTTACCCCGAGTATGCGAAAAACATTGATTTCAGCATTTTAGTTCCTGTTTATAAACAATAACATTGTAAGTGACCTATATTTGTTTAATAAGATGAGCATTTCCAAAGTGAAGCACATAAGAATACTGACTTGATTATTTTACAGACAAAAATGAACAACAAAAACACTATTTTCTAACTGAAGGATACAAAAAACATTGCTTTAAGCGTTTTTGTGCCTGTTTAAAAAAATTAGAAAAATACATTATAAGTAAGCAATATTTGTTGAAAAAGATGAATAGTTAGAAAATTAGTCACAAAATTGACTTGCCATATTCTACAGCCTAACAATAACGAGGGATACAAATGTATTTATTGCATAAGATACACAGTTACAGCCTTTCTGAAGTATGCAAGAAAAATACAATTTCAGACCTGATTGTGACCCATTACATTGTAATTCAGCTATATTTGTTATATAAAATCAACAGTCAATAATTAACACATATGAAGCATTTCTTGCACATTTTATGAAATAAAATAGACGGAAGTACTATTTTCTAACCCATCGTCTTTATCATTTTTATGCCTGAACCATTTCATTTAAGCCAAGCTTTTTGTTGAACATAAAGTTAACATACAAAGGAATTTTTATGCTGAAAACACATTTGTGATTTTTACACATGAAATATGTTATAATGTTAAAAACAATGTATTTCATAAATTTGGTTTTAGGTTGTGATCTGTACAGATTTGTACCTGGAAAGATCGATGGTACAAAGGTTGTTTTGAAAAAAGATGTAAACAATATCCTTAAGGAGTTCCATGGAAGTGCCTTTGGTGGCCACAGTGGCATAAACAAGACTAGAGAGGCGATCAACTTGCGTTATTGGTGGCCAGGGCTCACAGAGGACATTAAGAAATACGTAAGTATAAATCAGGGAAAAGGTGGGAATTGTAGAGGTTAAAAAGTAATTAATCCTTTCTTTACTGCAAATTTCTTGATTAATGGTTATTTATTAAAATGTAAGATTAGATTTCTTCAAACAGTCACAAACACAGCTTTTGAGTAAGGTGCAAAAACAATTTAAACGTAAAGTTCCCTGTTGTTATACCTCTATAAAGCCTTATTATGACATGCATCTGATAACTTCCACATGCTTTTTAAATTTTGGTTTACATATTTTGGTTTTTCACTTGTGATTATATATTTATCTTTTACTAAAGACCACTGTATACATATATAGACACACAAAGACAATAAATTATAAATAAACAATACAATCTGTTATTTTAGGTGAGTACCTGTGAGGCTTGTCAGAAGTCTGACCCCTTAAAACCAGCCAAGAAACCCGAACTCCAGCAAATAAAGGTATTACAATACGTAAAATATTCTCTGTACAGTAAAAACAGATAAAAACCTAACAATAAAGGAACAAGAGCATAGCATAACGGGCACGCTCAGCTGCGGGTGCAGTTTTGAATACATGAAAGCTTGACAGAATTTTTTTTCAAGTCACAGTGACCTTGACCTTTGACCTAGTGACCCAAAATTGGGTGTGGCATTTAGAACTCATCAAGGTGCAGCTACATATGAAGTTGTCGGTTGAAGCACTTTGATTTTAGAGCTAATGTTCAAAACCTTGACAAATTGTTAAGGTTTTAGCACGACGCGGACGAAGACGGAGACAACAACACCAGGACCATATACATTCAATGAGAAAAAGGATGTTATAAATTCTATGTACAGCAATTGTATAATATACATATTACAAAATAAGTAACATGAATGTACAAATTACAAACAGTTAATATATAATGTGCTATATATGGGACGCTGACAAATACATTGTTCTATATCAATTTTGAAACTGCATTTTAAGGAAAAATGCGAGTCCACGATGCATAGCCATTAGTATATTTTCTTCTGATAAGTTCGGTTTGTAATAGTTCCTTAAATTCTAGGTTTCTCGCCCATTCGAGCTGGTTGGTGTAGATCCTATGGGCCCATTCCAAGAAACATCCAGTGGCAACAAGTTCATTTTTACCGCAACAGATTATTTCACCAAGTGGGTTGAAGCGTTCCCAATTCCATCTAAAACTGCAAAGGATGTCAACAAATGTTTTAGAAAACTGTTTGCAACTCATGGCGCTATGAACGCCATTCTCACTGATCAGGGCCGAGAATTTGTAAATGAGGTAAAGTGCACATTTATTATTTTACTTGGTAGTTAAAGCATTAATTATTACAGCAGCTTTCTATCAAAAGTCACAAGGAAAGATAAAAACCATTTGCAATACGTAAACCAGCAATGTCCCTTCTCCCATAGCAATGAGTTTGAACACGAAATACTATGTCCCTTGCAAACTAGATTGTCTTTTTACAAGCTTTTTATTATATGACTCCTTATGTTGTCAAATAACAATCACACTTTCCCAACCTTGGCCTATCAAAGCTAGGGAGTATTTTAATTTTATAAGGAATACATTTTTGGTTTGAATGAAATTCCTCAAGTCATTCCCTAGGAACTATGTTAAAAAATGCCTCAATATTTCATATTAAGTGTTCAATGGACCAATATATTAACCAATTTACTATAGTTAAACTAGTTAGTAATCTTTGCCTGAATTGTAATTTGGATAAGAGAAATACATCCATCAAGCCATTCCTGTGCAATCAGCTTACCAAAATAATTAACTAAGTTTGGATGCTGACGCTGGAACAAACACAAGAAAGAGATAAATAGCTTCCTTTACAATAGTTGAGCTAAAAACAGACAAAAATAATGTGCGAATGGCAAATAATTTGCATATGAGCATAATTAAATAAAATTGGAAAACAAAAACATTTGTCTCTGTAGGTGAACGAGGAACTCTGCCAAGAGTGGAATGTGAAGCATCGGATAACTTCGGCCTATCATCCACAGACCAATGGACTGGATGAAAAGACAAACCAGACCATCAAAAAGTATGTAAATGACTCGACCATGATAAAATACATATAAACTGTGACCAACTCACTGGCAAACTGATAAATAAGTTGATTATTCTGAATAACCAGTTATTGCATATTCATTAATGTATTAAATTAAGTACAGTACTGATAAACGCTCGGCTGCGGGTGCAGTTTTGAATAAATGAAAGCTTGTCAGAAGAATATTAGAGATCAGTGACCTTGACCTTTGACCTAGTGACCCAAAAATGGGTGTGGCGTGTAGAACTCATCAAGGTGCATCTACATATGAAGTTTCAATGTTGTAGGTGGAAGCACTTTGATTTTAGTCTTTTATTAGTGCCAATGTTAAGGTTTTAGCATAAAGCGGATTGCCGACGAGCTGGTTATGAAAATATATCGGGTTTTCTCCAAAAACAGCCGAGCTAATAAACATCAAAAGAATTTACACAAACATCCAATGGAAAAACAATATAAATTGTTCAACCTAAAACATGTTGTTTTCATTATATATAACTAAATGAATTGTGAACAGGTATTTGAAAAATATTTTTAGTGTGCTGAGGAAAATGGTCAATGAGAATCAAAACAACTGGGATGAATACCTTGATGGAGCTCTGTTTGCCCAGCGCACCAAACGGCACTCCAGCACCAAGTTCACACCCTTCTTCCTTTTGTACGGGAGAGAGGCGGTTTACCCAAGTCAGCTTCCGCCAGCGTTCACTGGAGCAGTATGTGATACAATTGTTATTAAGAACAGAGGATTTATAGAATACAATTAAATTACATATACATGGCATAAAAATGTTATTTGGCATTAAATAAATGAATCAATAAATTAAATGCCAGAATTGAGTAGTATCTAAGTGTGAAAATAATACTGAGAAATTGAGATACTTCATTAAGATAATCCCAATTACATGAACATTAAGCTAAATTACCTCAATTTGTAAAGCTTTATCCAATGTTTACATTTGATCTGTTAATGCCGGATATACATATAGGAGCTAGCATGAGTTGTCATATCTTACTATATTTTATTAACGAGTTCAGGAATTTTGTTAGTAAGCGAGCCTTTGACGCGTTTAATAAAATATGGTATGATATGACAACGATTGTCAGATCTTTTTATCACATGCTTTTAAATAAGCAAATTAAATAAATAGTACGCAAACATAATAATAAATCCCGAATGTTGTTTACATGATGTCATCTGATGTTGCAACGTCATTCATAACAAAATGCGATTGGTCAATAAACGAAAACTAAGCCTATGAAAACACTTATAAAGTATATTACACATGTGTAAGATAAAAATATATGTTATGGTAATATTACATGGGAATCAGGGAATGGCATGTGTTAAATAAGATTTATGAAACAAATACATGCATACAGGTCAGCAAGTGTGCTCTTCAAATACTGGAGTCAACAAATAATTGTACATTTCAATATCATTCATAATTAGTGTAATATCTTCTTAAAAAGTCCAAGCAAATATTATGCCCAAGTACACAAACATGTGTACCATTTCTTGCCTATTGCAGATTCCTACTGTAACACCACAAGAGGAGGAAGAGATGGTAGAAAACATAACACACATAAGAAAAAGAGCAATGGATGAGGTGACCACCAACATAGACACTGCACATAGAAAGCAGCAAAAGGACTTCAAAATGAGGCAAACCAAAAAATATGTTGCTTTAAAAGAAGGCGACCGAGTGCTCCTCCTTCGTGCAAAGACAGCCACCCGAAAAGGAAACCTTCAAGCTAACTATACAGGCCCTTATACAATTGATCATATACAGGGAAAGACAGCCTGCCTCCTTTCAGACGGTCAAAGGCTGAAGCAGAAGGTTTCCTTAGACCGGCTGAAACAGTATGTTGAGGCAGAAGCTGTGACATCGCCGTTAGTCGAAGGACCAACCACACAGGTTCCTGTCAAGCAACCAGATGAGAGGGAAGAATTCGTGTCCCAGACAGCAGCAGCTGGACAACTTGACCAGCTCAGCAATATTATTTTGCAGAGTGGCTTGCTCCAGCAGCTACCCTCCCAAACGCTCATAGATGAGGTAATACTAGCTTTAGCAAACCTGAAGAGCAACGATACAATACAAATATGTACATAGTAACATACAAACAACAATAATATATCGAGATACTATATATAATTTAACATACCATACGCTTTTTTGATACAGGAAAATTGTCTTGTTCATGTTGGCTTAGTATAAAACCAGTGTCATAATTGATATTCAATTTGGATAAAAGGTTGTCTTTTTTTCTAAGACATAAATACATTCAATTTAATAGTGATTAATGAATTAATTAATGATTAATGTTTAGAAATGACATAAACTTTGTTGTACTTTTAAGTGTAGAATAGAGGTCACATTTTCAGAAAATTGATCTCCTAAAAATTAAAATTTATTTAATATTAGTTTCAGAAACATAAGCTAATTGGCATCACTTTTGTTGATTAGTTAAACAACCCATTATTTGTTTGACTACCACAGATGGCAAGTAAATTTGAGGCTGATGTAGAAACTATTTCATCCAACATCCTACCCCATCTCAGGACCATTGATGTCAACCTGGAAACCAAAACAACTCTTTGTATGTCGCTCTCCAGTGTCTGCCTTATGGCTTTTCAAGCCAAATTGCCTGTCATGGATGTAGCCGAGACCCTTAAGCCAAGACCGCGTCACTTGAAGACCACCACTGTGAGAAAGATGCCATACAAGAATGATCAAAGGCTCAGACTTGGCAATGAGGTTATGGATCCAATCAACATTGAATCATTAGATGCTGGAGAATGGGTAGATGACAAGGTAAGTTCACAACAGTGAATTGGTATAAAATATGTGTATCTGGATAAGAACAAATTTAAGCATTCACACGCACTTATGTATTATATTGTATTATATGTATTAAACAGACAAGTATTATCTTTAGCTTACGATTTTGCGTTTTTCAGATTAATCTCAGCCAACTTTGATAATTGCATAAATTTAAAATAAATTAATTGTATAAACATGTCAGCATGACAACACTTTTTACACAATTATTGCCTTATTTGGAAGTATAAAATTTACAATTTATTTTAATCATTTTATTACATTATTGTGTAAATAATTTTAACTTTATCAGAAAAATCAATTACAAATAGGCATCATGGCAAGTTTGGCCTTTAAACAATATTGTTGAAACATGTGTAGCAAAATAATTCAAAATATGGACAGCAATAAAAGTTATATACCAACTGTATGTTATTGACATAAAAATGTTGCTGAAACATTTGTGCAACAAAGCTACTTTTTATCGCAGGTCATCAATGCCTACCTTGGCCTTATAAAGGCAGAAGTGAATCTCACCAGTAACCATTTGTTTGTCCTGCCCTCGTATACAGCAGTATTGTGGGAAAATGGGACCCTGAACCACTGGATGTTTGAAAAGGTATTAAAACAGCATGGAGTTACATATAAATTTATATATAATTCAAGTTTTATTGTCATTTTTTCATCACTATTCAATAAAGCCTACATTAATAAACAAGTATTTGACACAATACTTCATCATTTGATACACTATATATAATAATGCTTACCCAGAGAGTCGAGACTCTCACAGTAGCTGTGTGCAGTCATGGATACGAAACCTAAATGGTTAAATATTCTATTGTCAATATTTTTTTTACTGAAAGCAATTTGATTCCAATTATGTAGTATAATGAAGTCTGTCATAAAATGTCTTTTGCTGGACATATTTGTACACGTATGTTCTGAACCGTTCAAGTATAATTACAGGAACTGCCAACGTAACATGTGATAAAAATGTTTCTTACATCCAGGTTTCACCTCATGACCTTGCACAGAAGGCTAACTGAAACAAAATACAAAGCAATCATTAATTTATGTAAGCAAAGCACGTTTAGGCAACACAAATAACAAAATACAAAAGAAAGATTATGATTTATTCACGGTTAACAGCTTCTAAATTTTGCACAAGTTTAAATGTTAACACACATCAGTATATAGAGCATTGCCATTTCTATACTCTAGAAATACCTTCTTGGAATAACTTCAAGTAGCCGTTACTAACACATCCAATCTGATCATGAGCACATGTCTCTCATACATGATACATTATAAATTCTATGTCCAACAGACATCAATGCCCCTGCAATATGTTATTGTACACAGAAGCATATATGTACCTATGTTACACATATTGCCTATTTCACAATTGTGAAATGACATTTAAGAGAGATCTGGACAATGTTGTGGCAGCATAATGTTAAATTCAGTAACGTCTTTTAATGAAGGAACACTTCTCCAACTACAAGCTTCTGCTGATGCCTATCAACAGCCATGGCAATCACTGGATCCTTCTTTTGGCAAAACCCAAGGAAAAGACAGTGTCAATCTTAGATTCATTACACCACCAAAACTTTAAGTGGCTGAATCTCTGGGGGTAAGTGCAATTCTCCTTAAGTCTGATTGGGGGATAAACAAAAATAGGTGTAAGAATTGTTGTTATTTATCAAAATAAAACAAAAAAACTATAAGAATTATCATCATATATTTTTATCACTAAATTTTTCCAGCTTGGTTAAAAGAGTAGGAAATAAAAGAATAAAACAATAATTACTTTCTACCAGTAAGTTTTACAATTCGGAAAAAAAAAGGTAAGCAATTCTGAAAAATACTGTTAATGAAACAAACTATAAAAGCAAGGGACATTGAAAATATTTGAGGTGGTATGCAAACATTTACATAGATTCAATAGTATGCATATTCTAAGTGGAAAAAGGGCCATAATTCTTACAAAGTGCTTGAAACAGTTGTTTTAACCTTTAATGTAGAATTATCAATAATATGCATATTCAAAAAAGCCAAAGGGCTGTAATTCTTACAAAATCCTTGATACAGTTGCCTTCTCTTGTTTATAGATTGGCGTATGAGTGATGACTCTAATGTGTTTTGTTTTTTACTGCAGCCAATTCTTTGATCTAAGAAACAAAGCTGCCAATGTTAAGGAGCAACTTGGTCCTTGGACATACAGTCCCATGCAGAGTAACAAGCAAAAGGACAGCAACTCTTGCGGAGTATTCACATTAATGGTATGTTCATGCATATCAAAATATGCTGCCTTTTCGACATAAATAGAATAAAATAAACAGGCCCCAATTACAGTCATTTCAGCTAATGACAAGAAGCTGGACATTTGATGGTTGAAGTTAGTACATGGTAATGTGCAGAATACAAATTAGGTTTGACTGATTCCTATCCTTAACCAACAGGAATTTATACCTGTCTTGTTCAGGTTTTAAAGTAGTAGTATGGTGGCAATTTAACGTCCATATTAAGTAGCCATGTTCAGTTTTGTTTAAAACAATTATTGGAGCCGTCAATTTTAACTGTTATTATGAACGCTATTTTTTTCCAGAATGCTGAAGCCATTGCTCTTGGGGTTCCCCATGAAATAATGCGGCAGGTTCACTGTCAAGAATACAGGAATTATCTCAGGGAACGGATTCTGCAACACAGCAAAGAAGCAGACGACACTATGTGTGATATGCCCAATTGCAGCGTTTCATCAGGAACACAGCGATGGGTACAATGTTCTGTGTGTGGCAGGTGGTACCACCTGAAGTGCTGTGGTCTGCCAGTAAGGGCAGCCCTTGAAGAGCAATATGTACATGTATGTATGGGTTGCACAGCAAAGTTCTCATAGCAGTACCATTCATTGAAAAACAAATGCCTCTACATGAAAAAAAAACAAAAAAAAAGTTATAAAATGGACATGTAATGCGGGCAACAAAGAGTTGGGTGGCGCCAATGACACCCCTGCCATCGAGCAGATAATACAGTTTCACATCTGTGCAGCTGGGGGACCCGTAGCTAACTTAAATAAGTTACATTTAATGTAATTAATACAAATATAGTAACCATATTGACTTTTAAGGCTGAACAGCAAAACGCCTCTTTTGGTCCCGAACTCTAACACCCCCAAAACAAAATAAATGAATATTTAAACAACTAAATTTTTTTTGTTAATTGTTATTGATCGTGCCCTAGTACCGTTACCAGAAATATTAATGAAAACAGCTGAGTTACAGAGCTGAAACCAAAATTGCCGACAGACAGACACAATGACAATAGTTTGAAAAAACCCTTTTTGGGGCAATATAGATAAATCTGAAACTAAACAACCATTTCAAACTAATGCTTACATAATGCCTACACAAAACATACAATCTGATGCAAACACAGTTTAATATAATTATATCTATTTAAAATAAAATTTGAACAGGTCAATTGAATGAGTGACATCATCAATTCATGCAGTGAAATCAGTATTTCAATAAAATGTATAACATGTAACGATTGTTATACATCAGATGCATCCATCAATACCTGCACAGGTCTAGAATTAATGAGACTATATATTTAAACACAATCAGACAGGTTGTTTTATTTCATTGTATGAACTTAACAATTTTTGTTAATGACGAAACGTATTATGAAAAATATAAAAGTATTACGATATTAATACACATTATGAGGAACATGTACCTAAAATTTGGATTAATGCTTTTAAGTTATATGGATTTACACCATATTAGTTCAACCAAATTCTCCCATCCTAAGTCAGTATTCTACTTATAGCATATGGTAAATTACTACTCTGTAATCCTGCAAAATTTAGTCGCCAGTTGTTGAGGTTACAATGTCCACCCAGTGACTAGGCTCAGGGGTTTTTCCGCACTGTCTACGCCTCCAGAAAATGGATGCACTCCTAAAGCAAACAGACCTGATCCCAAACCGAAATTATTAAAAAAATTATCCCAATTTCCAAAAAAGAAATGTTTTTGTTTTTTTTCAAGAATGAAGTGTCTTAAAACGTGTGTGACTAACCAGTGTTTGATTAGGTCAAAAATATCTGCTATGCGGTTTTGACTGTTCAGTTCTTATCTCAGAGTGTAACTGTAACTGAAAAACAAAACTGCAGTACTTGAATAAACGTTGAACACGCCCAATATTGCATCTGTTTATATAAAGAAGACAAAATAACAAATAAAAAGCAAATTTATTTGTTAAACCGCTGAATTATTTAAGCATGATAAATTCACAATTTTTTCCCAAATGAGCCATTTCATTGACACAAAAATTCCCAAAATGACCAATTTTGTCGATAAAAAATTCCCAATTTGGTCAGACTCCTTTTCCCAAAATAGGCAGAAAAAGCCCTGCTAGGAGGTAACAGGTTCGATCCACAATGCGGGCACGTTCTTTAGATCTCCCCATAGACAACAAGTACTGGTCCTAGTCTCAAGAAACGGACTTTAAAGCATTTTAAATAAACTATGGCTTTCTATGCAACTGAGCTAAAAAAATTGGTTTAAACTAATCCTGCAATGTTAACCTTTAAACAGTAATAATACAAAGGAAAACCTGTTGTTCCGGGCAGAAAGTGGGTGGATGTGTGATCACTTGTTTCATTATTTCCACTGTTAGGTGTGCAGGTCAACCGTGTTCAGCTTGTATGACCTGGGTGCTCTTGAAGGGGGACAGTAGCCTGCGCACTGCAAACTAGAACAAGATGAAATAGACTTTCCAGACATATTTTTTAGTTGAAAGTGTTGTTTTATGAATTTCAAACTATAATATTCCTATATTTTGCCATACATTCGTACATAAATGCATTGCTTGGACAATTTTTATTACTTTGATTAGTTTGTAAAATTATTTGGTATTTCTTAGATGATTTTAGTGCATAAATTTATGCAAGACATGACTTATGTAGGAAGATAGTCAGAAAATTTTGTATTTTAGAAATTCAGAGTATAACATAACCAAACTTTTTTTACCAAATAATTAGTTTTTAAATTTACGCAGTGCTAGGGAAAATTTTTGTTTACTACTTCAAATAGTCTTTACAATTGCCAGGGTTTTATATTGATTTAAGTGCGTAAAGTTACGCAGAGCTTGTCTTATGCTTTGAACAATTTTGTTTGTTTGAAAAGTTGGTAAAAATATCAGGTATTTTGTAGTTGCTTGTATTTTGCAGATTTTCATTGTTATTTGTGCAGAGCTTGGCTTACGTAGAAAGATAGTTAGAACAAGACTATTGTAAGGAAATATTAGTCCCCTACCGGCTCCACCATTGTCAGAAATTCCACCATTTTCAGATTTAAAAAATATATATATTTGTTGCCATAGCAACCAGAATTTTATGATGTAGGAACAGAATGAAATGACATGCATAATGTCCATATTGCCATCTATCCATGTTTCAAGTTTCATGAAAAATTATAAAGAACTTTTAAAGTTATCGCAGGATCCAGAAAACCACCATTTCAGCAGTATTTTTAGTTTATTTGTTGCCATAGCAACTATAATTTTTGACTTAGGAACGAAATGAAATGACGTGCATAATGTCAATATTGACATCTATCCATGTTCCAAGTTTCATGAAAAAAATATTAAGAACTTTTAAAGTTATCGCAGGATCCAGAAAAGTGTGATGGACGGACGGATTGACAGACGGACTGACAGACGGAGCGCAAACCATAAGTCCCCTCCGGTGAAACCAGTAGGGGACTAAAAAATGTTGTATTTGTAAAATGCAAAGTATAACTCTACTGTTTTGTTTTACCATGAAGTTGTTTGTAAATTTACGCAGTGCTTGGGACAATTTTTGTTTACAACTTCAAATAGTCTGTAAAATTGCCAGGGTTTGATATTGATTTAAGTGCGTAAATTTACGCAGAGCTTGGCTTATGTAGAAGAGTTCTTTGCACAATTTTGTTTGCTTGAAAAGTTGGTAAAAATATCAGGTATTTTGATGTAGATTTTAAGTGCGTACATTTACGCAGAGCTTGTCTTGTGTAGAAAGATAGTTAGCTGACCTCTTTACAATAAAATTACGAACTGCTTTTGCAATAAATTAGTTAGTAAATTTACGCACTGCCACTGGAGAAATTGCCAGGGTTTTTATTTGATTTAAGCGCGTAAATTTATGAAGAGCCTGACTTATGCAGAAAGATCATATGTTTTAGTTAAAAGTGTTGTATATTTGAATTTCAAACTATAATGTTGCTATCTTTTGCCATAAATTAGTTTATTAATTTATGCAGTGCTTGAGACAATTTTTTGTTTACAACTATAAATAGTCTGTAAATTTGCAAGGGTTTTATATTGATTTAAGTGCGTAAATTTATGTTAAAAGATACTTCCCAAAAATACTGTATTTGTGAAATTCAAACTACCACACCACCTTTTTTATAAATGTAATACTTCGTAAATGTACGCAGTGCTTGGGACACCTATTGCATAGTTCTTCGATTTCTTTGTAAAATGATAAGGGTTTTTATGATGATTTAAGTGAGAAAATTTATGCAGTGCTTGCATAAACCGACAACTGTATTTAGAAAAGTTTGTCAAAATGAAATTTATGGGCAATAAAATGTGAAATAAATCACTTTTTTTTCATTTTGCAACAAATAAAAGGGAATATTGAGGGATATTTCCATATAAAATGCCAGTGAGTTAATAACCTTGACTTGCATATTTTACAGCCTTATTGCCTGATTTAAATAACATATGGTACATTTTCTACCGCACATAATGCAACAAACTTTGTCTTAAGGCTTGTCAGGTTTGATTGTGAGCAATTACATTATAATTAAGCTCTCTTTGTTAAATAAGATTTATGTTGGGTAGTATTAAACACTTAAGACGCCTGACTTGCATATTTTATGGTCGAAAATTCACATTAAAACAAGAAAATAGCTCACATAAACATTTCTGCACGCTTTATTTTACAAATTTAAAAACACACGACGCTATTTATACATACACATATCAAGTGTGGCGAAAAATCAATAATTCCTAAAACTCAAATTGGAGCTCAGTTTGAAAGTCTATCGGTATATCCGAAAAGAGGTATGTCCGAAAATTAGTCTTACCCGCATGGTGATGTTTTTTTGCCCAATCTTGAAGAAACGAACGTCGACCCATTCACACTCTTTATTAGTGATGTTTTTCTCCAATTAAATACCAAAGTCATTGCAAAACAATATAAGACTTGCACTTTTTACGGGTCTTGCCCTTTTTACAGAGCCTAACGTAAAATTCACATGACCGGAACCGGAACTTGCATATTTTACGGGTCTTGCATCTTTTACGCTACAACGGGTTCAAAGACAACACGACCATGCTACTCAGAAAGCGTTCATTCCCAAAAAACTCTTAGTCGTACAAAACACCACAGGTTACATTCAACTATTCATTTACACACAACACTATACACATCGTAATCAATATGTATTATCCTGAATCGTTGTAGGTGTACTGGGAAAGTTATATAATAAATACATTTTATGCAAGAATACGATTTGGGATAGCATCGAGGTTTAATAGAGAAAACTGATTGACAAACTATAAGTAATCACCGAGATTCATTCATTAGGTTCATATTTAAACACATCGTATATCAAACAACAAAAGAATGTTGAAGAATGTGACAAGGGTAGAAAAAAAACACATAGTTCACGGATGCACATTTATTTATTAATACATTATTTTATGAAATGCACCATGGCGTAAATAAGTATTTACTCAAACAAACGGGTGACAACACATTTAGCAAGAGTTGGAATCTCATATAAAATTAATTACATTTTTATCCACAAAAGCATCATAATATATATGTATGTGTGTGTGTGTGTGTGTGTGTATTGGGTTAATTTTATGTTTTCCGAAGTATAGATGAAATCATTGTGTGATAAGGGTCATTTATGAAGGAAAAAAATATTATAATAATAATATATCTGCACCGTTATTGTCTTGTTTCTGGAAAAAGTCAACAACAACTGTTAAGACTCCCTATTGTTATCATTAATAAGCACCCTTAGTGTCCTTACTGAAGCTATTTAGCGCATTATCGATTATCGATTGCTCCTAATACACAAGAAATTGGCATGTTATTTTAAACTAATTGTTGATAAGCTGATAATAATCTTGAGAACAAGTCACCCAGATCATTAAAGCGTAGCATAACGGTTTTTACCAATATATGAATGAGATAACTGATATTAAGGTTCATGTAGAGGCTTCATTTTGAAAAATGTGGGACCCCAAGCATTGAACTCAAATTTGACTAGAGGAAGAGTGCCACATTGAAAATGTATACATATATGCTTTAAAGGATGTTTTTCCTTCAAACTGCTACCAATGTTGTACATCAACGTATCATACCATCCACAAAATCAATCAAAATACAAAGCGATTTTAACACTAAAATATACATTATTTTCAAAAATCTGAATCATGTTTATTCCACGTATTTCGGCGGAAAATTATGTAACTAGTGAATAATATCGACATTGACGAGGACAAGTTACGCTTAAATAGTAAAAAAAGTTTACATATCTAGAAATATCAAAACTCGAACACATGTCATTTCAGCACCATGGGGGCAGCCATTTGTAAATTCATAACATAGAAACAAACATGCTAAAAACTAACTCATCGCCTAATTGACATTCCAAACGGTTGACGATGACAAATGCATTGGATTGTAATCTTTCCGTTGATGTTTGCAAACTGCACGATCAGACCTCATAAACACTCAAAAGAATAACTATGTAAGAAGCATTTCACCAATGTTTACAATTGTTGTCGAATCACCATACTTATATTATTGCGCATAAAATAGTACGCTTACAGACTGACAGAAAGATCGATACGTAACTACGTTAAATTCATCACGGTATACTATTCTATTGATAATATATAATAACACATCGCTTTAGCAATCTAAAAGGAGAAATAATTCTTTTAAACAAAGTTTTTAATAACGAAAGTGAAAACAACGGAAGTTAGATGGATATTCTGTGAGATGCACTTCGGCTCCAGAAAAACAATACAAATAAACTAAAAAAGACGTGTGGGGGACAATTTTCAGCTGGAAATAGGGTAAGTGATGATATCTCTACGTGGTCATTTCTGTTATTGAGTGCGATCTCTTGCTGATTAATGTTAATAGTTGTTTTACTAGTTGCGAACCAACTGTCAAAATAAGTTTGTGTTTTCTCAGGTATGTGTATACACATACCCGGTTTTCTCACCACTGCACGTGGTTTCGACCGATTTGTTTTGCACGTTTTTCTACGGAGCACAGCGAGTGCCACGCTTTCAAAATGGGTAGAAGGAATAGAAATATAAAATCAATCGGTTTGCCAATTTCTTTATATTCCTTTACAATTTTATATGTCGTCTGCAATCTATTTCAATTTGAGATGGTTTAAATTTGCAATTTGGTTGAGAGGTAAATAACAAAATTGTTAAGCCTTTGAAAAAGAATTGTGACTCTTATTATCCACCATACCTGGATTTTTAAAAAGTATTTACGTTTTAGTTATTTTTAGAACTTTGTTAAGGAAATTTATCCAAAATAGGCAGTTGAATAAAAACTAATTTGTTGTTTTATGACAATACTTTTCTGTGAAATGTTGCTAACTTGACCTTGTATATGTATATAGCTTTGTATTTATTCAACTTAAGGTAGTGCATATCCTTCCTAACTTTAGATTGAGATTTTGTAAATTAGTGTGCAAATGTATTGGTTTTAAACCAAAATATGAATAAAGCACACAAATATGAAATGTCAAAAATGTGTTTATGTTATTCTATCCGTCTTTAGCTTTAAAATGATATATAGTTTGACCATAGTGTACCACATTGAATGAAGAAAAACCAAAGCGAATTTTTAATTAATTTTATCCCCCCATGAACCTTAAACTTAACAAATTTCAAAAGAAATATTTTCTAATGACATCTTCACTAATTGCACATGCAAATTAAAGTACATAAACGCTGTATGTATTATGTGCAGCAAATATAAATATGTAAACTTCATGAAATAAAAAAGTATAATATATATGTCGTTGTTTTAATTTTTGTTTGTTTCCGTTCTAATTAAGTAAAAAAAACGATATTCACAATATGTCGATGTAATCGCAATTCATATGTTCACTTATAAATGAAATAATTAATTGGATGTTTTTTCTCACATTTCCACCAAAATGCATGGCTTATTGATAACTGTGTTTGTCGTTGTTTTAATTTTTGTTTCTTTACGTTCTAATTAAGTCAAAAAACCGACATTCACCATATGTCGATGTTATCGCAATTCATATGTTCACTTATAAATGAAATAATTAATTCGATGTTTTTCTCACATTTCCACCAAAATGCATGGCTTATTGATAATTTTGTTTGATCATCCAAGTCTTACAACTTACCAGTTAATAAGTAAGGAACAATTAATTTGTTTAGAAGCAACTGTAGACAAACACTCAACAAATCAACATTTATTATGTTATCAAGGTACCATGTCTGTTAAACGTTTGCAATTATTCACAGATTGATACTGGGATTTGTTGTGATCTGCTATAATGATTGGCAGTTTTACCTTTAATTTTCATTAACAATTTTATGATTAAAGCCGCATATCACACCTTTAACAAACAGTAATGATTGTCAGTAAGTTGTACCGTTTAAGTTCCATTAACAAGTATATGATCAAAGCCACATGCCACACCTTTTACCAGTTGTAATGATAGAGTAAATGTCGACTGCGTATATTTATTTCAAAATCATCCAGCTTTTTTATAAACCTTTACAGCATATCTAATGTATAGTGAGCATTACACAGTGTTTTTTCGTAATAAATATTTATTATTAAAGCGTGTGTTTTTTTAGTGTGTGTGTGCAGAAATAGTGTCATTATGGCCATGATAATTGGACATTCACAGACTAAGTATCTTAAGTCGATCGCTTTGTGTCCAGTGTTCCCATTACCTGGATGTAAAGTGAAAGATTTCATGCGCGGTCACCTGGAATTTTACAAGCAATTGTGCCAGAAATCGGTAAGTTCATTTCTATAGTAATAGTTTTGTACACATTATCCGCAGCTTCCTTCTTTATTTGCATCAGACCATTATTATTTATTGAAAGTGCATTTCTATAGTGATAGTTTTGTACACATTATCCGCAGCTTACTTCTTTATTTGCATCAGATCATTATTATTTATTTAATGGTCCTTATTTCTATATATTATCCGCAGTTTCCTTCTTTGTACATATCATCCGCAGTTTCGTTCTTTGTATATATTATCCGCAAATCCCTTCTTTGTATATATCATCCGCAGATTTATTAATTATTCATATTGTCCGCAGTTTTCTTCTTTGTATATATCATCCGCAGTTTCCTTCTTTGTACATATCATCCGCAGTTTCATTCTTTGTACATATCATCCGCTGTTTCCTTCTTTGTTCATATCATCCGCTCTTTCCGATAATCCTTCTTTGCAATCTTCACGCAGAGTTGTCGTTCCTTGCTCTCACATACAACTGTGCATAAGGCTAAGCACGCCATTTTGTCTACCAAATAGCTAAAACCGAACAAACGCATACAATGTATATTTGAGTGGATATTAAAGATCGCATGCATTAAATTGAAAAATATGACTTTTAAATGTACGATAAATCGTGCAAAAACTTGTGAGTTTTAATGCAACTCTTTGGAACTATTTTATTGCCCATTTACGCAGATGGAATCATTCCACGCACTTAAGGTCACAATATACTAAAAGATTTCCTACACAAATTCAATGTGAAAGCAATAACTTTAACAAAAAATAAAGTCAAACTTTTGCGCATAGACATCCCCATAACCATATCTTTTCTTAAAGAGCATTCCAAGCCGCACTGATTTAAACAATAAAAAAGGGGGGTCATACGTTTTGCAAGAAAGAACTCGACGCGAATCAGCGGTCACTGTTTTATGGCCATCTATTTACCGGCTTCGTACCAGTTGAGAAGGGTTTCCCGCCATCTGTTAAAATCTCATGTAGTCTCCAACCTTCAAGCAAAAGAGTGAATTCCTGTTAAACATCAATGTTTTCCCTACCACATGCACAAAGAAACGTTCTAAAATAAAGCCATGGCAAGTGCCCCTACAGAGAATTGTGTCTTCTTACAAATGATGTTCATGTTTTTAGAGAGTATAGCGTTGTACTCCAAAATGCTTGCATGCGTCGAAATTGGGCACTCGAGGATAACTATTTTATAGCAGTAAATGTGGAAATAGTTTTGTTCGAAACGGAATTTTCATGAAAAACTGTAAAATTTTCTAACTCGGATAAAGGTGTGCACAACTATGTAGAGTATGTAAAGTATTTTTCTTAAAGTTCCCTGTGTTATTGGTAACTTGACTGTACTGAATGCGATGTTTTTCGTTTGCGTCGTCTCGCGGTGTTAGGTTTAAATTTTGAATTATCACAGTCAGACTGGTCCGACCTACTTAAGAGTTTTAAGACACAATTACAATAGACAAAAAACAACCAGGTAACTAAGTATTTTCAAATAATAACATGAAGCACGGGATGATAGATTGCTTTTTGTATTGAATGATTTGTCATACGTTTTCGTGTCAAAGCTTGTTCACGTTGTTTGTACCACAGGTGTAGGGCACGTGGCCAAGTCACTTTAACACTGATTTGATCTGATTTTTTTCTGATATAATATATATTAATATTTTTTTCTTGTCAATATGATAAAAAATGTTGTTTTATTATAAATTGATAGTGTTAAAGTGACTTGGCCACGTGCCCTACACCTGTGGTTTGTACTCTAGAGTTGGAACTCCGATAAACAGTAAACGAAAATAAGATCTTGCTAGCAGCTAAGTTTGTTTCAAGTTTGTGCGGCTTTAAAATGTACATGTAATGTAAGAGGTGTCTTCACCATTTAATTGTGATGGTTAGCTGGGGCTTAATTCGTACCACGGACACATCATACCAATGTATGCTTATACTCATTTATTGGAGATTTCGTAATATATATGAATAAAAATGAACTGACTAATATAATTATATATAGGTGCTTCGTTATTAACGGGCAAAAGCTATTTTAAGTTTTTTGATAACCATGTATTTTTAATAAATACATGGACAATATATTGGTTCAAAATAGTATAATAATTGTTTCAATAATAAAGTAATGCATCCAAAACAAAATCAGGGCCCTCAATCCATTTTAGGGGAAGCGGGTCGCTACCCTCATAATTTTCACAGCGTTTCCTTATTTGGGGGATTATTTTACTTTAGTTGCAATAATATTACTCCCAGCTATTGACCCTCCGGGTCGCTGGGAGTTGCAACTGACAACCCGATTTTCCATAGTTTAATCGGAAATATTAGCTACATCAACTATGTTCTGGCATAAATAAACACAAATAGATCGTAAATATATCCATAATGCACAAATTAAAACAACTAACATGATATGTTATGCTCGCATAATAATTAATATTGATATTAATCCAAAGTTTCAAACACGTCAACGGTTCTTTTAAATGTGTATGTTTTTGCAATGGACAAAGCCGAGTATTCAGAGTAATTCCGAATTCTAAAATACCCTTTAAACTATCTCCGGAATCTTCGGCGAGATGGATCTCGTGTCTAATCTATCGTAATATACCGACTATCTCCGGAACACCCGTAAGATAGATCGAATCGTCAATTAAAAACTTCGGCTTTCGGTTTGATAACGGTTTTTGTATAAAGATTTGTTTTAAGTATTTCTCCATAATTCACTTGCAACCCAGCAAACATTACAAATCGGTCCGATATCGGCCCGATATTTATTTCAATATCGGCCCGACATCGGTAATTACATCGGCCCGAGACCGGGAGTGCAACAACGCGCAATGTTGGCCCGACGTCGGTATGTATATCGGCCCGACATCGGTAATTACATCGGCCCGAGATCGGGAATGCAACACGGTTCGATGTTGGCCCGACATTGGTATGTATATCGGCGATACCTTCTTGAGCCAGCATGGTGCCGACATACACTTCAACACCGTTATTTCGAAGTCGTCGGGACCGTTAAAAAAACTTCGGATTAACGAATATTCGAAATAAACATTTGACAGAAGACTTCTTTGATTTTGTAAAAATATAACGTTGTGAAATTCGCATGGTTCGGTTACACGCTACTATTAATAATTGTTTTACTTAAAAACATAAATTAGTCAGATTTCTACTTGTTACAAACGGAGAAATAAAACGATTCATTTTCTTCTTTTTATTTTTCTCTAATTACAGAACATAAATATAAGGAATAGCACAATAATCAGAACATACAAATTATCAGAACATACAAATGATCATACATGTAAATACATATGAATACCTTTTCGGAAATGAATTAACATTTTTTGAAATAAGACGCGATGTCTCTCTGAACACCGGCTTTAGCAGCACTAAACTGAACGCGTGTAACAAATTTCTCCAATTTGTCAAGGACATTGAAGAACTCACTTCCGCCTGTGTTTTGCTCGCAAAACTGCCTTACGTCGTTGATGCATGTGGTCACACGTTGATTGGATATGACGTTCATTCTTGTGTTGTCAGCCTCGTCGTCGTCGCTGAGTTCATCTTCTACAGCGTCCGCTGATCGCTGGCCGATTAAGTCGTTGATGATGTTGTCCTCATCTATGTTTTCTGTCGCTGGTATGTCGATGTCCACGTCGATGTAAAATCCAACGATATTAGATTTTGTGGTTTTAGGCCTAAACTTCATATAGTGATCTGTAACCTTTGGGGATATCGGCAAAGTGCGAGCAGACGAGGTGTAAATACGCTTAAAATAAGCTAAAAGACTAACAAGTTACATCGGAATATTGTTAAATTGTGTGAATAAATGTGTTTCTCATGGATAACAACTACAACTTACCAGAATATTGCTCATGATCACACGTAAAACTGCTTGCTGAGAGCGAATGGATAATGCGTCACGAATTCTGACAAGTAAACAGTAGGGTGTCGTTATTGAAATACCGCGAGAATACAGGTATTAACCGGACGTTTTATGCGCAATGGTGAGCTCCCCTTAAAAATTTGAGAGCTCGATATCAATGCCAATGTTCATGTTTTCAGCGAATCAATTTTTTAAACAGTTTGATTTATTGATTTGCGAGGATAAAAATAACATTAAGATATTGAAATTTCGGATCAAATAAATTCGCAACTAAACAAACGGAGGCAGAACATGGACAAGATAAGTATTCAAGGGAGATAATTGCATCGCGAAGATATATGTCGCGTGGCAATTTTTTTAGATGCATCCCCTTTTCTAATTGTTTTGTCTAAATTTCCATATGTATGAACGGTCAACGCCCGCTAAGCGGGCTTTTGCCCGTACAAGATAGCTATTTGATTTTCATCTTTAAAAAAAAGAGACAAGCCATATCCAATCTACCATAGCTCGAAGAATCCAATATACTTTTACATTTTTATATCAATTTATTGTTTATCTTCAAAAATGAATTTTTGTCAATTTAATGTCAATGTGTGAGTTTTTTTAATGCAATATACATGAAAGAAAAAATGACTTTAATTGTGTATGATCTTTGTTTAGAACATGCATGTATACCTGTTATTTTAATTTGAAGGTATTTGGATGTCATAAACGTTAAGACCGACACACACATATTAAAAAAAATGTTTAAACCCATTAACAGTTTAAATAACATAATGTACAGTCCTGAATAACACAGTGAAAGGAGTATTCTAGTTTTTAGCTCGGCGTTTTCGGAGAAAACCCGAGGTATTGTCATAGCCAGCTTGTCGTCCGCCGTCTGCCGTCCGCCGTCCGCGTCGTGCCAAAACCTTAACATTTTGTTATGGTTTTGAACATCGGCTCTGAAATCAAATTGCTTCCACCTACAACTTTAAAACTTCACATGTAGATGCACCTTGATGAGTTCTACACGCCACACCCATTTTTGGGTCACTAGGTCAAAGGTCAAGGTCACTGTGACCTTAAAAAAATCTTACAAGCTTTCATTTATTAAAAAGTACCTGTAGCCGAGCGTGGCATCCGTTATTCGGTGCTCTTGTTATCTTTAACTTATCACTGGGCCTAAAAACGACCTAGCTACGACACTATATGCTATTATTATTTCACTCCTCTCTCTATTATTGTCAAATACTTGTGTGATTATCAGATTTGGTTTTTATATCAAATGAATATAGGATTGAAAGGTCATTGTTATAGCCCTCCCCCCTTCTGGTTATTGTGAAGACTGACTGCATTTGTTTTAAATTTATTTTAAGTACTAAAGAAATCAACTTTAGTAAATAAAATCATTTAACATTGCTGTTTGCATGTTCACAAATGGTCTGAACAATTACCCGATAACACACACATAATTAAGTCCTAGTACCAGTATATTTAGTATATTTATATATTACAGTTTTTCCTTTAGAGTTGTTTATAGTCTTACATTATTTGTATATTTATAAGTACTAGTGAGGTCATTGTGAAACTCCTTTAACTGCAATGTTCTTCAACATAAGTCTATATTGTTCACATCAATAATATTGTTTTTGGCATTTATATACATCTACCATCTGTGATAAAGCATGTAGCAATTGTACATTGACATAATTTGTACATTTAAAATATTTGATTTACTGATGGTAATTTAAACTTTATATTGAGCAAGGCGTAGTTTCTGGTTAAATGGGTTGATGTCATTTAACCATAAAAAGACAAACATCTATGCTTACTTTATCATTTATACTGAGTCTTTCAATATTTGTATTCAAATCTATTGAGCTCCACATACCAGGGTAGGTGCTATCGTTGCAAAGTGAATATAATACAGGTGATAAATAGAAAATCCATTTGATCTAGTGTAATCATGGTTATCTGCTTTACTAAGCTCTGTAAATGCACTTTCCTTGTTCATTTCAAGTGTAGAAAATCTACACATGCCTACTTGGTTAAACAAACTAGATTTTGTAAATTACTAGATTTGCTGTTGTACAACTGTAAGAGTTTTTTTAGTCAAATGAAAGGCAAAATTCGGCCCGGTTCCTAATCTTAAAAAGTATATATTTTTTCCCAAATGATAGCCTAAAATTTGCAATGAAAAGTTAGAAAAATGAGTTGTTTAAAAAAAAATTAACTGTATAAAATAAACTTGTGTATGTATTATATTGAAATGTTGAAATTCTCAATTTTAAAATTTTTGTTAGCAAAAAACAACAGTGTTCCATTTGGAGTAAAAATAACACAATTTTCCCAATCCTGAGGTTCCTGGCCCCATTCCCAAAAATGATGGAAACACACTGAATGTGTCTTCAATGGTAGAACAGCTGAAAATTGTGTAAATAAAAGTGGAACCATTTCTGTATGATCAGCCAGAATATGTGTGCATTTTAAAGTAATAGATCATTGTTTAAGATAGGGTGACAATTAGTTCAGTGGATTTTGATTTTCCTTTACAAAAGGTGTGTACAATACTGCTTAAAATTAATGTCATTGAATTCAGAGACTACGTCTTCAGTGAAATATTATGATGGGTCCCATTAAAGATTCTACATTGTTGTCACTACGATTTAAAATGGGCATAGTCGTGGAAAGGATTTCCTTTTGAACTATTTATTCTTGAACTTGAATCATAAATGTATTTTCTGCATACAGAATACTCTTAATGACATGTACATGTATGAATGCTGTTTATGGTAAAGCTTCAGTATAAAGTGTTGCATAAGTGTGTTATCAACAGTAGCATGTAAAATAAGCTTGCCTACACCCATCTGCTATATACACTCAAGTTTCTGATTAAATAAGCTTTTAGCAAACATTTTATAAATCCAGTGTCCATAATGTACCAGAGAGTTTTTGAATTAAAATATGATTGATGTTTATATGAAAATCATACCAAATTTGAAAGTAAAAGATATGACAGATCAAGACTGTCATATACATTTTATTTCAGTTGAAGTTTAACCATCTTTTTCGTCTTCATGAGTTTTTATTTTAGAATTTTGCCATCATTTGGTGCAAAAAAATAATTTTTAGATGACTTAGTTTTTAATACCGAGTTTAATTAAAGCAGGTAAAATGAGTATAAGAACAAATAGTGAAAATTCTGCGAGGTAATTATTTGTTGTTATAAAATCACACATTTGTATTTTGTAGAAAAAATGTTATTCATATAAAAAGGTTTGTATTCCTGGCATCAAATCACTATTTTTATTTCAGTTACCGGTAAGTAGACTTTTGCGTTAAACTTGTAAAGGAATCATTTAATAAGTTTGATCCTTTATGCGCACAGGTGTAAAGTTTGATGACTTGACAATATAAAGTCTTTTTCTTAAAACAACAACAAATAAGCACATTAGTGTCTCAAAATACCTAAATTCATGTTATGTTTATTTCTGCTGTTTATTTACAGGGCCAAGCCACTATGGCCCAATCTACCTTGCCCTAGATCTTGGACCCATTAACTTCATAAACTTCTACCCATTAAAATGATGTCTGACCGTCGGTACCCTCCAAAGGAGGAGTGGCATGGATCGCCATCATCCGACCGATCGATTGTCGGGCGCCGGAAGATTGACGAGCTCCAGCGTCAAATTGCTGCCATGGAAACGGATATGAAGGGCCGATCAGACCTGATACACAAGTTGAACCGCTTGCAAGATATTGAGCGAGAGAAGAGGGTTGTCGAAGAGCGTGTTTTGGTGTGTATTTGTAGCCGAGTTTAATTTTTGTTGATGATTTCTGATAAAGGGTTGGAGACATTTTCAGCGCATATTTTGTGCATTTATGGGCCTGAAATGTGGTACTTAACAATATACTGTACTTTGGCTCTTTGTTTTTTTTTACTTACCTGAAGCATTGGCATTGACTGTTTTGGGATCAAACCAGTATGTTGTACACAATATTGACCTTTTCAGGAGAGGAACAACAGTAGAAACAGCAGTCGTAATGAGAGTCGCAATAACAGTCGCAATGGCACGCCACGCTTGTTACATAGTGAGATGCACAGAATTATCGGTCGAGGATCAAAAACAGGTATTAGTAATACAATATTTATAAATAATGTACATAATAAAGAAGGTGCAATGCAATAATTTTATTTATTCCTCATGGCTTTTTTTGTTGTTGTAATTATATAATGTTAAACTGTCTCACTGGTGTTGATGTTGTATTCATTTTTGATAAAAAGTTGATTCAGCATTTAGTGGCTGAATAAACCTGAGTAGCAGGGAAAGAAGCATTTAAATATAAGCTTCACACTGGTAAAACTGGGCTTCGTGAACATACACAAAGCGTTGTCCCAGATAAGCCTGCGCATTCTGCACCTGGTAATGAGGGACAACAATTTTCGCTTTTATGGTATTCTTTATTTACACAAAGGCTCTTCTTAGCAAAAATTCAGTTGAAGCGGAAAGTGTTGTGCTTGAGTAGCGTATGCCTTCACAGGCTTATCTGGGGCGATACTTAACACACATGCATTAAGCCCCATTTTCCCAGAGCAAGGCTCATATTTAATGTGCCAATGCTTGGAATAATCTCCCACTCAACATATTACTGAATGTTCACGTGCTGACAGTCCTGCTGGCGTGGACAGGCACGCTTTTGAGACCGTAATCAAACACAGAACCAAGGAGTTTTCAGCCAAACAACAGGAGGCTGCATTGAAAGCAAAGTTAGTTGTTTAGATTGTACCAAATGAACAAATTTAGTTATTAAGCTACTATAAATAAAACAAAGAAAAAAAGTTTCTATTGAAAATAAAGTTATTCATACGGTCTAAATAAATTCAAGGAAAATTGAATGAACAGTAAACAGTTGCTGATAGTTGTTTTTTTATTGAGAATTTTAAAACAGTTTACAGGTTCATGTCTTTCTTGTTAACCATATTATTTATTTTAATTGTGTATTCAATAAAGGTATTCTAAAATTTAAAACCAATTCATAGTTGTTTTTGTTGAGAAATTATATTTCGCACAGGCCTTTAGAAGGGATCGTTCTCTCACGAGAAATATTAATATTCCTTCAGATTCCTATTGTAACCATTTTTTAACTCGGAATTTCCATTCCCATGTGTGGAAAACTGTCAACATCATTGTCAAATATAAATCTGTTTTTGCTAAACAAAAAAGCGCAAAAGGCACTTTCACTAAGATGTAAAAAAAGTACCTGAATAACTACTAGCTGATGAATATGTTCCCATTCTTTGCAGGTACCTTGATAAAGAAAGGCAGCGACTGCAGGAGGCTCGTAGATTGATGGAAGAACTACGTCTGGCCCTGGCTCAGGCTCAGTCTCCAGAGGGTAAGCCTTTATTTCGATTATATAACGATGAACTCTACCCGCGCTACGAACCGTACCATTTCTCGGAGGACAGGGAACGACGGTTCAAAGATTCTTTAGCCGTGCCCATACAGGTGGATGTGCCGAAAACAAATCGTGTCAAGTTGAAAGTGAAATTTGTGCCAGTCTCGATCGAGGAGAGAGACTGGTGGAAAGATTACCATTAACAAATGCTTGAAAACAATGAAGTTGAGGTCGACGACGCAGTTGCAGCATTCCAGAGATTGACCAAGAAACCAAAGCCAAAAAAGAAATGGAATTTACCATTGCAGTATGTGCCGTATTTTGACCGAGATTACCGAACTTATATGGATATTCTTGTGTACTATCCAATAGATAAAACAGATCGTGATATTAATGACACCAGCAACTCTTCTTTACTTAAGGTACCAAAAATGGCATACGGTGGAGATGGGGGTAAATTTAAAGACACAATGAAGTTTACTGCCACACATGACCAATACCGAGACTCAAGAAAGCGGGACATAGGCACATCAAACCTGCCAGATTTTGCACACCAGAAATCTCAACACTCATATGTACAATTAGCAAAAGCTGAACAGCAGAAAGCTGAAGGAAAGCAAATGAAATTTAAGTACAGAGCTACACCTGCATATTTTTGAGATATATGCATTATATATAATAGTAGCAAGTATGATATTTAAAAAAATGGTTAAATAATGTGCAATATTTGTTGTATGTTTTCATAGTATGGTAACAATGCATTTTTTTTATTTACTGTACAGTATGTTTTCACTTAAATAAGTAACCTTTGAATGTGAACGTACTGTCTGCCATATCACATAAAATAATATGTATGCTTATAAAATAGCAAAAGGAATATTTAACCAAGGATCAAATTTTGCACTTGAAGGAATGTACATATGAACTTTTTTATTTAAAATCAATAATTGTTTTTAACTTTCATTCCATTTAGAATAAAATATATTTGTATTAGCATTATTTTGTAATTTGTTCTAGTACCCTTGTATATGATGTAAGACAATGCATGCCTTAGTATCATAAACACTTATAACATGTGGATCGTTGCAACTAAATGATCTATTGGAAACACATGTTATATATAGTGATTAGTGAATATACCAAGCGCATTTTTACACCAAAGTAACTGACACTGATAAACAGAAAAATTACTGAAAAAATAAAATATTTAATATTTCTTTTAAATATTTTCACTGCAGTTCAAAAAAATAAATCAAATGTCTTCACTAAAAAATCAAATTTTCATTCACCAATACAATTCTTCCATTGAAGAGCCAATAATAAATAATAAATTGTTATGGTCGGTTTTTGCTCGTATATTGTTGAAATCAGTTGGTTTCTTTAATTTGTACAACATATTTGAACCAAAACAAAATCAAGTCATCTGTAAATCGTATCAGTTTAACAAGAAACAATCTTATGGAAACTGGATCTGTCACTTCTTCAGTGCTTGGAAAGAATGTAATTTACTTAATCATATTTTGAGTGAACAAAAGTTAATAACAGTTCAGTATTCCACTCATTTTTTCTCCCACTAGTACATGTAGGTGATAAAATTTTTATTTGCTTTAAATTAAGCTTGTCGTTATAAATTTTGTAATTAATTGATGTATGAATAGTTGTAAATCATAACTTATAATTCAGTAAAATGTGTTCAAACAAATGTTTGTAGACTTTACCAAGCTTTACTGTTTGCTTTTATTGTGTTATTTAAATAAAACCTATTACACTTAATGTTTGTTGTTGAAACAAGTTTGTTGATTTACTTATATACAAGATCATAGAAATGCAATGTATTGATTTTGAAAGGGTATTTAGATCTATCTACCATTTAATGTATAATCAATAAACATTAAATTCCTGATTGAACTCCTGTGAAGTATATGAATTGTGATATTTGAGAGAACGCTATTCATACTGAAAGAAAAGAAAATGAAAAGAAGCAGTCTTCAGTCTTTCATGCCCAAGGGACCAAAACAATCTGGTAGCAATTCACTGTTTGTGTGACGAATATGATATACAATCTGCGTCAATGGAAGTGGCCTTGAACTTTCAACTTTGCTATTTGCATACCATGAATATTTATGAATGCTTGCTTGAGTGACCAGCAACTCACACTTTCTGCATTGAATTAGTGATTTATTATCACCCTCACTGAATGCAATAATTAAAGAAGTTTATGAGTTGAGATTGATCCAAAAGTTTTAATACGATTTTAATGTTCAAATTATAATATGTATCTTTCTTCTTTGGCTTAGCTGAAATTTTGCGCATATGATATTTGAAAATGTTTGCATTCCTTTGTATCAAATTTGTATTTAACTTAATGTTTTTGCGTTTTTTATGATTTGTGCCAATATTGTTGTTTGGATAAAAGTCAAACATGAGGTTATTTAGATTGTGCTTGTTTTTTAAGTAATTATTTTCTTATTATTGAATGACTTATCATTATCTAGAATTATTTAATGCGGAACATGAGTTAAAGTAAAGGATAGCTAACTATTGTATCATTTCAATGTGTAATAGTATCATGGCAATTTAAAATTGAATT
Organism: Dreissena polymorpha; assembly: GCF_020536995.1. Lineage (NCBI taxonomy): Eukaryota > Metazoa > Mollusca > Bivalvia > Myida > Dreissenidae > Dreissena > Dreissena polymorpha. The sequence continues at coordinate 21,078,756 of NC_068360.1, forward strand.
TTAATTTATTTAGATTTGCGTGTGATAATGCAACTTACCATGTGTGCCTATATAAGAAAAAGTTAGAAGGATAGTTCCAACAAAACTGTAGAAATTGGGTGTTAATGTAATGGTTTCTTAATTAGTTCATTCTATTGGTATACATTTTAGAAGTATATTCAAGGTTAACCTGTACTCTTTTACGTTCAAAATTATAATTAAATAAAGGCAAAACAGATGTTCATTTTTTTCAAAAGTTCAAGTAGTGAAAAAACTTACTAATATTGATTTTATAACACAAAACTGTACAAACTTCAACATTTTTAAAGCAAATGTTAATCATTTGTTAATCATGAGAAAGCTGAAACCAGCTAGTTATCCACCGCCATAGGCGGGGGATATTGTTTTGGCCTCCTCCGTCCGTCTTTCCGTCCGTCCGTCCGTCCGGAGCCATATCTTGGAAGTGCTTTGGCGGATTTCATTGAAACTAGGTATGAGTTTATATATGGATAAGAGGATGATGCACGCCAAATGGCATTGTTCACCATCTGTTAATAAAGAAGTTATAGCCCTTTGTATCTTGAACAAATGCTTTTTTGAGTGTAAAATATAACACTTTTGTGTCCAGAAGCCTATTGGCGGGGGATATCAATTCAACAAATTTGCTTGTTTTTTCTAAAGTTTATGAAAATACATTATTTTATAGCAAATTGTAGGTCAGACAGGCAGTGCAAACTTTTCACTTTTCAAAGGTGAATGAAAAGTAAATTCAAATATTAGCCTTGTAATTATCAGTTGCTGAGAGGTTAGCCAAGACAGTCGTCAAGACCCCCCAGGCTGTGGAGTCCTATATCAAGTCCACTGTAGCCAAACTGCCGGTCACCATGGACAAGATATGGAAAATGAGGTGAGAACCAGGGACCCATTGTATGCAACCTTGTAGGAATTATTGCAGGTCATTTTTGGCCCGTTTTATATCCTTTTTTGGGTCATATTCACAATTAAAAAAAAGTACATTTTAAGTCCTAAATCATGTCTTAAAATAATCAAGTGATGGTTTTGTGTCTAGATGTAATATTTCAAAAAGAGGGAATCAGTGTAGGATTAGGGGAATTTGAAAATACAATACATACTTTGGAATATTACGACTACATATATGTTGTTAGATTGGTTGTATTGCTAAAGTGTATTGTGTGACAATGTATTCCACTAGCCAGCAGGTTGAGCTGAAAATAAATGTGCAAAATCAATGATTGCAATACAATCCTTTGAAAAGCCATAACTATGCAATTTTCTATTTATTATATACATTATTACGATGAAAAAAGACATAAGTCCCAAATGCAACAAATTATGTATACATTCAGGACAAGCATTATACTGAACATCAGAATAATGCGTACAAAAATTACATCATTCAAAAGTCCGTTTTCCAGCTGTTGAATACTTTCTAATACCAATCAAGCACAATGTTGAAACTTTCCATAATTAGAGTCATATCATCTATGGGTACATATTGAAAAAAACAATGCATGCTAAAGGAATGATTTCACCTCATACATCCATGTTGTTTCAGAGAGGATTTGCAGCAGCACTACAACTACTACAAGCGTCCATACAATGGCGAGCTAGATATTGGCAGTTATGAACCCTGGCAGGTCCAGGTCTACTTTGTGGTACGATGAATAATGTATTCATACACCACATTTTGAAATTGTAATTGGTATAAACAGAAATATATTCTGAAATGTTGAATTACATTTTCATACACTATACATTTTAATTGTTATTGTGTTATTGAAACACAGCACTGCTTTCTTGTATGAAGCATACAGCATTTTCTGTGTCATTGTATTTAGCAAAACATTACAATATTGTTGTTGTTAATGACAGGACTATACTAGTCTTTCTGTTTTGCTGAATACGGGTAGTGTATTTATGTACAAAATTAACAGTTTTGCTTTTTGGTGTTATTTAGAATATGGCATTATGTATAAATGCATGAAGGAACTATTTTAAATGGTCATAGCATTTTGAGAAGTCCTCATTTGTAATCATTGATAAATTAGGTGAGTAGCCAAGAAAGCCTGTAGTATTTAGGGAGCATAGAGAGACACATCAAGTATTGATTGTTCTCAGGAAATGGATGAAATAGTATCTAAGTATGTCCAGGGCTTTTGACACCATGTTGCTTTAATAAATAAATGGTTTTCTACCCTTTTCAGTGTCGTGAAATTGTGAATGACGTTGTGGAGGACTTTCTCAACCTCTACTTCTTACATGATGACGTCGTGGAGAAGGGCACTTACAAGTAGGATATTTGTGTAGATATATTAATTTTAGGTTATTCTAAATTTAGTGGTGGAATGCATGGGCATTAAAAATGAAAATGCACAAAATGACCTTTATTAATTAGACATTTTTGTGATCTTTTTTTGCTGTTCGAAATCTATATAAGTGAAAGTTTTAAAAATGTTCTATATATATATTTTTTTTTAGTTATGATAAAAATTAAAAATGTGATTTAATAGATAACAGTAGTACTGCCACTTGCTATAATCAATGTGCCTTAAAAAGTTGAATCATTTGCGTTTTGCAATCTCAAGATGCTTACACACACATTGACCATGGCAAGAACTGTTTGTGTCATTTTTATAACATATGGAAATTTGTCCAGTATGTTTGTCTATGGACAAGTGCAATTTTGGGGTTCACAAAATATTTAAAAGTTGAAAGCTAAATTACTATGAAAAAAATACTAATTATTTTTTGTACAAGTATTACAGGACAGTGAGGAATACAAACAATATTTTTGTTTAAAAATATAAACAATTTTGAAAATTCAACAATTAAAATAAATCCCCTGTTCTAAAAATTGGTTTATCACTATGGGCTAAGTATTTGGATAACAGTTCCTTAGCCTATCAGAAATATGCATTAACACTCCTTTAAAATCTGTCATTGGTTATTTGAAGAGCCATGTAGGAAGAAGATAAGCTGTGGAGGGACAGACAGACAGAGTCCATAGCAGAGAAGCGTGCAATACATCTCATAGCTGAGGAAACCATTCTTGATGTAAGCAATTATATTACAACAATTCACTCACACAAATATGTTATATTGTACTATTGTGAATGGCTTTTTAGCTCACCTGAGCAAAACTTGATCACGGTGAGCTTTTGGGATACCGGCCATCGTCTGTCTGTCCATGATGTGTTTGTGAGTTGGTAACTTTTTCTTAAAACAACATCTCTTTAACTGCTATGCAGTATTTGACAAAACTTCCTGAAAATGTTCCTTGCGCTGTCCTATATGAAGATTGTTAAAATAATTCTGGATCATTGATTAAGGGTCGCAAACGGGGTTTTTGAAAATGAACACTTATATATTTAATATTTTTCTCTCTGAAACCACAAGGCCCTGAGTTTTAATATAAGGTATTTAACTAAGTGTTCTTTTCCTTTACAAAGTTTTTCTAAAACAACAAGGCTTCTATATTTGGTTTGTCCGAGGAAACCCGATGGCTTAAACTTTTAGGGACTGAAAAAGGAAAGTGTAAGCCATCGGGAATTCACGTCAAATGATTTTTAGCGAGGCTGTTTTCGGAGAAAACCCGAGGTATTGTCATAGCCTGCTCGCCGTCCGCCTGCGTCGTGCTAAAACCTTTGCATTGGCTCTAAAATCAAAGTGCTTCCACCTACAACTTTAAAACTTCAGATGTGGATGCACCTTGATGAGTTCTACACGCCACACCCATTTTGGGTCACGAGGTCAAAGGTCAAGGTCACTGTGACCTCTTAAAAAATAAAAATAAATAAATACTGACAATCTTTCGCAGCCGAGCGTGGCACCCGTTGTGGTGCTCTTGTTAATGTTATGTGTTTGCGTTCATGGGCTGTGCAACAGATTCGCATCTCTATTGGAAGAGTATTCACACTGCCTAATCTCCTTACTACTTTCTTCATGTGAATAAATAACAAAATATTTACTTATTTAAAAAAAAACATAGAAAAGATGTTACATCAAATAAATATCACAATATAAATGTACAATGTATATTAGATGATCAGCTTGTATTTACGAAGCACATTTACGAGTACATGAAAGAAACAACCCTTAGATTCAAAATTCAAAACATAAATTGGCCATATATATACACATTACACATTACAGAAATATTAAACAACACTAGTTTGTGTGGTGTTGATGAATTGTCTTTGAGATGTGTGAATGTGCTTTAACTGTGTGGTGGAGACTTCTATGTCTCACCTCCTACAAAAATGACCTAATCCGATTGGCTTAGAGCTGCCACGTGCCCATGGTTTATTTTCCATACACCATGAGTAATTTCCATACACCCTCGAGCTTCGTTCTGGTATGGAATGAAATTACTGGGGTGTATGTCCCATACACCATCAGTTACTAACAGTATAACTAATGATCTACAATCCCATGATGGTGGGGGTTGAATGTCAAATTCTGCAGGCTTTCATCAATATGAAACTAAACACAACTTTAACCATTAAATCTTATGCTGTGTTAAGGTGACCGGTGACATGATAGACGAGGTGATACGAGAGCAGTACCACATGTACCGCATGTTTGGTAACATTACAGACACCATGCTGATATCTGAGGCAGAGGTAATGTCATTGCCGTTCTGATATGTGAGGCAGAGATAATGTCATTTCCATTTTGATATGTGAGGCAGAGATAATATCATCTCCATTCTAATATGTGAGGCAGAGGTAATGTCATTTCAATTCTGATATGTGAGGCAGAGATAATGTCATTTCCACTCTGATATGTGAGGCAGAGATAATGTCATTCCCATTCTGATATGTGAGGCAGAGATAATGTCATCTCCATTCTGATATGTGAGGCAGAGGTAATGTCATTTCCATTTTGATATGTGAGGCAGAGATAATGTCATTTCCATTCTGATATGTGAGGCAGAGATAATATCATCTCCATTCTGATATGTGAGGCAGAGATAATGTCATTTTCCATTCTGATATGTGAGGCAGAGATAATGTCATCTCCATTCTGATATGTGAGGCAGAGGTAATGTCATTTCAATTCTGATATGTGAGGCAGAGATAATGTCATCAACATGCTTATTGTAAGATTATTTAAACCAATACTATATACATCTTCCAAGATATTGAGATTAGACAGTATAGAAATTGCTAATGTAAATCATTTTGTTTTTCTCATAAATTGCATTTGTGAAATTAAACTTTATTCGAACAAATGGCCTTGCTGGTTAACAATTTTGGATAACACTTTCTCTAAATTTAAGTTTCTCTCCAGTCCATAGATGACAGTCTTTCAATGCTGTCAGTGCATTAATTTCTTTCAAACACAGAAGATCAGTCTATTTTACAAATCAGGCATACCTTAGATTTCATTTCATTTTAGTTTCTTTCCTGTCATTGAAGCTTTGATTATGCATTGTTTGTAGTAAGGTGCTACTGGGAATGACTTTCAATGTTCTCAGAGCTTTGATTATGTGTTGTTTGTAGTATGGTGTCACTGGGAAGCAGAACCCACATGAGCCTGGTGACCGGGCATACAACATGATCACCAAGGGTTACTTCAGTATCAAGGAGAACAGAAACAGCCACAGGTTAGCTTCAACGAATTTTTCAGATTTTACTGACATTTGGTTCTTTAGACAAATGCACAGTCAATTTGTTTACATATAAATAAATTTAACAGAAGATGTAATAAAATATTGGATTGCTGATATTAGCACTTGTAAAATTGTATACATTATAATTCGGAAAGTATAACTGCTAGAGTGATAAAACTTTATACATATTTTCAAAGTTCTGGAAATGTGGCAAAACCTCCTAATACGGTAATTTATTGCATATGATTTGAGTCTCAAACAAAAAATGAGGGCAGGGTTGTCCAAATGAAACCTGTCTAAGAGCCTGTATGCACCAAACAACTATTTGATATAAGTCAAACAATTGAGAATGTTCTTAAAACTGTTGCTCTAATAATATAGTGCAGTTCAATATGACATGGAATTTAACCCTCTAGCTGTATGATCAGGCATTTAGAACAATTAATTGATGACAAAGGCAACATTTGTAGCCTGTATACTTGTGAATTGAAACATGTTTATTGAAACGTTAATTTTCTTGGTTCCAAATTGTTTCTTTATTCTTGGGTCTGAGAATGAGTTGGTGAATACAGACACATGTGAGAGTGTGTTTTTTTTTGCTTATTTTGCAATGAATAGCTGTTCTTTTTAATTAGAGTTTTTATTGCTGCAGAGATGATATATGGGGGCATTCCCAGTATGCAATAAATAAAGTGAAGAAACGGAAGATCACAAGGAAGGCTGGAGGGGAGGAAATGGTGGAGGAAGTGCAGGAGCCGGAGGATGAGGAAGAGTAAGTGTTCTATTTTTAGATCTTGGAAATTCCGTAAATTCTAAAATAGTTTGCAGTTTGTTTAACTTGTTTCCTGAATGATTTAAATCACTATTAACTGTGTTTATGTTATGTATTATTACATTCAGGCTGTTTTTTTTTTGTAATAATATACATGCTGTTAGTAAGCTATTTTAACAAGTTTAAATTTTCTGAAAAAATAGAATGGATATTTGTATTTTAATAAATCTGAAATTTTAGTTTTTGCATTAATTTCAATGAAAGTGGTAACATATGTTTTTGTTTTTATGCCACTCTTCCAAAAAGGAGGCATTTAGCAGTTTCACTATCCGTATATAAGTCTATGTAAGTGCCAAATTTAATGTCTCAGCTATAACTGGATTTCGATATAACTTAGCACATGTGTAGACCAATCATAAGACAACATGTTTCATGTAACAACTGTCTCCTTACCTCAAAGGTCAAGGTCTCACTTAGAGATCAGACGGCAAGTTTGAAAAATCCTGTCTCAGGCATATTTTTACCATGTATGAGAGATTTTCATGTAAGAATGAGACAAAGTGTTGTGTGTAACATATGTCTCCCTTCCTTAAAGGTCAATGTCATACTTACACATCAGGTTTAATCAGGACATAACATGGATTGTCTGAACTGCACCTTTGATATTCTTAATGCTATTTTAAAATAGCTTACCCCTCATGATCACCATGGGGGGGGGGGGGGTAGCATTTGGTGTGTAAAACCTGTCTCCTTATCTGAGGGGTCAAGATCGCACTTAAATCAATGGTTAAATTTATCCTTAACTCAGCTTGTCCCGGCTGTAACTTTTTTATTCATCAAGCAATTTCATGATAACTGACTGAGGTGAATGTGTATTGGTTGCATTACCTGTCACACTAACGCAAATGTTAAGGTTACACTGAGAGGCCAATATTAAAATTTGGCCATAAAATACTTTTTTTTGCACAAGGAGATTTTTGAAATTTTTTGCCTGATGAAACATATCGTATTTTTGGTAAAAAATGCAAAAATCTTAATAGGAGGGAACACATTTTAAGTATTGTTTATACGACCATTTATCATTTACTATCTATAGTTTATTAAATGATGCTATTTACTTATTTAGCATATGTCTATTTGATATGAATTTTCTATTCAATCTCTTAAATAAAGCAATTATAATAGGTTTTGATAAGTCAAATGTTTTGTTTTGTTTGTGCTTTATTTACACACATGCAATGTTTACTACTCTAGATGATAGTGTGGTAAGTATGTCACTCCGTAGTTCTTGCAAGTCTTCTGTATAGGCACGTAGACCTTAGTCATTTATCCACTCTTTTTCAAATCTCAACCATATACATGCCTTTTCCATTGGTACAAAACATTATCAGTCAGTAAAATGCACACTGACTGAAAAATTCTGTATTACCCTTCTCAGTTATTTTTCAATCCTGTATTACATTACTGGCTGTGCAAAACATTTTATGACATGCTTATAGAGCAATAGTTTACATAAATATTATTTATACCAAAAATTAAGTTCCTTTTTTAATTTTGAAATAGATTAAAGTGCTTTTTCACCATCTTTCACAAAAGCTACACCTCTTATATATACATTGTACATTTATTTTGAACAAGACTTAGTCTCTAGCTTGATACACCATATTATATAATTATGAAAAACATATCATATAGTTATACTTACTTTTTAAATCTATAATTGAAAGTTGCAAAAGAATATTGCCTAGACTTTTGTGTCTATGATCAGTTATTAAAAAAGTAATGTAATTTATGATCAATTTTATTCGAAGTGGTGACACATTTTATTTAGAAGGTGTGTTAGGTTTCTTCTTTGATATTGTTTTCTTTTCAGTTGAGGGTTACTTATAGTCAATAATCTAAAGTCTGGAGATACACATATCTGTATGTAAGGTCCAGCCACGACAGTAACCTAACAATTACAGTTATGTATGAATGCTAAAAAAAAGCCATTAGGAAAATTGTATTAGTCATTTTCAAAACTAAATATGGTTAAAGTGATATTATGGGCATCTAACAGTTTATAGGTGTCTATCGCAACCGTTCTTTATTTTTGGTGTTTTCACTTCATATACACTTATATTTGTTAATGCAGCATCAACATACTAAAACAATATCCTGGAAAGAGAAAAATAATGCATTTGAATATCAACCGTACTTTCGTTTGACAACTGATCATGCATGTACGATGTGATACTAAATTTAATTTTAGTGCAGATTCGTTCATACGACACAAAGACACAATTTTGTTTTACGGATCATTTCCGCTTACAGGACTGGGTGGGTCACGTAAGAATATCAAATATAAAATATATTTTTATAAACAACTGGTAGCAAGATGAGTTGCAGATAATTGGTCAGTAACCACATTTTAACTAACTCTTATGACCTGTAAATTCTTTTCAGCTCAATTCAACAGTGAAAAATGCCCATAATATCACTTTAAGTAAAAGGAAAATTTTACACAATTACTGTTAAAGATCTTGCTCTTAATCTTAATGAACAAAGCCCAAACAAAATAAAATTACAATAGGAAACTTATTTCAGTTCTACATGTATAATCTATTCTTAAACAGGCCACAAGAATCAGGTTACATGTAATTTTGGCAAGCCTTAAATGACAGGCTCCTTAAGTTATCATTAGCGCAATGCAACCTACCATCAAATACAGCATTTCTGTAATCCCATACAGAACATAAAGAAGCTTTTAATTATGCATGGGCTTTGGTGTTGGCTCTTTCCCACAGCTTTTTTTCTGCACCATAATTAAATTTTGTCATTTCAAGCAACTAAATAAATATTTATTGAACATTAAGATATTATTAATTAAAAACTTGCTTTGTTTTATTAAATATACAAGTAATTATTGCATTTAAATTTTCTTCTTATCATAAAAAATATTAAATAGAAAAAGGTTAACTTTTCATTTATGTACCAGGGTAGTATTATGATTGACAATTCTTATAATTTGTTTGATGTAAATTCTATTTTCCAATATGGCTGTACATGAATATTGTGTTAAAGAACTATACATGAACAATAATATATTTTTCTTTATTTTCATGATTAATTTTACAGTAACACTACATGATAAATTAGGAAAAGTGACATTTACGTTGTGTCTTTCTCAACTGTACTAGTAATAAGTTGTATATATAACTCTCACTGTATAGAACATTTTAAAGAATGATGAAGTTTTGATATAAGAGTATTAATAAGATGGTACACAAACTGCTTTGAAATTTTCATGTGTTTTATAAAACAAATGAGAGCAAAGATAAAACTCATATTGATTGCATGGTCAGGGACACATTATTGTCCAAAATTTTGCCACTTTCATTTAATTTTGGTACTTCTTTGTTACATCAAAACAAGTTAACTCTAATAATTGTCATGCACCAGCGAAGAATTATGCTTACATGACACTATGTTAGTAGCATGATTTTATTTTAAATATGTTGTCTGTCTATCTGAGATTGTTCTTAAAATGTCCATTAGTATGCAGAGTATTAGTTCTACCTAGAAACAGACTCCAGTATGTCTCAATAAGCCTAGGGCTTTGATGAATTGCAGTTTAAACCTTTCCCCCATAAGAAGCAAAATGAAAATGGCTTTTGCAACCAGAATAAAACCAGAACATCCTGCGATTAACTCGCTTTCTTTTTAGGTTTTATGCTGTTTGCTGCTCATCAGTATCCAAGGGTTGAAAATGAAGCCTTTAAAACTTGTTTTTAGTAAGAAAGGGCTTTAATTAATTTTAACTTTCTAAGGGACAACAAATGTGTAAAAATACGGATCTAAGTGGTTAAGGGTTAAACTAATTGGGTTCTCTTATGTTCTTTTTCAGAGAAGACATAGACGCACCAGATTTAACACTAATAGATTTCAACACAGTATCACGAGTACAATACCGTAGTTTGGAGCCTGCAATCATAGACCCGGTGGAGGTTGTCAAGGAAAAGGATGCCTTCAGACGCTACATGCACAGAGAACTGAAATATTGGAGGGTTAGTTGCTGTTTCAATGTTTATATAGTCCTTCAGGGCTTCATGAATGAGACACCTACAGCTTAATCATGCAATCACTTGCAAGTTAGCAAGTGATCTGTCTGATACAAATTCTAACAGCAAATTCAGGTGTGATTATATTAAGGAGTTTTAGCTTAGAAAACCTAGACATTTAGAACACATATGTAGTGAAAAACCAGGACATGTGAACAATGTAAACGGAAATAACATGATTAACTGAAAGCAATTTATTGTCCTCTACCGGTTTCACCTGAGGGGACTTATGGTTTGTGCTCTGTGCGTCTGTCTGTGAGTCTGTCTGTCTGTCACACTTTTCTGGATACTGTGATAACTTTAAAAGTTCTTCATATTTTTTCATGAAACATGGATAGATGGCAATATGGACATTATGCAAGTCATTTCATTTTGTTCCTACATCAAAAATTCTGGTTGCTATGGCATCAAATGTAAAAAAATAAAAATAATTCTGACAATGGTGGAGCCGATAGGGGACATATTTTGCTTGGCAATAATCTTGTTTATCATAGAGGTTCTTAAAGTGTCCTTTACCAAAAATTGGAATTCCCCTTTGTTGTACCTAACCAAGGGAACAAACCAGTACACTGAAGACTTTTGAAGGCAATGTCATCAGTGATTGGTTACTGTAAGGTCACATGAATATGAACTTTATACATTGTCATTAGTGATTGGTTTCTGAAAGGTCATCTGAATATGAAAATGTCATCAGATCAAGTTTGTGGATAGCATAAACATTTTACAATTGCAATGCAAATTAATAGCAATTAATTGAATTTTAAACAATCCCTAACATTCACCTATATCTCTTAAAACAGCACATTTCACGTACATTGTTGGAGGGTTAGTTATTGTTGATTTGTTAAAAGTCCCTTATCGCAGCTTTTGTTCTGTTAGGATTGCTGTATTGGTATTCTAAAAACAGGCTAAGGAAAATCTGAGCCATATAAACAAATCATAGATTTTCTAAAGCATTGTATTCTATTATTCCATGAACATCTTTCCTTTTTGCTAACTTATTATACCCCATTACCATTGGTAATGGGAACTATATAGGAGTCACTTTGTTGGTCGGTCTGTCTGTCCCGAAAATTTCATTCGATCTTCACCAAACTTGGTCAGAAGTTGTATCTAGATGATGTCTAGGTCAAGTTTGAATATGGGTCATGCCGGGTCAAAAACTAGGTCACGGGGTCACTTAGTGAGTTTAAAACCGAAAATTTGTCCGGATGATAAATATGTCATTAATCGTTAGATTTTAAAGTGACTTGGTACATTTGTTCACCATCATGGGACAGTGTGTCATGCGAAAGAAGTACATCCATATCTCCAAGGTCAAGGTCACACTTGGAGTTGCCCATAAATGAGCTTGTCAGGGCTATAACTTTGTCATTTATTGTCAGACTTTAAAATCATTTGGCACATGTGTTCACCATCATTGGACAGTGTGTCAGGCAAAAGAATTACGTCGATATCTCCAAGGTCAAGGTCACACTTTGAGTTCAAAGGTAAAAAACGGCCATAAATGAGCTTGTCTGGGCCATAACTATGTCATTTATTGTGAGACTTTAAAATCATTTGGCACATTTGTTCACAATCATTGGACAGTGTGTCATGCAAAAGAAAAACGTCTATATCTCCAAGGTCAAGGTCACACTTTGAGTTCAAAGGTAAAAAATGGCCATAAATGATCTTGTCCGGGCCATAACTATGTTATTCATTGTGAGATTTTAAGATTACTCGGTACATTTGTTCACAATCATTGGGCGGTGTGTCATGCAAAAGAATTACGTCGATATCTCCAAGGTCAAGGTCACACTTTGAGTTCAAAAGTCAAAAATGGCCATAAATGATCTTGTCCAGGCCATAACAAAGGTCAAAATGGCCATAAATGATTATGGCTTAATAATTCTTAAAAATCACCATAAATTAGTTTCTCTTGTTTTGTGAAGACAGCTTGCAAAATATTCTGTGTCAACGCAGCATGGGGGGGGGATATACGTCACATCTGTGACAAAGCTCTAGTTTTTAACTGTTTATTTACTTCTTTCACTGACTTTTAGGGCCTTTAGTCAAGAAAAATAAGTCCCGAAGAATATTAAATATTTTGTTAAGCTTACATGACTTTTTTGTGTTTTAGTTCAATGTTGTTATTTTGTAGAACATGGAAGTCACAGTACATGAATTGTTTTTTAACAAGAAGACAAGAGGACTTAGTCTAGTCCGTCCATCACCAAACCACTGCTTTATAGCTGCTTGTACATATCATGGTAAGTCAATACATACCCTGCATGCTAGTTTTAATTATCACGGGAAAGAACAAGATCAACCTTAAGTGTATTTACCGGTAGTCATAGCTGCAAAATAGTGTTGTATTTGGCTATTGCTAATCATTATTCAACATTGTGAGATAAACTAATACTATTATTGAAAAGCTCCTTATGAATAAAACATTCATTATGAGATTAATATAACATATTTTCATTATTTGTGGTACTGATATACACATTATTTGTGCAATAAGTGAAAGTTGAACAGTTGATTCATTTATGATGCTTTAACTAAGTTTCAAGGTCAAATTCAAAACAAGATTCTTATACTTAACACTATTTTATCATATTACTCAAGATTAATTAAGTTTGTTTAGAACATTTATCTCACTGATGTCAAGGCCAAGTTTAAACCGGGATCTGGTGGTTCACATGTATTACAACTAGGTCACTTTATCAAATTGATGCAAAATCTTGTCAACACTATTAAGGTCAAGTTATTCCTATTCACAAAAGCTCAGTTGAGGACAAAGGGCCCTTGGGCCTCTTGTGTAGTTGTTAGTTTTTTGTAAATTGCAGACCTGTTTGATACACTTTGATACTAATGGTTTAAACAAAACTGTATGCAATTTATTCAAGCTGATGAGGTAAAAAAAAGTTCTAAACAGTTTCTAAATCAAGTAAGGGTACAAAGATTGATATGAATCTGGTTTCCCAGGAGACCTGATGGTGTACGACGTGTCCGTAGAGCCGTGGCGACCGTTCAGAGTTGTCACGTACGATGACAAAAAAGACGTGCCTATAACTGACCTGACCTGGAGTTTGGATAGCACTAGGATCATCACTATCAACAATTTGGTATGGGCAGCGTATTTACTAGTGACAAAAGATCATCAGGCATTAAATAGAGTGTTTGTTAAATGAAAGAATGATCAGACTTTATGAAATCAATTAGTTTCATAGTGCTGAAGCAAATATGCATGTCGCACAAAAGGTAACATTTGTTATACAGATATATGGACAGTGTCGTCACGCACAATTAAATGGTATTGCAGTTGTATTGCTAGCTTCCTAAGAGATAAGTATGTAACATATAGAATTGTGTGTTTGGAAGCACCAGTTTATTTATCATTATTGATTAAGTGTTTTGCATGCATTACCTTATGAAAAGTCAAATAATATGTATGTAAACACAATCGATGAAATGGTACAGAAGTTACATTTCCTAAAGACAAACCATTAATGTTTATCACAGATATCTAGAGTTATATATTATATTCAAAGTCAATAAAAAGATGTTGCAGTTGTATTTTTTAAATCAATACTTTTAAAGTTTGTCACTCCTGGCATGGTGTTTTAATTGAAGCACTAAAGGACCATCATAAACTATTGAATAGCTGGTTGTATTTTCTAGCAACAAAAACCTCTTTCAAGGGGAAAGCTGTACTTCATGTATACTTAGGTACCTTATTTCTGTTCAGGGCAGACTGCAGGTTCTCACAGGGCCGAATGGGCCGGTAAGTTTTGCTGCACTACGTGTATACTTAAGTACCTTATTTCTGTTCAGGGCAGACTGCAGGTTCTCACAGGGCCGAATGGGTCGGTAAGTTTTGCTGCACTACGTGTATACTTAAGTACCTTATTTCTGTTCAGGGCAGACTGCTGGTTCTCACAGGGCCGAATGGGCCGGTGAGTTTTGCTGCACTACGTGTATACTTAAGTACCTTATTTCTGTTCAGGGCAGACTGCAGGTTCTCACAGTGCTGAATGGGCCAGTGAGTTTTGCTGCACTACATGTATACATAGGTACCTTATTTCTGTTCACGGCAGACTGCAGGTTCTCACTGTGCTGAATGGGCCGGTGAGGTTTGCTGCACTATGTGTATACTTAAAGGGGCCTTTTCACAGATTTTGGCATATTTTGAAGTTTGTCATTAAATGCTTTATATTGATAAATGTAAACATTGGATCTTAAAAGCTCCAGTAAAAAATCAAGAATACAATTAAAAAAAGGGAAAAAAAGTAGCCGGTACCAGGGCTCGAACCAGTGACCCTTGGAGTCCTGGAGTTAGTCTGAAGTAAAAACGCATTAGCCCTCTCGGCTAATCCGCCGGGTATACACAGTTTGAGTATTTTATACCTTATATAAGCAATCTTCGTAGCTTCGTAAATTTAAACGACAACAACAGAACTCTCCAAATTATTCAATCGTTTCGCGTTGCAACGCTTTATAATTTTTAGGTTTTCAAATCGTCAAAAGATACATATAATGGCTTTATTGGACTACGGTAAATGTTCAGTAATACTGTTTCCTCACAAATATCATAACTAAAACGAAAATTTGCGAATCCGAAACAACTTTTTTCAATTTTGTCAATTAACCAAACCGTGAAAAGATCCCTTTAAGTACCATATTTCTGTTCAGGGCAGACTGCAGGTTCTCACAGTGCTGAATGGGCCGGTAAGTTTTGCTGCACTACGTGTATACTTAAGTACCTTATTTCTGTTCAGGGCAGACTGCAGGTTCTCACAGTGCTGAATGGGTCTGTAAGTTTTGCTGCACTACATGTATACTAAGGTACCATATTTCTGTTCAGGGCAGACTGCAGGTTCTCACAGTGCTGAATGGGCCGGTGAGTTTTGCTGCACTACATGTATACTTAGGTACCATATTTCTGTTCAGGGCAGACTGCAGGTTCTCACAGTGCTGAATGGGCTGGTGAGTTTTGCTGCACTACGTGTATACATAGGTACCATATTTCTGTTCAGGGCAGACTGCAGGTTCTCACAGTACTAAATGGGTCTGTGAGTTTTGCTGCACTTCGTGTATACTTAAGTACCTTATTTCTGTTCAGGGCAGACTGCAGGTTCTCACAGTGCTGAATGGGCCGGTAAGTTTTGCTGCACTATGTGTATACATAAGTACCTTATTTCTGTTTAGGGCAGACTGCAGGTTCTCTCATTGCTGAACGGCCCAGTGAGTTTTGCTGCTGGTCAGAAACTGGAGCTGCCTGCAGATGTCAACGGCATCTACCCCAACCAGTTAGAGGTGCTTATGACCCTGGACACTAAGAGGGGGGACTTCCACTTTCAGCAGGGTTGGTGGATTGGTGGACTTTATTTTTTCGGGTATTGGGTTTTATGGTAACTATGGTCACATAAGGGTAGTTGGGTTATATTGTGCAGTATGTTATCTTTGCTTTTTTGACTTGGTAAATATAAGGTATAGTCTGAAAAATAATGTTTGTTTTTATGCCCCCCTTGTTTTGCTTATGTCGGTTCGTCGGTCGGTCCGTCCGTCCGTCCACCAGATGGTTTCCGGATGATAACTCAAGAACGCTTAGGCCTAGGATCATGAAACTTCATAGATACATTGATCATGACCGGCAGATGACTGCTATTGATTTTCATGTCACTAGGTCAAAGGTCAAGGTCACAGTGAATCGAAATAGTAAAATGGTTTCCGGATGATAACTCAAGAACGCTTAGGCCTAGGATCATGAAACTTCATAGGTAGATTGATCATGACTGGCAGATGACCCCTATTGATTTTCAGGTCACAAGGTCAAAGGTCAAGGTCACAGTGACTCAAAACAGTAAAATGGTTTCCTTATGATGACTCAAGAATAATTAGGCCTAGGATCATGAAACTTCATAGGTACATTGATCATCACTGGCAGATGACCCCTATTGATTTTCAGGTCACTAGGTCAAAGGTCAAGGTCACAGTGACAAAAACGGTATTCACACAATGGCTGCCACTACAACTGACAGCCCATATGGGGGGCATGCATGTTTTACAAACAGCCCTTGTTATTTTAAGTTTTGAAATACGGATAAAGTAAGTGAAATAAATCCTTTTGTCAACCACTATGATTGTTTTTAATATCGTGAACGGTGAAATCATCATAAATCGTGGGACATTCCTTTTGGACGATTTTGTTTGACTGATCAACACATTTAATATGGCAACACATACTTATGCCCCATGTTTAAATGTTTTAAGAATCATCTGAAGGTTTGAATTACCTTAGGCATGAAATATATTAATCCACGCACACATCCTGCATTTGTTTCTTAATCTCGATACTTTAAGATATTTTACAAAGGGAAGTACATAACAGTGTGAACTTAACTGACACTTTACATTTCCTGTAATGCGCTAATGCAGTAAAGCTGTATCAATAGTGTTGACTATGTTAGGGAAGAATAGTAAAGATCAGTGTTTATTTTATAAAACACTTATGCCAATTATATTAATTATAACCAATTATATTTGCACCTTCTCTAATAAAGTTAACTTTTTGCCACTATTGTCATTATTGTTATTATTTTTATTAAATAAGACAAGTTGCAAATGGCTTGGTCGCTTCAATTACTGGTTAACGGTCATTAAGTCCCACTAATCAACTTATCATAACAATGCACTCCTTAATAGGCATGCAATAAAAAGGGCCAGTTGCTTTCACATCATTACAGTCAATAGAGTAGTTAATTGGCATGTGATTAACATTAGGGCCCACATCCTGCATGTGACCACTCTTCCAACAGTGTAAATGTATTTCAAACAAATTGGAAAAAGACTGACATTTTTTTTTACGCAAAATAAGCAATCCACGAATTTCATGTCCTCAAAAAGTTATTTTGTAAAAAATCTGCATAAAAAACCCTTAAGCTCATGCTCATGCTAATCTAATGTGTTGGAATTCACTTCTTTTGACGTTTGATTAAGTCCCATGTTAATTTCTACACTCTTATAGGGCCGCTAGCAGAAGAAGGTGCCCAAGAAGAGGAAGTGCTGGTCCCACAGAGGGCGCTGTTCTTTCCTTCATTGTCATTTCTTGGCTCACAGGTTTGTGTGCTACTTAATGATTATCCACCATTGCCATTAGGTCAAACAGTAAGCTCTACTTGTAAAGATAATTGAGCATGCGACAAATAAACATTGTTTTATTAAAATATTATTATATGCTCAAATAAGCCTATGGCTTATTAAAATCCATATTCATTGTCCACAATTGACTGAAGGGCAAAAAAGTAAACTCCGCTTGTAAAGATAACTGTGTATGCCACAAATAAACATTGCTTTATAAAAATACTATTATATGCCTAAATAAATGTATGGCTCATTAAATTCCATATTGATTATCCACAATTAACTATAGGGCGTAAAAGTAAACTCCGCTTGTAAAGACAATTGAGTATGCCACAAATAAACATCATATTAAAATAGTATTATATGCCTTAATAAGTATAAGGCTCATTCAAATCGAAACTTTCTATAATTTTTAAATGTGTGTGTGCTTTTAAATGATATCTCATATCAGATCATGATGGTATGCTTTCTAGAATGACATAATGGTAAGCCTAGACAACGGGGACCTGCTGAAGTGTAACATCCAGGATGCCATCAAGAACATTAACCCTGAACAGACAGACAATGTCAATGACACCCCTAGAATTTACCGGCCACTACTGACTAGAGTGGTATGCATTATGAACTTGTTGTAAAACTAATTGGATAAATTTAACACGATTTTGAAATGGTTCCGGTCCTTCTGATATACCGGCTTTGACAGATTATAGTGATATATTCCGTGTTCTTTTGTCAATGAAACTCTTTTACACCTGACAGTAAAACTCTTTAACATCTGAAGACTTATCTGTATTTTATTCTATTGAATTGCTGAGTCCTGCTTAAAGAATGTACCTTTTTTAACTAGAGTGGTATGCTTTATGTTCTTTTCATTAAAACCATAGAAAATTCAAAGACTCATTTGACTTATGAATTTATTCATGAATGGGTTATCTCTAATTTGTTGCAAAGTAAAAAGGGAAAAAACACTTATATCAGACAGGAGATATAAATCACTTGTTCAGAAAGGTACGGAAGAAACATTTCCAGTTGTTGTTTACGTGTCAATTAACCCGCAGATCTGTGTGGACATTAATTTTCCTTTGTAACATTTGTATGTTTTGAATTAACTAGGTAACACAATTATTTGATTTGTAAGAAATAACAAACGTTTGGAATGTCAAAATTTAAATTGAAAAACTTTGATGTAGACTTGATAATAAAGATATAAAAAAACAATTTTTCAGCCAATCATAAAGTTTGTATTTGTTTTCAGGATGAAGCAACAGATATCAATACTATAGGCAACAATGTGGAAGGCGAGTTGCTACGGCAACACAAGAAGGGAATCATCTACATGTGCTTTGTGGAGAACCTCAACGCCTTGGTAACAGTAGACCAGAAAGGCTTCCTGTATAAGTGGAAGTACAACAGGTGAGAAGTCTAACTTGTAGAATATGGGTTAATATTATGTATTGTTTCCCACCGCTTTCTTAACCAATAGTACAAGCAAATAAATACAAGAACACCACTAGGTGATGATATTTCAAACAGCATGGTCATGTTTTGCATTTGAATGCAGTTTCCTAAAAAAAAATATTCAAGTTGAATAAACGGTTACTTTTGCAGCTCTGCTAGAAGGCTTTACAATTGTATGCTATATTTTAATAATGATTCAAAATTTGCATTAAATCTCTATGTGGTTACAGTACACTGTACAGTGAAAAAGGCAACATTATGAATTTGTCAAACATGGACAAGGAAGGCTATTCTTATGTCATGTTATGCCACCTTTGGCTCATGTGTTCAAGTGTATCTGTGGCTCTTATTGTTAAAGAATATCTTTGGCTCTTGTGTTCAAATTGTTTATTTGGCTTTTGTGTTCAAGTGTATCTGCATCTCTTGTGTTCAGGTGTATCTGTGGCTCTTGTATTCAAGTGTATATATAGCTCTTGTGTTCAAGTGTATATGTGGGTCTTTTGTTCAAATGTATATGTGGCTCTTGTGTTTAAGTGTACATGTGGCTCTTGTGTTCAAGTGTATCTTTGGCTCTTGTGTTCTAGTGTATCTGTGGTTCTTATGTTCAAGTGTATCTGTGGCTTTTGTGTTCAAGTGTATATGTTGCTCTTGTGTTCAAGTGTATCTGTGGCTGTTGTGTTCAAGTGTATCTTTGGCTCTTGTATTCACGTGTATATATTGCTCTTGTGTTCAAGTGTATCTTTGGCTCTTGTGTTCATGTATATCTGTGGCTCTTGTGCTTAAGTGTACATGTGGCTCTTGTGTTCAATGGAACCTGAGGCTTTTGTGTTAAATTGAATATGTGGCTCGTGTTCAAGTAAACATGTGGCTCTTGTGTTCAATTGAATCTGTGGCTCTTGTGTTCAAGTGAATCGGTGGCTCTTGTGTTCAAGTGTATCTGTAGATTTTGTGCTCAAGTGTACTGCATAATGGCAATGTTATGACCCAGTTAAGCCTTAGGAATTACCTGTACCTGTACTTTTATATAGCCAAATTCATAGATTCTGAACAAAAGAATACTGTATTAACTTTCATTTTGTAAATACTATCATAATTTTTCACTTTCTTCCTTGCGCTATTAAACAAATTTATAATTTGTTGGGAGAATCCTTACCACTTGCCAGTAATCAAACATTTAACATTTCAGTAAATACAAGTCCTCGTTTCGTTCATTTATCCCATCACGGAAATACAAACTGGAGACGTCCAAGGTTATGTACAAGGAATCAGATTCAGATAAACCCAAGGTAGGTAACTCAAAGAAGCACCCACTGGAGTAAAAATTACACCATTTATATTGTATTCACAATTACGTAGTGTGTACTTTGAATGAAAGTTATCCCTTAGTGTGGGTAGCATGATTACCAAAACATGTAAACAATGTCATTGCTTTTTTGAACCAATACTTTAAAACAAAATCAATTCAGGTTCTATATTAACAAACCTACTCTGTTTGACTTAAAAACAAATGTACATCAGCTCCTGTATTCACGAACCCATTCTTAGACTTAAGAATTAAGAATGGGCTTAATTCAAGAAAAAGCTCTTCTGACTTTGAATATGTGCAGGTTACCACTCAGTAAGAAAATGTCTGAAAATAAGAAATTTGTCAACTAATATTGATTAATGTGAAATTGTGATTAATGCTTAGTAAAACTTAAAATTAAAGGGATTATTTAATATTTCAATTTAAAGAATATTCTGTATTCTAAGCCTAAAGTCTAAGAATTGTTTGGTGAATAGGGGGACAGGACAAATAAAAAATACATCTTTGATTGTGTAAATACAGTAGATCTTCATTATTTTCATATTGCATGTGTTTATTTAAATTGTCTTCACATGAAATATCATTAGAAATGATAAATAACAAGTACTATTTGACATTTAAGCAATTTAAGAACAATTCACTTGTAAATATATTCTTTTTGTAGACTAGGGAAAGTCTGAGAAGTGTTTGTGAATACGTAGCCCACGTAATGGTGTTTGTGCATATGGACCCAGGTATTAGTGATTTTATGTCCCCCACTATAGTAGTGGGGAACATATTGTTTTTGCCCTGTTTGTTGGTTGGTTGGTATGTTGGTTGGTCTGTTGGATGGTCTGTTTGCGCCAACTTTAACATTTTGCAATAACTTTTGCTATATTGAATATAGCAACTTGATATTTGGCATGCATGTGTATCTCATGGAGCTGCACATTTTGAGTGGTGAAAGGTCAAGGTCAAGGTCATCCTTCAAGGTCAGAGGTCAAATATATGTGGCCAAAATCGCTCATTTTATGAATACTTTTGCAATATTGAAGATAGCAACTTGATATTTGGCATGCATGTGTATCTCATGGAGCTGCACATTTTGAGTGGTGCAAGGTCAAGGTCAAGGTCATCCTTCAAGGTCAGAGGTCAAATATATGTGGCCCAAATCGCTTATTTTATGAATACTTTTGCAATATTGAAGATAGCAACTTGATATTGGGCATGCATGTGTATCTCATGGAGCTGCACATTTTGAGTGGTGAACGGTCAAGGTCAAGGTCATCCTTCAAGGTCAGAGGTCAAATATATGTGGCCCAAATCGCGTATTTTATGAATACTTTTGCAATATTGAAGATAGCAACTTGATATTTGGCATGCATGTGTATCGCATGGAGCTGCACATTTTGAGTGGTGAAAGGTCAAGGTCGAGGTCATCCTTCAAGGTCAAATATATGGGTCAAAATTGCTCATGTAATGTCACTTCTGCAATATTGAAGCTAGCAATTTTATATTTGAAATGCATGTGTTTCTCATGGAGCTGCACATTTTGAGTGGTGAAGGGTCAAGGTCATCCTTCAAGGTCAAACGTCATATAGGGGGACATTCTGTTTCACAAACGCATCTTGTTGCATATGGGGCCCATGTGGTTGTTTTTGTCTCAGGTGATTTTCACTGATCAGCCCCAGCCAGGGAAGAAACCAAGGACCAGACAGGAGCTGGCAGCAGAGAGACAGAAATGTGAGAACTATATTAGCCTTACATCAATTATGTTTGGTTTCAATTTTTCAGCCAATACTAAAGTTATGCCCTACTCCCGGATCGTTTTTTTTGAATTTGTGATGCAAACAAAATCTAAATTCATTATTTAAAAGTATTGGTATCAAGTCTTTAAAGGGCCTTTTCACGTATTGGTAAATTGACAAAATAAAAAAAAGTTGTTTCAGATTCGCAAATATTCGTTTTAGTTATGATATTTGTGAGGAAACAGTTATACTGATCATTTACCATGCTCTAAAATATCCATTATATGCATCTTTTGACTATTTAAAAACCTTTAAATTATAAAGCGTTGCAACGCGAAACAATTGAACAATTAGGAGAATTCTGTTGTTGTCATTATATTTTGTGATACTACGAGGTTTGCTTATATAAAGTATAAAATACATCCCTCATTGTGTGAGCATGGATGGCCGAGTGGTCTAAGCGGTAGACTTTTTACTCCAGGACTCCAGGGGTCAGTGGTTCGAGCCCAGTTGAGGGTTACTTTTTATGCCCCTGAAGGAGGGCATATAGTGATCGGACTGTCCGTCCGTCTGTCCGTCACACTTTGCGTTTAGGTTTCGAAAAATGCTCATATTTGGCATGCATGTGTATATGGACAAGGCCTTTCCATGCGCATACAAATTTTGACCCCTGTAACCTTGACCTTGAACTCAGGGTCCGCGTTTAGGTTTCAAAATCTGCGTTTAGGTTTCCAAAACAGCTCATAACTTCTATGTCCCTTGAGCTATATTCTTCATATTTGGTATGCATGTGTATATGGACAAGGCTTTTCCATACACACACAAATTTTGACCCCTGTGACCTTGACCTTGAACTTAGGGTCCGCGTTTAGGTTTCAAAATCTGTGTTTAGGTTTTGAAAAATGCTCATAACTTCTATGTTCCTGGAGATATAGCCTTCATATTTGGTATGCATGTGTAAATGGACAAGGCCTTTCCATACGCACAAAAAATTGACCCCTGTGACCTTGACCTTGAACTTAGGGTCCGTGTTTAGGTTTTGAAATCTGCGTTTAGGTTTCGAAAAATGCTCATAACTTCTATGCTTTTCCATATGCACACAAATTTTGACCCCTGTGACCTTGACCTTGAACTTAGGTTCCGCGTTTAGGTTTGGAAATCTGCGTTTAGGTTTTGAAAAATGCTCATAACTTCTATGTCCCTTGAGATATAACCTTCATATTTGATATGCATGTGTATATGGACAAGGCCTTTCCACACGTACACACATTTTGACCTCTGTGACCTTGACCTTGAACTTAGGGTCCGCGTTTAGGTTTCAAACTCTGCGTTTAGGTTTTTTGACAAATGCTCATAACTTTTATGTTGCTTTAGATGTATCCTTCATATTTGGTATGCATGTGTATATGGACAAGGCCTTTCCATAGGCACAAAAATGTTGACCCCTGTGACCTTGACCTTAAACTTAGGATCCCGCGTTTAGGTTTCAAAATTTGCGTTAAGGTTTCGACAAATTCTCATAACTTTTATGTCGCTTCAGATGTATCCTTCATATTTGGCATGCATGTGTATGTGGACAAGGCCTTTCTATACGCACACAAATTTTGACCCCTTTGACCTTGACCTTGAACTTAGGGTCCGCTTTTAGGCTCCGAAATCTGCGTTTAGCTTTCAAACAAGCGTTTTTCGGCGGCGTATGTCTTCGGATGGAGACAGCTCTTGTTTTTTTCTTTTTTTAGCTTGACTATTATATATGAAATATATATAGTGAAGATCCTACTCAACCCGGCGTCGGCGTGTGCGTTGGCGTTGGCGTTTGCGTGCAAATGTTAAAGTTTGCGTACTACCCCAAATATATTCAATGTCCCTTGACATATTGCTTTCATATTTTGCATACTTGTTAACCAACATGACCCCAACCTATAAACAAGAGCAGACAACTGTATGAAGCATTTTGACAGAATTATGGTCCCTTTTATACTAAGAATATGCATATTATTGATAAATCTATGTTAAAGTTTGCGTACTACCCCAAATATTTCCTGTGTCCCTTGACATATTGCTTTCATATTTTGCATACTTGTTAACTATCATGACCCCAACCTATAAACAAGAGCAGACAACTGTATCAAGCATTTTGACAGAATTATTGCCCCTTTTATACTTAGAATATGCATATTATTGATAAATCTATGTTTAAGTTTGCATACTACATGTACCCCAAATATTTCCTGTGTCCCTTGACATATTGCTTTCATATTTTGCATACTTGTTTACCAACATGACTCCAACCTATAAACAAGAGCAGACAACTGTATCAAGCATTTTGACAGAATTATGGCCCCTTTTATACTTAGAATATGCATATTATTGATAAATCTATGTTAAAGTTTGACAAAACAACACTTACCTGACATACCGCAATGCACTCCACTCAGCCCCCCCCCCCCCCAGAACCAGCTCTTGTTAATTGTGTTATTGTTTTTTTTTTACTGGAGCTTTTTAGATCCAATGTTTACATTTATCAATATATTGCATGTAATGAAAAAATTCAATACATGCCAAAATCTGTGAAAAGGCCCCTTTAATGTGTTTTGATGGCATATGCTGGTTCTATGATAAAAGGTTTATTCATAATTTTCTTTTTACAGAATCTGAACAAAATTATTTGTCTTTGTGAACCAATTGACAGTTTACTATAGAAAATAAAATGAGAAGTATATACAAATCTCTACTGATGAACCATAATAATTGGTCCAGACACCTTAACAATTATAATAAATATGCACATAAACAACAATTAGTATTTTTTTTCCCCAAGAATAGCTTGAGGTGGTACATTGTCAGATATTTTCTCTGTATTTTCTTGCATAAAATTAACAAGTGTTTTTCACAAATATGAAAAGAACATTTTGTGTTTTGACTTCTGAAAATCCTTCCTAATTCAGTTTACATGTTTTGATCTATGTATAATATCAAAACACAGTTGTCTTAGTCGCCATCTTAATTGGTTTAAATGGTTTCACTTTTTTGCAGATCAGAACACTTTAGATAACATGCAGCTGGGAGACCCTTGGTATGAGGAAATAAACGATCAAGAGGAAATGATTGTAAGTGTTTAACTCTAGTGAAGTGTTGTAACTCTTGTATTTTTATGTGGCCTATGAATGCTTTCTGCTGATTGCATTTTTAGTCATTGAGTGGAGTTGAACTGTTGAATATACTTTGACATGCCATCGTGATTGTTGAATTGTTGAATATACTATTACTTTCAATCGTGATATTTTTGTTTTCATAATCTGTTTAAATGTTAAGTCAAGGTTTCATTTTATGTCAGGTTCTCTTCTAAAATTCACAACCACAAACGATGATCTTTTGACAATTCTTAACATAGTCAATGAAACATCAGTTTTTCTATGTTCTACAATTTACCCATTACTTTCCAGATCCAGATATTCACACCACGTGGAGTGATAGCTGAGACAGGCGCCATGTTCCATATCGTGTACCGCCATTCAGAGACACAACAGCTTTCTGCCTACTATACCAAACTGTACAAACCTGTCAAGGTGGATTAACAATCTGTTCACTTCACCATGAATTATACTCTGTTGTAAGAACACATTATCCCTTCATGAACAACCGAAACATGACATCAATTTCATAAGCGGCAATAATACTCATATAAACATGATGGTTCTCCTTCAAAGTATGTGAATTAAAGTTTTGAACATCACATCAATTAAAGAAGCATCTTAAATAAAATTCTGAAAATTTCATCTCTTCATCAAACATCAATTGTAAACATAACATCACTACTTCAAGCATAAAAATAAAGGTCTGAACATAAATCACTTTTGTGTGGAGAAAACATGAAGCTTTGAACATTACATTTCTTCTGATAGGAATCAAAAATGAAATTTTGAACATAATACCACAACTGAAGAATCAAAAATTTAATTATTTACATAATTTATGCAAGCATCGAAGAAGAATTACATTAATAAACGAACAAATTAAAAAAATATTTTAACTTTAAATATTTCTGGAGTTTCATTATTTCTGTTCATCTTTTTATGCCCCAGGTAGGGTGGCATATAACAGTTGAACTGTCCGTCAGTCAGTATGTCAGTCTGTCCGTCCGTCCGAAAAAAACTTTAACATTGACCATAACTTTTTAAATATTGAAGATAGCAACTTGATTTTTGGCATGCATGTGTATCTCATGGAGCTGCTCATTTTGAGTGGTAAAATTTTAAGGTGAACATCATCCTTCAAGGGCTAGGGTCGAAAAAAAAAATCCAAGGGAAGTTATATGCTTTAAATGGACATTATTATCTGACCTGCCAACGTATATATTTTTGTTAAATTAATCAAAGCGGCGCAGTAGGCGGCATTGTGTTTCTGACAAACACATCGTGGTAGAAGGTCAAGGTCAAAGTCATCCTTCAAGGTCTAAGGTCAAAAATACAAATCCAAGGGAAGTAATAAGCTTTAAAGGGAGATAATTATTATTTAATATTGAATATTGCAACTTCATATTTGGCATGCATGTGTATCTCATGGAGCTGCACATTTTGAGTGGTGAATCTACAGTCACGGTAGTGGCTTTTAATTATTTGCTACTAAAAATAGAGATTTGTTAGAGACAATTATTTTCAAGCGAAGTAATTTATATAATTATAAATCTCATATTATATATTTCCTTACCAAGAATTTAAGTTCTTTTCACAGTTACTGTACACATTTTTTATTTTGATTATTTATAACTCAAATGATTGATTTGTCAATTTTTTTTTTTTATGATATAATTATCATTTCTTTCCTGTACTAATTTGTGAATGGTAGTGTTCATTACATACCTGTGGACTTATGTCCATAGATACATGATGAACTCTGGCTATGATCTCTTTGATAAACCACAGGCCTTGTTTGTCAGTGATGTCTGACTTTGTCATTTTTGACTGTCTACAGACCCCCCCCCCCCCTCCCCCGATTGGATTGGACAAAATCCAAGGGAAGTAATAAGCTTTAAAGGGAGATTATTTCTATACCTGATACCTGCCAAATGATAAATAGAAATTTTATTTTAAAGCGGTGCAGTAGGGGGCATTGTGTTTCTGACGAAGACATCTCTTGTTTGTAAATATAAATGTGACCTTATAAAAGGTTTCCTATCTCATCAACAGCAAATTACAAGGTTTGTCCAGCCATTACTACATGCCGGATAACATAATGACATAATCAAATATTCAAAACACCTGCTCACTCTGGTATTTCCATAATAAAAACATTGGGATTGAGATGTTTTGTAGTGATCCCTTCTTCCATACTAAGTGTCCTATCAGGACATTACATTTATAAAATGAGTGTAAGAAAGTTCTTCATTAGTTACCATTCATCAACACTAGATAATCAATGTAAACGGATTACCATTTTTTGGGATAGTTATTTTCTTTGAGTTTTATACCAACAACAAAACAGTATATTTATAAACAAAAGTAACTCTGGAGCCTTAGTATACTTAGTACGTTTAATTGAATTTGTCAACAATTTCCCCACCCATTAATGTATTGTTCTGAAAAATCAGAGTACATTTTATTTAATGGAAATAAAATCTAGAAAAATGATTTCTCACTGGTTTGATTTGGGGCAAATATTTCATAAAGATGTTAATAATTTATATTTTTACTTGTACTATCCGTATTTAAGAAGCACTAGCAGTTTTGTTTTTATTTGCGTTGAAATTCCAAAATGTTCCATGTCCTAGTTTGATAACTGACTGAATTGCGAACTAAACCATATTTAAATAATAATATAAAATAATCATTACACTTGCATTTTCTAAACATCTATATTGCAGTAAAACATGGACAAACATATTAAACTCAGCATTCTTAAGTTTTGTTTCAAAGTTTCAGTTCACATGTGAAAGTAATAATAAGACCATTATTTTGTTTGGGCACTATGCAAACATGCTAAAGTGAAAGTTCATCCTATTTATCATGTTCTTAACTCCAACGGACAATCTTTCTCAAATTACGTATTCTTTATGTATCAAAAGGATGAAGCATTGAAACTGTTCCAATAAACCTTTGTTATTCTTAAAGCGGTAACATTATTGTTTGAAAATGAAACATGTGAATTTTTGAGAATTCTATGTGGGTTATTATTTCTGACAAGAGCTTATTGAATCAGTCCCTTACTTAACAAAAAGTGTAATCGATCTGACATTCAATATCCCCATATTAACCACAATTAAATTAAATGCCAATCCAAGAAAATCTCATTAAGAAATTACCAGCACAGGGTCTATAACTTTGTTCTAATTTCAACAATTTAATAGAAAATTTAAGGAACTAATTTTATTGATTTTAAACGTTTTACACTTGCCATCGTACTTTAGAAATGTGTGTTTCATCTTAGAAACAAATAGCTTGAAATACTGAATTTATGATCATGCCATCTCTTTCAATATATTATGCCCATTTGATTTTGTTTTGCATTATTCCGACCACTTTTTGGCTTAATCCAAATGATACTTATTCATAACAGTTCAGTTCCATTGTGCATTAGATGAGCACCCCAGGACATTAGGGTAATCTTCTTTGAAGTTACTATTCTTTCATGTTGTTGAAATCATCACTTGATAGAAAATGCTGATTATATAAGAATTATGAGATGCTAATATGTTCCAACAGTTGTAGAAATTACAATGCTAATAATTTGTACAGTTCCTCAAAGGTTTTTTATTACCCATTCGCATTTTAAATCCAAATATTTTATCTGTTCACCTAATTAAATTAGTGTAATTCTTTCATCAACAGGTGCGCTGTTCACGTATTGTTCGAGTGGTAGGTTCTCCCACCAGTACAGAGCTGATTGTCATCTTGTTGTTCAATGCATACCCACCTCAAGGTCAGAGACGTGATTGGAATAGGTTGAGCAGCAGAAAATATATCGTTTCGAATAAACATCTGAAATTCTTAGCTTTTCTTTGCTGTAACCAAAACTTCAAAAAAAAGGTTTTGATTTAAAAAAGCTAAATTATATAGCCATTGGTAAATTGAGGGTTTTGTATTTTCAGGTGAATACTAATCACCTTAATCTTGAGCCAGTTTAGTTTAAACCTATTTTATTTTAGCTCAATTGCATCGAAAGCCTTATTTGAAACGCTCTCCAGTCCGTTTCCTGGAACTATTGGGGCTCGAACCCACAACCTCCTGATTGATAGGCAGACACCATAACTACATCATACAGCCTATTTGAGTCTGTTTGCAAATATTAATTTTAGCTAGGTGCAAATAACAGAAAATGTGTGTGTACCAAGGAATTAGTATAGGTCCAAATAACGTATACTCTAATAAATGGAAGAGCAAAGTCCGTTCTTTTTAATTTGATAACAACATTTCAGGCCCAAATTTCACAGTGTTCATTGTGGATCTGAGAGAGATGACACTGCGTGACTTCAGGAAAGAGCTGCCAGTGTCCGTTCAGGAGTACAACACCATGATGACAAAGACCATCATATCATGTGATGTGAGTGTTCATCTAACCTTGCCTTGCAGCAACTTCGGCAGTCATAATAGCCCTTGTTTGAAATGGGAAATTCCTGTGGATAATTTTTTTTCTATATGAGTTGTTAAACTCTTGATAAAAATGGAATATTCATGTAGTAAAATTTTCGGTCAGTTCAATGAGTAGTTAAAAAAACGTTGAGGAACATAAGATATTCTTGTAGTTCAATTATTAAAATTCAGATCTGTTTAACATGCAGTTTAAAACTTTAAAAGTTTGGGTTTATTCATATGGCAGTCGCAATATATGGGGCGTATGCCCCCCAGGCCACATGCTTTTACAATATTTTAGGCAAAACCGAATTTATGCCCTCTGGTACCTATGCCAACTTGTACTTATGCTACTCCGCTTAATTTAATTTAATTGCTACTTAAAGCTGACCTTTTTGGAAGTTTTCCGTTCCGCAAATTATGTTTTCACAGTTTTACAAGTGACACATGTAATATATTATTTAAATGCTGAAAGAGATTTCCCAACTATTTGAAATGTTAAGGTATTTTTTCATACAAACGCCTAATCAATTCCCTAATTTTCAAGAAATGTACCAAATGGTTTGTTCTTTGACACTAAATAAGTTTGCTGTTCCAATATTTGTATTCTTTCATAATTTTTAGATGCGGGATACACGTAGTGATTATCCTGTGTTTTTGAACCTCAGTAACAGGTTAAGAGGATTTTAAAAATTTTGCCAACTCTTCTTTCAACATCACTTCAGTACTTACACATTTGTTTCTTATTACCATTCCAAATAAATCCATATTAACTTATCAAACCATGATTTAATTTTGACTTATTATGAAAATTGATCTGTTGATAACATAGTACATTACTATATTTTTATGCCCCCGGATCGAAAGATCAGGGGTATATTGTTTTTGGCCTGTCTGTCTGTCAGTCATTCATTCATTCATTGTGTGTTTTCCAAACTTTAACCTTGGTTAAAGTTTTGCAATAACTTTTGCATTATTGAAGATAGCAACTTGATATTTGGCATGCATGTGCATCTCATGGAGCTGCACATTTTGAGTGGTGAAAGGTCAAGATCATGCTTCAAGGTCAAAGATCAAATATATGGCTACAAAGCGCCGCAATAGGGGGCATCGTGTTTCTGTCAAGCACATTTCTTGTTTCCTGATGATATTTGGTTATGAAACTAACATGGCAATATGTATGCTTTTCTGTTCAGGTGACTCGAGTGTTGGGAACTTCAGGCTCTGACTATATATTCATCGTGTTCAACAATCGCATTCGCTGTATATCACTATTTTCGGGGCAGACTGTTGTCAGGAAAGGTCCATCACCAAGTGCTGATGATGAGCAGGAGGATGAAGAGGAAGACACTGGTGGGTGGGGCTTGGCTGAATGTAGTGAACTGTGGTTTAGTTTATTCATTTTTAGGTGCAGACACTGTCTTAGGAAAGGTTTGAAACTTACATACTATGATGATAATGATGCAATGGAGAGTAAGAAACAAAAGGGCGTATGGGGTAGGTTGTAATATAGCTCATTGTGGGTTTGTAAATTTAACTGTTTTACTGAAATGATTGTAACAGGTGTTTTACTTGTTCAGCTTTATTTATAAACTAAACAAATCCATATCACCTTTAAACCAACATATAAATACTCAAATAGAAAAAATATTTAAATTTCCTAGGATATCAATAGTCAGGGCATGATTTGACAGTCTCCGATGTGCTATATCCTTTTGGTTGGATACAATAATCAAAATACAAATAACTGTCATGTAGGGTTTTCTAATGAAATGCAAAACAATTTGATGAAGTTAAGTTTTATTTTTTTAAACATTAAAAAAATAAAATATGAACAAAATCTATTTCAAGCTTCTTAATTTATGTCTACATATCCATGGGTTGAATGATGTATTGCAAGTATGCGTGTAACTTTCCATTATAAATATTTCATTATCATGGCTGTATGACATCAAGTATGGACACACATGTATTTTATATATACAGATCGCTTCAACGGCTGTATTATTGATGAGACCCTTCTTGATCTTCCCCTATCAACTGACTGTACAGTGGTCAGCTTTGAAGGCCGAATACACCTGGTCCTGTTTGCAAGGGTAATTCTTACCAACATTTAACTTGTACAATAAATAACAACAAATGAGTTTACTGAATTTTGCATAATCTTGTATATGCCCCTCATTATTTGCAATATTAAGTATCCTGAAGATTTGAAACAAATCTACCAATATGTTAATTTATGTAGAAATTCCTATGTGTATCTGAATAGCCAAATGTTGGAAATAACGTTTGATAATTAGCTTTTTTACAAACCCACAAAGTTTGGGGCATAAGGCATTGCACTTGTATGTGGCTCTATAACTACGTTTGTCGGTTTGTTTGCACAGTTGTACCTGTTTATATAGGTACGTCCTGAAATGTTGTGTACTTTACCGCTCTTGAACTGGTCATTTTCACTCATACATTTACAGCTGAATGGTTACACCGGTAGTTTTATGGGATTTTAAAGGGAGGAATTTTGGCTCAACTAATTTAAGTATATTTATGCCTTTTGTAATGTGCTAGTAAGTATGAAATATATGCATGTTTAAAGACGATGTTTTAATTTAGAAAAACAATATTTTACTAACTGGTTTATTTGTATGTGTTGATTCATGTTTTGACTTATCAGTGTCTTGGACACAATCGAGTTTTTGTTGAGATTCAATGTTTATGAGGTAGATACAGGAACTTCTATAAACAGTTTTTAAAAAACATTAAATAACAATAAGTTATGAATTGTATTTCAGAAAATGTCCAAGATGTACATAGTCACGTTCACAGACAAAAACAATTATGTAGACAGACGGGCTCTGTGGAAGACGTATACCACAATGTAAGTGAATAATATCAGAATCAGAATCGTTTATTCAGACTTAATCATTACAAGCTCATCGTCATTTACAATCGTATACAATAACAGCATGAAGTAAATACAAACAAAAATATACTCATTTCGAAGAAAGATCAATTTACAATATAAGGAGTAAACATGTCAATGTGTTTTCGTGAGAATGTTATAACATAATTTCAAACGTAATTTAATACTTGCAGCACTAATTGTATTATTCTGCAACAAGTTGCACTAGTGAATAGAATTATTGTTTAAATCTTCATATGGAAGATATTACTCGTTTTTTTTGTATGCATTTAAACCTTTGAGTCTTTTTAACAAGGAAAAATACATGAATATGAATTCGTATGATGGGCATATATAACCGCATAATCCAACTTTATATTTGAATGTTATTTTTCATTCGTAGTTAAATGAAATTTATACTTATCGGATAGAAATGCTGATAACTTTAAAGCTGTTTGTAATGAAAATCATATGTCGAAGTGTGTTACGCTTACTTGTAGATAAGTAATGTATTAGTGTTAATAATAGTTCTTTCCCCTTTGTTGACCACCTATACGAAAAACGAAACTATAGTTGGTCTATAGGGATATTGCTCCTTAGTAAATATTAAAACAGTATCAGTTAGAGGGCAATCTTAGTTTTAAAAGTATAATCTCCATCTATATACACTAGTCAATTTAATTTAAATTGTTTCATACCCCAGCGTCGACCATCTATGCGAAAAAAGAAATTTAGATGATCTAGGAGTATGTATGCGACAAAATTACTTTCATAGCAGTTACACAAAACTTTAAATATTTGATAAACAAATAAAAATACAAACAGCACATAAACATACACAAACATGATACATGGGTATGTATGCTGCAAGATTACTTTCGTAACAATTATACAATACAGTAAGTATTTGAAAAATAAATAAAAGGAGAAGCAGCACAAAAAATACACAAACATGATCCAAGGGTTTGTATGGTCAAACTTACTTTCATACCAATTATACAATACATTAAATATTTGAAAAGCAAATAAAAACACATACAGCAAAAAGCATACATAAACCTGAATATTCAAAACGATTTGGGTGTATGAAAACTTTGAGTGATGTGTAAATCACCGATTTTATAATTAAACTGTAGATATTAACGTTTCTCTTAGTTGGAAAGCTTTTTTGCAGTATGTTGCTAGCTTTTTTAAAGTAGTTTTATTTTCGCTTTGCATAAGTAGAACATATTTAAGCATACTCGTGTGAGCATAGAAATATTTTGAAATATATTCTTTCCGAATATGGATATATATGGGGCACTTTAGGACAAAATAAAACTCGTCTTATATATCATTTAGGTTACAGAGGGTGCATTTTCTAACTTGTCTAGGCACATTATTATGACGGCCGATTTCAATATTTAATTTGTGGGATGATAAATATAATTTGGCCAATACATTTCTGTTTTTTGGATTTTCCAACAAGCTAATATATGCTGACTTTTCAAAATTAAGTTTTATTTCTCTATATACATCTAGAGACGTTGAGTTTTCTAGTCCTGATCGCCAATCGCTAATATAGATATCGCGAAGTCGGACTCTTAGCTTTGGGATGAATGTTTCTATTTTAACAGAGTTCGGATACATCCATAGTTCATGTAAGCCCGAGGATTAAAGTATCAGACGCACTTTTGATGCCCAGTTTGAACGAAAATTGTTAGCATTTATGTTATTTAATTGTTCGTTTAACACGGTATTTAAAATACAATTTTCTTGTTTGACTGTGTGTATTTTTAAAAAGTATTTAACAATTCTAATGTATCTTTCGATATACAGTGGAAATCTACCCAGTTCGCTATACAATGCAAGAGTATTTGTAGAGGGTTTTACATTAAGGACCCATTTACAAAACTTTTTGTGTACTCTTTCTAAAGTTTCACCTTGATCGTAACCCCAAACTTCCGAGCAGTAATTTAATACTGATAGGACATACGCGTCAAATAGGTTAAACATTATATTTATTGGTACTTTGTTATTGTTAATTAAAGACATAAGCGCATGTAAAGATCGCAATCCTTTCCCCGCAAGTATTTTCATTGCTAAAGCGAATGACCAGCCGCTGGTAAACACAACCCCTATGTAGTTGAAGGAGTTAACAATTTCTACCTCTTGATTATTATAAAACCATTTATCGGTAGCACCTACCCTCCCCCTTTTTGAAAGATCATTACTTTAGTTTTTTCGATGTTTACTATTAAATTCCATTTTTGACAATATGAATAAAGACTATTGAGAGAATTGTGCAGTCCATCTTTGGATTCAGATACGAGCACTGCGTCGTCAGCGAATAGTAATAAAAAAATAGCGATTTGGTCAATATTTATACCTGCATTTATATTTTCCTGTAAGTGCATCTCAATATCATTTAGAAAGAAAGATAAGCAGATCGGAGAGGTGATCTCCCCCTGGAATAGTCCAATGTTGCTATTGAAAAAATTTGACAATGTTCCTAAATGTTTTACGCAAAGTTTAACTTCACTGTACATAGACCGGAGCACCGATAATACTTTTCCGTCTATTCCTAAATGTATTAGTTTGTACCACAGTCTATTCCTATCTATGCAGTCATATGCTTTACGATAATCCACAAAACAGCAATACAATTTTTTCTTATTACATATTTGTCTCTGTATAAGCGAGTTTAAAATAAACACTGAGTCTATACAGCCATAATTGTTTTTAAATCCAAATTGAGCGTCCGTTAAAACCGAATTTTCGTCAGCCCATAATTTAAGTCGCTCGTTAAATACTATAGTGAACAATTTAGAAAAACAGCTTGTTAGTGTAATCCCCCTATAATTATTTGGGTCGGATTGGTCACCTTTTTAATGAATGGGGATAATCATGCCCGAAGCCCAAGCATGGGGAAATGACTTTGAGTTCAGTATGTGATTAAAAAATGTGTTAAGCGGGCGGACTATTTGTGGTGCGCATACCTTAAAATATTCATACAGAACATTGTCAATCGATGATGATTTATTAAAACCAAGTTTCTTAATTGCTTTTTAAATTGTGTCCAAGATTGGGCTATATAGGCATTCAAATGTCGATCCAATATCTTGGTCATTATCAAACTGGCTAATAAAGTTTGAATAATCATCATTCGTTTGCGTGTCGCCACCAGACATGAGTGTATTAAAATAGTTTTTAAATTCTTCATTTAAAATATCATCTTCGGTTGCTGATTGTTTTCGCGATTTAAATATTTTCCAAAATTCTTTCGGTGACTTTCGCCTTAGATCATTCATCTTACGACAGCAGGCATTATTATATGAATGTTTTGACTTTCGACATTGGTATTAATAATACTAAATAAGTTATTGTATACAGTCACGTTATTTGAGTTTTGCTGAACTTGCAAAAGCATGTATTGCAAATGAAAATACAGCATAACAACATTTATTGGTTAAAACAATTTCACAAATTGATTCATCATAAAAGTTACAAAATTAAAGATAATTTACTTTTATGGAATTAACACATTAAATGTGAGCTGTTACCATGGAAAGTCCAAATGTTCACGTTTTGTTTTAATAGTTATGTATTATCATTCTTTTTGCGTAAAAAAAATCATCAATATATTCATCAATACTTTAAGTACGGGTAATCATTATACAAAAAACATATAACTGAATTAAATGCTACAAACTACATCACCAAAACCATAAATTTTGAGTAGTATAAGCCATTCCACTTGTTTTTATAACAAGGGCTGTTTGTAAAACATGCATGCCCCCCATATGGGCTCTTCGTTGTAGTGACAGCCATTGTGTGAATATGTTTTTTGTCACTGTGACCTTGACCTTTGACCTATTGACCTCAAAATCAATACGGGTCATCTGCGAGTCATGATCAATGTACCTATGAAGTTTCATGATCCTAGGCCCAAGCGTTCTTGAGTTATCATCCGGAAACCACCTGGTGGACAAACCGACCGACAGACCGACATGTGCAAAGCAATATACCCCCTCTTCTTCGAAGGAGGGCATAAAATTCAAGGCTGATAATACAATCATCAGTCATCAAAAATCAATTTAAAATAATATGTCAAGATAATGCAATAACAAATTCTAAAAATGCAATTTATATGAACATAACAGCAAATCTTTTAAAGCTATTACAATCACCTTTCACTTAAGTAATACAAGACCAAACACACAGCATATTACCATCATAATACATGCACTGAATATTACACACGTTTCAATAATCAAAATGAAATTTATCTTAATAAATGAGCATAATTATAAATACTTTTTTTGTATAATTACCAGTTATTAAAATGCAATTGAAAGAACCAGCATCATAATAAATGACTCCGAATTATGATGAAAGCAAATATCTCTATAATTATGTTTTTGCTGAACTTTTGTTTGTATTTAAATTACACATACCAACAAAAATACTTCATGTACAATTTTATAATAGATAAGAATATATTTTCAACAATATACACACATACAACGAAAGCCATATAATAATGGACTCATGACTGGCTTCGGTCTAAAAGGTCATATAATGACAAAGAGAAAACATAATGCAGTGGGTGGACATTTGGAATTTCCATTATTTGAGTTAAGAATAAATATTACTATTAAGATACCATAAACAGTTATTTACTTTGGATGGCATTCATAATGGGTTAAGTTGGATTGCAAGTGTAACAGAAAATAATACAAAATGTGTGCTCAAAAACAGTTCAATGAATTGAAATACATGCAAACATATATTTTTTTTTTACCTTATAGCATAACTCTGATTTAGCTTGGAAAGGTTTGAGTGAAAGTCAATGATGTGAAAATAAGAAAATAAAATAGATCACCTAGTATGTTGAGACAGTTTGACGCATAAAAGAACAACATAAATCTACGAACCTTTTTAGATCAAGGTAATTCCTTGGGGTCAAAAGTAGCAATACAACTCTTTATTATCCGAAAAGGGCCAGTCTATTCTCTTGCTTTAGTATGCAATCAAAAAATTTGAAACAGTTTTGCTCAAACGTTATTCTATATTTACAATATGTGTCAGGTATAAAATGACATTGCTGCCATAAACGTCTATACCATACTTACTTGTCAAATTCATTGTCAGAATGATATTGTATGCTCTCATATTTCCTAACAATTTAAAGATTTTGAAATAAGTAACACA
Source organism: Dreissena polymorpha (assembly GCF_020536995.1). Taxonomy (NCBI): domain Eukaryota; kingdom Metazoa; phylum Mollusca; class Bivalvia; order Myida; family Dreissenidae; genus Dreissena; species Dreissena polymorpha. The sequence goes on from NC_068360.1 coordinate 21,116,521, forward strand.
ATTAACTACTATAAAATGTTGTGTCGAGCACAATCACAAACGTGCAGCCAAAAAGCCGAGGTCATAGTCAGAAGTGGAAGGTCAAAGTACAGCAATTAGTTTCATAACTGTCTCACATATTTCACAAAGCAGTATGTTGGGTATTAATAACCTTATGAACATCCAGAAATGTTTCCAGACCAAATCATCAGATTGTCCCACGTGAACTAAGAGTGAACACGAGTGATTGGCTGATGGACGACGTACAACACGTGAGTGTGGCGGCACGCAAGATACTCCTACGTAAGGTGGATATGGAAATGAGGAAGGCGGGGCTTATCAGGGACCATCCACGCACCATTAAACGAATCATGCTGTCAGACAAAGTGGAAAATTACAAGACACTTGATAAAACAGTAAGTTTAATTTGTGTTTTTTCCCCGGAAAAATGTATGTATAATTTCACTCTGTGCATGCCATTTACAAAAGGCTTGATAACTGTTCCTTACAACATGTTTATCTTTTTTCCCAGGTCACAGAGAGAGCCTTGCTGGACAAGGAAGCGGTGATGCAGAGACGGGCTGCAAGTCGAGCTGAGACTGCCAGCCCAAAAATAGACGAGGACGATAAATTCTAGTGATCTTGTTGCCTTAGTGATATCATATGAAATGCGATTCCTTTTCTATGGAGCCTGATACCATAGCTTCTAGTGATATTCTCGCATATTGATTTCATTAGGACCATGCTCAGGCTTTAGTGACCTTCTTGTCATCGTGATGTCATTTAGACTAGGGTCTGGCTTTAATCACGCCGTTACCATAGTGATATTTTAGGGACACTGTTTCCACGTCAATGTTACGAGATGGTGATTAGGTATTGAAAATGGACTATGATTCCGGATTTAGGGACCATGTTTCCACAGAAACGATATTGAGGTCGTGGTTTAGTTTTAAGGGACCTTGTTTCCATAGTGATAACATCGAGTTTGTGATTCAGTTTCTATGACATTGTCATAAACACAAACAATGGAGGAGAGCTGATTTTATGTATTGTGCTGTGTTTAAGGACAAAATAACTCAAAAAAGACAATATTTTGTAAAATCTGGTGCGTCTATGTCGTATTAAGCAAAACAGCTTAATCTGTTTATGATCTTTTAATGTCCCCCAGTCTATACTGGTGGACATATTGTTTTTGCCCTGTCTGTTTGTTGGTTTGTTTGTTTGCGTCAAACTTTAACATGGGCCATAACTTTTGCAATATTGAAGATAGCAACTTGATATTTGGCATGCATGTGTATATCATGCAGCTGTACATTTTGAGTGGTGAAAGGTCAAGGTCATCCTTCATGGTCAAAGGTCAAATATATTGGGGGACATAGTGTTTCACAAACACATCTTGATTCGTATTGTTAACCAGGTTTTCCGAAGGAAAAAACTGGTTATTAGATTGTCGAATGCGGGCGGGCGGGCTGGCTGGCTGGCTGGCTGGCTGGCGGGCGGGCGAAACAAGCTTGTCCGGGCCATAACTATGTCGTTCATTGTCAGATTTTAAAATCAATTGGCACATTTGTTCACCATCATTGGATGGTGTGTCGCGCGAAATAATTACGTCGATATCTCCAAGGTCAAGGTCACACTTTGAGTTCAAAGGTCAAAAATGGCCATAAATGAGCTTGTCCTGGCCATAACTATGTCATTCATTGTGAGATTTTAAAATCATTCGGCACATTTGTTCACCATCATGGGACGGTGTGTCGCACGAAAGAAACACGTCAATATCTCCAATGTCAAGGTCGCCACGACTAAAAATAGATTTTTTTTAAAAACAAACTTACAAAGGGGGTTAATTTTGTTTGTTCATTTCAAAAGTTCAGTTTGAGTTTTCTCCCTTTATCAGATTTTTTTTTCACAATCAAAACCTGGTTTTGTGACAATTTTGTCCGTTGTTTTTATATTGTTATGGGTACTTACGAAACAAAAGTATACTATTCTGTTTTATTTGAATTGATTTAGTTGCTATAAATGATGTGGAAATGCTAAACAATAAACGAACAATGATCATTAATGTGATATCGACGTTTGTTGTATTATGTTAAATATTATTCTTTCGTCATAAAAAACTAAATGTAAAACCAATGATTGCACATGGATCCATTACAATTTATAATTGCATAACTCGCCAACCATAATATTGTGTACATATAGCATAATTTAGTATTTGAGCCGTGTTCTGTGAAAAGGGGTTTTAATGCATGTGCGTAAAGTGTCGTCCCAGATGAGCCTGTGCAGTCCACACAGGCTAATAAAGGACGACACTTTCCGCCTAAACTTGATTTTTGCTAAGAAAAGACTTTCTTTAAACGACAAATATCATAAATGCCGAAAGTGTCCTCCCTTATTAGCCTGTGCGGACTGCACAGGATAATCTGGGACACTTTACACACATGCAATATACCCCCTTTTCACAGAGCATGGCCCATTTGCTTAAAAGCATGGTGGAATATAATTTCGTGAAACGTCATTCAAACAATGGAGCAATAATCATAGAAATAATAACTATGTAGTACTTAATTATAGCATTGATTTAGACGAATCTCAAAATTAATATTTCAGAATTTTCTAATTAGATCACTCACATGCATTTGTTGTGCTTGGAAATGAACTCATTTTAACAAGGAAGACAAAAATGTAATATAAAACGGCCTAACAATGTTATGTAGTTTCGATTTTGATATATAAGAGTAATCCCATAAGCTAAAACATTACGCAAATGTCATGTAAGGACGATACTGTAAAAAAGTAAGGCAATAATGTACAACATTTATCAGACATTTCAAATGATTTCCCTATTGTTTGAAGTAGTGCATGGAATATGAATAAGTTTTCATATTGGACACCCAAACAAAGCACATAAAATGCATAGTGAGTTGAGTAATACTTGAAAAAGTACGGGATTCATTTAATTTATCAAGCTAAATACAACGAAATAATAAAAATGTTTTATCACAATGATCTTGATTAATGATGCGTTGATCCAAACAAGCTCTATTTTCAAAGGTTAAAACCGTTTAAATAAATTATTGAAATATGGTCAATACGTATGTTAGTTATTGAAATTTTGTTTTACAATACACATACCTAATATCCGGTTTAGTGTCAAAACCATTCGTGTCCACTATGTATAAAGCAAAGAATATAAAGAAGCATAACATAGTATGACGTATTTGAAAGAATCCAAAGTAGACATGCACATAAATATTTGTGTTAATAGAACATATACGCTTACATACAGTAACATATTGTGGACTACGTTAAGGGGCAAAAAGAAACGATTCAATCAAAAATTGAGTAATATCCATGACTTAATAGTTAGTATTTCATTTAAATAAATAAAAAAAGTGGATACATTTTTAGGTGATTCATATTTTTGTACTTAAGTTAGTAAAATATCGAAGTTCAGTTGTAGTTACGATAAAGATATACCTTTGGTAACTAAAAATAAAAGTTAAGCATTATCTATACAATCATTTATTATAATACCGTAATTTTGCCTGACTTCTAGCAGATGTTGGTCAAATTGTTGACATGTTAAAACAATGCGCGAGCAAACAGCTAAATTCAAATCAGCAATTCAGCACAATGTGTGCATTTCTACATGGCATTTAAAAATTATATTTATGTAAATGGCACGTAATTCTTCAAAATAATTATATGTGTACATTCCTTTTGTTAACGACACTATTATGAATAATACTGTCACTATTACTATTATTAGTACAAACTTATTAAAATCATTTACATCAAAGTATTTGTAACCGTCCTTTGATCAAAAACATGCTTCAACAAACCGTCAACTGCTGATCAATGATGAAGTTCAATGACCACATAGATAGCAGCTGATCTGTGATCACATTCTAGTTATTGAGTGTTGGTAGTATTTTATAAAGCTGAAGTTCCATGTTCTTAGCGCAGTTGGACACCGCCAGCCTAGTCCTATCCCTAGACACACATATGGTGCGCGGGCACTTCATATCCACGGGGTATGTACACAGGTAGTCACCGTCTACAGTCAGGTGCACAACGGAGTTCATATTTTCATTGCACACAATGACCGTATCACCTGGTCCGACACAGGCAACACGTGGTTCCTGTATGTTCCCATTAGTGACTGCTCTAGACGTGCCCTTCACAGTGTTGTACAAGTACACTGTGTGAGCTCGCCTGTCAGTCAGTACTAACGTGTTCTTGGACTGGACATACGTACTCGAACTATCACCTAATTTATACGTCTTATTTGGAAACTCCACTTGCTGAAAGTCAGTCTCAACTCCGTCCACAGATATCATTCTAACATTACGGATATCATCGATCGTACTCACGACCATTTGTGTTGGCGTCTTGCAGCATATAGAGGAGAAACTCGACGATGTTTCAATTTGCCTAGTCAGACTGATGACATTGTCTGAACTCACTGATAAAAAACGTAAACATTTAACACATGTCACTACTATTTCACTATTAGACAAAACTGCTACATCTGTGGGGGATGACTTAAACGTGTATGGTGTTCCGAGTCTCCTCAGCCCTTCGTTCAGTATCATACATTTCATGTTTTGATTATCCACAGCTACCAGTCTTCCGTCCGACAGGAAGTCTAGTCCAGTGAGGAAAGGTTTGCGTTCATTATCTTCAGACTTTGGTAGATTCAATGACACGATCAGCTCCAGGGTGACTGGCCTCGACTGGGATAGTGAACTGATGGAACTGGGATTTCCTGAATACAAAGTAAAATATGGACTCACTATTTGCCTTTCAATTATATTAGTAACACGTGGGGTAAGTCAACGTACGACGCTCTTTAATTTCATGAGCTAAACACACTATTTTTATGAATAGTGAATGTGGTTTTGCAAGGATGTAGCTGACATTTCGATTGAATAGTGTTCGCATGTAAATCAACTGGTGTCGCGATGATGTATGGTAACAGCATTTAATCATGCCATTTAATAATAATATGCAAGATGTAGTTATTTTTCATACTTAGAAGACTAATCGGCTTAAATGCGGCAGGTGCGAAATTCCAATAATTTAGTGTTTGCATCAAGACTATCAGGTAAGTGTTGAATGTATAGAAGTTTATTTTGCGAGCTATCGACCAACCGAAACGGGATTCTTGACATACATATATACATTAAGATAACTATCAATGTTTTATGAACTGGATCAATTCGTAACAAAATAACACTTGACGCTTGATGAAATGTATACTTGAGTCTATTGAATTTATACTTTATAAGTAATTTGCATGTGATCACAAAGTCGTTTAACAATTCACTTATGTATATTAATTCGTTAATGTATTTCCCGAATATCCATGGCCAGTGTTGCTTAAGTTACAATGTGGCATGTTGTATTTCACGAATATCCATGGACAGTGTTGCTTAAGTTACAATGTGGCATGTTGTATTTCACGAATATCCATGGACAGTGTTGCTTAAGTTACAATGTAGCATGTTGTATTTCACGAATATCCATGGACAGTGTTGCTTAAGTTACAATGTGGCATGTTGTATTTCACGAATATCCATGGACAGTGTTGCTTAAGTTACAATGTAGCATGTTGTATTTCACGAATATCCATGGACAGTGTTGCTTAAGTTACAATGTAGCATGTTGTATTTCACGAATATCCATGGACAGTGTTGCTTAAGTTACAATGTAGCATGTTGTATTTCACGAATATCCATGGACAGTGTTGCTTAAGTTACAATGTAGCATGTTGTATTTCACGAATATCCTTGGACAGTGTTGCTTAAGTTACAATGTAGCATGTTGTATTTCACGAATATCCATGGACAGTGTTGCTTAAGTTACAATGTAGCATGTTGTATTTCACGAATATCCATGGACAGTGTTGCTTAAGTTACAATGTAGCATGTTGTATTTCACGAATATCCATGGACAGTGTTGCCTAAGTTACAAGGTAGCATGTGCATTCAGCACGCCGTAAAAGACGACATATTCTCGGCGAGGACACCGATGCCTCAACCAAGACGACGGTTGGTTTGATAAGCTTTGTGTTTATTCAATAATGCATCCATTTGCAAGAAAATACTTTTGTTTATAAATATGCCAAATTCAAGTGTTATTATATACTTTCCGAGAGAATGCGAGTACAGCTCGAAACGTGTATTTGTGAGGTAGTTTTTAAAGTTTATGTTGCTTTCTCTAAACAATAAAACTATTTCTATAGAATCGATATTTTTTAAGAAGTTCGTAGTTGTATTATAACAGATACAACACACTGATGTGATTGGGGGTAGATACGCACCGTTCCACGCGATTTCAGTTGTTCACCGACGCCGCCGTATCACCATAATCAGTAAAAGTTGCAAAATAATCAGACCATACTGAATTTCTATCGGCACACATATATTGCTAGTCAGCTTCAGACCATACTGATTAACTCACGGCACACATATATTGCTAGTCAGATTCAGACCATACTGATTAACTCACGGCACACATATATTGCTAGTCAGATTCAGACCATACTGATTAACTCACGGCACACATATATTGCTAGTCAGATTCATACCATACTGATTAACTCACGGCACACATATATTGCTAGTCAGATTCAGACCATACTGATTATCTCACGGCACACATATATTGCTAGTCAGATTCAGACCATACTGATTAACTCACGGCACACATATATAATGATATATTGATAGTCAGATTCAGACCGTACTGATTAACTCACGGCACACATATATTGCTAGTCAGATTCAGACCATACTGATTAACTCACGGCGCACATATATTGCTAGTCAGATTCAGACCATACTGATTAACTCACGGCGCACATATATTGCTAGTCAGATTCAGACCATACTGATTAACTCACGGCACACATATATTGCTAGTCAGATTCAGACCATACTGATTAACTCACGGCACACATATATTGCTAGTCAGATTCAGACCATACTGATTAACTCACGGCACACATATATTGCTAGTCAGATTCAGACCATACTGATTAACTCACGGCGCACATATATTGATAGTCAGATTCAGACCGTACTGATTAACTCACGGCGCACATATATTGCTAGTCAGATTCAGATACATAGCAACATGCATTCATCCACACACAAAAGTACACGGAATTATAAAATATACGTGCAGATGGTTTATTTACATTACCTACCGTGTCCTGTTTATAAGGGTTTGACATATAACCGGATGAGACATAGTAATAACTACAAGTACAGTGTGTTATGAGTAAATGCGTGTTGAGCATGAATTACTAACTTTTTTACTTTCATTAATGTAGGTCAGCCGCGCAAAATTTAATAAATATAATACACAGTATATTGTAATACTCGATGGAGGGATCATGCAACATCAAAATAGTTCTTATAAAAACTAAAAACAACAATTGTTTTAATAATTAAAGGTTAATATGTTAATATTGTAACTTCATAGTTACTATGCTTTACAAAAACCAGACTGTGTATTACATAAGTTTACGCGGTTATAATAACGTAAACTAAGTATTAATTTTTAAATAAATACCTCTTTGTTCCAAATTTACTTTCATGAATTTCGTTCCCATTTCAAGAATTGACGACAGCTCTTCCGTATACGACAATGTCACTTTTGATGAAACTTCCGTCATTCGTTGTTCGTTAATTTTAGATTCGATCGTTATATTTCTCTCCTCAACCTGTTTGGAAAATATAAACATTTGCTGAGGTGTACCGTGGTCTGCAAGAGAAGAGCACATTGGCAACAGTTGATTTAATTCTTCCATAACATTGGTAGTGACAGATTGCATTTTACTAAGTTTCTTCTCCTCTTCACTCTTCAAAGCGTTTGCTTCGGTAAGCAATTCACGTTTCGCAGCATCAAAGAGTTTTATCATACGATCTTTCATTTCGTCGAGATCTTTCGATAGGTCAGCAACTGATGCATTTAACTCTTCTTCTGTCTGCTTGCATTCAGCAACAATAGCGTCAGCATCGGATTTCAATTTTAACAAGGATTGTTTCAATCCGTGTAGCTGTGCTCCTTTCTGCCTAGAAATACTGGCTATTTCATCCCATTTGTTACACTTTCCGTGTGCGATAATACAGGTAGTGCAGCAGAGCTTTAAATGATCTTCACAGTAAAACTCGAATCCTTTACCATGCTCCGAACATTTGTCCTTTCCTTTCATGTCCACTACCACAGTGGACGATTGCTTGTCCTGAATACTGACCACATCATGCTTCCCTCCTTTATAAACGACGTGTGGATTTCTGCAAGTTTCACACAAATACTCGTTGCAATCCTTGCACAAAACAGTAGCTGCTTTCGCTATATTGGCTTTCATACATGGTTCGCAAGATTGTGTAATGGCACACTCTCCAAAAAAGTCGCTTGCGTTGCCTCGGTTTGATTCATGTAGTCCGCCTGTCGCCATTGTAGAAAACTTTGTTTCAACCTCTGTCTACTTTTGATTTCAAAATTCAAGGTTTATCAATACTTCAGATATCTATACAGCACATACAGAAAATACCTTGTTAAATTTGAGTTGAATGTCCTTTTTTCACCACTCCGTCTGCACTCTGCAGTTAATATAATCATATCGTGAATCCTAAGCGTGTAATCGTAAACGCGTCCGTAGTTCGTCGACTTACTCCGTAATAAAAGATATGATGCATGGCCGGTTTAAAGGTTTACTCGTTTTGATTTATTGAGGGCTGAACGGAAAACTGTTGTATCTCCTTCTTTATTTAATATCAGTTACAACATTTTTCCGTTCACCCCTCGTTATGTTTGAGATAATCGTTTACATCATTCGTGATACATCGACTATCTTCGGAATCCGTAAGATATGCTGATCGAAGCAATAAATCGTCTGCTGATCAAGGGGGCGTTTTACATGTGACTACCTACAGTGTTAAACTTCATACCTATCTTCAGAGATAGGGATATCATATTGGGTCACTAAATTCATTTTAGAATATCTTTTTAAATATCTCTGTAATGTATATTGCTAAACGCGTGTTCATGCATATTCTTTACTATAAAATAAATACAGTTATTTCGACGTTTTAACTCGACTTTTTAAATATCTCTGTAACGTATATTACTAAACGCGTGTTCATGCATATTCTTATCCATTTAATTAATATGTGCAGGGACCTATACAAACATAAACATTGTTGTATATGTCTCTGATATGTTGACGTACACAAGTTTTCACTAAATACGTTTGTCACACCATTAAAACATCTTAGCATTTATTTTGACTTATTTTTAACAATGTTTTAAATTAAATAATTGCTTTGGCCACTGTAAGCATACTTCGTTAATTCTGTAGTTGGATATTTCGAAATATGGGTCTCGTGAAGTCATTTCTAAACCTACATCAAATTAAAAATAAAGAATTTTAGCAGTATTCAATGCACGAGAAATAAAATCACAATTTGACATTTATTTTGGGTTCTTAAAACGTATTACTGTATACAAAACCAATGCTGATAATACAATCATCACTCATCATAAATCAATTGATATGAACATCATAATAATATGTCAAGATAATGCAATAACATATTCTAAAAATGCAATGTATATGACCATTATAGTAAGTCTGCTAAAGCCATAACAATCAACATTCGAAAATTACAAGATACTTGTTAATCATTTTTCCCAGGTCACAGAGAGAGCCTTGCTTGACAAGGAAGCTGTGATGCAGAGACGGGCCGCAAGCCGAGCTGACAATGCCAGTCCAAAGATAGATGAGGACGGTAAATTTTAGTGATCTTGTTGCCTTAGTTATATCATATGAAATGTGATTCCTGTTCTAGCGAGACTGTTGCCACAGTGATATCATTTTAAATGTGATTCTTCTAATGACATTCTCGCATATTGATTTCATTAAAACCATGATCAGGCTTAAGTGACCTTGTTGTCTTAGTGATGACATTGTTTGCATTGCGATTTAATTTTGATTATGATTTCGGATTTAGGGACCTTGTTTCCACTAAAAAGATATTGAGACTTTCGTTTAGTTTTAAAGGACCTTGTTTCCATAGTGATTACATCGAGTCTGTGATTCAGTTTTATGACATTGTCTGCATGGCAATTACATGAAGACCGTGTTTCAGAGTTTTACAGTCTGTATTGCGAGCTTCGATTGCAATGGGCCTTTCATAAAGTGCAAAGACAATTGAGGAGAGATGATTTTTTGTATTGTGCTGTGTTTAAGGACAAAAAAACACAATATTTTGTAAAATCTGGTGCTTCTATGTCGTTTTAAGCAAAACAGCTTAATCTTTTTATGATCTTTTGTTGTTTTTTTGTATTGATTTTATATTGTCATGGGTACTTTCGAAACAAAAGTATACTGTTTTTTTGTATTTATGTTGATTTTATTGCTTTCAATAATGTGGAAATGCTTAACAATAAATGAAAAATGTTCAACCAACGGTTGCACATAGATCTATTACAGTCTATGATAACAGAACCCGCCAATCATAATATTGTTTAATAATACATTATTATATATTTGAGCGGTGTTCTGTAAAAATGCATATGCATTTTCGCGCAGCCTTATCAGGGACGACACTTTCCGCCTAAACTTTAATTTTGCTAAGAAGAGATTGTATTTAAACGACCAATATCATAAAAGCGGAAAGGGTCGTCCCTGATTAGCCTGTGCGGACTGCACCAGCTTATTTGGGACAACACTTTACACACATGCAATAAACCCTTTTCACAGAGCACGCCCAATTTGCTTAAAAGCATGGTGAAATATAATTTCGTGAAACGTCATTTAAACAAAGGAGCAATGCCCATTGATATAATTTGAACTATTTATTTCTTACTGATAGCCCTGATTTAGACGAATCTCAAAAATAATATTCATAATTTTGTAATAAGATCACATCGCATGAATTTGTTATGCTTGAAAATAAACTAATTTTAACAAGGAAGAAAAAACATGAAACATAAAATGGACAAACATCGTTTTGTAGTTTCGATTTTGATATATAAGAGTAATACCATAAGCTCAAATATTACGCAACTGTCATGCAAGACGACACTGTAAAAATATTAGATAATAATGTACATTATTTATTAGACATTTCAAATGATTTCCCTATTGTTTGATGTAGTGCATGGAATATGAATAAGTTTTCATATTGGACACCCAAACATAGCACATAAAATGCATAGTGAGTTGAGTAATACTTGAAAAAGTAAGGGATTCATTTAATTTATCAAGCTAAATACAATGAAAAGTTGATATATAATTAATTATTTTTTTTACTATGACCGTGATTTATGATCCGTTGATCCAAACAAGCTCTGTTTTCAAAGGGTAAAGCCGTTTAAGTGAATTATTGTAGCTTGGTCAATACGTATGTTAGTTATTGAAATTTTGTTTTACAATACACATACCAAGCATCCCGTTTAGTGTCAAAACCGTTCGTGTCCGCTATGTATAAAGCAAAGTAGCAGAAAGAGAATGACGTATTTGAAAGAACCCATATTAGACAGGCAAACAAATATTTGTGTTAATAGAACATATTTGCGTACATGCAGTACCACGGTGTTACTACGTTATGGGGCAAAACACTGATTTAATCAAATATTTGAGTTATATTCATGACTTAATACTATGTATATTATTTAAATAAATAAATAAAGTGGATACATTTTTATATTTAAGTAAGTAAAATATCGGAATTCAGTTGTAGTTGCGCTAAAGATATACCTTTGGTACCTTATAAATAATAGATAATCATTATCTATAGAATCATTTAATATTATACCTTAATTTTGCCTGACGTCTAGCTGATGATTGCAAAACTGTTGAAATGTTAAAAAAAAATGTGCGAGCAAACAGCATCATTCAAATCAGCAATTCAGCACAATGTGTGCATTTATACATGATATTTAATATAGTATATCGTATAACTGGCATATAATTCTACAAAACAATTATATGTGCACATTCCTATTGTTCACGGCACTATTATGCATCATACTATGCAGTTCGATGACCACATAGATAGCAGCTGATCTGTGATAACATTCTAGTTATTGAGGGTGAGTAGTATTTTATATAGCTGAAGTTTAGTGGCACCTTTCGCGCAGTTTGTCACCGCCAGCCTAGTCCCATCCTTAGACAAACATACCTGCATATCCACGAAGTATGTACTCAGGAAATCACCGTCTACAGTCAGGTGCACGACGGAGTTCATATTTTCACTGCACACCATGACCGTATCACCTGGTCCGACACAGACGCCTCGTGGTGCCTGTATGTTCTCATTAGTGATTGCGGTAGAAGTGCCCTTCACGGTGTCGTACATGTACACTGTGTGAGCGAACTTGTCAGTCATTACTAACGTGTCCTTAGATTGGACATATGTGCACATAACTCTCACCTAGTTTATACGCCTTCTTTGGAAACTCCACGTGCTGAAAGTTGGTCTCAACTCCGTTCACAGATATCATTCTAACATTACGGATATCATCGATCGTACTCACGACCATTTGTGTTGGCGTCTTGCAGCATACAGAGAAGAAATTCGACGATGTTTCAATTTGCTTAGTCAGACTGATGACATTGTCTGAACTCACTGATAGAAAAAAAATTGACACCTGTCACTACTATTTCACTATTAGACAAAACTGCTACGTCTTTGGGAGATGATGACTTTACCATGTATCGTGTTCCGAGTCTCCTAAGCCCTTCATTCAGTAGCATACATTTATTGTTCAAGCTATCCACAGCTACCAGTCTTCTGTCCGGCAGGAAGTCTAGTCCAGTGATCAAAGGTTCACGCTCATTCTCTTCAGACTTTGGTAGATTCAAGGACGCGATCAGCTTCAGGGTGACTGCTCTGAGCTGGGATAGTGAACTGATGGAACTGGGATTTCCTGAATACAAAGTACAATATAGAATCACTATCTATTTCAATTTCAATTATATAAGTAATACGTGGGGTAAGTCAACGCTTTAATTTGATTAGCTAAACACAATATTTGTATGAATAATGAATGTGGATTTGCAGGGATGTAGCTAAAATTTCAATTGATTAGTTGTCGCATGTTAATCAACTGGTATTGTGATGATGTATGTGAAGTTATATTCGATACTGAGTGCATAGGTTGAAATTTCAAATGCAACTCACACAATACCATTATGATCAGTGCAATTCTTAGTTTTGAAAAAAGTACATTCTTATTATACTCGTAAATCGAAGCAATATTTTAAAGCTTTACTATATGATGTACATGTTGCTTCGTTAATAAGATATCATACATATAAATCGTGTATCACTAAATTTTCACGCTGTATATACGAACAGTTCGCTTGCTCGTCTCAGGGAACTGTATGGTTAAAGTATTTAATCATGCCATTCAATAATTCATTTATATGCAAGATGTAGTTTGTGTTCATACTTAGAAGACAATGTACTCCAAAGACTAATCGGCTTCAATGCGGCAGGTGCGAAAATCCAATAATTTAGCGTTTGCATCAAGACTATCAGCTAAGTGTTGAATGTATAGGAGGTTATTCTGCGAGCAATCGACCAATGGAAACGGGATTCTTGGCATATATGTACATTAAGATAACTCTTAATGCTTTATGAACTGGATCTAGTTAACCTAAAAATCTGAGAAATGTGCCTGAAAAAAAAGTTGGTTGGCAATTTTTAGGCATGGCTTTTTTATGTTTTTTAGTATCTACATACACTCTGCTGAAAATCTCGAGGGGATGTCACTTTTTCAGGTGCTTGACATCCTTTTAATTAGGTCAAAGGTCAATGGGTACAGTTTTCAGTTATTTAGGAGATGAAATACATGTCATGGTGATTTATAACCAAACTAGAAAAGTTTAAGGTAGTAATATTGTCTGCAAATGAACCTGCTTGGATCTTTTTAAAATTATATATCTTATACTGCTGATCTACTCCCTGTTGACTTCATGCTCGTACCGAAAACCCAATACAGAAAATAGCCAAGCTTTGTAACTGAAAGTAAATGAAGAGTAAGTGCCCCTGAAAAGGAAAACGCCATTTGTATCAAGCAAAAATTAGACTCATTAGGAGCAATTGATAGTGATTTATGCAGCATTAAAGGTATATATTATTCAGGATTTGTTATCCCTTCCAGTCAAGTAGATGCTAATGAGTTGTCACATATTGCACTTAGCCCGTTTATTTGAGTGTTTTGTTTTTAAATATATGCCGCTGTGTGATCTCATATTGTATTATGTACTGGGAATGTCTCATTTTGATCATGACTTTCCTGGCATAGTCATACAAGATCTATAAGGAATAACACTTTAACACTGATTGGACTATTGAAATGACAACCTGGTTTTTGGTACAAAACCTGTGATGTGCATGAGACCAATGTACCATTTATATTCGTTAGAAAAAAAGCGCGGAAGAGTACAACACAATCTTAACTATCATAAATAGATTTGAAGGAATAAGTAGGCATGTTGGACAGAAAACACTGTTATAACTGCTGACGAGCCATTATACAGCAAAGGCAAAGAAATATTATGGGCAACTAAAGAACATTACAGGAATGTTATTTTCATGATGGGAGAACTTCATGTATGCTTCAAATGCTGTAACTAAGGTTATGGATGGAAAGGCATATTATTATGCGGTTGGGGGCTCTATGCTTGTATATGGGGCGATTTGGAGGTTAAAGTTAAGATACTTTTGTCAGTGGTTAGACTCGAAGGAAGAAGAAATCCCAGAATTTGAACATGACGTAAGAGAGTAAGAGGTTGCTTTTGAAATGAAAAGTCTTTTGAACCAAGATGATATACGTGAAGCAAACGATAATCTTCTTGAAGCAGTCAAGGATAAAAAGATAGGCGAATAACTAGATAAATTCGACAAAGATAAATTGAAGTGAAGATTTTTTCTATCTGGAATTCCTACCTACATTTGGATGATATCCTTATGAAGTTCATCAAAGCCCAAAGAATAGGCGATTGGCTGTTGCATATTGAAGCCTTTTCAGAGATGCTACCGTGGCTAATGCTGTACGACCACACAAACCATGCCCGTTGGGGTCCTGTTTATCTAGCAGACATAAAAGCATTAGAATATGCAGCACCTGAAGTGTTCAAAGAGTTTAGTGAAGGTCACTTTGTAGTCAGGCTGAAGGAAAAAGCATTCAACAGAGTACCTGTCGACCAAGCTACTGAGTGGATAAACAGAATGTGTAAAACGACAGGGGTATTATTGAAATAACACAACAGGACCAGGCAAGAGATAGGTTTTGTATTACGTAGTCAGGAAGGTCTGAGATTTCCAATAATACCATGAAATTGTTCAATCAACATGACGATGACGAAGATATTGTAATATTCAAGAATAGAGCAGATGGGACTCGTTCGGGAGTTTCTTCAGAGGAAGAGTGCATCAAGAAAATGATGCAGCTCTTTGGTTCATATGATATATTCGGGGTGCATGAAGTGGAGAACAGACTGTTATCAACAGCATCTAAGAACGTTGCAACTAATGATATCAGAGATGATTTATTAACCTGTGAAAGTCGACCAAAAACATTACTCAAGAAATTTGCAGAGAAGAATGTTTAATTTTATGCTCCTATTCAAACGTTCAGTCTAAAACATTTGTATATCTCTACAAGGAGACAGTCAGTGAAAAGCAGAAAGTGACAAAGATTTTAAAAGCTGACAAAAAGCTAATGCAGACACTTTTCAACTCAGCTAATTCAGGGAGAGCCGTAGAAACATCATCGGTACTAGAACATGAACTTTCTGGTGTGCCATTATCATTTGCAAAGGCTAGTGGGAAAATGCATGAAACCCAGAAATTAAACATACTCCAAGTGCTTACAAAGGACAATGATATAGTGACGCCTCAACTTGTTCCGACAGCGACTGAGGCAACATGTGCAATAAGTGATGGGCTCGCGCTAATACAGAGTTTAGGTAAACCTAAGGACTGTCAAACATTTGGCCAATATGCAGCTGTTTTTGTAACATCTGTTTTAACTTTTAAGGCATTTTAGCGCACACACTTCCCGAGTTAATGTGAATTTCGATCGATACTTTTAAAGTAAATCTATCAAAGAAGAAACGAGGAAAAGAAAGAGTCCACCTATTAGGAATCTCATAACAAATCCAAAGGTTCCTCTTCCGCAAATATAGGAACAGTATATCACACACGATGACAATAAAGCAGAGTTGGCTGAATTTCTCTCAAACGAATTGCTAAAACAATCAGAAAATCTTCCAACAGGATCAACTATAGTTGTAGGAGGTGGATTTCCAGTCGATTATGATTCAAAGTCGAGTACTTTTGATACAAAATCATATGTGTTAATCATGAGGAGGCAGATACACGGATGATATTGCACTCAAGGGCCGCTATTGATAGAGGCTACAAGCGTTTATAAGTATATTGTAGAGACACTGACGTTCTGCTCTTGTTAATATACCACATTGGAGCTGACGCCGAGGTATATATGATATCTGGTACAGGAAAACAAAGAAAATGTTATCCTGTGCACACAATATCTGAAAAACTAGGTGACAATGTCAGATGGAACATTTTCGGGTTTCACGCATTGACAAGAAGCAATACACGTCTGTTCTAAATGTAATAAGTAAGAAAACCGCATAGGTGAATTATACTGCACAACCTGATACATTGGCGGGTGTTGGTAGAGATGGTGATGCTCTAGCAGTTTCTAAATTTCTGTGTGTGCTGTATGGCTGCTGTCAGGACCACCCACCAAACATTGACACATGTAGGTATCGGATATTTTTGAAAGCCAGGAAGAGTTTGATTTGTTAGCCCCTACAAATGATGCGCTTGAACTATACATTAAAAGGAAAAAATACCAGGCAAAAATATGCCTAAATGCCACAAATAAGGATTTCAGCCTGATGATCCTCTTGATACTGGCACATGGAAACTTGAAGAAAATTCATCAATGAAACCGTTATGGATCAGGAAACCAACGTTCCCTGCAGCATGTGTCCAGTTAGTATCATGTGGCTGTCAAACCATGTGTAGTACAGCACGATGCAAGTGCTATCGATCTGACCAAGGATGCTTGTTTGAAAGCGCATGTGAGGCAAAAGGCTGTTTTAACCCTAGATAAGTATTGTCAACGATAAAAGATAAGGAGATACATATACTGCCATAGTAATTCGTGCTTCGGAACAAAACTGTGAACTTATGTAACGTATGTTAAATACATTATCACACAAGACCGGCATTATCTTCAGCATGATGATACAGTAGGTCAAAAAAGTACATTGAAGTCAGATGAACATTTGCTTTATTTTATAAACGGTAATTCAAGATTTTTAAATATATTACTAAATAGATCACTGTTTTTGGTAAAATAATTTCTGTTTTACATTATTCATATCTATTACAATTAATACTAATTTGGTGAAGTAAAAATAACTTAACTTGCATGAATATGACATTATAGAACGTACAGTATAAAGAACTTCATTAGAGTATACTATTTGAGCTAAAATCTTTTATTTAAAATAGTATTTAGCATAATATGCATATAAAACAACTTGTATATTTAGACTGTAACGTAGATCACACATGTTTACTTGTAACATACTTTCATAGTTTAAAGTCTCGTAATTGTAGTGATAGGATAATGCATAAATGTAGTTCTTTTTATAAAAAGTTGTTATATTATTAAACGCAATAAGTATTAAAAGTCTAAAAATGAACATTGTTTTCTTTTAATTTAGGTAACGTAATTTACAAAGTTAGGAACATTCACTTAAGATACAACAGGGAAATACTCTTTTCATCATCAAAGTATCCATCTCTCATTGAAAAGTTACTTACAAATGTATATTACATGGATCTTCGGTTTGTTTCAACATACACTGCAATTTACGTTATATACGGGTTATAAAAGTGCACTTTATGACCATTGACACACTTATGAAACGCCAAAATCAGTTTTAAAATGGGATAAGCCTTCAAGTATCAAATGTAAGTCAGTTCAGAAGTAAAATCAGTAATAGTATCTGATATTTCACAATTTTAGCAAGGTTACCTCAATGTTTAAAGCAAAATGCACTCATTGACATTTTGACCTAATTACGGGGTCGTCAAGCATCCAAGAGGGTGACATCCCCTCCAGATTTTTTTAATGTATTTGCAATCATTATAACATAAAAGAAAGCCATGCCTAAGAAATGCCATCAGATGTCAGTTTCAGGACATTTTAGACCAACTAATCAGTTCTTAACAAATTAACAGTTTACGCTTGATGAAATGTATATTTGAGTTAATGGTGTTTATACTTTATAATTTATATGCATGCGCTCAAATAGGAGTTTTACTATTCATTTATTTATATTAATTCGTTAATGGTCACGAATATCCATGGGCGATGTTGCTTAAGTTAGCTACAATGTTTTGCGCGATTGGCTTTGACATAGTCGATGCTTATTTGTAATTTGTATGCCTACCATCTGCAATGAACACGTCGTAAAAGACGACAGATTCTCGGCGAAGGTTCCGATGCTCATCCAAGACGACGAGTGTAATAAGCTTGTTATAATTAAATAATACATTTATTTGCAAGAAAATACGTTTTTATATAACAATGCAATCTTCAAGAGATATTCGAAGCTACATGACATTATACTTTCCCAGAGAATGCGAATAAAACTCGAAACGTGTATGTGTGAGGTAGTTTTTGAAAGTTTAGGTTGCATTCTCAAAACAATAAAACCATTTTATAGAATCAACCATTTTTAAGAAGTTTGTAATTGTTTTATTACAGAGCAATACACTGATGTGATTGGGGGTAGATATATTACATGCATCGTTCCACGCGATTTCAGTTGTTTACCGACGCCGCCGTATTACCATAATTTGTAAAAGTTGCAAAATAATAAGATCATACTGATTCACTCACGGCACACATATATTGCTAGTCATATTCAAATACATAGCAAAATGCATTCATCCACAAAAACACACGAAATTTACGTGCAGATTGTTTGCATACATTACTTTCCGTGTCCTGTTTAAACGGGTTTTAGAAATTACCAGATGAGACATGGAAATAAAAACATATACAGTTTGTTAAGAGTCAATGCATGTTGAGCTTAATGTACTAACGCGTTTACTTGCAAATCAGTGGTCAGCCGCGCAGATTTTATTAAATATAATACACAGTATATTGTAATACTCGACGGAGGGATCATGCAACATCAAAATGGTCCTTATAAAAACTAAAAAAACTACTATTAATGTTAATATGTTAAGATTGTAACTTCGTCGTCACTATGCCTTACAAAAACCAGCCTGTGTATTACATAGTTTTACATAATTAAAATTACGTATACTAAGTATTAATTTTAAAATAAATACCTCTTCGTTCCGTTCCAAATTCACTTTCATGAAGTTGTTTCCCATTTCAAGAATCGACGACAGCTTTCCCGTATACGCCAATGTCACTTTTGATGAAATTTGCATCATTCGTTGATCGTTTAGTTTAGATTCGATTTTTTTTTCTCCTCAACCTGTTTGGATAATATAAACATTTGCTGAGGCGTTCCGTGGTCTGCAATAGAAGAGCAGATTGGAAACAATTGATTTATTTCTTCAATAACTGTTGTAGAGACAGATTGCATTATACTAAGTCTCTTCACCTCTTCACTCTTTAAAGCGTTTGCTTCGGTAAGCAAGTATTGTTTCGCGGCGTCAAAGAGTTTTATCATACGCTCTTTCATTTCGTCGACATCTTTCGATACGTCCGACACTGATGCATTCAAATCTTTTTCTGACTGCTTTCATTCGGCAACAGTAGCGTCAGCATCGGATTTCAATTTGAAGAAAGACTGTTTCAATCTATGGAGCTGTGCTCCTTTCTGTCCGGAAATGCTTGCTATTTCATCCAATGTTTCACACTTTCGGTGTTCGATAACACATGTAGTGCAGCAGAGCTTACAATGATCTTCACAGAAAAACTAGAATCCCTTATCATGTTCCGAACACTTGTCCATTCTTTTCATGTATATTACCGCTGTGTCCTGCATACTGACCATATCATGATTTCCTGGTTTATAAACGATGTGTGGATTTCTGCACGTTTCTCACAAAAACTCGTTACAGTCCTTGCAGAAAACATAAGCTGCTTTTGCAATGTTGGTTTTCATACATGGTTCGCAAGACCGCGTTACAAAACACTCTCCAATAAAGTCGCTTGCGTTGCCCCTGTTTGAATTCTCCAGACCGCCTGTCGCCACGGTGAATTGTTTGTTTTAAGCTATGTCTACTTTGGATTTTAAAATACAAGATTTATCAATACTTCAGATACTTATACTGTATGCAAAGTCAAAAATTTACGCAGATATTGTTCCCACCGATTGACAATACATAATACTAGATCTTAACTTGTGTTAATAACCAAACACTTTGCGAGTCAAATGTTCGTTTTAACCACTCCGTGCGCACTCTGAAGTCGATATCAACATATCTTCAATCCCGAATGTGTCATCATAAACACATTTGTAGTTTGTCGAGTAATTTCGAAATACACGTTATGGTACATTAACCGTTTGAAGGAGCACTCGTCTTCTCGTTTTACATGTAACTTTTTAAAGGGTTAAACTTCATGAATATGGTCCGTGTTTTGGCTGTCATATTGGTTCACTGAATTCATTGCACAACGAACTTTCTATATAAGATAATACATATATTTTAACGATTAATTAATATGAACTTCGTTATGTCGATATTGCTAAATTCGAAGTTGACATTTGTTACCTACTTTGTCCCATAATCTCTTATAAGAAATAAATACAGTAATCACGAGGTTTTAACTCGTTTTGATTACGGAAGTTTT
Organism: Dreissena polymorpha; assembly: GCF_020536995.1. Classification (NCBI taxonomy): domain Eukaryota; kingdom Metazoa; phylum Mollusca; class Bivalvia; order Myida; family Dreissenidae; genus Dreissena; species Dreissena polymorpha. The sequence goes on from NC_068360.1 coordinate 21,137,419, forward strand.
GCTGATCATAAAGGAGCTATCTGCCCCATCACGTGTTTTTAAAATGTAGCTATCTCACGGTGTAAACTCATATCGGCTGAACATTTTGCCGATCACTTACTGAATAAAATTAACAAAATTCGATATGCCCTTGCAAGCTTCGAAAAATTCACACCCGATCACGAGGAAGTACCGTGTTTCGGTTTGTTCGAGGAGCTCACCCAAGATGATGTCACGTAATCGTTCATAGTTCATGGACGACACACAGTTTCTCGTAATGTTTATTACTCTTAAATTACTGATGTGTAGCCTATTATTCGATATCTCGTCATGCGCGTATTGCCGTGATGACGAGATTTGCATTAACTACCATTTTCTTGTGTCACGCATGGGACAAGTCCGTCCCTCTCTATAAATATTAATTTCTCTGCATAATGTAGGATAAAATATTCAACAACACCATATATCAGTTTCTAGTCCAATTTAATGTCTGACTTAACTAATATTTCAGTTATACAAATACGTTGTGATTGCTACATGATTGTGTCTTTTTCCATCTGTACACCTCTAGGTATAAACGCTAACTGTCTTATTTCCCTCTAACATTTGCCCCGTGAAACTCAGTTATGAATCCCATTGGTCAGTCTTCTAAATAAGCTGATTGGCTAAATTTCTAAGAATCCCATTGGTCACTCTATGCGTTGCTTGACCAATACAAACATACCCGGCCTTGTGTCAACTATACTATTCTTTAATCTCTCCCTCATCGATAAGCTTATTTGAATATATGTGCACTTTGTGACTGTCATTTTACTGGCCCTTTTGATAAAATTTTCAATATTTCTTACATGAGGTAAACCCACATATTCCACCTACAATTTCTAACCATAATGTGACACAACCGCACCATTTAACGTCCTGTGTCACGTAATCGTTCATAGTTCATGGACGACACACAGTTTCTCGTAATGTTCATTACTCTTAAATTACTGGTGTGTAGCCTATTATTCGATATCTTGTAATGCGCGTATTGCCATGATGACGAGATTTGCATTAACTACTATTTTCTCGTGTCACGCATGGGACAAGTCCGTCCCTCTCTATTAATATTAATTTCTCTGCATAATGTAGGATAAAATATTCAACAACACCATATATCAGTTTCTAGTCAAATTTAATGTCTGACTTAACTAATATTTCAGTTATACAAATACGTTGTGATTGCTACATGATTGTGTCTTTTTCCATCTGCACACCTCTAGGTCTTAACGCTAACTGTCTTTTTTCTCTCTAACATTTGCCCCGTGAAACTCAGTTTTGAATCCCATTGGTCAGTCTTCTAAATAAGCTGATTGGCTAAATTACTAAGAATCCCATTGGTCAGTCTATGCGTTGCTTGACCAATACAAACATACCCGGCCTTGTGTCAACTATGCTATTCTTTAATCTCTCCCTCATCGATAAGCTTATTTGAACATATGTGCAGTTTGTTACTGTCATGTTTACTGGCCCTTTTGATAAAATTTCAATATTACTTACATGAGGTAAACCCACATATTCCACCTACAATTTCTAAACATAATGTGACAATGAAGTGAAAAAGATTATCAATAATCTGCAAACAAAATCATGCGATCTATAGATGCATTGCCAACAAAAGTACTAAACTCATTTATTAACGAGTTACTACCGTCGTGACAAAATTGGTCAATCTCTCTCTGAGTGGAGTTTTTCCATCAAAATTTAAGCAGGCAATAGTAAGACCACTTCTAAAGAAAATTGGACTAGATCTGAGTTATACCAACTATAGACCAGTGAGCAACATATCATTTCTATCGAAAGTGATCGAAAATGCTGCTCTGTTTAGACTCAACATACATATAAATGAAAACAATCTCCTTCCAAAAATCTGTCAGCCTACAGACAAGTCCATTCTTGTGAATCTGCTTTACTTAGACTGGCCAATGATAGACGCGAAGGTAAGGTGGAACAAGAGGTTACAGTACTTATCGCCATTGATCTGAGTACTGCCTTCGATACAGTCGATCATGACATTCTACTAGACGTTTTGCAAAAACATACGGTGTATGTGGTACGGCACTAAACTGGATAGACTCTTATCTTCGTCCACGAAGCTGTCGTATAAGAGTTAATTCAGCTTTATCGTCAGCACGTTCTTTGGAGTGTAGTGTTCCCAAGTATCGTTGTCTTGGTCCATGGCTCTACCTGACGTACGCTGAAACACTGTTTGATGTCGTTCCTACATCCATCACAGTCTACGGTTTTGCAAAAGACCACATCGCAAACAAGCGATTAAAACCTACATCTTTTTCTGTTGAAAGATCTGCCATTCATGAATTTGAACGTTGCGCACTCGTTTTTAACAACTGGATGAACGAGAATAAACTGAAAATGAACGCATGAAAAACTGAATTCATCATGTTCGGTACTAGGCCCCAATTAAATAAATGTCAATCTAAAGAAATAGATATTGCTGGTAAAACTGTTAAAGCAGCAAAATGCATTCGGTATTTGGGTACATATTTAGACGAAACACTTAATTTTAAAGAACACATCAATATTAAGTGCCTTACAGCCATGTACAACTGCCTTAGAATAAAACACATAAGGAAACACTTAACAAAAGAAGCAATACTCGTTTTGTTTTGGGTAATATCACATCTGGATGTTTGTAATCTCATCTTGTATGGAACAGCTCAAGGCGAAATAAAAAAAATGCACCGTATCCAAAACATGTGTGCCAAATTAGTACTCGGTCGACAGAAATATGACAGTTCAAAAGGTGCTTTGTATGAACTACACTGGCTACCAATACAGGCAAGGATAACATTCAAATTACTGACCTTCATGTATAATTGTTCTGTTTGTCACGCGCCAAAATACCTTACAGAACTTTTAACAGAAAAACTACCAGCATGTAACCTACGATCTACAGTCTCGTATGACGGAATGTGTGATGGTAAACGCACAAAGATAAAAACTTTCATGGACAGGAGTTTCGGAGTTGTTGGTTCTAAAGTGTGAAATGACCTACCATGAAGCATCCGGACTTGTGTCTTAATAGACAATTTCAAAAGGAATTTGAAAACATTTTACTTAAGAGACTTTTACAACCTATTTTAATTTGCATAACTGTGATTTTAAAAATAATCGAGACTCAGCGTTATTTATTTATTATAATTTATGATAATTTACGAGTGCGACGGTTGTCCTGACGGGGTTTCATTTCTCCAGTCTTCGACTCACATGATGGTAGTATAAGCAATGTGTTTTAGTCAGCTTATCCCCTCTTGATGTGTCTTATAGTCACAATGTGATTTTAACCTTCAAGTTTTGTCTTGTAGTCACACTTGGTCAGTATATTTGTGACATGTAGTCACAATAGTTCAAATAAGGTTAAAACCCAAAAGAAGCGTCCGTAAGGGTGACAGGTGACCGGTAGCTGCGGAATCCGACAGCCAGATTGCTGACATATCCTTACACTTATTATTTCAGTTAATGAAAAACAGTGTCTTTATGTTCCCCCAAATAATTTGCTCATATCATTAGAATTATTTTTTAACCCTAGTTATATCAATTTATTACATAATATTTTACTTGTACTGTGTTTCGATATTGTAGCTGGCATTGTTTTATTGCTTAAGTTTCTTACAGCTTTTTTATTTATATCACACAATTTTTTATTATTATTCCTTTATTTTATGCATCTTAATAGTATCAATCACTATTTTTTTTATCAATATTATTTGCATACATATGTGTTGTACACTGCCATTAAATATAATTATATAAATAGGCGTTTCATCAAATTAGCAAGTTTCAAGTTTCAGTTTCATCGGTCCCCCTCTCGGATGAAACGCTATGTCGGTATCCCTCTCGGAAGCGGTACCGGTCATTCTTGGATAAAAACATGATTCTGTGATGGAGAGTGGTCACCAAAAGAGTGCTTTTGACCTTAAGGAAACGAGGTACGTCAAAAGTAAGTATTGCACGGAACATTACAATAAATTGACTTATGTTTGTATGTACTTCGTTTTAATTTTCCGTTAACCGGAGTTTAGATATAAGTCACACAGTTTTACGTTGCACTGTCGGCTATCGCATTGTAGTGTTGTTAAGGTGACTTTCCATTCGCAACAATACACTTGGGCCTAAAATGTATATCAGAGGCTAATCGGTGATAACTAAGGCATATTTATCCCCCATAATTATAAATAGAACGTATGTACAATATTCTAAAAATTGTCATTTTTTGGTTTGCATGAAGCACAGGTATCCCTCTCTTTGATGGAATTTCAGCGCACAAGCAACCTCTCGGATTCGATTCACTAACAGCAGTTCGTTTATTCACGTGAACTGGAATATTTATCAGCTAAATTACACAATGTGCAAATTATTTTATAGTTTTTAATAGGGATGTAACCGATTATCCAAATATTCGAATATTCAAAAATCGGTCGAATATTCGATTCCAAAATTCATATTCGAATATTCTATTTTTATGCAAAGATACTTCCAAAAAAGTACATGTGCAAAGTCGCAGTTTTGGTTTCCATTATAAGTCATTGCTTTGAAAACAGCTTCCATCAATGAACGAGATGATAATTGGCCGACGGGAAGGTATAAGGAGAGGGACCAATCGTCGATTTACTATCAATTCATAGTTATGCAATATGTACAAACTATTTTCTGAAAATCAGTCGAAAATGACAGTAAATTTATGTAAATTATTTACGTAAATTGATAAACATAAAAAGTTGTGTTTTGACAGGTTTTTTAACCTCAGCGGTCAATTGTATTTAACAGTTTCCATTAATGAACGAGATGATAATTGGCAGACGGGATGGTATAAGGAGAGGGACCAAACATCGATTTACTATCATTTCATAGTTATGCAATATGTGCAAACTATTTTCAGAAAATTAGTCGAAAATGAAAGTAAATTTATGTAAAACATTTTCGTAAATTGATAAACATAAAAGAGTTGTGTTTTGACAGGTTTTTTAACCTCAGCGGTCAATTGTATAAACAGTGGTTCATATTAACTTTAGTAACTTGATTTACGCAGTTATTTACATGCTTATTTTACCGCTAGATAATTGCATTTGTATAAACGATGGTTACTTCGTTGTAACTTAATTATTGAAATTTGTTAACTTATCACAGTTAAATTACCAACAATGCAGTCCTGAAAATGACGTCGTTTTCGCGCAATTTGTTAGACGAATATTGTCCAATATGGCCTCTGACTCTGTCACAAAAGAAATAAGTGAAAAACGGGCTAAACACTTAAGTGACCGAGAGGTGGACGTTTTTAAGAACTTAATGAAAAAAAATCTTCATAAACTCAAAGCAAACCAAAGCGGCCACTCGTTACCTAATAAGTTATGGTCACCATACTCGTTGTAGTCAGAAACTTGGTACAAAACATTATTTAAAGCCCCATTAACACTCGAAATCAACGAATATTTCGTAAAATAGTTCAAAATAAAGTTTACCCATACACAATCATTGTTCCTCAAAGCAATAGCCAAAATGTAAACGTTAATGTGATCTGGTAACATAGATTTAGCAAGATACATTGTTACCAGACCACATCTAGCGTTAAAATAATGTCTATAATATACGGATAACTGATTTTGTATGGGTTAACTTTATTTTACGAAATAATTAACGAAATATTCGTTGATTTTGAGTGTTAATGGGGCTTTAAAAGGATCTGTCTGTTTATGATGTCTACGCATTGAATCGCAAAACTCATTACTTTATCGGGATGATATAACTATTGTGGTTAGTCTACATTAGCGACACGGTAATTCACATGGACCGAAGTAGGATGCAACGAAGCAATACAACGAAACGAACACATATTTTTTTTTATTTTGTCACAAGATTAATTATCGAATCCCGGGTAAATACAGTTTCATTCTTTTGTACATAATTTCACGAAATTTATGATCGAATCCCGGCTGTATAAAGTTTAAAGCAATACAAGTGCGCGTTTTGCAACACTGCGTTTTGCAAGATAGATGGACAAATTGTCTCTTATCGGGACGCCGGAACAATCACCAAACTGGCGGGACTGTCCCGTCGAGATCTGGCATGTATGTTTTAATTACGTTAATCATATATCAAATATATGATTATCTAATCAGAATTTAGTTTCTCAAATCTAAACCAATTAAATCGTTCTTACATTGTTCTTTATTCCAGAAAAAAATGCGAAACCAAAAGCATAAATATTATCGATGGAAAGTAATCAAGATCAATGATAAGTATTGAAATAAATTAGAATTACGGTAATGTGTTTTCCTGAAATATCTTACAGTAATTATTTAAAAAAGAGCATACTAATCAATGATCTTAAACATTTGTATAACTCTATCCTGTTTTTCAAAGCCGCGATATGATACGATTTATAGTTGCATTTGTGGCAATCAGGAATAGTAATTTGCTCCGGACGGTAATAAATTCGGACATTTTAATATAAGGTTTGAAAATCGAATATTCGAATATATTCGAATAATGACAAACGAATATTCGAATATCGTTTCCAGTATTCGTTCCCACCCCTAATATTGAATGAAAACATTTTATGAATTCTGATAAATAATCGTTTTTTAATATGGGAATTGTTTGTTAGGCCCTTTTTATCTGAATCGTGATTATTCTATAAATCAATCGGTTGGACAGGGTTTCCATAAAGATTCGTTGATATCAAACTTGGTTACTCTTAAGAATAACGGAAAAGACGTATGCATATTTGTCTCCAAATACTTCGTTTTGAGCATAACCATTGAAGAGTGACCACCGCATGTCAAATAAAATGTGTTAAGCAAATAATTAAATTGGATACGTCAAACCAATAAACAAAAACAAATAATATGTTCAAAGTTTATTTTTTACAATATGTACATTTTCATTCATGTTTCGGGATCACATATGTTTTCAAGTAAAAGTGCTTTATTATAATGTCATTTTGTACAAAAGTAGTGCATAGGATATATCTATTGCCGAAGACAATTTCGTTGTTCATTGATATAATAAATACATTTTAATGCAAACGAATTTACAGCGTTAGTCACGCAAACTATAACAAGTAAAAACTCATAACGCATTCGTTTGAAGCTTTTAAAGCGTTTCGCATAATTATTCATCTTGAAAAGTATATACCATAAACTTCATCGTTTTTAACATAAATGTGGATCATCACTTGCATCGTATTTTCAGTCATGTGTGCGCCTAAGTTTAAAATGGATATACTACCAGAATATGGCCTGATCTAAGCAACAGTGAGATCAGTATAGGAGTAAGACCTTTGAATTATGTCCATTATAATGTTGTAGATAACTTTGCAATAAATAAATACCTTGACAAATAGCAATACTTTATTCAAAAATGTGTTTTAACAGTTTGTCAGTTTTTTTAAATGCCCACAGTAGCAGTTTAAGCATACAATATAAAATGTATGCATAGAAAACAAAACGAAATTAAAAAGTTTATAATCAAATAATGATTACACGAATTATTAATCGAACAAACATTTGAAGCTATTATAATAACGAATAAACATTATAAATGATGAAAAGTGTGTTTGTAAAAAAAATGCACACACACATATTTGATTTAGTTAAATACCAAATTAATATATTAATTACAAAACAACATTATTTGTGTCTAAACTTAAGAAATAATATAGCGAAATAGCCACATACAGTATGTACTATTCTCGAGACTCGTACATCCATACCGTAACTATCAGGAGTAACAACAGACATTGTATGGTTTATGTTCATGCCTGAACTAGCAAACACCGCATCATGTTCGTCAATAATTATATCTTGACCGGAACTTGCAGACGGTGCATGACTTCTGACAGGAGCGCAGCATGTAGCCGCTGTTGCGTTGACACTGGCCGCCACGTGCCCACACTCCGCACAACTGGTGCTTATCCTTGCACTCTGGACATGGAAATTATTGTATAAAAATTGTTGCAATTAGGTTATGGTACATATTTCTATTTTACATTTTTTTCAGAGGTTATAATGAACAAAAAAGAGCGTTATCACCCTGTGTGAAAAATAATACAGTAAAAAAGAAAACAGGCATTTGAACTTAAATTTTATACTGCGTCTCATAATCTAGCAGTTGAAATAAATCCTCTAGATGCAACTGCTAGACGCATTGCTGTTAACCTACCGTTGGTCTCGACGGTGCAAGCATTGCATGACTTCTTGCAGATCCTCAGTGCCGTGTTGGGATTGTCCTCACAGAAACCATGGCGCGCCCATGCAGCACAGTGCTTCTCCTGGTCCGCGCACCCACCAGTGTTGCCTAGATAACCGATATACAGTGGATAAATAAACATAACTGAATGTTCGGCCACAACTCGAAAGGCTTAACATTTCGATCGCAAGTTTGTTTATTATTAAGACACTATGTACTAACATTGTTTTAACTGATCATTGAAACATTTTCTTACTCAGAAATAACGTCGGTGAAAAAGAGTTGAGACATTAAACATTTCACACGTTATTATATGAATTGAATATTTTTTATCACGAGAGTAATATTGAAGTGTCAAATGGGCTATTGGGGAATTAACACTGAAGGAGTTTAATGATAACACAACACATACCCATCTAGTACAAGTGATCATGTGTTACACTTGACTAATAAAAGATTGTACACGAAAACTGTTTTTATACCATAATTTACTAAACGAGTTCAGCATTGTTCATCATGAGACCTTTTGTCAAGCTTTCAAAACACATCACCTTAACGAATTATTTTAGGTGTTGTATTTACTCAAATCATGAGCAGCATATTTGATTCTTGACCTGAAAACTATTAAACGTATATAGGAACTAAAGCTAAATAACAGTGTATGTGAATCTAAAATCATGATGTTATACTGTAATATATGCCATATCGGTGTTCGTGAAGGGGAGTCACTATCACCATTTGCTTTTGAATGTACGCAAATGGTATAGCATAATTAAATATCTTGCACGGTGGTTATTGTGTTAACTAAGGCATTTTCGAACCTTTTATGTAACTGAATACTGATGATATTTGCGGAAACTTGATAAAAAAATAGCGTTTTGTGTTGAGTAAACTGTTGTTGTAAAAAAGATATTAAGTGTTAAATGACTAAACAAATCTAATAATTATAACAAAAATGGAATACTTAGAAATAATATCTGTTTACCTCGGAAAATGGTTGCTACTTATTCAGATATTCGGACTTTTGTTAAGAATACAGTGAAATTATTAAATACAGTTACATACATTTTAAGGTATGTATACATTAATGTGTTGTAAAATAGCAAGATATATAGTTAAAATTGTCGCAATAATAAAGTTATTTCATTCATTTTGCAATTCGAACTATATATAGTTGATAACCTATACATTATATATCTATGATTATTCCTTTATTGAAAGTCGTTAGGCATTCTTCATGATATTGGTATTAATAGTATTTACCTAAAATACTTACCTTCTTCATTACATACATACAAATCATTTTAGGTATTCAGTAAATGTTATTCCTTTATTATAATTTGCAATTCAACGCAACTTTTTGTATCAAAATAGTGTGTAATAGTGTGTGGTCTTCTCGGTGTATTGGTATTGTTATTTCAATCAAATTGCATATTCTTGTTTCATGAAAGTCAGGTATTTTACATATTACTTTATGACTTTATTGAATCGGTATTCATTTTAAGGACTATATGCTTCTTAATAAAACTGATTTAAGAAAACAGAGGAATAACTCAATTGGCATTATCATTGATGCATAGCATTTTACCCACTTAATTTTGATTTTTTTGTGCAAAAGTGTTTATGTCAGGCATTTCGATTGCTCCAACTGGTTAATATAACCAATTAAGTATTTCTTTATTCAGCGCAAACGTTAAACTCATAGCAATGAGTTCATGTTAGATATGCTTTGAAAACAATGTTGACTTTAAAAGATATTCAAATGTTGGAAGAAATATTGCTTGATTTCGGTTACCATTCCATAAATGTAAGATGTCTATTATTCCCGGAAAAAGTTGTTGTTTTTTATTCGACGCCATTTTTTCATTCGAATCAAAAATGCGTTCAATCGACCAGAATTCCTTCCAAGGAAGGTACATGAGGCTTTTTAGATTGGCTTAAATTTTATGTCGTTAATTATACATTCGTTTTCGCGTTTTGACTTTTCAAGTAGTATGCCTTCAGTTTTGTGTTTAGTTAACCGGCTATTAACCCGAATTAATCGATTTTCTTGACAATTGGTAACTCTATTGTGATCATCAGCAAGTTTCAATCCGATCTATTAAGTTTCATTTTATTGTTATACATTCATATTGATTGCAAGAACGACGATGCGTTACTTATAAAATATTTAAAATATTTAAAATAAGCTGAAATAGGATATACTTGTCGTATTCCTCTCCTTTTTTTTAGATATTTAAAAGCCTTCATTTATTTTTTGCATATGGGCATTAGTCAATGTTAAATGATTTTATAGTATTTATAAGTCGTTATGGAAACCGAATTTTATTAAGACGTTAAACATCATGTTCTATTTATCAAAATCTTTCATAAAATCAAGAAATACGAGTGCGTCATCTACTTTTAGCAGCTCTGAATAAACGATTTTATCCTGTATTTGTCAAATATTGCAACCAATAAATAACTTTTCAGTAAATTCCAGCTAGTCAAAGCCGACGATGTTTGGTTAAACAATTTCTAAACGTTTAGCTTAAACTTTTGCTTAAATTGTGTAATCTTTATTTTAAATGATATTGGTGTCCAGTTTTCTATATTTTCCTAACACGTGTTTATAGGGCAATCCAAAAATATATTGTTTAGGGGAAATGCGTTGATTCTCAATTAAAAAACCTTAAGAAAAAAATAGCACTAAAATAATAATATATCCCTTAGCTTTTTTGTTTATAGAATTCGACAGTTAACCCGTCAAGCTCAGAACATTTTTTTTGTATTTCGTTGATGCGTATACATTCGACAGTAATTGTATTGAAACATGCACTTCGCATGAATATGCATCTTTTTGAAATGTCATATGCTATAAATGTAAACCTCTATAAAGAAGCTAATTAAATAAAATATGATACCAAGTTTTGTTTTATATCTTGCCAATAAAAACCCGACACTGGCAATTATACATACATATTAAAGTACCAGTGTGCGTGCTAAATATGTTAGTGTTTGATGTGGAAATGGGTTAAATATACGAAATAATGTTCCCTAATGTTGCAATAGTATTATGCAACATGTTCACTAACAAACCCAAGTGATCTCTACAATCACCACATAAAAGAAACGCAATCCCACACGTGACTCGGTTATGATAACTTTCAGAACGCATTACAACTCGTCCGATTTATCGCCTTATTTAAGGTACATAGTTGTTGATCATATATTCGACTTTACTTCCCCCCCCCAAAAAAAAAATAAATAAATAAATAGAACTACCTGAATCATATACATTTGTAATCATATTTACCACGTGACGTTCGTTTGAACAGCGTTTTAAAGTACGTCATAGTAATCGCATCATTTATAGAAAGGTAAACAAAAAGGCGAAACATACCTCCGTTGTCCGTTTTATCAGGCTTTGATGTTGTTGTCGTCTTCTCTTGAGACTTGCAGGAGCCACACGCGGCCGCACAGTGGACTTTCATCCATTCGTTTAAGTCACAGTGACCATACTTCGCCCACGTATCACACTCCTTGTCGCTACGATGATCGTTTTTGCAAGCACCTTATAACAAATGAATATACAGTGGGATTAGGGATTTTGTTCCGGGATTAATCTCTATAGAATCCCTAAAAAATAACCCTCATTCAGCCGATGTTTTGGGATTAATCCGCTTTCACCCCGTTTCATCCGAATTCATCTGTATTAAACCTTTTCCAGTGGTTTTTAGGGATAAACTGCGATGAATTAAGCTCTATTAGGGATGAATTCATCGCAATTCAGCGCAAGGGATGAATTCATCTCTTCAAGGGATTAATTAACCTCTACGCATGCGCAGTCGATGTCAGCGGGGAATACGGATGAAAAGGCGGAGTTAATCACTGCCGTAAACGAGTAGGTGGGGCGTAGACAACTATTTTTAGATGAGGATTTAATTTTGTCGGTTTTATGCACAATACAATTTATTAATTGTATACCAGTGCACATTAAGGTCTCACTGGCCATCACGCACTGGTCTATTTGGATCAAAATTATTTCTTTGGCGGACACCCGGGCAGCCAAGGTAAATTAGACCTACTTCAGCTCGAAATTAAATATTTTCCCCTGAAAGAACACATTATGTAGTCGTGAAGACTCAGCGACGACCTGTAAATAATCTCTGAATTACAAACACACACACACACACACACACACACACATATTACAATGTATAAGCTGCATACAGCATAGTGTTTCATAGCCTAAAATACAAGTCATTTGTAAACTCAACAAAGAATTTGTTTGTTTTAACACCGAAATATCGAAAACGAAACTGTGTGTTTTTTACACGGTACAAATTGAATAATACGTAATAGTTGCAGTGCTGCAAAAAAGATTCGTGTCATTGCGGCAACCTATATTTCAGTCAAGTGATAAAGATGACGCATCTTATCGTTATTATCTTATCTACACATCTGCCGGCATGTGGTGTCACAGGCATACAAGTAAACGCTTAATTAAAAATGGGGACATCCGCCTTGAAGAGAATGCGTGTGCGCCTCTATCGCAGATTTAAATTCAAAATGTTTATTGTCTTTCTAATATTATGTGTCCGTAATAAGTAAAAGCAAAACGTGTTTTCTGTTTACAGTTTAATATAAAAGCCATATATTTTATTTGGAAAATTTATTTAAGAAATAGATCAGTTTAGGAATATAGAGAACATCGCCGGGACAGTTAAATAGCAATAAATCATTTTTTGTTCAATATTTAATTTTTTATATTAATTTCAAATTGATACTCGATTAGGAAACATAATTACAATTTCAGTTTATGGCAAAAGCAGATATGAACTGTTCAATAAAAAGTGTACCACGGCCTGAAATTTTTCAAAGTTTATCTCAATTTAAATGAAGAAGTTCAGCAGATATTCAGTAGAGAAACCTGCATCGGTCTCTTTGTGTTTGAGACTAACACAGAATGTACAACATAATTATTATTCTCATAAATGCATTGGTATCAACGAGCATAGTATAAAATTATCAAGCAAACCACATTACATTGAAAATTGAATTTCATTTATTTTCATTGTATATGTAATTAATTTCCATGTATTAACCGTATCGGGTAATTAATACACGCCCCGCCTCCCCGTCCCCCGCATCACCAATATTTTTTCCAACGATCTTGTCAAACAACGTAGTCCGGCACTTTAAAAATACATCTACTGCAATGCATGAGTCGTAATCTGACGTATTTTTTTTCATAAGTTTTAATGGGTCAATACTTTCCCATTGTTTGCATTAATTCCGGTTTAATTTTTCAGTATAACATACACTGATTTGCGCTTCTTTATTTAGTTACAGCACATGATCTTTTGCAAAGAATAAGGTCAACACGTCATAAAATACATTTAATTAATTAAAATATCACTGAAAGGGCTGATACACATTCTATTATCTCGTACATCAGCCACCCCACAACCCATCTTCTTAAAAAATCGGTGAATTGATTCAGTTGGTCGGCCGGGTTTTTTTTTACAGCAGTTTTATAATTCTACAGTAAAATGATTGAGACAACACTTATATTACACCACATAAAATAAAACTTTAATATTGAGGTACACATATAAACGTTATTATAGATGGGTAGGTATTTCGTGTCAATCGCTTTGAAATATGAAAGAGTTGTTGGACATTTGGAAGTCATGCTATGCTGCTTAAAGTACATTAGATGCATAACGTAATGAAGAATAAGCAACATAAAACACTAGGTATTTGCCAAGATCCATAAGAGTCAAATATATACGAGACGTAAGAGCGTAATCGTGCGCAGCGAGACTTGCTCATATAAAATTGAACCTCTTATTGCTTTCTTTCGAAACAATTTCATGTCTCCGAACTAATATGCAATATGCCCGGTGTTTGTTTTTTTTTTGTATGCGGATTAATACACCGTTTTAGATCCATAATTAATGCACGCGTCAATATTTTCAAAAATTAACACCGGATTAATGCTCACCGACATTTTTTCATACAGATTTGATATAAATATTATAGAGCTGAACAAAAAATACATTAAGCCCTGTTTTCCCGGCACACGCGCTGGACATATACCTTTAAAAAAACGCCATACCAATTCCAGTACTTGTGCACTTAATTGGTTGAAAACAATGACGGTTGAAATCCGTGCGTGGGAATTTTTCTGGTAACCTAGAGCGACGTCAACGTTCATAACCTGGGACATGATGAAATAAACATGTACTGAAATGAGATTGCTACTGCGTAAAATTGTTAAAGTTTATTGTTTTCACAATTTACTCCCATAAATAATCACAGGATGGAATCCCGTATTATATTGTGTGATTTTAGAGATCAATGGTACTGATGATAATTTTTCCTGATAAATTATTTTATTAGCTTTCTAAAACAACCGGTGTGTAGTTGATTCGTTAAAAAAATGTTCGAGTTACATGGTTTACAGTAAACAACGTGTAGTTTTACCGCAAATGTAGTTGCACTCCTTGTTTCTATTATATATATATAAGTAAATATATAAATACATATATAAATATATATAATACCGGATTCCCTCCTGTTTTAGTAATAAATTGCTCACCATTTGCATTTAAATGAAATTATTCTCGGTTTGATAAATACGGTAAAAGCCTAAAGTGGTTTTAAACATGTTATTAAGAAGAGAGATAATGGTAATAGTTTAGCGCGAGTAATGCACGGGTTTTGTGTTAAAGATTTGGCGCGAAAGCGCACGAGGTTTTCGTTTTGGGGTATATATGATTTGCAAATATATTGATTCGCCATTCAATTGTGTATTTCACAGGCATAAGTAATGGAACAGGAAAACGACAGGGTGATAACCCCGCCCGCCCTTAATGAACATATTATCGGTTACATTACTTTAACGTTTATAATTTTGTCGATATTAAGTTTATTTCTAGTTCGGTTGTTTAGTCCATGTAAGATGGGATCTAAACACGAACCGATTTCGTTACTGAGAAAGTCGATGAGTGTATTTTCACGAAGCAGGTTTTCTTGATTATTGTGATTAATTTTTCTTCATGTTGTGTTTTAATGTGGATTTTTAAGTTTATGTGTTTCATGTTTGAGACTCACACTTCCTGGACATTACTTTCAGCATATTTATTGAAATCTTGGTAAGTTTAAATGTCAGTGTTATATTTTTTTGTTTTCTTACGTAATAAACGTTTAACTTTAAAAGATATTCACTCGGCGACGAGATTTCAATCATCTTATCGTGATAATCTTATCAACAGATGCGTAGACATGTGGTGTCACAGACATAAACACACTTAATCCACATTGGGCACATGGTCTCTCTTTAAGAGTAGTGTATTCAAAATGTTTATTGTCTTGCTTATATTATTTGTACGTAATCAACGAAATTAAAATCAATATATTTGTTTCCTGTTTTAGAGTTTATTCTAAAATTAACACTTTATTTGGAAAATTTAATAAAGAAATATCACAGTTTAGGAAATAGAGAGAACATCACCAGAACAGTTTAATATAAATTAGTTTATTTTCGGCCATAGCTTTTTATATTACCTCTAAATGTTCCAACATGAAATGATAATTAAGAAATAGTGAAGTTTTAGGCAAAGGGGGATATGTACTTTTCAATGAGAAAAATATGCATCGGTAATGAATATCTCCGAGACTGTTCACGTTAAAATAAAAATAAAAACCTTAGTATTGTACATTTTATATTACCTTAAAAATGATAGGTACATCCGAAGTAATTATATGCTTTTAAATAGTCTAACTCGGCCGATAATCTCTCAAAGTATAATACCCGCAAAAATATTAAAATTAAAGTTATAGACTGCATATTTATAATACCCGCAAACATATTAAAATTAAAGTTATAGACTGTATATTTTGAGATCACTTTTATACTTATCCTTAGTTCATTATTTCCTGACAGAAATAATTAAGTTTACAGCATTGAAAGGTGTACTTTTAAAAATGCTCACTCGGCATAAAATAACATTTTGACGTTTTATTACTATTGATTCAGAGACTCATTATGTCTTTAAATCTATTATGTTTTATTTTAAAATCACGTTTAATTTATCAACGCTGCAATGAATATCGAAACTTTTTCATGAGTAAAATGTTTTCAGTTATATTGTGCGAAGTGATGAAAATTTGTGTATTGGAATCAAACGGGCAGACACGCTGCAGTAGCGAGTGATAACGCCAGATAACAGAGTGAGATTGCGGCTGCTCGATTGATGTCACGTGATATTGATCTCGATTTCGTTGCGAGAATTCCAGATACTTTATATTGGTCCGAAAGGATGCTTCCAATCTGTGTTTATTTATAGATCGTTGCTTTAATACATTACAGCTCGCGATAATAACTCTGCCTTTTCAGCCTTACGCATGCGCAGTCCTAGCAAAAGCTCACATTCTAAACTCCGCCTTTTAACCCATACGCATGCGCAGAGTGCTAGCATCCCTATTCATACCCTACCCCCATAACAATCCCAAATAATCCGTTTTCAACCCAAAAAATCCCTGAAAAAACGAGAAGGAATTGTTAGGATTTAATCCCTTAAAAAAACAGATTGTTAGAGATTAATCCCAAAAAAATTCATCCCGAAGCAACCCCTTATTTGCGGAACAAAATCCCTAACCCCACTGTATATGAACCGCATGCGGACACTTGTTTTGCAATATGCACGGGACATACATGTGTGTTGATTATTACTAGATGAGAAGGCCTTTTAAAATGTCATGAAACGATATACACGTGTATGACTACTTATAAATTATCCTACGGTATTCATACGCGATTCCCGAATTGTATTTGGATTATTTATTATGTCATAAAATTTAACGCTTAAATGCAAATTTCGTAAACATTGATATGTGGAAATTTGTGAAATATAACATATGTATTTAACAACAATGAAAGCTTATAATCAATTTATATTGTCCATCCCATTTACACTTTCTACATGTCCTACACCGTTTGGTGGTCAATGACTTTTAAACTAGGAACAAACAAAGCTATCGTTAACATTTATTATGCAAACTTTTTTCTCAATAACGTACCTGGCGTTGTGATGCGCGGTTGTGTTGTTGTCTGCTCATTTTGTCTATCGGTAGTCGAGCCGTCTGGTGTGCATTTCGTGCAAGCCTTATGGCAGTTCCGGTGCATCCAGACGCTGTTCTTCATGCACTCTTGGTCTCGCGCCCAGCCCGTGCATTGAACGTCGTCCCACGTGTTCTTGCACTCTGATAAAAACACATCATGATCAATAACATTACAAGTATTGTGTAAGACTGTCGTCATTGTTACAAATGTATTCATGATGGTTTTTTTCCTCTTTTCTTTTCGTATGCCTAGCTTCTTGATAGAATGTTTGCGTTGAACTTTTCCCGTGTGCTTGGAATATTAGTTGTGCGATATGTATAAGAAGTTTGGTTATTGATGAATTGACGGGCTCTAGTTTCTTGGGGACAGAATGAAAATATATATTTACGTCATTCTTAAATTACCTATGCGATATACCAAAGAGGTTACATACACGTGACTTATCGTTGGCTGGTACGATAACACATTCAAGTATAGTATGGTATATGTTTAACACTTAGTAATGCTTAATTGAAAATAATTGCCGAATGATTTTTCCCAAATTTTCTGACTTTGCTGACTATAGATGACATGTTAATAGCTGAATGTGATTGTAATTGTTTGATTTTATGAAAACAGTTATGTCTCTACAGAGCCAGTGGTACACCGTACATATTAATTGCAAAATCCACAGAGCATATACTGTAATTGGTTAACCGTCAATGACGCGTAACTGACGAAATAGTACATGTTTAAAACATCTTAAAACGAAACATTATGTCAGTAAAACTAAAAGGCATAAAAAAAGTGATGAATTTGCTTTCGGTATAACGCAGTGAAATAAAGTATAAGGAAGTGAAAAACTGAACCCCAGCACGCGTGCAAATATTCATGTTCTCATTTTACAGCAAAAAACATGTTTTGCGTAATGCCCCGAAAGCGAGCAAGTATGATTATTCTCTATATCATCAATCCGCAGAATTTTATGAAAATAGATGTCCTTTCAGAATAAATATAAATTAAAAAAAAACACTATGTCGTGGTTCTTTTAAAATATAACCACAAACAAACTAAGACATACAATACCTTGTGCTCCCCCACCGCCGTCATTTCCCTCGCACTTCTTACAGGACTTCCGGCAGTTAGGGATCATCCAATCAGGGTTCAGCGAGCACTCGTCGGTGCGCGCCCACTTGTCGCACTCCAGAGTGTTGTGGATGTTTTCGCATTCGCCGTCTATCAACACATTTTTTAACGTGAAATATTGAAAGAAAAACGTGTGTTTATTACAAATCAAACTATACCCAGTGATGGACAGTGATTTCTTGTAAGGGTTATGAAACGAAAAAAGTTCAATTCTAAAGTTGTGCATATGTTTTTAAGCAATTGTTTCGATGTTAGCTTACTGCAAAAAATCTGTGCCTGTATCATTTACGTATAATCATTTATTTATATTCTAGTACATATCATATGTTTTTCGATACACTGTAACGTTTAACTTACTATGCTTCGTTCAATTTGACACAATACATTTATATTAAAAAAAAATAATTCTTAAAACGGCTTGCAAATATAAATTATGACTAAATTAAGGGGCGTTATGGATATAAACTAACGCTCTTTAACCTACTGTAATCAGGTTCGTGTGTGGTTGTGATGACGACGACGCTTTTACCGCACATGTGACAAGACTTCCGGCAGTTCTCGGGCATCCAGACTCGGTTTATCTGGCACTCCCCTTCCGCCGCCCATTTCTCGCACTCCCCCGCATTTGTGTGCTTGTTTGAGCAGTTCACTGCAATAAATAAAGACTCAATCATAAAGGGTTCACTTAAGGTGCCGACAAGTCATTTGTCCATTATTCTAACACGGCACGTGCAAAATTTCATATAAAAAAAGAAGAAAATCGTCTGGGTTATTCTGCAATAATTATGGGCGGAGCTTATACACTGAAAGCTCGCGCTGTAACTAAACGTAACGTGCCGATACATTTTCCACCAGCATAATAATCCGGTATTTTATTACTGAAAGTCGGTAATCGACAGAACAGCCGAAATTTATTTTTATGGGCGGAACTTCACATTAAATAGTACACAAGAAAAATAAGATACATTGTATAAATCTTTAGTAGAAACCGTGTTAGAATCGAAATAATAAGTGTACGTTATAGTTTATTGTCGAATAACCCACGGCCGGAAGTTTATTCGGCAACAAACTATAACGTACACGAATTACTTCTTAAGTAACACACGCCGCCGAAACACATTTAAAGGTAGCAATGATATGCGAATACCAATTACGGAACGATAATATGATTGGTCAGATATTTGGTCGTTCGGTCCACTAAAACTCAATCGAAAGGCGTGTTTTTTTTCTTTTTTCAGTATTCAAGTCACTTCTTTCAAATTCCTATCCAAAAGGTTCTCTAGATTTTCAAATTCGTCCAGGATTAATTAATGTTTTTTTTTTTAAATATCAAATTAATATCAAATATATTTTTTGCAAACTTTCGTTCTGTAAAATTCGTGCTATACCAGTGTGTAATATAAAGGCCTTATTAAAAAAATCAAATCCAATCCATAAAAACAAGCAATAAAAATAACTTATTGAGTAGTTAAGTATTCGGTAACCTACCATCCGGGTCCGGTCCCGAGCTTGCGCATGCGTTGCATGTCTTTTTGCAGTGCTTGTGCATCCATTCGCTGTTGACTATGCACTCACCCTGCTCCTTCCATACGTCACACTTGGAGCTCTCGTAGTTGTCTTTGCATGTCGCTGTTGGATAGAACGATGTATGAGGTCATTACCACAGAAAATTATATGCCGGGGATGGAAGTTTCAATGATATACACAATACCGACCGACAAGATTGTGGTAAAGTTTTGAATATAAAGACTTAATTAATCCAAATTATATGAACATGAAAGGTGAACAGCACTTAAAGTATAAGTGCTCAATGCAATACATATAATGAAAACGATATAATGATATATTGAAATACAGATTCGTATAATTTTCGAAATCAAACGTTATTTACTTATGCTCAGATCTGCTCCTTCTTTTTTACGACTTCCAACGAAAACAATTATCAATCATAATATAACTAAAGGCGCAGGTATCGGTTTAATACTGGAATTGAATGTGACATTATCAAGAAGTTGACTTGCAAAAATATGGTCAATATTGGTCTTCGTGTTTACTTTAGAATCTAAAGTAAACATGAAGGCCAATATGGACCATATTTTCGTAAGTTTAAATACTTTGATTGTTATTCATTGACGTTAAACATCTTAAATTTAGCTTATATATTTTATATTAGATGAGAACTAACATACACGAACCATCTTTGATTTAATAAGTGTTCTCCTGTTTTAAATGGAAACGAATGAAGTTTAGGTAAAATAACACATCTTTTGTATATTGTTTATCCGAAACATACCAAATGCAATAGACAATATTAGTAGCATAGCTGATTGTTAGTCTAGATCTAGTTTAGTAAAGCCCACTAAAAATTGGTGACTTTAATAACATGAGTTTTTTTTTGTATAATTGCAACAATTGAAAAATTGCAAAAATGACTTGATCCCATTAATAATCTTACATACATCTGAATAGAAAGACTAAATGTTGCTATTGGAAAGATACGTTTGAGTAAAGTAAAATCTCTATTAATGAAAAACCGATGAAAGCCCCAATCCGTTGACACAAGCTTTATTAATGTTAGTTATATATTGTATTGATTATGTACAAGAAATATGTTACTTTCCGGTCAGTAGCATCGTATGTAACAACATTCAACATGTATATGTGCAATAATTTCGTTAGAATGCATCTACTAATATCATTATCAATTTTTAATTAGTAACGTGGAACTGGCGTGTCACTCTATATTGCTGACAGATGTACGTAACGTTAAATAGGAATCAGGGTGCAGGATCACGTAACTTTGTTGGGTCCCCAATTAAACGTTAATGGATGTAAACACATCGATGTTTAAGTCCATTTTTCTTAAGAATTTCAACTAGTGCTTAACAGACAGATTTGTATGCTGCTAATGGCAATGTGAAATACATCGGAATAACTTTATTTAATAAGCCTATGTTCTTGTTAAAAAATGTTGTGTACTACACGGTTACGCTTCACGCAACGTGAAATTTTGATACTGATTTAAGACGTATTCAAGGATTAATTCTTAAACCGTAAGATATCGGCACAAACTGAAAGAAAAACTGTCTTTTATGCACTAAAAGTGTTTGCAAAGGTATTTCAATAACTTGAGATATTTGCATATATAAATTTCTTAACGTCGTGTTTACATTCTGTCAGCCCGTGTGTAAACCCCTGAAAACCCGTTGATCCGGCACCCTGGAATTGGGATATTCTAAAGCTAAGTTAGATGCAAGCATGTAAGCGGGAACTTTGAATGTTAACTTTGTCGCGTTTGAATAACATGGGTACAGTCACATATCATATGCAATACTCATGAATATCCATTGTTACGAAGCTTATATGGTGTTATATTCTATGGAAACCTAAATCTACAGTGCATTGTTGACAAGCATGAAGCATTTGTATTGAAAAGAAAAAAAAACATTTTAAAAAGTGCAACATTCGCTTTAGTTGGTGATTAGTATTCTACACGGGATGTGGCGCATGTATTCAACATTCGCTTTAGTTGGTGATTAGTATTCTACACGGGATGTGGCGCATGTATTTAACATTCGCTTTAAGTTGGTGATTAGTATTCCATACGGGATGTGGCGCATGTATTCAACATTCGCTTTAGTTGGTGATTAGCATCCTACACGGGATGTGGCGCATGTATTCAACATTCGCTTTTAGTTGGTGATTAGTATTCTATACGGGATGTGGCGCATGTATTCAACATTCGCTTTAGTTGGTGATTAGTATCCTACACGGGATGTGGCGCATGTATTCAACATTCGCTTTAGTTGGTGATTAGTATTCTACACGGGATGTGGCGCATGTATTCAACATTCGCTTTAAGTTGGTGATAAGTATTCTACACGGGATGTGGCGCATGTATTCAACATTCGCTTTTAATTGGTGATTAGTATTCTATACGGGATGTGGCGCATGCATTTAACATTCGCTTTAGTTGGTGATTAGTATTCTATACGGGATGTGGTGCATGTATTCAACATTCGCTTTAAGTATGTGATTAGTATTCTACACGGGATGTGGCGCATGTATTCAACATTCGCTTTAGTTGGTGATTAGTATTCTATACGGGATGTGGCGCATGTATTCAACATTCGCTTTAGTTGGTGATTAGTATCCTACACGGGATGTGGCGCATGTATTCAACATTCGCTTTAGTTGGTGATTAGTATTCTACACGGGATGTGGCGCATGTATTCAACATTCGCTTTAGTTGGTGATTAGTATTCTACACGGGATGTGGCGCATGTATTCAACATTCGGTTTAGTTGGTGATTAGTATTCTATACGGGATGTGGCGCATGTATTCAACATTCGCTTTAGTTGGTGATTAGTATTCTACACGGGATGTGGCGCATGTATTCAACATTCGCTTTTAGTTGGTGATTAGTATTCTACACGGGATGTGGCGCATGTATTCAACATTCGCTTTAGTTGGTGATTAGTATTCTACACGGGATGTGGCGTATGTATTCAACATTCGCTTTAGTTGGTGATTAGTATCCTACACGGGATGTGGCGCATGTATTCAACATTCGCTTTAAGTTGGTGATTAGTATTCTACACGGGATGTGGCGCATGTATTCAACATTCGCTTTAGTTGGTGATTAGTATTCTACACGGGATGTGGCGCATGTATTTAACATTCGCTTTAAGTTGGTGATTAGTATTCTACACGGGATGTGGCGCATGTATTCAACATTCGCTTTAAGTTGGTGATTAGTATTCTACACGGGATGTGGCGCATGTATTCAACATTCGCTTTAGTTGGTGATTAGTATTCTACACGGGATGTGGCGCATGTATTCAACATTCGCTTTAGTTGGTGATTAGTATCCTACACGGGATGTGGCGCATGTATTCGCCTACTGTCCAGTTCTGTGGACATATGCTCGCAAATCTACATAACCACTGCCATGTCCAGAGGGCAATATGTGAACCTGAAAATCAGACGCGATGGCGTCATATTCTTGGTCATCCGAAAAGGAACATGATGATTCTTTGACGCTCATACAAGTTAGGAAAGCATTTAATTTTTAGAGGTATCCTCTATATAATTCTATGTTAAACAGGTGCCGTTTCCAGTTTTACCACATTGGCATTCTTTGAAGGAACTTTGTTGAGTATGACTAGATGATGTAACACACCAATTATAAAAGCCTTTGGCTTTGCGGTATCAGACAAGAAGATTGTTAACGTTTTTCCTTAGTCGATGCAAAACTGGTGACCCCAGAGCGGAGCAATTTTAACCCAAGGGGCATACTTTTAACAAACTCTATAGAAGAACTCAATATTCTGCTACATGACAAACATTAAACGTTTTGGTTGTAGACAATGTGATGTTTAAAGGTATTTATTTTATATTATTTAAATATATGGTCCCAGATGCAAATTTTTTAACCTTAAGGGCATACTGTGAACAATCTTTATAAAGAACCTCTAGGATAGGCTACTTGTCAAATATGAATGCCTTGGGTTTTGATGTTTCACAGAAAAAGATTTTTATGATTACTAAAACTGATGAACCCCGGGGCAGGGACAGTTTTGACTCCGTTGGCATAATTTTAGAGAACCTTTAAATGATGTTTTATACCAAATACGTTAGCCTTTTGCTTCCCGGTTTCAGACAAGAAGTTTTTGAACTGTATAGCTTATATTAGTACATGCAAAACTGGAGACCCTCCTCGCGGAGCAAGTTTTCATCCTAAGGCAAATATTTGAACAAACTATCTAGAAGACCAAAAAACGACGCTTCTAATCAAGTATTAATGTGGGCATTGAGCTTTCAGAGGAGACGTCGTTTTCAAGTTTTCTTTAAAAAACGTGTAGGGCCCTGTAGCTTAATTTTTAATTAAGTCGTGTTCTGAGAAAACTGGGCATAATGCATGTGCGTAAAGTGTCGTCCCAGATTAGCCTGTGCAGTCCGCACAGGCTAATAAGGGACGACACTTTCCGCTTTTATTGTATTTTTAGTTTCAAGGAAGTCGCTCCTTACTATAAAACAAGTTTAGGCGGAAAGTGTCGTCCCTGATTAGCCTGTGCGGACTGCACAGGCTAACCTGGAATGACACTTTACGCACATGTATTAAGCCCAGTTTTCTCAGAACAAGGCTCAATTAAACCATTTTCATAGAGGACCAGTCAATGTCAACTCCAGAGATGTTTCGTCAAAGTTTAGGAGGATATATTTTTTGAAGGAAATGCTGACGGACGCACGCGCTCGCGCATGCATGGCCGCTATAAGGGACGACGTCCATCGCGGTTTCTTAATAGCTCACCATTAGAACGTTGTGTTCGGGCGAGCTTACGAGAAAAAATGCCTAGCCGGAAATAAAACGACAAAATTACGTGATAATACTGGTTGAATATCAAAAACACAAATACAAATGTGAGCCTGCAAATTTTACTAAATGACATCATAATCATAGTTATAAATAAACCAACAACAATATGTAGGCCTGAAAATGAGACAACATCATGTCAGCGTTGTGGAAATGCAATAGCATAGCATGAGTATGTGTACGCGACAAATATTCAAGGTTTTTAAAACCATGAGAAAAAGCTGGGGCTGAAAATTACGGAAGCGTATATGATACACCCCAATAATATGGTAATGCCGGATTAATGTGTATCGACTTACTGTGAAATAACATGATATTTCGACATAGTATTGCAGCTTTTTCCCACTTAATTGTATTCGCCATAACGACATTAAGTTAAAGTCTCGACGTAAATGTTTCTGGCTTTTTTCGAAAAAAAAAATTCGGTCTACATGATCTAAGTCGACAAATCAACATAATTGTTTGCGTCCTGCTGTTGTGAAAATGACTTGCCATCATAGTTTTAGTCGACACGATGAGTTATTTGTTTTACGTCATGACACCTTTTTCATATCATGCCGTCATAAAATGTTGACATTATGACAGCATCAGGGTGTACCATATATGCTTCCATAGAAAATGGAATACAATTACGTCGTCGTAAAGAACCATAGGCTTACATAATCAGTGTTTCCATATGGGACACGCTGATAACCTATTTGTTGGTCTGATTAAAAGTTGTGGCTTATACGTCGGTATAGGGTAAGATTAAATATTTAATGAGACGCATCAAACGAATAAAATATTTAAACGGACTAAGTCAATGGACAAAATTAGCAGTATTATTTAATATAAATTAATATTGCATATAATAGAGATAACAAAACGTAAACTATTCGCGAAAGCCTTCTTAATAAACTATAACACAATCATTACCGTTGTCATGTTTCTCGTTGCCACATAGCCTACACGCCTTCTTGCAGCTCTCCAGCATGAACCGGGGGTTCCGCTGGAACTTGCCCTGGTTCGCCCACACGGCACATTGCCAACTCTCGTGGGCGTTAAAGCACTCGCCTAGAGAACGAGAACAATGCCATTGTCTTATAGGAATTCTTTAGAATTTAAGCACTCGCCTAAAACCAAAAGATCAATTTGTGAAATAAGTGAAATGTTATATACTTGCTTTGCGGATATACGTCTTTTGCTCTCCAGTGGTATAGTGTTTTCCCTATAACATTATAATTTACTAGTATGAAGAATGATTGAACCGGGTTCAAGAAATAACTTAAATTACATTCCAAGTATAGATTGCACATGCAAACGTGATCAAGTACATAATAATGAAACATATGTCGATACAGGTTGCGGGACTCGTACCATCTTTGTCGTCTTGTTTGGCCTTGGAGCAGGAGTCGGAGCCATCGGGACAGATGCACTTGCAATTCTGGTCCAC
The DNA here is from genome assembly GCF_020536995.1 of Dreissena polymorpha. NCBI lineage: Eukaryota > Metazoa > Mollusca > Bivalvia > Myida > Dreissenidae > Dreissena > Dreissena polymorpha. Next base: position 21,163,691 of record NC_068360.1, read on the forward strand.
GTAGCCACCGTTGTTACAGACGATGGAGCTGTCACATTGTTCTGGAGTGAGAGTGGTTAATATGTAGGCATTCTGATTGCGGCCACTTTAAGTGAGAGTGGTTAATATGTAGGCATTCTGATTGCGGACGCTTGGAGTGAGAGTGGTTAATATGTAGGCATTCTGATTGCGGCCACTTGGAGTGAGAGTGGTTAATGTGTAGACATTCTGATTGCGGCCACTTGGAGTGAGAGTGGTTAATATGTAGGCATTCTGATTGCGGCCACTTGGAGTGAGGGTGGTTAATATATAGGCATTCTGATTGCGGCCACTTGGAGTGAGAGTGGTTAATATGTAGGCATTCTGATAGCGACCACTTGGAGTGAGAGTGGTTAATATGTAGGCATTCTGATTGCGGCCACTTGGAGTGAGAGTGGTTAATATGTAGGCATTCTGATTGCGGCCACTTGGAGTGAGAGTGGTTAATATGTAGGCATTCTGATTGCGGCCACTTGGAGTGAGAGTGGTTAATATGTAGACATTCTGATTGCGGCCACTTTAACGTTTAGGGAAAATTAGTCAAGTTAGTAGTATTTGTCGACCCCAGGCTAAGGTTACGCAAAAGCGGATTTTTTTGTTGTAATGTGCTGACTAAATAATAAATTTAAAAAAATCACATTCTGTGTAATCCGTTTCACTAAGCTCCTTTTCCCATATTATTATTATAGTTATTTTTTATATTTATCGGTGAATGATCGACCAAAAGAATATGTCATAAATTTTGGGTTTACATTTCCGTCCGAATATTATTGCTAAGTTTTAAAATGCTGCTATCCACTATATTTTTATTTATCAATATGCCAGTGTTTCTATCCCGTTGTATTAAGTCGCCTATATATACCGTTTACACAGTGAGCAATCTTCACAAAAAAGTTCCATTAAACGACTGACGCATATTAAATCAATTTTATACTTAGAACGGAAAATATGTAATAAACATCAAACTAATTTTATTTTACTCGCGGATTCTTAAAACAAAAATATCGCTGAACATAACTTACTTGCGCATTGATACATGAGGTTGACTATCTTGACGTCAGTAAAAGATAGTTCCTTCCGGTACACGCGACCAATGGAGCTTTCCTTATCGGGGTGCAGAGCTGTAATAGTTTGCGATTTACCATCCGATGAAAACGCCTGCAGCAATACGAACATATTTTACAAAGTAACATGCGAAAAATTCAATACAAGCTATTGAAACACTAAAAATCCGGTTAGTATTATTTGTATAAGCTCAATTTATGGTTGCTTCGAAAAGAACAATATCGCATGAAATACAGTTTTTAGTGCATATACGCCTTAAATTGCGGAGATTAAGATTCTGAAATTATTTTCAAAAACTGTATGCAACTATAAAACAATACACATGTTTTGTCGATGGAAGATCAATTGTAAAGCTTCGAGCAGATATTAATCTTAAAATAACCCTCACAGTTATCCCATAATGCATCACAGATAAATATTCATAGTCCACTTTCAGCTGGTCCACTTCCTGTGCGGAATATTTATTGAACCAGATGCGCATGCTCGGCTGCACGTTCTGGTAGAGGATCTCGATGTACTGGTCTCTGTTGGGGAGCTGGTGCTCGTGCACGAGACCAATGGCGTGCCCTATCTCGTGCAAGTACAGTCCTTTCTGAAATACAGCGGACGAGTGAAGCAAAGTGTTATTTGAATACGGATATTTCATTCTTTCTGAGAGTCTCTCATACAAATTCAGCTTCCGCAGAGTGGCAATTTTCAAACTTTCAAACACAATCTCGAAACGTTGCCAACATTTTTTTTGCCATATTCTGTTTTAGCATTATTTTCTTAATCTAAAATGATAATGCAATCTATCAGTATCCGTTTAACGGGGTATGGTCAATTTTTAAATTAAAACATTCAGGTAAATAAAGTCGATTAAACGTTGATAAATAGAGACTTACAGGCTTCTACTTTGTCGTTGTTAAGATATCAAGGTAGGCTTAGAATGTCAAAAACAACAGCCTTTAAAATGATCCAAACGCTATAGTCTACTTTTGATTTCAACCTCCAATATCGTTGGAAAAATGCACCAAAAACGCATAAAAAGAAGTTTTCCAGTTATACGCGACACATGCACAAAAGGATATTTAAATCGTTTCATATGCCACATGGACACATCGTTCACCCATAAACAAAATTCCATGTGTCCATTTCGGCTTTCCATTTTGCTTTCAGTATACCTTTTTTACAAGTACAAAATGTTAATAAATTTTGCGGGCCGGCTATTTTCGTTGGTAATGCGTTGAGCTACAAATCCGAAGATTGCAGGTTCGATAACTGGCCCAGACACAAAACTTGTCCGGGGATTAGAAATGTAATGTGTCTTGTTTTGTGAAAATTTCGCAAAATGCGTACAGTGTCAACCCAGATTAGCCTGTGTAGTCCGCACAGGCTAATCAGGGACGACACTTTTCGCTTTAATGGTATTTTTCGTTTAAAGGAAGTCACTTTTTACCAAAAATCTAGTTTAAGCGGTAAGTGTCGTCCCTGATTAGCCTGTGCGGATTGCACAGGCTAATCTGCGACGACATTTTACGCACATGCATTATGCCCAGTTTTCTCAGAACGCGACTCAAATATTTTTTTTCTTAAACCGTTTCCCCCCCACTCTGAGTATAGTATGGTTGTTATCCGCTACTCGCTAAAGTGTGCTATCCCTGAGTCGGTAGACTGACAGCCGTGATTTCAAATGAATGCAGTTGACAACTATAAAAACAAGAGCTGTAAGAAGACAGCACGCTCGACTTTTCGAGTGCTAACAGTATAAAGGGGAAATTGTTCATATTCAATAAGGTCAAGGTAATATAGTCATATTCTAACTGGAATAGGGCCATAATTGAAACATATTAATCGCGTATGTTTTAAAAAGTGGTACATTATAGACGATTCTGAGTTCAAGTATATTTTCCACAATCTATTGAACATTTGTAAAGACATTAAACAAACTAAAAAGATTATATTTCAAGTTTGATAGCAATAGCTTGGGTGTGATGGTTGGACGGTCTTTCAAAAATAAAATAATAAAAATTAAAATTTGTGTTTTTACTATGTTTAAAAAAAATTGTGTGTGGGGTGGTGGAGAGGGGGAATTATGTGGCTGTGTGGTCATTTATTAGATGATATTTCAAAACTAAGAAAAAAAAGGAAAAACAAAATTTCAGGTGGGGGGATTCTGGGGTGCGGGCGGGGAATGATTTGGGTGGAGTCCATTGTGGTATGTAAGGTAGGTGTTGTAAGTGTTGTAAGAGCTGTGTTCGTGAAACACAATGCCCACTTCTGCGACGCTTTGAAGCTATATCTTTGACCTTGAAAGATGACATTGACCTTGACATTTCACCACTCAAAATGTGCAGCTCCATGGGATACGCATGCATGCCAAATATCGAGTTGCTATCATCAATATTGCAAAATTTGACCTTTGACCTTGAAGGATGACATTGACATTTCACCACTCAAAATGTGCAGCTCCATGAGATACGCATGCATGCCAAATATCGAGTTGCTATCTTCAATATCGCGAAATTTGAACTTTGGCCTTGCAGGATGACCTTGACCTTTAACCACTCAAAATGTGCAGCTACATGATATACGCATGTATGCCAAATATCAAGTTGATATCTTCAATATTGCACAATTTGACCTTGACCTTTGACCTTGAAGGATGACATTGACCTTCCACCACTTAAAATGTGCAGCTTAATGAGATACGCATGCATGCCAAATATTGAGTTGCTATCTTCAATATTGCAAATTTTGACCTTTGGCCTTGATCTTTGACATTCAAGGATGACTATGACCTTTCACCACTCAAAATGTGCAGCTCCATGAGATACGCATGCATGCCAAATATCGAGTTGCTATCTTTAATATTGCAAAATTTTACCTTTTACCTTGACCTTGGAGGATGACCTTGACCTTTCACTACGCAAAATGTGCAGCTCCCTGAGAAAAGTACAAGAAATTACAATGCTAATAATTTGTACAGTTCCTCAAAGGTTTTTTATTACCCATTTACATTTTAAATCCAAATATTTTTCCTGTTCACCTAATTAAATTAATGTAATTCTTTCATTCACGTATTGTTCGAGTGGTAGGTTCTCCCACCAGTACAGAGCTGATTGTCATCTTGTTGTTCAATGCATACCCACCTCAAGGTCAGAGACGTGATTGGAATAGGTTGAGCAGCAGAAAATATATCGTTTCGAATAAACATCTGAAATTCTTAGCCCTTCATTTCTGTAACTAAAACTTCAAAAAAAGGTTTTGATTAAAAAAAATTAAATTATATTGCCATTAATGGTAAATTGATGGTTTTGTATTTTCAGGTGAATACTAATCACCTTAATCTTGAGCCAGTTTAGTTTAAACCTATTTTATTTTAGCTCAATTGCATCGAAAGCCTTATTTGAAACGCTCTCCAGTCCGTTTCCTGGAACTATTGGGGCTCGAACCCACGACCTCCTGATTGATAGGCAGACACCATAACCACAACATACAGCCTATTTGAATCCGTTTGCAAATATTAATTTGAGCTAGGTACACATAACAGAAACACGTGTGTGTACCAAGGAATTAGTTTAGGTCCAAATAACGTATACTCTAATAAATGGAAGAGCAAAGTCCGTTCTTTTTAATTTGATAACAACATTTCAGGCCCAAATTTCACAGTGTTCATTGTGGATCTAAGAGAGATGACACTGCGTGACTTCAGGAAAAAGCTGCCAGTGTCCGTGCAGGAGTACAACACCATGATGAAAAGGACCATCATATCATGTGACGTGAGTGTTCATCTCACCTTGCCTTGCAGCAACTTCGGTAGTCATAATAGCCCATGTTTGAAATGGGAAATTCCTGTGGATAATTTTTCTATATATGAGTTGTTAAACTCTTGATGAAAATGGAATATTCATGTAGTAAAATTTTCGGTCAGTTCAATGAGTAGTTAAAAAAACGTTGAGGAAAATAAGATATTCTTGTAGTTAAATTATTAAAATGCAGATCTGTTTAACATGCAGTTTAAAACTTTAAAAGTTTGGGTTTATTCAAATGGCAGTCGCAATATATGGGGCGTATGCCTCCCAGGCCACATGCCCTTACAATATTTTAGACAAAATCGAATTTATGCCCTCTGGTACCTATGCCAACCTGTACTTATGCTACGCCGCTTACTTGCTACTCGAAAGCTGACCTTTTTGGAAGTTTTCCATTCCGCAAATTATGTTTCACAGTTTTACAAGTGACGCATTAAATATATTATTTACATGCTGAAAGAGATTTCCCAACTATTTAAAATGTTAAGGTATTTTTTTCATACAAACGCCTAATCAATTCCCTAATTTTCAAGAAATGTATCAAATGGTTTGTTCTTTGACACTAAATAAGTTTGCTGTTCCAATACATATATTTGTATTCTTTCATAAATTTTAGATGCGGGATAAACGTAGTGATTGTCCTGTGTTTTTGAACCTCAGTAACAGGTTAAGAGGATTTAAAATTTTTTGCCAACTCTCCTTTCAACATCACTTCAGTACTTACACATTTGTTTCTTATTACCATTCCAAATATATACATTTTAACTTATCGAACCTTGATTTAATTTTGACTTATTATGAAAAAATGATCTGTTGATAACATAGTTCATTACTAGGTACATTACTATATTTTTATGCCCCCGGATCGAAAGATCGGGGGTATATTGATAACATAGTACAATATTAAGTACATTACTAAGTACATTACTAAGTACATTACTAAGTACATTACTATATTTGTATTCCCCCGGATCGAAAGATCGGGGGTATATTGTTTTAGGCCTGTCTGTTTGTCAGTCATTCATTCATTCATTGTGTGTTTTCCAAAACTTTAACATTGGTAAAAGTTTTGCAATAACTTTTGCATTATTGAAGATATATATTAAGCAACTTAATATTTGGCATGCATGTGCATCTCATGGAGCTGCACATTTTGAGTGGTGAAAGGTCAAGATCATGCTTCAAGGTCAAAGGTCAAATATATGGCTTCAAAGCGGCGCAATAGGGGGCATCGTGTTTCTGTCAAGCAAATGTCTTGTTTCCTGATGTTTTAATGTTTAAAGATGATGTTTTAATTAAGAAAAAAATATTTTACTAACTGGTTTATTTGTATGTGTTGATACATGTTTTGATTTATCAGTGTCTTAGACACAATCGAGCTTTTGTTGAGATTCAATGTTTATGAGGTAGATACAGGAACTTACTGATGATATTTGGTTATGAAACTAACATGGCAATATGTATGCTTTTCTGTTCAGGTGACTCGAGTTTTGGGAACTTCAGGCTCTGACTATATATTCATCATGTTCAACAATCGCATTCGCTGTATATCACTATTCTCGGGGCAGACTGTTGTCAGGAAAGGTCCATTACCAAGTGCTGATGATGAGCAGGAGGAGAAAGAGGAAGACACTGGTGGGTGGGGCTTGGCTGAATGTAGTGAATTGTGGTTTAGTTTATTCATTTGTAGGTGCAGACACTGTCTTAGGAAAGGTTTGAAACTTACAAATTATGATGATAATGATGCAATGGAGAGTAGGAAACAAAAGGGCGTATGGGGTAGGTTGTAATATAGCTCATTGTGGGTTTGTAAATTTAACTGTTTTACTGAAATGATTGTAACAGGTGTTTTACTTGTTCAGCTTTATTTATAAACTAAACAAACCCATATCACCTTTAAACCAACATAAAAATACTCAAAGAGAAAAAATATTTAAATTTCCTAGGATATCAATAGTCAGGGCATGATTTGACAGTCTCCGATGTGCTATATACTTTTGGTTGGATACAATAATCAAAATATAAATAACTGTCATGTAGGGTTTTAATTGTTTTCTAATGAAATGCAAAACAATTTGATGTAGTAAAGTTTTATTTTTTTAACATTAAAAAAATAAAATATGAAAACAATCTATTTCAAGCTTCTTTATTTATGTTTACATCCACCATGTGTTGATTGATGTATTGCACGTATGCGTGTAACTTTCCATTATGAATATTTCATTATCATGGCTGTATGACATCAGGTATGGACACACATGTATTTTATATATACAGATCGCTTCAACGGCTGTATTATTGATGAGACCCTTCTAGATCTGCCCCTATCCACTGACTGTACAGTGGTCAGCTTTGAAGGCCGAATACACCTGGTCCTGTTGCAAGGGTAATTCTTACCAACATTCAACTTGTACAATAAATAACAACAAATGAGTTTACTGAATTTTGCATTATCTTGTATATGCCCCTCATTATTTGCAATATTAAGAATCCTGAAGATTTGAAACAAATCTACCAATATGTTAATTTATGTAGAAATTCCTATGTGTATCTGAATAGCCAAATGTTGGAACTAACGTTTGAGAATTAGTTTGTTTACACACCAACAAAGTTTGGGGCATAAGGCATTGCACTTGTCTGCGGCTCTATAACTACGTTTGTCGGTTTGTTTGCACAATTGTACCTGTTTATATAGGTACGTCCTGAAATGTTGTGTACTTTACCGCTCTTGAACTGGTCATTTTCACTCATACATTTACAGCTGAATGGTTACACCGGTAGTTCTATGTGATTTTAAAGGGAGGAATTTTGGCTCAACTAATTTAAGCATATTTATGCCTTTTGTAATGTGCTAGTAAGTATGAAATATATACATGTTTAAATATGATGTTTTAATTAAGAAAAAAATATTTTACTAACTGGTTTATTTGTATGTGTTGATTCATGTTTTGACTTATCAGTGTCTTGGACACAATCGAGTTTTTGTTGAGATTCAATGTTTATGATGTAGATACAGGAACTTCTATAAACAGTTTTTAAAAAACATAAAATAACAATTTGTTATAAATTGTATTTCAGAAAATGTCCAAGATGTACATAGTCACGTTCATAGACAAAAACAATTATGCAGACAGACGGGCTCTGTGGAAGACGTATACCACAATGTAAGTGAATAATACTAAAAAAGTTATTTTATAAAGTCACGTTATTTGAGTTTTGCTGAACTTGCAAAAGCATTATTGCAAATACAGCATAGCAACATATATTGGTTAAAACAATTTCACAAATTGATTCATCATAAAAGTTACAAAATTCAAGATTATTTACTTTTTATGGAATTAACATATTAAATGTGATAGGAGCTGTTACCCTGGAAAGCCCAAATGTTCACGTTTTGTTTTAATAGTTATGTATTATCATTCTTTTTGTGTAAAAAAAATCCATCAATATATTCATCAAAACTTTAAGTACAGGTAATCATTATACAAAGAACATATAACTGAATTAAATGCTACATTCTACATCACCAAAACCATAAATTTTGAGTAGTATAAGCCATTCCACTTGTTTTTATAACAAGGGCTGTTTGTAAAACATGCATGCCCCCCATATGGGCTCTCCGTTGTAGTGACAGCCATTGTGTGAATATGTTTTTGTCACTGTGACCTTGACCTTTGACCTAGTGACCTGAAAATCAATAGGGGTCATCTGCCAGTCATGATCAATGTACCTATGAAGTTTCATGATCCTAGCCATAAGCGTTCTTGAGTTATCATCCGGAAACCGTTTTACTATTTCGGGTCACCGTGACCTTGACCTTTGACCTAGTGACCTGAAAATCAATAGGAGTCATCTGCGAGTCATGATCAATGTACCTATGAAGTTTCATGATCCTAGGAATAAGCGTTCTTCAGTTATCATCCGGAAACCATTTTACTATTTCGGGTCACCGTGAACTTGACCTTTGACCTATTGATCTCAAAATCTATAGAGGTCATCTGCCAGTCATGATCAATGTACCTATGACGTTTAATGATCCTAGGCGTAAGCATTCTTGAGTTATCATCCAGAAACCATTTTACTGTTTCTAGTCAAGGTGACCTTGACCTTTGACCTGGTGACCTGGAAATCAATAGGGGTCATCTGCCAGCCATTATCAATCTACCTACGAAGTTTCATGATCCTAGGCATTAGCATTCTTGAGTTATCATCCGGAAACCATTTTACTATTTCGGGTCACTGTGACCTTGACCTTTGACCTAGTGACCTGAAAATCAAAAGTGGTCATCTGAGAGTCATGATCAATGTACCTATGTAGTTTCATGATCCTAAGCATAAGCGTTCTTGAGTTATCATCCGGAAACAATTTTACTATTTTGGGTCACTGTGACCTTGACCTTTGACCTAGTGACCTGAAAATCAATAGGGGTCATCTGCGAGTCATGATCAATCTACCTATTAAGTTTCATGATCCTTGGGCTAAGTGTTCTTGAGTTATAATCCGGACCCCATTTTACTATTTCGGGTCACCGTGACCTTGACCTTTGACCTAGTGACCTGAAAATCAATAGGGGTCATCTGCGAGTCATGATCAATGTACCTATGAAGTTTCATGATCCTAGGCCCAAGCGTTATTGAGTTATCATCCGGAAACCACCTGGTGGACGGACCGACCGACAGACCGACATGTGCAAAGCAATATACCCCCTCTTCTTCGAAGGGGGGCATACAAATCAAGGCTGATAATACAATCATCAGTCATCAAAAATCAATTAAAAATAATATGTCAAGATAATGCAATAACAAATTCTAAAAATGCATTTTATATGAACAGAACAGCAAACCTTTTAAAGCTATTACAATCACCTTTCACTTAAGTAATACAAGACCAAACACACACCATATTACCATCATAATACATGCACTGAATATAAACACGTTTCAATAATCAAAATGAAATTTATGATAAGTATCTTAATAAATGAGCATAATTATAAATACTTTTTTTGTATAATTACCAGTTATTAAAATGCAATTGAAAGAACCAGCATCATAATAAATGACTCCGAATTATGATGAAAGCAAATATCTCTATAATTATGTTTTTGCTGAACTTTTGTTTGTATTTAAATTACACATACCAACAAAAATACTTAATGTACAATTTTATAATAGATCAGAATATATTTGCAACAATATACACACATACAACGAAAGCCATATAATAATGAACTCTGTTAAATAAATGCATGGTGTAGAAGCAGACATGACTGGCTTCAGTCTAAAAGGTCATATAATGACAAAGAGAAAACATTTTACAGTGGGTGGACATTTGGAATTTCCATTATTTGAATCAAGAATAAATATTACTATTAAGATACCATAAACAGTTATTTACTTTGGATGGCATTCATAATGGGTTAAGTTGGATTGCAAGTGTAACGGAAAATAATACAAAATGTGTGCTCAAAAACAGTACAATAAATTGAAATACATGCAAACATATATTTTTATTTACCTTATAGCATAACTCTGATTTAGCTTGGAAAGGTTGGAGTGAAGGTCAATGATGTGAAAATAAGAAAAGAAAATAGACCGCTCTAAAACTTGATAACAATAGGAATCGTATTATCCATCAGTCAGTCCAGTTGTCCTCCTGTCTATTCTAAAGCTAATCTGCATTTTATGTAAAAAACCAATAAATAAATATAATCGCCTAGTATGTTGAGACAGTTTGACGCATAAAAGAACAACATAAATTTACGAACCTTTATAGATCAAGGTAATTCCTTGGGGTCAAAAATAGCAATACAACTTTTTATTATCCGAAAAGGGCCAGTCTATTCTCTTGCTTTAGTATGCATTCAAGAAATTTGAAACAGTTTTGCTCAAACGTAATTCTATATTACAATATGTGTCAGGCATAAAAAGACATTGCTGCCATAAACGTCAATACCATACTTACTTGAATGTCAAATTCATTGTCGGAATGATATTTTCTGCTCTCATATTTCCTAACAATTTAAAGATTTCAAAATAAGTAACACAATTAACCACTATAAAATGTTGTTGTGTCGAGCACAATCACAAACGTGCTACCTTAAAGCCGAGGTCATAGTAAGAAGTGGAAGGTCAAAGTACAGCAATTAGTTTCATAACTGTCTCACATATTTCACAAAGCAGTATGTTGGGTATTAATAACTTTATGAACATCCAGAAATGTTTCCAGACCAAATCATCAGATTGTCCCACGTGAACTATGAGTGAACACGAGTGATTGGCTAATGGACGACGTACAGCATGTGATTGTGGCGGCACGCAAGATACTCCTACGTAAGGTGGATATGGAAATGAGGAAGGCGGGGCTTATCAGGGACCATCCACGCACCATTAAACGAATCATGCTGTCAGACAAAGTGGAAAATTACAAGATACTTGATAAAACAGTAAGTTTAATTTGTTTTTTTCCCGGAAAAATGTATGGTTAATTTCACTCTGTGCATGCCATTTACAAAAGGCTTGATAACTTTTCCTTCCAATATGTTTATCTTTTTTCTCAGGTCACAGAGAGAGCCTTGCTGGACAAGGAAGCGGTGATGCAGAGACGGGCTGCAAGTCGAGCTGAGACTGCCAGCCCAAAAATAGACGAGGACGATAAATTCTAGTGATCTTGTTGCCTTAGTGATATCATATGAAATGCGATTCCTGTTCTATGGAGCCTGATACCATAGTGTTGTCATTTTAAATGTGCTTTTTCTAGTGATATTCTCGCATATTGATTTCATTAGGACCATGTTCAGGCTTTAATGACCTTGTTGTCATCATGATGCCATGTAGACTAGGGAGGCGGAAAACTACAACGGGCGAGGCATGGTTTCCGCCACCCTGTAGACTAGGGTCTGGCTTAAATCACGCCGTTACCATAGTGATATTTTAGGGACATTGTTTCCACGTCAATGTCATCGAGATGGTGATTAGGTATTGGAAATGGACTATGATTCCGGATTTAGGGACCATGTTTCCACAGACACGATATTGAGGTCGTGGTTTAGTTTTAAGGGACCTTGTTTCCATAGTGATAACATCGAGTCTGTGATTCAGTTTTTATGACATTGTCATAAACACAAACAATGGAGGAGAGCTGATTTTATGTATTGTGATGTCAGGGTTCCCTCTAGGCTTTCAAAAGTTGTCGCCACTTACTTTTGCCAAATTTAAAAAGTTGTCGCCACACTGGGGCTTCATTTGGGCAATGAAAATCATGTTATTATAATACAAACAAAAACTGAGCATTTACAGTATGTTAAAGGAATTGATTTAATAACAGTAGTATTAATAATAACAACACATTTAACATTGTTATTAAAATAAAGGCACATTCAATCAGTTGTAACTCTTGTTGATTGACACCTTCTTAGCAGCCTGAATATGTTGCCACAGTTTTGGTGCTTTAGAAGCATTATGGTATTCTGAAAATACAAAAAGGGAAATATAATATTAATATAATACTAATAATAATCAATGAATGTGAAGTATATAAATAATATAAATGTGTGCTAGCATATGATCTACTACATAGAGCCCTTAACACAACAGTCAAATAAAATAAGCATTTGTGTATATCAAATGTCAAATTGATTTCCATGTGCTAAACTATGTTTACCTTTTTTTTAAGGTACATCCGGTAGTGAATGAATTGATAAGTGTTGAGGATATAAAGAGTTCACACAGCATAGATTGTGTGTTGGAAATCATATTGAAGGAAATTAAATTCTGATAAACAACTGTCTTTGTTTGGTTTTTGTTTGTTAGCTGGTGAATAATAGCGGTGGGAACGTTTGCATTTTGAATGAGTCTCAAAATAAGCAGCATATAATGTTCACTTTCTAAAAGTCGTTTTACACTCTGAACTTGCCATTTTGACGAGTGAAACAGCAATATGTCACCGTTTAAATAGAACCAATACACGTAAAATGTTTTACTATTTTCTATAATTACACCGATTTTTCTAAAAACAATCGATACTGACCTTTTTGATTGTCATTGTTGTCAATTTAACGGTCTTGAATCTGCTTCGAACACTGTGACAAACACTTCACATTTAAGCGCAAAGTCGGTATATTTCAATATTGCCTTATCTCTGAAGCAATAAAACTGCCGACCAATTAAGATAACTTGCAACAACACCCCAGATAATCGCAATTATCACCATAACATGCCACTTTGCGGTAGTCGGCAGTCAGCACCACGCTCCATTGATTATAGCTGTATCCCTTACACCATGGAAATCTATAGTATTGCGACTGCCGTAAAGCGGCTGGTAAACACAGCGTCTTTTGTCATTTTAAGAAAATATGAACGCAGAAAAATGCCGATTTTTTTAAAATCGCCATTTACGAAATTTTGTCGCCAGATTTTTTATTTTGTCGCAATTGGCGCCAATGGCGATCGACAGCGGGAACCCTGGATGTGTTTAAGGACAAAATAACTCAAAAAAGACAATATTTTGTAAAATCTGGTGCGTCTATGTCGTATTAAGCAAAACAGCTTAATCTGTTCATGATCTTTTAATGTCCCCCAGTCTATACTGGTGGACATATTGTTTTTGCCCTGTCTGTTTGTTGGTTTGTTTGTTTGCGTCAAACTTTAACATTGGCCATAACTTTTGCAATATTAAAGATAGCAACTTAATATTTGGCATGCATATGTATATCATGCATCTGCACATTTTGAGTGGTGAAAGGTCATGGTCATCCTTCAAGGTCAAAGGTCAAATATATGGGGGGACATAGTGTTTCACAAACACATCTTGTTTCGTATTGTTTTTATATTGTTATGGGTACTTACGAAACAAAAGTATACTATTTTGTTTTATTTAAATTGATTTAGTTGCTATAAATGATGTGGAAATGCTAAACAATAAATGAACAATGTTCATTAATGTGAGATCGACGTTTGTTGTATTATGTTAAATATTATTCTTTCGTTATAAAAAAAACTAAATGTAAAACCAATGGTTGCACATGGATCCATTACAATTTATTATTGCATAACTCGCCAACCATAATATTGTGTACATATTACATAATTAAGTATTTGAGCCGTGTTCTGTGAAAAGGAGTTGTAATGCATGTGCGTAAAGTGTCGTCCCAGATGAGCCTGTGCAGTCCACACAGGCTAATAAAGGACGACACTTTCCGCCTAAACTTGATTTTTGCTAAGAACAGACTTTCTTTAAACGACAAATATCATTAAAGCCGAAAGTGTCCTCCCCTATAAGCCTGTGCGGACTGCACAGGATAATCTGGGACAACACTTTACACACATGCATTATACCCCCTTGTCACAGAGCACGGCCCATTTGCTTAAAAGCATGGTGGAATATAATTTCGTGAAACGTCATTCAAACAATGGAGCAATATTCATGGAAATAATTTAAACTATGTTGTACTTAATTATAGCATTGATTTAGACGATTCTCAAAATTAATATTTCAGAATTTTCTAATTAGATCACTCACATGCATTTGTTGTGCTTGGAAATGAACTCATTTTAACAAGGAAGACAAAAATGTAATATAAAACGGGCTAACAATGTTATGCAGTTCCGATTTTGATATATTAGAGTAATCCCATAAGATAAAACATTATGCAAATGTCATGTAAAGACGATACTGTAATAAGTAAGGCAATAATGTATAACATTTATCAGACATTTCAAATGAATTCCCTATTTTTTGAAGTAGTGCATGGAATATAAATAAGTTTTCATATTGGACACCCAAACAATAGCACATAAAATGCATAGTGAGTTGAGTAATACTTTAAAAAGTAAGGGATTCATTTAATTTAACAATATAAATACAAAGAATAGTTGATATCTAATAAAAATGTTTTTCGCTATGATCGTGAGTAATGATGCGTTGATCCAAACAAGCTCTGTTTTCAAAGGTTAAAACTATTTAAATGAATTATTGAAGCTTGGTCAATACGTATATAAGTTATTGAAATTTTGTTTGCAATTCACATACCTAGTATCCCGTTTAGTGTCAAAACCGTTCGTGTCCACTACGTATAAAGCAAAGAAGCAAAAATAGTATGACGTATTTGAAAGAATGCAAAGTAGACATGCACATAAATATTTGTGTTAATAGAACATAAGCGTACATACAGTAACATATTGTGAACTACGTTAAGGGGCAAAAAGAAACGATTCAATCAAACATTTGAGTTATATCCATGACTTCATAGTATGTTTTTCATTTAAATAAATAAAGTGGATACATTTTTGGGTTATTCAAATTTTTGTACTCAAGTTAGTAAAATATCGAAATTCAGTTGAAGTTACGATAAAGATATACCTTTGGTAACTAAAAATAAAAGTTAAGCATTAGCTATACAATCATTTATTATTATACCGTAATTTTGCCTGACGTCTAGCCGATGATGGTCAAATTGTTGAAATGTTAAAACAATGCGCGAGCAAACAGCTAAATTCAAATCAGCAATTTCGCACAATGTGTGCGTTTGTACATTGCATTTAAATATTATATTGTGTAAATGACACGTAATTCTTCAAAATAATTGTATGTGTACATTCCTTTTGTTAACGACACTATTATGAATAATACTGTCACTATTACTATTATTAGTACAAATTTATTAAAATCATTTACATCAATGTATTTGTAACCGTCCTTTGATTAAACACATACTTCAACAAACCGTCAACTGCTGATCAATGATGAAGTTCAATGACCACACAGATAGCAGCTGATCTGTGATCACATTCTAGTTAATGAGTGTGGGTAGTATTTTATATAGATGAAGTTTTGTGTCACCTTGAGCGTTGTTGGACACCGCCAGCCTAGTCCTATCCCTAGACACACATATGCTTAACGGGAACTCCATATCCACGGGGTATGTACACAGGAAGTCACCGTCTACAGTCAGGTGCACAACGGAGTTCATGTTTTCATTGCACACCATGACCGTATCACCTGGTCCGACACAGGCACCACGTGGTTTCTGTATGTTCCCATTAGTGACTGCTCTAGACGTGCCCTTCACAGTGTTGTACATGTACACTGTGTGAGCTCGCTTGTCAGTCAGTACTAACGTGTTCTTGGACTGGACATACGTACTCGAACTATCACCTAATTTATACGTCTTATTTGGAAACTCCACTTGCTGAAAGTCCGTCTCAACTCCGTCCACAGATATCATTCTAACATTACGGATATCATCGATCGTACTCACGACCATTTGTGTTGGCGTCTTGCAGCATATAGAGAAGAAATTCAACGATGTTGTAATTTGCCTAGTCAGACAGATGACATTGTCTGAACTCACTGATAAAAAAAGTAAACATTTAAAACTTGTCACTACTATTTCACTATTAGACAAAACTGCTACATCTTTGGGGGATAACTTGAACGTGTATGGTGTTCCGAGTCTCCTCAGCCCTTCGTTAAGTATCATACATTTGCAGTTCTGGTTATCCACAGCTACCAGTCTTCCGTCCGACAGGAAGTCTAGTCCAGAGAGCAAAGGTTCGTTTTCATTATCTTCAGACTTTGGTAGATTCAATGACACGATCAGCTCCAGGGTGACTGGCCTCGACTGGGATAGTGAACTGATGGAACTGGGATTTCCTGAATACAAAGTACAATATGGACTCACTATTTCCCTTTCAATTATATTAGTAACACGTGGGGTAAGTCAACCTACGACGCGCTTTAATTGTATGAGCTAAACACACTATTATTATGAATAGTGAATGTGGTTTTGCAAGGATGTAGCTGACATTTCGATTGAATAGTGTTCGCATGTAAATCAACTGGTGTCTTGATGATGTATGGTAACAGCATTTAATCATGCCATTTAATAATAATATGCAAGATGTAGTTATTTTTCATACGTAGAAGACTAATCGGCTTAAATGCGCCATGTGCGAAATTCCAATAATTTAGACTTTGCATCAAGACTATCAGCTAAGTGTTGAATGTATAGAAGTTTTTGTTGCGAGCTATCGACCAACGGAAACGGGATTCTTGACATATATATATACATTAAGATAACTATCAATGCTTTATGAACTGGATCAATTCGTAAAAAAATAACACTTTACGCTTGATGAAATGTATACTTGAGTCTATTGAATTTATACTTTATAAGTAATTTGCATGTGATCACAAAGTCGTTTTACTATTCACTTTTGTATATTAATTCGTTAATGTATTTCACGAATATCCATGGACAGTGTTGCTTACAATGCAGCATGTGCATTCAGCTCGCCGTAAAAGACGACATATTCTCGGCGAAGGCACCGATGCCTCATCCAAGACGACATATTCTCGGCGAGGGCACCGATGCCTCATCCAAGACGACGGTTGGTTTGATAAGCTTTGTGTTTATTAAATAATACATCCATTTGCATGAAAATACTTTTTTATATAAATATGCCAAATTCAAGTTATTATATACTTTCCGAGAGAATGCGAGTACAGCTCGAAACGTGTACTTGTGAGGTAGTTTTTAAAGTTTATGTTGCTTTCTCTAAACAATAAAACCATTATTATAGAATGGATATTTTTTAAGAAGTTCGTAGTTGTATTATAACAGACTCAACACACTGATGTGATTGGGGGTAGATACGCACCGTTCCACGCGATTTTAGTTTTTTTTAACGACGCCGCCGTATTACCATAATCAGTAAAAGTTGCAAAATAATCCGATCATACTGATTAACTCTCGGCGCACAAATATTGCTCGTCAGATTCAGATACATAGCAACATGCGTTCATCCACACACAAAAGTACACGGAATGATACAATATACGTGCAGATGGTTTATTAACATTACTTTCCGTGTCCTGTTTAAACGGGTTTGACTTATTTCCGGATGAGACATGGGAATAATACAAGTACAGTTTGTTAAGAGTCGATACATGTTGAGCTTAGTGGTCTAACGTGTTTACTTTCATATCTGTAGGTCAGCTGCGAAAAATGTATTAAATATATACACAATCTATTGTAATACTCGATGGAGGGATCATGCAACATCAAACTAGTTCTTATATAAAAAAAATCGAAAGAACTATCTTTATAATTGAAGGTTAATATGTTTAGATTGTAACTTCATATTATTTTGCTTTACAAAAACCAGAATTGTATCACCTAATTTTACATGGTTATAATAACGTGTACACAGAATTAATTTTAAAATAAATACCTTTTCGTTCCAAATTCACTTTCATGAATTGTTTTCCCATTTCAAGAATCGACGACAGCTTTCCCGTATACGACAATGCCACTTTTGATGAAACGTGCGTAATTCGTTGTTCTTTTATTATGGATTCGATATTTTTATTTTTCTCCTCAACCTGTTTAGATAATATAAACATTTGCTGAGGTGAACCTAGGTCTGCAATAGAAGACCACATTGGAAACAGTTGATTTATTTCTTCCATAATTTTTGTAGAGACAGATTGCATTATACTAAGTCTCTTCACTTCTTCACTCTTTAAAGCGTTTGCTTCGGTAAGCAATTCTTGTTTCGCAGCGTCAAAGAGTTTTATCATTCGATCTGTCATTTCGTTGACATCTTTGGATACGTCTTCAACTGATGCATTCAACTCTTTTTCTGACTGCTTACATTCGGCAACAATAGCGTCAGCATCGGATTTCAATTTTAACAAGGATTGTTTCAATCCGTGCAGCTGTGCTAATTTTTGCCTTGAAATGCTGGCTATGTCATCCAATTTGTCACACTTCCGGTGTGCTATAACGCAGGTAGTACAGCAGAGCTTGAAATGATCTTCACAGTAAAACTCGAATCCTTTACCATGCTCCGAGCATTTGTCCATTCCATTCATGTCCACTACCACAGTAATATATATATAATAATTATAATAATAATAATAATAATAATAATAATAATAATAATAATAATAATAATACAAATAATATCAAATTTAACGACTTTTATGAACAGCAATTTTCATAATAGACTAAGACGTTCAGGTATATTATGAGATACATTGGGTAGGTCGCTTGTGCCACATTGGATTTCTAAAGGATACTAAACATAAGTGTAGTGGTATTTAAACAATTTTGTTGATTTACGTTAATTTATGGAGCTCTTTATAATTTGAAATGTATTTGAAATAAAAATATTGAAAATAAATTTGGCCGAATTTCGAAATTGAACAGACTTTTCTGCGTGGGAGTCAAATGCTTTATCCGAGACGCTAGTTAAAACACTTGTAATTATGAACGTATCGCATGTAAGCTTGGTGACTCCTGAAGTGTAATTGCTTGGTAAATTACGACCGCGAGGTATTTTCGAAACAATCAAAGAGTTCCAAAACTCTGTAAAATAATGCGTTCAAACAAATCCTTGGAAGTGTTTAGACAATGCATGACAATGTTATTTTAAGAATTTTTTTAAATACAAACTCGATTTAATTGGTATTTTCGCTATGCGTAATGTTCGTTATATGTAGCGGGCAGCTTTAAAACAACGCACAACTCATGTAAAATGTACCTGGATTGACGAGCAAAAGTTGAACCACGCAGCTTGTACATTCATCAAAGAGATCAATGAAGCGAATTTGTATTCTTTGATGCTTCAGCTGAAAGAAACACAATAGAATCATACAAATGCAATATCTCACTCTGCAAATCACTACCGTTCTAGAGTCACTTATGCGGTACAATTGCCGTAACATAACATACATATTAATATAATTTCGGTTTTATATTGACTTTCACTCCGTTATGATTTCTGACAATACCGAATTCTAAGAAACTGAAAGTTAATTACGGGAAAATGTTTAACATGTGCGGTAGTTATACGAAGAAAAATGGCTTCTACCTTAAACGGCCAACGTAAAATTGGTGGCGGTGAAAAGAAATCGAAGTATTTCACCTCCACCATATTCACATGTACTTTAGACATATTAAATTATTAATCAATGATATCCAAGAATTGGTTTTTGTAAAGATTTTCAACATGTTCAAAGTTTTTTATCACTCACTAATGACTATTCCTAAGAACCTAAGAACCATTTTATTGAGATGTTTTATAGGCGAGTTGACATTTTTATCCCCCGCCATAGGCGGAGGGATATTGTTAATTTTGTCATTGCTCTTTTCAATGTTCTCAACTGGTTGAAATTGTTTCTCAATAGATGGGAATGGTGTCAGCTTAAGAACGTTAATAAACTAAGTCTGGAAAATATGGTTTTAATATGACCACATTAACTGAATTATGTTTGGGCATATACGTTTAAATGCGACCTCAATTCTTCTTATGGAGTAGAATATAAAATATACACAGCTGTTGGCATATTTGTTTCTCCATACATCTCTGAATGTCACGTTTTTAAGCAAACCGGTTCATAGGAATGGACATGGTTCATGGAAAAAATAAGTGCATACAGCAATTTCGTAACACTTATTGATATACCTTGTTCCATTTGCAGCCATGAATAAATGAAGACATGTTTGAAATGAAAACGGTTAACGCTTGTTCTGTGTCAGTGTCGCACTTATTCCTTTTATCTTGTAAATCCTTTATGAAACTCTCCATTTCTGTCAACTCAAATTCTTTCTGGAAAACACGCAAACATTTTGTTTGTAATTTACAATAATAATCAAGCATTCATGGCCTTTAACCTAATTTAATATATCATAATATATTACCTTTTCGTGCATGCAATCCTTGACAGATTTACCGTTTTTCAAGAAAAAACCGGACGGTTTATGACAATTGCCTGTCAGTGAGAATCGTAGCTTGCAGCACAACAAACGCTTCGAGTTCCAAGCAAGCACAAGTTTTTCAATGTTGTCTACTTCTTCACAACATTTGGGACCCGTATCATAAACAATGCACAAGCAATCGGCATTTTTGTCTGCATGTGACATTGACTTTTGATGCACATTAAGTTGTTCTCCCAATAAGTCTGCAATGTTTGAAATTAAACGTGTATGACTACATAACTATAAGCGTGAACATTTTAAAGCAAATTGCAAAGTTTTGTACACGCTTTATCACACAGATATTGGTGGTATTTTTGAATTCACAATGTATATACGTTTGTTCCTTAAACAAAGTCAGTGTTAAAAAAAATTAACGTCGAATCTAAAGAGAAACTAAAATAATTTTAATTATGGCAATATGAGACAGTACAGGCAACTTCAATTGAATTTCTAGGGTACAATTACTCTGTCTGAAAAGATAACTATTTGATATATCTGTAATGAATATAAATACAAGTGTATTTGCTAATTATATTGAAACTTCATAATTGTTTTTGTATATAATTCAACTTTTATTATTAAAAAAAAATAAATCAATGGTTACACAGGAATAGATCATACACGGTTCTTGAACGCAAATGTGAGGTTATGTAATGAAACTTATATGAACATTAATTTTAAAACGGAAAATTCATTTTGCCCAGAAAATACACGCTTGCATAAATCAAAATCACATTCACAGAACAATATCGTCAATTACCCTACATGATCAGCGGTTATCTATTCAAGCCAGCACTATTGCATTACTCAATATATAATCATTAAAGGAAACATTTAACACTTGTTGATAAAGAACAGAAGCAACTTTTATTGTCCGTACGTTTCGTTTTTAAATTACAAATTTAAAATTTCTGGCCCCGACTGCTCAAATGTTCTTTAACAGGATTTACTTAAGCATCGTATTATAAAATTGCAATGCAGTTAACAAACATTTAACTGAGCTTGTCATTAACATTTGATTTGAAATAAATAGTATAAATACTATTTCATGCAACACCTTCAGATTTAAGAAGAAAACAACTGCATTATCAAATGGCTTAAGCTATTTTAACTGAAAACATACTGTTGATTGTATAAACAATCGGCCTGGTAATTACATTTTGATTCAGCAAGAAATCATACAACATAAATAAATAAGTGTTATTTTGCTTTATTATTAAACTTTAAATTTAGTAAACAGTAAATCTTCTCCTACCAGCAAATCTCGGAAATAGGATCGTTTGTATCAGGGCATCATAGTCGTTCACAGTTGTTGCCAGAACCTCGTATGTGTGTTTTGACGTAAACGGTTCAGGAAGTACAATGTCGAAACGAAATGCCACTTTGTATGAGTAATTGTAGGCAAGGCATTCATTTTGCCAATTAATTTTGATCAAGCTCTTGTCAGGTTCCATGCCACGTAGAAGTCCGTTTTGTCTGTGTATCTCAATGTAATGCGATAATAAATCTATTGTTATAAAGGGTCCCTCTATGCGACATTCACAATGCGGCAAAGCACATTTGCCACCTGAAGCTTTCATCGTGAAAGCCTGTACCAACAACTTCGTAAACGGACTTCCTTCGTTTCGTAAAGATATGGCCGTATCCGTACTCGCAGTTGCGTTAAATTGAATGAGACGTCGTTCTTCTTTTACTCTGAATATTTCTGGCTGGCAACAGTCCACGAATGCTATGACTTTTTCAACGTGTGTACATTCTTGTATTTTTCTGTTAATGTGTTGCATGCTGACATATTCATTCATGCCAACTTTAAATCCGTCGTTGCCGTGGTGTCCTGAGTAGAGAAACACCAACGTGTGAACATTGTGTCTCATAATCGTCTTAAATGCATCATCAATCCGGACTGACACAGGTTTTGATGTTTGCGTTGTCGAATCAATTGTGATCACAGTGCTAGACATATAACATGACAAACGTGCATTTAACTGATATATTTCACAGTAACAATTGTGTATGCTCCAATAAAAGTTGGATGGGAAAGGTAGTAAAGTGAAGATATAACGGTTTAATATTTTTTTATGAATTGGCTCTTATGTACTGACCCGTAGTGACTTTGACAGATGAGGTGAAAAGACGGGTGTTACACGTGATAGATTGTCTTATGGTGGTTAACATTTACTGCAAATAATCTTTAATTATTGCGAAATTATGGCTGAGACAATACTTTCCTGAATGACATGGAGAGCAGGACGCTCGCACTGACGCGAAGATACACAGATGCACAGACAGTGCAACTGTTATACACCGCTTTTTTCAAATGGAGGCATATTCAACAACAGAAAATGCATACATTATGTTAAATATTGAGCTTCTATTGTACCTAAAAATGCTTTGATGCCCTACACCATTTATATTTCTTCAAATATTTGCAATACATACATTAGTTGACATGGCTTTTACTGCTTTCTTTCAAGTCTTAAGTATTTAGATAGTCTTCAATACAGGAAAATAGAAAAGACATAAATTCTTCCAATATCATGCCTGTCTAGTTTGCAAAAATGATTATATATATAAATTTATTTATTTATTTATATAAATATATTTTTATATTTATTTATTAAATACGGATTGACAATCATGTTATGAAATATATTACGCCAATCTTTTCAGACAGCATTTATACTTTTTATTATTACTTTTTATTTGAAACACATTAAGGTAGGTTATTTGTGGCTTCACATTAATTTAAAATAAAACAGAGCCCCATTGCTTTTAGAATATGTAAGTAATGACCCGTGTTTCATTTTGATCAAATTATAAACAAAGAATGATTATTTTTAATGAGCATAATGCTTAATATTGATAAGAAGAGGGACATTACCTTACACACATCGATGGTAGAACTTTCGATGATATAGCTTGTGCAAACATCATCACATCATTTCGAAACGAATCGTTGTCTTCGTCGAATCCAGCTATTAAAATGGCGCCCCATCCATCTCCTGAATTAGTGTTGTTAAGTGATGAATTTCAAATCAAGAGAAACGTCAATTAAAGTCTAATGCATTTAATGGTCTAATGTGAATGTTTACAGAATAATAACCAATACGTTAATCATATCAAATACATGGTATACTGAAGCCAAGAAGGTGTGTTGAATTTTGGATTTACCTATGATAGATTTGATCTCGTTATCGCACTCCTGACACTTTACTGGATTTATGTACGAATTCCTCATGCAGGCACAACATATTTTGATTTTTGTTGCGCAGTTAGAATGATTTATTTCTGATATTCGGCGAAAGGAAATATCTTCTGCAATACAATATTAGAACGTCTACTGACAATATGATTACATTCATGTGTTAGTCTGGTATTTTATGTGAATTCCTACTTCCATCCATTCTTACTTACTTGTTTTTAATCACACTAAATTTAAAACCAAATTAGAAGCATTATTGAAATACAAAGTAATTGGCAGCAAAACAAGCGTCTATGCGCTGTAAAATAACGGACTCTTGTATCTTTTGGAAACGTTCAATTTGGCTTATCTCGAACACAATACTTATATATGTGTTATGCCGTTTCAGTTTAAAAACTGAAAATTGTTTTGAATATTAAAGGATATTATTATATATTGGAACATGTTAAAGTTCTCGACGCAATATATTATTAAAGCTTGTTTCAACAATGATAAATGTTTAAAATGAAAACAAAAGCATACCAAATAATAAAATTTCAAATGATTTTATGATTTCATCGTTATTTGTGTACAAATTTAACACTACTGTTCAAAGCCGGTTCAAATTAGAACGTGCTTATTCCTGTTATTATTTACCTGAGATGGATTTGTCTGTAAAAACATGTAAATAATTGCCGGTTTTGTTTTATTTTAAAGGTCTCCATCTAGACAAAACCCCTAAATATTCAGACGATGTTTTACAAGAGTGCAATGCACAATTGGTGTGGAACAAATTAACTAGGGAAGGGGGGCATACTACCACAATATCATTCTCAATTGTGTCTTTGAACAAGAAGACGGTCTGGAACATGTTAGCAATACACCTATCCATGAAAATAGAAACGGGGATATATCCCAGGGTAATTATCTCAAGAATTGAGAACACTTTTTTTTACAATAACAAGACGGTCATTATAGCCACAAAGAGCTCTCATTAGTTTTGGGACACCAAATATTGAAGACTTGACCAGGTGATCTAGTTTTTGATCACGCTTAACCCAGATCAAACCGGGCCTATAAACTGTTAAGATAAATATTCTGACAAAGGTTCATCAATACCGAGTCATAACTGTGGCCCTTATGAGGTAACATGTGTTTGGTTTTTACCGGTAACCAGTTTAATACGCATCTGACCCAAATTCAAACTGGGCCTAGATATTATTAAGATATAAACCTTCAGACCAAGTTGTATCAAGCTTGAGTCATAACTGTTGCCCGTAAAGTGATTATATAGTTTCTTAACGCTAGCGACCCAGATTTCAACTTAGGTAAAAAATTGTTAAAATATACATTATGGTCAAGTTTCATTAATATTGAGTCATAAATATGGTCTCTAGAGCATTGACATGGTGAACTAGTCTTAGCAAAATCTGTCCCAGATTAGAACCCGCCATTGACATTGTCAAGATAAACAGGCAGAAATATATATGAACGCTATCGTCGTAACAAGAAAGTTCTGAGATTTGACCTGTTGGCCTAGTTTTGTTTTGACGAACATGATAAAGATTCAAACTGGGCCTAGATTTTATGAAAATAAACATTTTGGTCAAGTTTCATCAAGATTGACTTTTTGCTCTAGCGCTTAAAAAGAAATATACGATTTTACCAGGTGACCTAGTCAGACGGTTTTGAAACGTACGGAGTCCATATTGAGCTCGGCCTAGCTTTCGTCAACAAAATCGTTTTAACATCGTTTCTACGTAATTTGACCAGGTAACAAGATTTTTTCTTACATTTGACCTAGGTTTTGGACACACGTGACGCAGTTTCGATGTAGTCCTAGATATTGTCCAGATAAACATTTTGACAACGTAACATCAAGATTGAGTCAAGAGTTATATGTGTTGATTCTAGAATTATAAAACAGCTTTCCTTAGATACGACCTGATGACCATATTTTTGACGCAGGTGGCTTGGATTCGTATTCGGCCCATATATTGTCAAGATTAACAATCTGGTTAAGTTTTATAACGATTTATTTATGAATCTGATCTCTTTAGTGGTAACACGACTTTCATACAATTTGACATGATGACCTTTTAATGCACGTGACCTAGATTCAAATAGAAACTAGGTAGTGCAAAGATAAATACACTGATCAAGTTTAATCAGCATTGAATAATACGTGTTGCCTTTTTAGAAAGGCTAAACACTTTTTCTTAGATGTGATCCGTTGACATAGTTTTTGGACGCACGTGGTCTAGAGTCAAACTCAGCACAGTAAATGTCAATATAAAAATGTTGACCTAGATTTGAACTTAACATAGATATTGTCAAGAAAAAATATTATGACCAAGTTAAATCATGAGTGAGACATAAATTTAGCTTATAGAGTGCAAACAAGAGAGATTTAACTCGTAATTTTTTAATCGTTTTTACATAAATGTTAATTGAAATTGTTGACGTAAAATTGTGGTAAACTCTTAATACCGATCGAATCGCGACTGGATCGTCAGATTTCTTGTCCCTTCTTATGATAAATGCAACCATTTGCCGTTTCAGGTTTTCTAACATACTATTTACCAATTATCACGGATATGTCTGATAGAAAGGATATCAAGTTTGATAACAAGCCAAACGATATGGTTTCCCATGAGGTCCATCTTAATAACATGATTATATTTTTGTCCAAGACCTTGCTTATTTATTTTATATATGCCAAGTTCTTGAAATTACGCACAATAAAACCATACACATCTAACATTAATTCACAGATTATCACCAAATACGCTTCATACTTGTATCAAAGACATTGAATGATAACTCAATAGTTAATGCAATCAATTACTAACCTTTTTCCAATTGTCCATTAACTATACATATTTCGCAGTTATTGTCATCTAAGACCGACCACTTTTGTATTGATTCTTTGATTAAAATCGACTGTAATTAAAGTAAGACAACAATTTATCTACGTGCTTTTATTAACAACAGCTGCAATGAAAATCTTATTTTCTCAATATATATAATGGAAGAAAGAAAACACGTTTAGAACATACACAATAATTGATGAACGCGGACTATCGAATACATTTTTTAAGAGTTGTTATTTTTTCTGAAAATCATATTTATGTACGTACTTAACAAGTACATTGTATCAAGAGGTTTATACTGGCCCTAAAGTGCTCGCATGAGTTCAAGGCATTCCAACTGTTGAATACTTGACCTATTGATTTATTTTGTGGCCCATGTAAACTCAGCAAGTTGACTCACATTAAAAAACGGACTAGATATTTTCAAGATAAAAATTCTAAGTTTCAATAATACTGAATCGAAAATGTTGCCTGTATAGTTGTAACACGTTTTTGTTAATATTTTACCAGGTGACTCAGATATTTTGTCGTAGATTCAAACTAGACTTAGATATTACCAAGATAACTATTCTAACCAATTGTAATCAAGATTGTGTCATGAATGTAACTTCAATCTTTCTCTAAGATTTGACTTGGTGACCTAGTTTTCGGAAGCTCGTTAATAAGATTTAGTGATTACATGAACATTCTTTCCAAGATTCAACAAGGTTGAATCATAACTATGAGCTCTAGAGAATTAACAACCTTTTTCTTAGACTTAACGTTGTTACTTTTTTTGACAAACCAGAGTTGAACGCGGCCTAGGTAGTGTCATGATAAATATTCTGACTAAATTTTATCAAGATTACTTCATACACGTGGCCTCTTAAGTTGTAACATGTTTTCATTTTAAATTTTACATTGAGAAGTGCTTTTGGATGCACGTTACCCAGACTCGAACTCGGCCTTAATATGGTCAAGACAATGCCGCAATACGTTTCATAAAGATGGAGTCATAACTGAGGCTACTACAGTTGTACCAATGTTTTTATAAGATTAAACTAACAGACCTTGTTTTTGACGCACGTTATAATGAATCTTAATCCAATAAATGATTGAGATAGCTCTTTTGATCAACTTTTATAAAACTTGGATGACTTTTATGACCTCATGAGCAATACAAAGCTATAAGTTCAGGACATACGACATTTATACGACACACGTCGCACAATGCCGGACATGGACTGACCACAATAACTTACCATTCTTCGTGCTCATGTGAGTTTAAAATACTACCAATACGTGAGATGCGTAAACAACACCCAACCGAGTAATTTTATATGTTTCAAACTATTATTTCAAGCTTCTTAATCCGCACAACAAATTAGTTTAAAATATTAAATATTGCGGGTTGTGGCAACGTTTAGTATAACTATGTGTTTAGTATAAGATTCTCACCTTCAATGATGTGCGTATTAAAGCTGATGATATTTGGCCACTTGTTTCGTCATCATCTACGCTAGATATGCATTGACTTGCTATACTGGACACACTCTTCCAGACATAATCAATTGTCCATATGCGTCTCTAAAACATGACAAAGAAATATAATTATAATAACTATTGTGTTCATGATCGTTTGTGTTTAGCTACTAAATATTATACCTTAGTTTTAACATTCCTGCACATAATCATATTCGAAGGTGTTCTCGTGTAAGGGTTTAATATCACTTAATGAGATTAAGACAAAACATTAACGTTCAAGCACAATAACGGAAATCTGATTTGCTTGTTTCGCGATTGTACGTGGATGAAGTTCATATTTTTCCTGCTATTAACAATCAGGAATGTGCATGTTTATCAATCGATGTTGAATTCCATGTCTTGTCAAATTGTTGAATGGGCTAATTATTATACAATGTCGTTTTTATAATCAAAAAGCAATAAAACCCTAAACAAATGGATCTTGAGAGCGAAAACACAAATATGCACTTAATCCACACAATTCCAATGCTTTAGATAAAACTTCACCGAAATAATATACGTTCTGATATTATCCGAAAACAAAGTACTGATGAAGGACATAAGGAACCTTGTTGTAGTATTTTTTTCGGGATATGCACAAAGCAGCGAATATATACTTCCTATTTTGGTGCATCATACACACCAACTAAAAACATTTTCAACTTCTAATAGTTGTAATCCTACGCCGTTGTGCTCACCTTTTAGGGAACTGTAGTTCATTTTTATAGCGTCAAAAAACAGAGAGAAATTAGCACAAACCAGTAGACAGCCTGTGGACGCCATTTTAAAATCACGGATGGTACGTAGTGTTCGACTTTCTAGTTTACCCGCAACTGTTAACTTAAATACCTGATGGGATTTATACATTGGTAATACACGACTAATTGAAGATTAAATCTAGTAAAATCCAGACCATAGTGACTTCCAGAAAACGCGCATATACACATTAATGCAAATATTTTTGGCAATTAAGAAACGATTAAGGCCCGTTTAATGTTTTGTTTTAATTAATTTATTTAATAAAAATAGTCTTCAATATTTAAATTAAAGTTAGATTGAATGTAAATAAGGAAAAAATGAAAATCAGCGCGTTAGATGAGCGCCTGCTCTATGAAACAATCGAGACAATCTTCGCATTGACAAAAATGCTCCAGGTGAAAACAAAGGAGAGCAGCTGTTTTAGCCCGACAGTGAAAATAAGAAAATTGTCTAAGTTATTTACTCCATTTAGCATTAAATTGTGTCTACGCCCAAACAATGTAATGACCTATGCTTAACCTTTCGTGGATTAGTTTTCGTTAAACACGGTAGAAAATTTGTTTCTGTATATCATAATAAATATTTTTATGCTATTGAATCACAAATGTTCTGCATTATATTATAAAGCAAGATAATTTAAATTTCATTAAGAATTCAATTGAATTGATATCGATATATTATGTTTGGGCTGCAGTTATCTGTTTTAGGCACCGGCCTCAAGCTAATATGGCAACCATCAACACAATGACGAGGTTAATAAGAAATAAACTAAGTATAATTTATTATATTGATATTATATTTTCAATTTAATTAGCATTCCCATTTACAACAGGCATTAACGTTTCCTCTCAAGGTTTATGTAACCTATAGTGTGTTAGTGTTGGGTCTAAAGTAGCATGCGTTTATGGAAGTATTTGCCTTTGATCAATAATTTGGTGTAGGCGTCTTCAAAATACAGGATATAGATAAAGAAATGGTTCATATAGTGAACAATGGAACTCCAGATAGTAAATCAGGAAAGATATTCAAAATTACTTGACACATATGTGTACTGGCAAGTCAAATGTCGCAAATAGGCTTTAATTTTTCAAAGCTAGTTAGATATGATGTTGTATCCCATTTTTATACCGACATTGACGGTATAACACCCTATGGAATAAACTAGCCTGTCTCCCACCTTGTTGAATATACCTGTTGCGTGCACGTACTTTTAATTCTACCACTGAATGATTTTTTCATAAGAAATCTCTAGAGTCGGGAAAACTTTAGCTTTAAAATTATACGACCTTCAACCTTTAGATCTAGTCTAAGGACATAATTTTTCGCCATCCGTATAATGAATCAGCTGATTGATGGCGTCATAAAATGACATACTTATTGCGTCATGTTTTGTGATGTCATCTTTTGGTGTACACGAAACTACTATACTAGTAGTATGCGCTGTCTGGGAATAAAACATTGAAGACGCGCATTTTTTTCGTGTTAATGTATCCTGGATGATAGTATGAAAACGTGCATATTCTATGGACTACTTACCTCGGATGGAACCGGTAGAACGAAGGATTTAGATCTACATGTAGATCTAGCTTATTCGTGTTTGTGATATTAAGAATGTGCGTGCCCATTTGGATGTAAAATTGTGTGTGTAGAGCATACTGATGGTGTGTATTTTATTTCAGTAGTCTATTCAAATTGTTTTGCTTATGGATGTAAGTAAACGTAAGGGTATTTTCTTTGATGAATAAACTTTGTCTTTGTTATTTTATCAAAGAAAGTCTATTCCGTAATAATTACCCGTTTGCAACAAGTGTTTCATAGCTTGATATAATTATTACGGATTATCTTGTATTTAGGTCACAAACTACAGGACGTGAAGACTAGATTTAGACGCCATCAAAATCTGCAGCGTCCATGAACAAATTTGGCGAGTATAGTTTTTTGTTAATTATTTTTAGAACGACTCTGTGTGTAAATCTACATGTACATATATGTTGACGTCGACATCATTTTGTCAGGAGCAATCGCCGCAATATTGGATTTTGATCATTTTCTTTCGAAAATAAAATAAATAAAATCTTCTTTTCGCGGTCGAAATGTGTTACAATTTGCATGCTGCGTAAAATTGAATTGAGACATATGGTGATGTTTTTTTCTCGTTTGACAGTTTTTTGTGGAAAATTTGTTAAGACCAATTTGCGTACCAAAACAAATACATTCTCTATCACTACGCATGGTTACATTCGTTAGATTTTAAGCACTTTTAAGAATGATTTAAAATTATTGTTAAGGTTATTAGATCTATTTATGGTAAATATCACGTTGAAAAAATGGGATAAATATAATACTAGGTTAGCGTTGAATACAGAGAAGTTTATGTTGCTCGGCTCGAACACCGAAAGCGCTCGCCAAGGCTCGCACTCCCGGCGTTCTAAGCCACGCAACATAAACTTCTCTTTATTCAGCGCTAACCTAGTATTCTCTCTATATATATTTATCATATTGTGCGCAACCAAATGACATTTAAATATGTTACGAAAATAAAATTGAGTTCATGTTAACATACCTACAAGCTTTTTCAAACCATACGATTAAAATTACAAATACACATTCACCTGTATCACATCTTCAAAATTCACCATGTCCAACCGTCCCAGTGGTGTCTGAGAACGACATGGTCCCTCAGGACCTAGGCCGGTTAATATTTCCCGAATAACTGGAAAAAGGAATTATAACACATATATAACTAACAAAATAAAGAAGCATACTGGTCAACGTTAATATGTGTTATATTGCCTGTGAACTCGTCATGAAACAAAATAATTAAATGCGAAAGAAAATTATCAAAATTAAGACATTTGACAAAAAAGCAAAGAGCCAATAACAAAAGATGTAAAGAAGGTGTGTATTTCAATGATATCAACAATCAAACACCTTACACATGATCAGATGGAAAGTTCATCCCCTTTATACGTAAGTGGTGCTTTTTCTATATAAATTTGGACTATAACAAACATAATTTACTGAAGTCTTACCAACACCGAAAGCATAATAATCCAGTAAAGGGCTCGTTTTGTGAACACCTGGTGGACGGTATAATTCGGTTCCTGCTAAAGGCGCTGTTGTTATATTGCTTCCTGTCATTGACTCCCTTGACAAGCCAAAATCTATCAACCTAGCGTTGAATTTGTTGTCAAGCACGATGTTCTTTGACTTGATGTCCAGATGTAGAATGGTTCCCCTGTTTGAAAGATAAAGAATATGAAAACAAATACTTAAACTTTGGACGCAGGGTCAGTAATATCTGAGACCTCTACTGGCAATGATATCATCTGATAAAACTAGCTAGCATCTTCGTGAGCAGGATAAAGGAAAACAATGTTAGTGCGTGTCTCTATGGATATTCTTTCCCAGTATGCATCCGAGCCGCTTGCATACAAGACATTCATACAATATTAAAAAAGCGAAATAGTCGGTATACTTAATTAATCCTTTCGGAACACTTTGTGAATGCATTTGGAAGAATCTGTACACTGTAGTGACTTGAACAAACACTGTTTATATACAATTCCGACAAAAACAGTAATCGGAAACAAAAAAAGTGTGAACAAGAGGCGCTGTCGGCTTAAGAGATCGAATATGGTTCAGAGATTATTGGCTTTCAAATGTTTGTTTTTTAATTCACGTTCTTAATTTGAGGTCAATATAAATATGACAATGGAAGACATACCGAAACGAATTACTTGTATGCATGTAGTCTATTCCACATGCTATCTGGTAGCTCACTTTCAGTCTTGTTTTCCAGTCAAGAAGAACGTTGTCTCCGTTGTCGGATCGAAGTGCATCGAACAGATCACCATTTTCAAAATACGGTGAAATCAAGTAACATACACTGTAATGTTAATGATATATTTATAGAAAATAATATCAAATAACGACCGTCACTGTTAAAATAAGAGGATGTTATGATGTTCTAAAGGAGATGTGTGAATTAATATAAATTTAACATTAACGCACTTACACACAAGCACGCACGCTTGAACGCACTCACACACAAGCACGCACGCTTACACCCACACCCGCACACACACACGCGCGCGCGCACACACACATAGATGTATGCATGTACTTCAGAGTGTGCATGCGTACCTGCGTGCGTTGGTGCGTATTCATTCGTGCGTTCGTGTGTGTCGTTGCAGTCATGCACAATTAAGTCCGCACAAGAGGTGAAGTAATTAAATGTAACATTGAAACATTATATCAAAAATTACTTTTTAAAAATATTGTACCTCATATTTATTTGTCCGCCTTTATTTATATGACCGGGTTATGTATGTTAGGTATGTTTTAAATAAATAAACACTATATAAAGTTGTCACCATTGTTTGTTATATGTGCGTGCTTAATATAATTTCAAATGACAAAACTGATCGGATTACACAAAGCTAATTTGGGAGAGAACAACTTTTGACAGTGGTTGACACTGACGATTTTTTTTCTACATGGATATAGTGAAAGTGCATGAACGTTCACGGACAATGACTTTACCTTTAGTTCAAAATATATTGATACAACCACTAATAATATCGAGTCAATATGTCGAATGCAATATCAGTGAGCTCGCTGAAAGGTCAAGGTGATAATTATGAATTGCAGCTTAACAATTTTAGGACACACGAATGTGTTGATGATTTTAATTGATCAATGACATGATCGCCTAAATGAAGGGCAAAAAGCATGTTCGTTTACAAAGTTGTGTCAATACTATCGTTTATTTTATAACATACGTATTTTAATGCAATGTATTATTACTGATAACAATTTATATAGGGTTAAACTAGAGAAATGTTGCAACACATGGGGGGAGTTTTATACCGATTAAGTGTGGTCATAAACACAGTCTATTAAATATTGGCACATTTGTGTATATTATATTACGCATGGTATAGATGAGTTTTATAACAAGAGGACCAAGATAGCCCAGAATCGCTTACACGAATTCTTATTCTGATACAAGAATGATCTTGGCTAAGAGACGATTTTATGTAATACAATAACGAAAACAAGTTACGAACAAGGCGAGCCAAATTTTGAACACAAAGTCAAGTTTTTAATAATTTAAATCGAAGATCACTCTATGTTTTTACATACTGTATTCGAAATCGCTTGGTTTGATGGTTATATATGATAACATGTGTAATTTTGTCATTATATACAATTAAGGGAAATATGTAACTATTAGAGCAGAGCCAGTATTACCCACACACAAGATTTGAACAAACTGGATAGAGAACCGCTATACCGCTATACAATAGCAAATGTCATATACCAGACCATCATCATTAGTATCATCATCACCATCATTATTTATATCACAAGTAGGTGTTGTTTTATTAGTAGTAGTAACAGTAATTGTAATGGTAGAAGTGCTCGAAGAAGTAGTAGTAGTAGTAGTAGTAGTAGTAGTAGTAGTAGTAGTAGTAGTAGTAGTAGTAGTAGTAGTAGAAGTAGTAGTAGTAGTAGAAGTAGTAGTAGAAGTAGTAGTAGTAGTAGTAGTAGTAGTAGTAGTAGTAGTAGTAGTAGTAGTAGTAGTAGTAGTAGTAGTAGTAGCAGCAGCAGTAGTAGTAGTAGTAGTAGTAGTAGTAGTAGTAGTAGTAGTAGTAGTAGTAGTAGTAGTAGTAGAAATAGCAGTAGAAGTAGAATTTGTAGTAGTACAAGTAGAAGTAGTATACTCATTTTCACCTGTAACGCAAATAAAACGGCTGCATTTACACATGTATTGCATCTCACAATCTATCTGAGCTTACTCTGAATCAAAATAACCCGACTTAAAACTGTTTAAACATATTCATGACAATTGTATCATTTCTATGAAGAAATATATTGTACGAGAACCTGAACGGACGAGTATTTGGGAATGGAAGAACATTCCATGACATTCATCAGATATTACGGTTCTCGACGAGATAAATGAAT
Organism: Dreissena polymorpha; assembly: GCF_020536995.1. Classification (NCBI taxonomy): domain Eukaryota; kingdom Metazoa; phylum Mollusca; class Bivalvia; order Myida; family Dreissenidae; genus Dreissena; species Dreissena polymorpha. The sequence continues at coordinate 21,198,621 of NC_068360.1, forward strand.
AAAAATGTCATCAAAGCAACGAGTTGACCTACATTATACCTTGCACCTAGGAGTTGATAATTGTTAAGTTGAAGTTCAAATAATAAACTACTTAAAGAATATAAAAAATATTACTTTTACGTCGTGTATTTATGCTACATTTTGCTTTAGCGTAGTAATGCTCGTTCGAATTGTTGATGAAATCGCATAAAGATTAAAATATTCAAATATGTACATTCGTGAAGATTCTAAATGTAACAAAATCAGTTAATAAATAAGAAAGGCATTATAAAAATCGTAAATGTTTCTTTAGAAGTTCGACGGAGTGTCGTTCTCATCTATCAACAAAGCTTTTCCGTTTCTTTCGTTTCCGTTTGCATAATCTTACCCTATCGACAGATCATCGTGGTATGCCAACAGTGGAACGATAGCAAAGTGTCTCACGCGTGATGCCAGCTTCTCCTAAAACAGCGCTGATGTAAGTACTTTTTTTGTTTAAATCAAACGAACGAGTACTAAGTAGCTATAATATATTTAGAGATGCGTATATCATGGTGTTCACGTTTCTGATTAGGCAAATTACCACATATAACTCATAATACACATACTCACATTTTTAACGGACCCGAAAAGTTGCGTCTGAGATTTTGAATTCTCATTATCTCCTCCAATTTCCTTTAGGACAAGTCTGTGTTTGAATCCAGGAATAGGAACGCGAGCTTTAACAAAAAAGTAAGACTTGCAAAATGTACGAATGGAAGATTCAGGGCCCTCAATCCATTTTAGGGGAAGCGAGTCTCCACATAGCAGGGGGAATTTTCGCGGCGTTTCCCTTTTTGGGGGATTTTTTACTTACTATCTAATTATTACATTTGTACATGTTTGCACTAAATTCATTGCTTATTTCATAATTTAGTATGTTTGACAAGATTAAATTAAAATAGAATTGAGATATAATAATCATGAGACATGTATCTATAAAAAAATATTTGTTTTTTGTTTTTAGGGGGATTTTTCCCCAAAAAAGGGGAAAAAGTATACTTTTCAGGGGGGGGGGGGAATGCGGCCATGGATTTGACAGATTGAGGGCCCTGACATTAAACTAGATTATACGGTAACAGTTAACAAATACTAATCAAGATATTACATGATGAAGTTGTAATAGTTATTATAGTATTGTGGTTATTGTTTTATTTAATGCATATATAATAATCATAGATAGATATGTACATATATATATGCTTACAAATATATATTTTACCGAAACCACCACCCTTGTTCGTTAGGTCGGAACAATTTTTTATTCTCATGAGAAAAGATTTGCTAAGTTCAACTAATCTGCCATCTTGTAAATGTGATGCAATCTCTTCGACTTCGCTCTCATTCAAACCACCATGCATTTCAAGTTTTCCGTCCATTTCACTGACTTCTGCAATAATATATGATATCGATAAAAATTATTACTACAAATATTTTGGATTAATGTTTATTTCTCTTAAATGGATTTCTTTACATTAAGCATACACTCGATTCAGTTTTCGAACCTGTTTTATTAGAACTAATGACATTATCAAATGATTTCAAGACAACTTTAACTTGATATGTTATTTTACGCAAATTAAGATACAGTACAGCTCACGCAAAACCAACAAAATCCGCGGCTATGCCGCGGACACACTCTTTTGTTTTCGAAATTACTCGGCATCCACAACGAGTATTCCCTCGGCATCATGCCGAGGCACTCCGCGATAATTCGCGGAGTTACGCCGCGTCTGTTTCTGCCTCGGCATATATCCGCGGCATCACGCCGCGTCTTTACACGCGGCGATTTGCCGAACAAAATACATATGTTTACATCTGCGTGATTGTGTAAACCTTTGGTCAGCTTCTCTGCATACGAAACTTGATACATAATGATTTTGTAGGTCATTATAACCATATCAATGAACCTTACACAGTTTAATCCCGAACATGATCTCGGAAACAAGATTTGCTTTAAACATCGAAAATAACATATTGAGCATCATAAGATTTGCGAAAATCCATATGAGAACCAAACAACTATACATATAGAAAATAAATATAAATACTGTTGACAATTTTAATAAAAACTTATATTCGTTTATATTTAAAAATGATAACTTTCACTTCGTCCCGATTTTCAGAAATGGCCATGTACATGTTGCATCTAAATATAAATTCAATAAACGAAATTATCGGGCAATATATTGAAACATTAAACTCGGCATAAATGTGACTACCAAAATAATGTTGCGACGCCAAACAGTATCATTATTGTGACAATTAAATACACGTGTTAATCTGCTGTTCTCTTAGAAATTGCGCGAAAATAAAGATGACTTGTGTAATATCACGTTATCTGCCTGAAAAGCGTGAGCATTTTCATTGTAATCTAAATAAATCCGTGCAAATAACAAGTTATACAAGCGTATGCGAATGCAAAAGGAAATGCAGTGAGAACCCCGCCTTAAAATATCGAATTTTATACTGAAACATTAGGCGGTTAATCATTTGATTTGTCGGCATTTTTTTATACTGAAACATTAGGCTGTTAATCTTTTGATTTGTCGGCATTTTGTTTCATTTCGGACTCCAGGCAGTTTTCAGATCATAATCTCAGTGCTTTATTACCCGAACTCGTTAGTTTCTGGACACGTGTGCTACTGAAAATAACCACCGGTTATGGCCCAAACAAGCACAAAGTGTCTAGTCTCCCGTGTGTTTTATCCCTAAATGTTAGATAAGCACGTGCACTATTAACTATTATGTTGGTCAGTACAAAAGGCCTTCTTAAAACCGCCGACTGCGTCTTTGTTTTATTGCGTCATCAAGCACCGATAAACCAATATCCCGTGTATTACAAAAACACACACTTTAGATAAGCACGTGTCGTCTGTCAAAACCATAATTTATCAGTAAACATATCGAAGTAATTCTCGTATATGATCTCGGAAACGGGACTTGCTTTAAACATTTACCATTACGATATTTTTTTTTCATAAGATTTTCTTCAAAAAACAAATGAGACCCAATCAAACATACACAGACAAAACAAAATATAAATAATTATGACAAATTGAATGGAAAAAAAACGTTGGTATATTTTCGAAAAATCGCTTTTCCTTTCTCCCAATTTTCAGAAAATGACTTATACATGTTGCATAAAATCTAAATATAGATGACGCTGTTTATTGGTCGTTGTAAAAGAATATTAACTTCACACGGCACTTTGTGTGCAATCAGATACAATACAGTAATTGTTGCAATATTGAACGAACTAAAATATGAAAATGATACAGCGTTTTTGACTTTTATTTTATTTAGGAAATGTTGTCTGCGCTACGAAGTTTTGTGTACCAATAAATTCACCCACGCATATTTTCGCGCGCTTTTTGTTTTAGACAAACACTGGACACGAAAATATCATGGGCTTATACATGTATTTGTTTGTGTTACCCTTTTCCCGATTGGACACCTATTTCATCAAATCTTTAATTAGAAACATATGCCGAAATTCCTTTGATATTTTAGAAAAATGTTGGATGTCTGTGTTATTAAATGAGTTTTCTTGAGCACTTTTCTCGTCAGTATTAATCAAAATTTGCATTTGAAAATGGAATATACGGGATAAGCGGGTAATGGATAGAGACGGAAAAAATCGCATGTATGTGGTAATTGAGAATGACAGTCATAAACGCATGTATCGGGGAAACGATTCAAACGATAGACTTGGGATTATACGCATCTATCAGGGAAAGGGTTAAGAAACAGTTAATAAAGATAATTTGGACATTTGGATAATTTGGACAGATAATGCAAAACCTTGTATTATGTAGTGAATTGTTTCGCAACGTAGTAACGCTCCATGTAATAAATTTTATTATGCGAAACTCCATTTCTATCCCGAGGTACATGTACATTGTAAATTATAATTAATACGATTGTCCGCCGAATGACTCGACATCATCAACAAATTCCTCGGCATCATGCCGAGGCGTGTCGCGGAGACGAGATGCGGAGTGCCTCGGCGGACAGACGCGGCTACTCGGCGACCAGATAGTCGATTCCGAGTCGACTCCGCGAACACAAGATGGCGTCTGACTCCGCGGATCGCGGAATATGTTTGTTTTGCGTGAGCTGTACTGTAAGCACACTCAGACTATAACGTTACTTATAAAGTTTATTTTTATATAATGCTATTATTTCAGAAAGCAGCTCACTACCCCATTTGTTAACCAAGATTCGTTTCATTCATCTGGTTAGAGTTATATGAATAATTACTACAAAAGTCAACTTTGTCAATAACATTTTTATTACAATTTTTAAATATGTTACAAAACGTTAACACAATTTGATATTTTATTGTTGAACCATACAATATATCAAAGGAACAATACAAAAAGATAAATGGAATTTATATGCCAAATGGCGGAATATAATTTACACCAGACTAGCACTAGAGTAAATAACACCTCAGCTATAGACTAGCACTACAACTGAGGCATGTCTCTGAGGCATGTCGCGGAGGCGACCGGAAGTACTGCCCTAAAGGTAACCCCCAACCCAGTTGCACTATTAATTTAGCTTCTCGTTTATACAATCACCGCCACCAGATAATGCACCGTATTCTATGCTATTTTGCAAGAGCTCCGAAACGTGCTCACATTTATTTATGCAATTCCTATTTCAACGAACACCTGACGTGGTTGACCGCGAAAGCGACTGACCTCTAGACCTTGAACGTTTGGCTGGCGATATATATTTGACAGACCAGAATGCCCCCTATTGCCCGGAGAACATGACGTGAAGGGGTGACTGCCACCGCAGTTGACACACACGTGTTCAAATTTACAACTATGACCAAATCGACATGAACTTTTGAGAAAATCCCGACAAAAGTACCGTCCCGTTTTCATTTGTGCGACACCCGTTTCTCTGAATGACATGCATCTTAGCCACAAATCCTGATTGTGCGCCGACCATGAAGAAGGAATGACCGCCTGTCTAGACCGAAACTGATGGTCATATTCCCTCCAAGACATTCCTCCCTGCCGTGCTGCACACTCTATTATTGTAAAGAAATAGTGTAACATTTCGTGAAGCCTCTGAGGTTGAGCAGATAAATATATATCCATGAAAATTATAAATGCATCTGACCAACGTTCGATTGAACTAATAACATCTATGCACTCCTTTGGACGGCTTTCTAACGACCCATTATTCAAAACGAAAACAGATCCCCCGTTTGTGTAGTCCGCTAGCTCAACTGGTCCCTTAAGCAATAATGCAAGATTTATGTATTCTCCACGACAAATACGCTGTTTAAGCGACGCAGGCACGTGGATTGAAACCTCATCATAAGCTTGTCAAGGCAATATAGAAATGCTCTGAAAGTTATTCATTCGAGACAGACATAAATTATCGTTTGCATTGTACGTCGCCTCGTGCTCAACCACGTTGTGACCACGTGGTTGACCATCGGCTGTGCTAAAAATGGAGCAAAAATCAATTATCTCACCATTTCCGGCGCTCTTGTCTGCGCGTAGACGCTTTGCAGGTGGCGCTGCTGCGGGTGCCGCCTCTGGTTCTGGCCCAGGAACCGGGGTTGGTGCCTGATCTCGTACTGGCGCCGTTTCCGCCGCAGCCCTTCTACGCCGTCTGGCCATTGGTTCCACCGCCGCTGCCGGATTGACCGCCGCTCGCATCTCCCGTTCCCCTGTTCGTTCCCGTCCCGCTATGGCCTTTCTTGTCCGTCTCCGCACGCCTTTGCCTCTACCCGAAATTGTAGATATATGAATGTGTATACACAAGTTGTTTCAGCGACAGCTATTTCGAAAAAAATGAGAAGGCGTGGTGCTCTGGTTTATATACCTATGAGTGACGTAAGAAAGTCACTGAGTGACGTCGGAAGGTCACTATTAATCGATTTCGTCATGGATTATTATCATCTGCTAGAATCTTATAAAAGCACGAGATTTAAACCTTTCTTTACCGAAGACATATATTCGCTACTTCAAATAAATGAAATTAATTTTTTATATAAATTAATTTTTATTACTAGAATAAATATATGCTGGATTGAAACAACACCTTCTAGACAATGTATGGTATTCACTTTTGCAAAATACGTCTTGGAAAAGCCAACAGCCATGATAAACAACAGGTACGGCATATTACCATTTGTTTTTAACAAAACAAGTTGCTAGTTCATAAGTATTTAAAACAGTTTAATTATTTGAAATTTTAACTAGAAAAGACCGAAGGCCATAACAGAGCCAAAATTTGTCGCACTTAATTTCCTAAATAATCATCTACACCTGAAAGTCAGTCAGCTACGAAAGTTTGAGCACTCTCCGCTAGGCAGTCAGGGGAGTGGACACACACTGTTGGGACTCTATTTTCCATTTTTGAACAAGATGTGTTTGTGAAACACAATGTCCCCCTATATATGACCTTGACCTTGTGAAGGATGACCTTGACCTTGTGAAGGATGACCTTGACCTTTCACCACTCAAAATGTGCAGCTCCATGAGATTCACATGCATGCCAAATATCAAGTTGCTATCTTCAATATTGCAAAAGTATTCATAAAATAAGCGATTTGGGCCACATATATTTGACCTCTGACCTTGAAGGATGACCTTGACCTTGACCTTTCAACACTCAAAATGTGCAGCTCTATAAGATACACATGCATGCCAAATATCAAGTTGCTATGATCAATATTGCAAAAGTATTCATAAAATAAGCGATTTGGGCCACATATATTTGACCTCTGACCTTGAAGGATGACCTTGACCTTTCACCGCTCAAAATGTGCAGCTCCATAAGATACACATGCATGCCAAATATCAAGTTGCTATCTTCAATATTGCAAAAGTATTCATAAAATGAGCGATTTTGGCCACATATATTTGACCTCTGACCTTGAAGGATTACCTTGACCTTGACCTTTCACCACTCAAAATGTGCAGCTTCATAAGATACACATGCATGCCAAATATGAAGTTGCTATCTTCAATATAGCAAAAGTTATTGCAAAATGTTAAAGTTGGCGCAAACAGACCAACAGACCAACAGACAGACCAACAGACAGACAGACAGGGCAAAAACAATATGTCCCCCACTACTATAGTGGGGGACATAAAAATAAACAAGAGTCATAATTCTGCAAAGCACGACCCAGCAGATCTGCCGTTTTTACGATCAATTACACATTAAGTATGTTCAATAGTGAAGGTTTGAGCTAGACCTACCCAGTAGATATATTGAAGTTGAAAACACAGACTTTGGGGCGAGTTGACCGACGTGTAATACCGTCCCTTCAGTGTTGGCAAAAACAACAGTCGATTATAAGAATAAATATTATGAATTATTACCTATAATAACTGTAAATATGTCATTTTGCATTAAATTTAATTGAATAACAACCAAAAGTTGTTTAATGACCAAACAATCGCAGAAAAGTCGTCAATGTCACCTTAACCTGAGATCTCCTGATGAAAATATCATAAAGGGTCGTCTTTCGTGCAAGTCCATTAACCAGCATATTATTGCGTATGCTGATATTAGTTTTCTAGATATTGAGCCAAACCCAATCGATTATACAAGCCCTAGTGACCTTGCATGATCGTAGGTGAAAGCATTCACAAGATACAATGAAAGAATAATTTTCTTGATACAAGCTTATTTGCCCTTCACCTTTGGCCTGTTGACTTCAAAATTAAAATGCGCTTTCCGTTCCTCCCATCTATATATACCAATGTGCATGTTCGCAGGTCAAACAATTCTCAAATTTAGAAACCGTTACGAATGTTCTGTTAAAAGACACAATGACGTTGAGCTTTTATCATTCCCATTGCCGTCTAAACATCACAAAACGAAGGCAAGTTGGCTCAATATCGTTCTTAATTCGTGTTATCAGCAAGTGAACACATACAAGAGGTTGTTTGTATCCACGTGAACATGGCTTGATTGATTAAGGTTGCATAAAGCAGCGTATTCGATCAGGTCATTTCCGTTTTAATCTTTATTGATTCCGCCGGCGAAGTTTCTTAACGTAAAATGAATGTTTTCTGAAAATTGAATGAGCAACTTATAACAAGAATATGATAATAACTGGACAGTAATAAAAGAGAACATCTTCCTCGTGGATTTCTGCCGTTGTCAATGCATGACTTTAAGAAAGGTTAAACTGTTGATGATGACCAACCTGGGTCAGGTGTCAAACGATGCCCTAGAGGTTAATCAAATAGGTTCTCAGCTGAGTGAACTATTAAATTTCTCGGATGAAGAGTGCCCCAAATGAACAACTCCACATTTCATCGAAAACGGCATGTGAATGAATATTTAGATGGGTTTGTACAATTAGGTCCGAAGAAATTAAAAATACCTACAATGTCCAGTTTTAAAATTTCACATGGGAACTTTCCAAATTGTAAGTTTTTTTATTGCGCTAATTTTCCTAATTGGACTGAAACAGATACTTTTCTCAATTAGATTTAAAAATCGCTGGACCGGATGACGTCAACAAGAGTGCCAAACTGTCCCAAATACGTTGAAGGTTTTGGACAACTTGATAACTTAACCTTAGAACAGTTGAAAACTACTTCAATTAGAGAGCGGACACCATGCTAAATGCTTGAAATGCACTAAGTGACCTATTGAAATAGTCTTTCACCCGGCATGACCCATATTTAAACTTGAACTAGATATCATCTAGCCACAACTGTTGACCAAACTTGGTGAAGATTGGACGAAACCTACTTCAATTAGAGAGCGGCCAATATTTAAAATTGATCTAGATATCATTTTGACTCAACTTCTGACCAAATTTGGCGAAAATCCGATGAAAACTACTTCAATTAGAGAGTAGACACCATGTTAAATGCTTGAAATGCACTAAGTGACCTAGTGAAATAGTCTTTGACCCGGCATGACCGATATTTGAATTTGAACTAGATATCATCTAGACACAACTTTTGACCAAATTTGGTGAAGATCGGATTAAACCTACTTCAATTAGAGAGCGGGCATCATGCTAAATCCTTGAAATGCACTAAATGACCCCATTACCTATTTTTTGACCCGGCATGACCCATATTTGAACTTGTCCTAGATATCATCTAGACACAACTTCTGACCAAAATTGGTGAAAATCGAATGAAAACAACTTCAATTAGAGAGCGGACACCATGCTTTTTGCTCGAAATATACTAAGTGACCTCGTGACCTAGTCTTTAACCCGGCATGGCCCATATTTAAAATTTATCTAGATATCATTTTGACTCAACTTCTGACCAACTTTGGTGAAGATCGGATGAAAACTACTTCAATTAGAGAGCGGACATCAATGCTTTTTGCTTGAAATGCACTAAGTGACCTAGTGAAATAGTCTTTGACCCGGCATGACCCATATTTGAACTTGACCTAGATATCCTCTAGACACAACTTTTGACCAAATTTGGTAAAGATCGGATGAAACCTACTTCAATTAGAGAGCGGGCACCATGCTTAATCCTTGAAATGCACTAAGTGACCCCATTACCTATTTTGTGACCCGGCATGGCCTATATTTGAACTTGTCCTAGATATCATCTAGACACAACTTCTGACCAAAATTGGTGAAAATCGAATGAAAATTACTGCAATTAGAGAGCGGACACCATGCTTTTTGCTTGAAATGCACTGAGTGACCTCGTGACCTAGTTTTTCACCAAGCATGACCCATATTTGAACTTGACCTAGATATCTTTTAGATATCTTTTAGACACAACTTCTGACCAAATTTGGTGAAGATCGAATTAAAACTACTGCGAACACCATGCTAAATGCACTAAAAGACCACGTGACCTAGTTTTTTACCCGGCATGACCCATTTTCGAACGTGACCTAGATATTGTCTAGATATTGTCTAGATACAACTTCTGACCAAGGTTGGTGAAGATCGGATGAAAACTTTTTTAATTAGACAGCGGACACTTCTGTGGACGCCGCCCTCCCGCCCGCCAAGGGTGATCTTATAATACGTCCCGTTTCGAACGGGTGTGTTCATAAAATCAAATCAATTATATCATTCCGATTCTCTGTCGCAATATTATTTGAATCCTGAATTCGAAAGTAAGAACATAATTATTTTTCCGTAATGTTTATATATATACTAACTGTTAACTGTGGTTTATCTTGGAAAACCTACTAATATATGGGTAGAAACAATGACGACAAAAAAAAAATTCATTTCACACGCTATATATATCGTTATTGTTTTAGCGTTGTTCATACCCATATTAGATAAAGTTTTTGCCAATGTTATTGAGATCCGGATAACATCATGTATACCCATTATGTCTTATTGGAAAACGAAAGTAGGAATAAAAACAACTATTTTGATTATATTCATTCCTTAAAATGTAGATAATAGTTTAAAAACAAATAAGAACATGTTCTTCCTTGCTATAATTGTTTAGCCTTGTACCTGTTGGTACTTGTCACAAGCCAGTTGATAGTTGCTCATTATATTGCTAGGCGGGTCCATACAATAACCGAAAAGCACCGAAAAGCACCGAATAGCACCGAAAAGCACCGAAAAGCACTCAATTTCTCTCTATATATATGCAATATATCGTTTTTAGTGTGTGTTAACGAGTTTAATTGGTAATAAATGGTTATATGATTGTATGTTTATACTACATTGTGCCCAAAATGGTAAATATCGGCAATTACCGACCGAAAAGTACTTCATGTGAAGACTGAAAAGCACTCAATTTCTCGCTATATATATGAATATTTGCGTTTCTATTATGTGTAAACGAATTAAATTAGTTATAAATGGTTATATTTCATGCATAGTTATACTACCTTGGGTTTATTATGAGGTATTAATGCCCAAAATTGGATTAATATCGGCAATATACCGACCGAAAAGCACTTCATGTGAAGACCGAAAAGCACTCAAGTTCTTGCTATATATATAATATTTGCGTTCCTATTGTGTGTAAACGGTTTAAATTAGTTATAAATGGTTATATTTCATGCATATTTATACTACCTTGTGTTTATTATGAGGTATTAATGCCCAAAATTGGATTAATATCGGCAATATACCGACCGAAAAGCACTTCATGTGAAGACCGAAAAGCACTCAATTTCTCGCTATATATAATATTTGCGTTCCTATTGTGTGTAAACGGTTTAAATTAGTTATAAATGGTTATATTTCATGCATATTTATACTACCTTGTGTTTACAATGAGGTATTAATGCCCAAAATTGGATAAATATCGGCAATATACCGACCGAAAAGCACTTCATGTGAAGATCGAAAAGCACCCAATTTCTCGCTATATATATGAATATTTGCGTTTCTATTGTGTGTAAACGGATTAAATTAGTTATAAATGGTTATATTTCATGCATATTTATACTACCTTGTGTTTATTATGAGGTATTAATGTCCAATATTGGATTAATATCGGCAATATACCGACCGAAAAGCACTTCATGTGAAGACCGAAAAGCACTCAACTTCTCGCTATATATATATATAATATTTGCGTTCCTATTGTGTGTAAACGGTTTAAATTAGTTATAAATGGTTATATTTCATGCATATTTATACTACCTTGTGTTTATAATGAGGTATTAATGTCCAAAATTGGATAAATATCGGCAATATACCGACCGAAAAGCACTAAATGTGAAGACCGAAAAGCACTCCCGCGACAGCAGAGAATCACCGAAAAGCACTCAAGTTCTCTATATATACATGAAAGTTAACTATAAGGGCCGATTTTAATGGATTGAAAAGATGTACATATTTATTTAGTCAATAATGACTTCATTAAATAAAAAGTTTAAATATAAAGCTCATTACTATTTTTGGTGGCCACCGAAAAGCACTCCCGCGACAGCACAGAATCACCGAAAAGCACTCAATTTCTCTATATATAAACGATACTAAGCTGTAAGTGCCGTTTATAATGGATTGAAAAGATGTACATATTTATTTAGTCAATAATGACATCGTTAAATATTGATTTAAGTTTAAAGATAAAGCACAAGCACTCAATTTCTCTCTATATTTAATATAATCAATGATGACTTCGTTAAATATTTATTTAAGTTTAAAAATAAAGCACTATATATATATGAGGCGCGTTCTGAGAAAAGTGGGCTTAATGCATGTGCGTAAAGTGTCGTCACTGATTAGCCTGTGCAGTCCGCACTGCTAATCAGGGACGACACTTTTCGCCCAAACGTGATTTTCGGTGAGGAGTGACTTCCTTGAAACTAAAAATACTATAAAAGCGGAAAGTGTCGTCCCTGATTAGCCTGTGCGGACTGCGTCATTTGAATTTATGTCAGCTAATAATTATGTAGATGTCTGGTTTCGATTTTGTGAGGGCTATACTGTAGCCTGATGATCACAATGTGATATCGTAATTCTCACAGAAATCTATTCCAGAAATTTGGTAGTCAGAAAATGAGTCATACATTGTTTTGAATTTTATTTTCGGCATGATCACTACGTGAAAAGAGGGTGTCCCGAAGAGTTGACTAAATTTCTACAGCTAACATTAAATCAAGCGCGTAAACTTCTCAAAAAACGATATTCCCGTATTTCCGTTCACATTTTAAAAATGTTTGTATTAATGGGTTACTAACGCTCGATTGGTCATTGTCGGCTCGGGTACTACCTACATGTACCCGGTCGATATTAGACTCCATCCCAGTTGTATTCCCGCCCAAAATCCGATGTCGTAAAACGCGCTAACGATTATCTTAAACAAACTTCTGTTAAGAAAAACTGTATCAACATGATTTTTGAGTATGAGTTACTTAAGAGTACCCGGGGTACATGTAAGTTTTACCCGAGCCGACAATGACCAAATCGAGCGTTACTAACAGTAAAATACCCAACAGCGGTATAATGTTATAGATTTATTTTGGCATTAACATTAATTCAAAACATTTTTAGTTCATAATGTTATTCACGTTAAATAAATACATCAGTTCTTCTTTTCATTTGCATCAAATTAAAGGTTAAAGTCCGATTGTTTTTAAAAAACTGCTATTTTATGAATATATCAAGCATGTACACTTAACAATAATGATGTTTTAAAATTTTGTGGAGTGCGCGTGCCATTGAACGTTGAGTTAAGCAAGGTTGCGAATTAAATTACACATAATTAAAAACTTATTTATTGTAGGATACCGATTACACGGAGCTTGATTACGCTGCGAACTAGAACTCTGCCGCAATGTATCACCAATGAAAGATGTAACATTAATTCAAGCACGTATACTTAACAAAAAAAAAGATATTTCTTTATTTCCGTTATCAGTTTAAAAATGATGGTATTAAGGTGTTACTAAACAGTAAAATACCCAACAGCGATCGGGATTAATGCACTTGACCGCTAGATGAATAATTTTATACAACTATTCTGGGCAAATTTATATTTTCAAAACATTTTTAGTTGGTGTTGTTATTCACTTTCAATAAATACATCAGTTCTTTTTATCAACCAAATTCCTGTTGTGTGCTACTGTTTCTTATCAGAATTATATATATTACAATACACCATCAGCGGCCGAGCGCAGAATTGGCCGCTTTAAAAAAATGTGGAATGCATCATATTGAATGTCAAATTCCGAGTGAATTAGAAAAAACTGTTATTTTATATAAATAAATCAAGCACGTACACTTTAAAAAAAAGATATTTCTTTATTTAATGTAGAATTTTGCAAAATTAACGAGATTTATATATAACAATGTTATTTAACTTCTTTCTGGTTGAGTAAAAAAACAACACAAAACAACATGTATAAGATATAATATTTGTATAAAAAAGAAAAAAATAATGATGCACATGATATTTTATAATTTTGTTAAGTGCGCGTGCCATTGAACGTTGAGTTACGGGGGAGATGCGTATTAAATTACACATAATTAAAAGCTGATACTATTCTGTCAGCTTGATTTATAAATCATATTCCATCACGCCAATATATCCATTGTTTCATGAAATTGTAACGCCATCAGACCCGAATGAATACACCATTTATTCCAAGCAGGTAAATAACAAATACTATAATAAAACAGGGGAAGTCTACACTGTGTATTAGCAACCTGCTGTGATGATCTTATCAGTTCAATACACAGGAACTTGGCTACTGTACTGGAATTGGATTTACAGCCAAAATAACTGTTTTCATTTCAGTTTACACTGTGTATTAGCAACCTGCTGTGGTGATCTTATGTTATCATCTCAATACACAGGAACATGGCTACTGTACTGGAAATATCGGATTTACAGCCAAAATAACTTTCATTTATTGCTGAAGTGGTGTGCACTCACAATTGATCCACCTCACCGTTGCACTTTTTTTATTTCACTAATTAATTTACTGAGTCGGCGCTAATAAAGTGTGAAGGTGGAAATTAAGAAATAAGATCTATTTTCGCATGACACTGAATACACATGATTCATGGATAAAATATCAATAAGACACATTTGAATATTTCATTTCTCCAAAAAAAAATTAGCACGTAGTCACATATATATAAGATAGATTAAAGACCAGAAAACAATGTAAGTAAGACACATTTGCATCTTTCATATCTTAAAAAAACAACATGTGAATCTAAAGCAATACATTTATTACTGGCACTAGCTATTCTAAAAGTCGACGGACAACATAAGTTCAAAGAAGGAACCACAATTAAATAAAATCAATTTTCGAATGATACTGATTGTATAGCAAGTAGTCACATATTAATTCTAGCTTGTATTAGAGTAAATAATTTTGTTAATTAAGTTCAAATTAATCTGTTCTTTAGAGATTAAAAGGGTTTAAAGACGGCGCTAATAAAGTGTGAATGTGCCCGTGCCTTTGAACGTTGAGTTAAGCGAGAGGTGCGAATGCAATTACACATAATTAAAAACAGATACTATTGTGCCAGCACGTTGAGTGAATACTGCATAAGCGAGAGGTGTGAATTAAATCTTACAAACTGATATTATTATGTCAGCTTGAATTGTGCTGACATCTTTAACTCAACAGTATCAACTAATATAAATAAGAACAGCACAATCTAACTGGCAGAAGTAGCGGATCCGTGGTCTAGTGGTAACACACTGGCTTCACAATCCAGAGATCGCTGGTTCGATCCCCCGCTGCACCTAACTTACTAACTCGTCTTTCGCATGAGACGTTAAACCGAGGTGCAGTGTACTAGGTGCTATACACCGGGCACTAAAAGACCCAGGGTCACCTCTGGAACGGGGTGTCTCCTGTATCTTGCACTATCCCCCGTAACCAACTAACACGTCTTTCTGGGGGCGATGGCCATATGGGAGACAATCCCGGTGCACTCGATAAAAAAACAAAAACAAAATAACTGGCAGAATATTTTTCTACAATGGCTAAAGTAGTATTGTTCGGCGATAGTTACATCAAACGTCTATGTTTCTTTTGCGACGAGAGAAAAGGACTACACATGCCTTATAATGTAAAATGGTACAGCCAAGGCGGGTTGAGAACGGACAGAATGAACACAGATCTGTACGGCAAGATGTTAAAGGAAAAAGGGGACATCGTCATCGTAGCTGTTGGCGGTAATGACATTACCCCTACATCACAACCCAAAGAGATTGTGAGAAGAATCACCGAAATCGTTAATGACATATCACGAAATGGATGTGAGCACGTGTACATCACAGAAATACTGACACGTGGAAATTTCTCAAAATGTCCGGGCTTGCAGAAAATAGTCTTCGACAGACAGAGAATCAAAATAAACAAGTGCCTAGCCAAAACATTTAAGAACAATTTACTAAAATTTCCTGAACGAATCTGCACTAAAACTAAGATTAGATTCACATCGTACATCGAATAATTAATTGAGCACATGTAATTCAACAAAACTGTACATTAATTCACACGAGCCGCACTGTTCGGACATGAATGAAAGGCGCCGATCATAACACAAATTCTCGTAATATATCAGGAATATAATTAATTGAAGGTGCGAAAATCTATTTCCAAACTGCTTTGTGCTGATTAAAGAAGCGTACCGGCATTTCGTTCACAAGTTGTTAATGATGACTTCAGACCTTAAAATTAAGTTTTAATATGAACAGACGTAGACATAAATAAATATGTACATCTTTTCAATCCATTTAAATCGGCCCTTACAGTTAACTTTTATGTAAATATAGAGAACTTCGGTGATTCTCTGCTGTCGCGGGAGTGCTTTTGGGTCGGTATATTGCCGATATTTATCCAATTTTGGGCATTAATACCTCATAATAAACACAAGGTAGTATAAATATGCATGAAATATGACCATTTATAACTAATTTAAACCGTTTGCACAAAATAGGAACGCAAATATTATATATATATAGCGAGAAATTGAGTGCTTTTCGGTCTTCACATGAAGTGCTTTTCGGTCGGTATATTGCCGATATTTATCCAATTTTGGGCATTAATACCTCATAATGAACACCAGGTAGTATAAATATGCATGAAATATAACCAATTTATAACTAATTTAAACCGTTTACACACAATAGAAACGCAAATATTATATAGATAGCGAGAAATTGAGTGCTTTTCGGTCTTCACATGAAGTGCTTTTCGGTCGGTATATTGCCGATATTTATCCAATTTTGGGCATTACTACCTCATTATAAACACAAGGTATTATAACTATGCATAAAATATGACCCTTTATAACTAATTTAAACCGTTTACACAAAATAGAAACGCAAATATTATATAGATAGCGAGAAATTGAGTGCTTTTCGGTCTTCACATGAAGTGCTTTTCGGTCGGTATATTGCCGATATTTATCCAATTTTGGGCATTAATACCTCATAATGAACACAAGGTAGTATAAATATGCATGAAATATAACCATTTATAACTAATTTAAACCGTTTACACACAATAGAAACGCAAATATTATATAGATAGCGAGAAATTGAGTGCTTTTCGGTCTTCACATGAAGTGCTTTTCGGTCGGTATATTGCCGATATTTATCCAATTTTGGGCATTAATACCTCATTATAAACACAAGGTAGTATAAATATGCATAAAATATAACCATTTATAACTAATTTAATCCGTTTACACACAATAGAAACGCAAATATTCATATATATAGCGAGAAATTGAGTGCTTTTCAGTCTTCACATGAAGTGCTTTTCGGTCGGTATATTGCCGATATTTACCATTTTGGACACAAAGTAGTATAAACATACAATCATATAACCATTTATTACTAATTAAACTCGTTAACACACACTAAAAACGATATATTGCATATATATAGAGAGAAATTGAGTGCTTTTCGGTGCTTTTCGGTGCTATTCGGTGCTTTTCGGTGCTTTTCGGTTATTGTATGGACCGTTGCTAGGCCGTTACCCCACCCATTCCGTTATACAAAGCGTAACGTAAACAAACGCTCGTTATTAAATTAAAATGCTTATTATTAAAATAACTTGTTATTCACAATATGCATAAACATCATATTTATGTATTTCAACCGATGTCTATTGTTTAACTTACGTTTTTGTCATTGTATTTGTATAATATTGTTGTTAACGCTTGCATCTCAATCATTCATTAAATCCGCCATTTCATTTGTAGATATTTTTACTTTAACGGTCGTCACGTGTCATGACGTCACCGCCAAAAAATGTATAAATAGCGGTTTCAAAAATAAACAAGTTTCAGTTTGGAATATTGATTTGAAAAGTTAACATCTGGTCAAGATAAATTATTTAACGAAAAAACATAATACTATAAACTAACTACAGAATAAGATGCAGGTGCGGATATTTTATTATTGTTTGTATACGATATTTTGATATATGATTGCATATGATATTTTATGAAAATATGCTTTTGTTGTAATATAATTGATAAGGAAACTGAAAATGAAAGTAAAAGTACATAAACTTTTTTAACCTTTGTTTTCTGTGTTATACGGCATAACAATATTATCGTATGAAATTACATTTTTGGATTATGGTCTGTAAAATAATGTTATTTTCCATTGAAAAATGACTTACTTCTATAGTCAAGTAGTATTTACCGGATAGCTAAGGACTCTGAGTCTCATGTCAACGTATAAACCACGCATTTACCTGATAAACTTTTATACCACGAAAGACAAATGTCTTGCCTCTTGAAACGTGTAAGCGGTTTTGAATTTCAACCACATATTTATGTTTATCGTGCGAATGTTGTTCGTTATGGGAGAAACGGTGTGAAGTGTGAGGGGTTGTCTCAAGCCGTCTTCAAATAGGTCATAGCGCAGTAAATCTTACCCAGTGAAAACATAGCGGTATTAAATAAATTATATTTCATAGTAATCAACATTGTTTATATTAAAGTAAAGTAAATGTACTGGTAAATGTATATCACATCGTAATCAATATGTATTATCCTGAATCGTTTTAGGTGTAATGGGAAAGTTATACAATAAATACATTTTATACAAGAATACGATTTGGGATAGCATCGAGGTTTAATACAGAAAACTTTTTGACAAACTATAAGGAATCACCGAGATTCATTCATTAGGTTCATATTTAAACACATCGTATATCAAACAACAAAAGAATGTTGAAGAATGTGACAAGGGTAGAAAAAAACACATGTTCACGGATGCACATTTATTTATTAATACATTATTTTATCAAATACACCATGGCGTAAATAAGTATTTACTCAAACAAACGGGTGACAACACATTTAGCAAGAGTCTCATAAACTAAATACAATTAATGAATTCAAAGGACGGTACGCAATCAAACGGTGCGTTTTTATATTGTGGAATAATAGGTATGGAAGCACATTAAAAGTATCATTTGAAACTCATGAAACATTTTAGCTTAGCATGTATGCCCTATATCATATGTTACTGTGGCAATTATTTTGTCTTCAATAGTTTTGCATTGGATACAGCTTAGCCATTACTATATTTTGCATTTCCCATCTTGCTCTTAGAAATATATGTGAAATAATTGTGCAATTAGTTACTGTAAGAAATTAATATAATATAATGACTATAAATACTAGATAAGAATTAAATGACTCAATATATTGACCATGATTCCACATGCCAATTCTTTTGAATTGCATATCTGACTTTGAGAACATCGTTGGGAAATATAAAACAACATCACGCAGCCATTAATTATAAAAAATAAAAATAAAATCCTATAAATCATCAAACAATAATTTTAAGGTCCCAATTAAATCTAACATATTTTCAGTATGAACTATCTTCCACTAATTATTTTAAAACTAGTGTTCAATATCACATAACAATTATACATGAAGAAAGTCTCGAATAGGTTTTAGTTAAGTAAGAGTAATCGTATACGTGCGTGTGTTTAAAATAAGCATGTAGGCACCACACCTCATTCTTAAATCAATATACACTATATAAGACAAATTTACATCTCGCTACGTACCTGTCAATCATACTTTTATCTAAATATCGACCAATCAGCGATCGATAAATATGGGAGCCTGATTATATCGATTTATTTCTGAAAAAGCTGAGTGTCGAGGTTCCCATAATTTTCAACGATTGTGTTTTTTTCCTCTAAAAACGTAAATAAAAAATAGAATAACGAAGTCAATTCGGTTAATGTAACTCAGACAACCGGTATCCATAACAAAACAATGATTTCCAGGCAATGGATGCATACTATTTCTAAAGCCGAAACGTTATATAAGTTATTAACTAATAACAAACATATATATAATTATCAAGTAGGACCCAGTTGTTCGAAACCTAGGTAAATTTTAACCCTGGGATAAATGTCGGATAAATTTAACCCAGGGTTATTTTATTTTTTTTTGGGGGGGGGGGGGGTAAGTGTTGTTGCATCATTTTGGTTAAATTTATCCAGCGTTTTGTCTGGATAAATTTAACCCTGGTCTAAAGGTTGGTTAAAATTTATCCATGTAAACAAACAAAATTGCCGAATTTTATATGTATCGGAATGCACGCAAGAATCGACAACATTCTTTCAATGTTGATTTGAATGATGAAGAAATGCGCAGTCGTTATAGATTTTCAAATGAAAATATTGATAGAATTTGTGACTTAATAGGCGGAAACATCGAAAGATCGACACAGCGTTCAAACGCACTTTCTGTCAAACTACAGGTTTTAATTACATTACCTACCTGGCGACCGGAAATTTTACGATAAAGGTACTGTTTCCAGAGTGGTAAAGTCCGTTGTCAGCCAGTTGTGTTCCCTCAAAAACCGGTTTATCACATTTCCAACGACAGCTGAAGTTGTACGCAGGGAACAAAACGCATTTTACAATATGCATGGTTTTCCCTGCCTTATAGGGTGCATTCACGGCACACATGTCCGCATACTGTCTCCAGGCTCCTCTGCTGGGAGAGACTATGTTAACCGGAAAAACTTCCATAGCATCAATGTGCAAGTGACATGTGACAGCCGAGGTAAGAATCTGGGACAACTTTGTTCAACACATCTATAAATAGAATGTGAGGCCCGTCCACAAAGTCTGTGATTACTTTCCCTTATAACGTGACATCGTTGACACATGTTTTTTAAGTGGGCAATGCTATTCGATTTACACCGTTCATTTTTATAAAAATTCCTCTTGTTGCTGTATTTAATCTCCAACCCATGCAACGATCGACGTTTAAACTGATAAATGAATAAATTTAACAAATATACACAAATAGTTAGCACACATAAGAGCGATTTTCATTGACTTCAATATCTTCTATACTGTTTACATACCATGCTCGCTTTTACGTTTACAAATGCCAGTTTCGACAGTTTCGAAATAATTCGTTTTCTTTACACTCATGATCGCATGAAAGGTTTATGATACACGTTTTCATTCGCAATTTTTTTACAAATTACGACAAATGTAAAGTACAATACAATACAATACAACAAATACATAGTTGTTTGATTTATTTATAATCATATAAAAGATTGGATATAACGGATAAAAAATTAACGTTTTAAAACTATTATTTTATCTTTTCCCCAGAATATGCTGTCCTATTTATAGCTGCAGATGTTCAAATGATTGATTTTAAACGGCCGAGAAACACTAGCGCATGTGTTGGTTTCTGCTATATTTAAGGTCTTATCACCAGCATCAATGCAGCATGGCCGGGAGCTGCACACGATGCCCATGTCTTCAGAAGTTCAGCGATAGGAACGAACTTAGATCGGCATCACCGAAGTACGCGTGTAAACCCTTCATTTCACCCACTGTATACATAGAACTACGCTGACGTCTCTAGCTCGTAGCATGTGATTGTTAAAAAGCGATACTCGGTTTTGGGGACTGTTTCACCAATACATATATACCAATTTGCAGGTTTGGAAAATGGTGTTCTTCTTGGTGACAGTGGGTATCCCTGTCGCACGTTCCTGCTGACACCGTATCTAAACGCTACTAACGCTGCCCAAGAACGGTACAATGACAGTCACAGCAAGACACAATGCTGCATTGAGCGCCTCTTTGGTGTTAGAAGAGACGCTTTCATAGCCTTCACGCTGAGGTATGGGCGATTTGTAGTTTACTGTATGCTTACATATTTTATTCAATACACATAATGGTACTGACGTTGACAACACCGTGTCCAGGGGTGGACACAGGATTTCTGGTTAAGAGGGGGGTGGGGGGTGTGGGGCTGGACATTGAAAGATTTGTTGAAGGTCCACGATTTTAGTGATTTTGAAGGCTTTGACAACAACTTCTCGAGCATGTCACGCCCAATATACTGTCATCAAAGTACCTTTTTATTATGCCAAACAAGTGCATAGTTTATAGTTTTGGGGGTCCAGGGGTGCGAAGCCCCGCCCCCCCCCCCCCCCGGAAGCTTCACGACTTTAGTGATTTTGAAGGCTTAGACAAGTTTAAATGGATGATTTAGATCTTATGTAGTGTGAAACTTCAAATGAATTGACTTTACTTCGGCGATTTAAGGGGGGGGGCATACGCCGCGTCCGCCCCCCCTGGATCCGCCTATGGTGTCATTGGTACAAAGGCGACGGAACCGTAGCTGTTATTTTTTTTATTCCTGTATGCACCGGGATTATTATGACTCCGGCTAGCGTAGTAGTTTGTGTACGCGCTTCATACATTAACTATCCCAGTTCGGCCCCCCGTTTCTGGCGCAAATGAGTTTTGCTGGTGGTCATACATTTTTTATACGTAACATAGGTTGAAAGTGCTGATTTAATATTAAAATTATATCTTATATGTAGAGACGTTATCTCAGGCTCACATAAACTAACTATATACTCATAAGTTATATTTCCTTTATGTGCAGAATGTGTGATGATGTATTGCTTCAAGTTTTAGTGGAAAACCATATTTTCAAAATGTTCAAAACGTATACTAGTCAATCGCCATTATCAATCATATTTTTGTTACATTCATCCAGATAAGACTGAAGCCAGAGAAATGCAGCAATGTGATTATAGCGTGTGCTGTTCTTCACAATCTTGCCAAACTGTGGGGTGAGCCGGAAGTACTTCCCGAGGACGAATTGCGTTACGTGGAAACCCCGGCATACATCTGACACCAGGATGGTCGTGGTATACGAGACCATATCGCGAATAACTATTTTGCTCGCTGAAATGTGCACATGCATAGAAAGCAAACATGAGAAAAAGGAAAAACAAGGGACAAAATTGTCACAAAACCAGGTTTTCATTGTGAAAAAAAAATCTGATAAAGGGAGAAAACTCAAACTGAACTTTTGAAATGAATAAACAAAATTAACCCCCTTTGTAATTTTGTTTTTAAAAAAAATCTATTTTTAGTCGTGGCGACCTTGACATTGGAGATATTGACGTGATTCTTTCGTGCGACACACCGTCCCATGATGGTGAACAAATGTGCCAACTGATTTTAAAATCTCACAATAAATGACATAGTTATGGCCAGGAAAAGCTCATTTATGGCCATTTTTGACCTTTGAACTCAAAGTGTGACCTTAACCTTGGAGATATCGACGTAATTATTTCGCGTGACACACCGTCCAATGATGGTGAACAAATGTGCCAAATGATTTTAAAATCTGACAATGAACGACATGGTTATGGCCCGGACAAGCTTGTTCCGCCCGCCCGCCAGCCAGCCAGGCAGCCAGCCCGCCAGCCAGCCCGCCCGCATTCGCCAATCTTATAACCAGTTTTTTCCTTCGGAAAACCTGGTTAAAAATAAAGTGGCATTATCATATATTTATAACCAAAAAGTTGAACAGTTACCCATGTGTGTGACAGTGGTTATTTAACATATTTTGCACATAAAAAGAATTAACCGTCGCATAATGCATACTAGTTCATTAAAAGCGAACTATTGTTCATTTTCCATCATCTTTCTGGTCTGCGCTAGTGCATTAGTCATGTTGCGGTAGAACTCCCCCTGGTCTTTCACCATTTCCATCTTCGCTGTAATCAGTTTCATTTTTGGCCTGGGGCGAAGCCCCTAGGCCAATGTACTCATAACCGTTTTTTGAGATGAGCTGACTTGGCTGGCTGCCAAAACAACCACGAATGAATGAATTTGGAAAAGTCCGATTTACCACTTGGCGGTCATTCATGCGCTATCAAAGAAGAGGGACCTATACAAACAAATAGGTCCCTGCAAAGAAATTCTCAATAACCCGCATTGTGAATACAGAACATCACTATATAACATGACAGTGTCATAAAACGCGTAAAAAATATTATTGAAGCAAAATTGCTAAGCATTGGGTACGGCATAGTTTTTTATTATTGTTTGCATATTCTTGCGAGAATAAGTTCCTCACTTGACGGTCTAGGCCGAAAATATATAAGTGTCTACGGAGACAGTAAGAAGAATTGTTTCTGATACATTTTTTAAGGTATTAGCACTCTAATGAATTCGTGCTCCTTCCTTCGTACATATCCGTCAATCCGAACGTTATCCGGGAATGTGCAGAAAACTACGAATATTCTATAAATACGCTAGAAATACTAAATGTAGGATCCGCTAAATACAAAGACAACAAATATGGCCGACATTGTACTTGACAGATTGGTTGTTTAAAGAAAAAGCAATTTGCTATATACTATATTGAAAGAGAACGATTAATAAAAGTGTTATTATTGTTCATATTAATGTGACTGGAGTTAATGATAAACATCAACTAATGCATGGCAGTGTTGATATTTATGAAAAAAAAACGATTCCTGGAAATACGATGTCAAACGGTTGAAAATTTTGACCACTGTGAAGAATAACGTTTAGAACCCGTGTCACTTACTACATTTTATATTGTTGGTGAGAAGTAAAAGGGGATAAAGTGGATAAAGTGGATTTATGCTTGTGTGATGACTGTAGCCATGTGAACGGGTTATCGTACGGCAAAACCCATCACGTAAAGAAGAGTCTTCAACTTTTCAAAAAAGCCTTGTTTTGCTATCAACACAAAGCTCGGAACAGGAAGGTACATAGATTTTTTTCAAGTATAACAGTTTCATTATTCATAATTGGATTAAAGTAGATTTTGTAGGAAAAGTGCACCCTGTCAGTGATTTTTACCACATAATCAGGCTCATATTTGCTTTCATTTTGAAAAAGAAAACGTGCCTTGTAAGGAAAAAGTGGGATGATTGAACTTTACCGGTATGCAACACTTAACATCAAACAGCGTACCCTAACCCTTAACAACTAACACATAACAACTAACGCAACACCTTATATTCATATTTATCCTATATATTTCCTTAGTATCGGGGGCTACCTCCCCCAAACCCCCGCTTTGTCGATAGTGGTAAACAACTGCGTACCGGTAAAGTTCAATCTAGCAGAAAAAGTTGTGTTGTAAATGCATGGAAATCAAGGACAGGTTATTTGAATTTTATGACCGAGTATTGATGTTTTCCTCAAACAAACAACAAAAAAGTATATTATGTCCCAAATACAAAAATTACTATTCTAAAAATGATACACTTTTTGTGTGATCATCTATATATGTACATTCTTCATCCAAATGTTAATACCAAATACATGTATTATCCCTACTGATTATGTGGTGTTTACACTTACTTATTAATCCAGTTTAAAGGGGTTTATCATATAAAATACTAGTAATGACATGCTATGTCGTGAATGTCTGAATAAATAAAAACGATGACGCATATCATAATGGATCATTTCACAGTTCTCATGAAACACTAATATCAGTTCTTACTCCTATACAAGAGCTTGTGTATTTGACATCAGTATATAATTATTTTGTTAAATAACTTGAAGAAAATGTTGTCAATTTATAGAAACAACTTTGAGAAGGCTTATTGAAGCCAAATTAATAAGAAAAGACCAAATATTTTTATTTTAATAAATACAAATGGTTAAAATTATTCATACACAATTAGCAATTGTGCATAATTTTGTTCGACTGAAACTACCGGTAATTGATGATCTTATGAACCTGTCTGAATATAACTACATGTACTAGTCAAATATCAACTTCAACATTTCAGTGATACATTGTATGCTGATTACCTGTGCAGGAGGAAAATGAAACCAGACAGATTATGGACTCAAATTCAACCCGTAAAAAAGCTAGGAACTTGCAGTCACTGAGTGTTCTTGTTTACAGTCATGTGTTCAATGCTGCCACAACATAAATATTATAGCTGGCTCTGGAGTCGACCTTATGTGATGAATGTGTGATGATGTATTGCATCAAGTTTTAGTGGAAAACCATATTTTCAAAATGTTCAAAACGTATACTAGTCAATCGCCATTATCAATCGTATTTATGTTACATTCATCCAGATAAGACTGAAGCCAGAGAAATGCAGCAATGTGATTATAGCGTGTGCTGTCCTTCACAATTTTGCCAAACTGTGGGGTGAGCCGGAAGTACTTCCCGAGGACGAATTGCGTTACGTGGAAACCCCGGCATACATCTGACACCAGGATGGTCGTGGTATACGAGACCATATCGCGAATAACTATTTTGCTCGCTGAAATGTGCACATGCATAGAAAGCAAACATGAGAAAAAGGAAAAACAAGGGACAAAATTGTCACAAAACCAGGTTTTCATTGTGAAAAACAAAATCTGATAAAGGGAGAAAACTCAAACTGAACTTTTGAAATGAATAAACAAAATTAACCCCCTTTGTAAGTTTGTTTTAAGAAAAAAATCTATTTTTAGTCGTGGCGACCTAGACATTGGAGATATTGACGTGATTCTTTGGTGCGACACACCGTCCCATGATGGTGAACAAATGTGCCAAATGATTTTAAAATCTCACAATGAATGACATAGTTATGGCCAGGAAAAGCTCATTTATGACCATTTTTGACCTTTGAACTCAAAGTATGACCTTGACCTTGGAGATATCGACGTAATTATTTCGCGTGACACACCGTCCAATGATGGTGAACAAATGTGCCAAATGATTTTAAAATCTGACAATGAACGACATGGTTATGGCCCGGACAAGCTTGTTCCGCCCGCCCGCCAGCCCGCCAGCCAGCCAGCCAGCCCGCCAGCCAGCCCACCCGCATTCGCCAATCTAATAACCAGTTTTTTCCTTCGGAAAATCTGGTTAAAAATAAAGTGGCATTATCATATATTTATAACCAAAAAGTTGAACAGTTACCCATGTGTGTGACAGTGGTTATTTAACATATTTTGCACATAAAAAGAATTAACCGTCGCATAATGCATACTAGTTCATTAAAAGCGAACTATTGTTCATTTTCCATCATCTTTCTGGTCTGCGCTAGTGCATTAGTCCTGTTGCGGTAGAACTCCCCCTGGTCTTTCACCATTTCCATCTTCGCTGTAATCAGTTTCATTTTTGGCCTGGGGCGAAGCCCCTAGGCCAATGTACTCATAACCGTTTTTTGAGATGAGCTGACTTGGCTGGCTGCCAAAACAACCACGAATGAATGAATTTGGAAAAGTCCGATTTACCACTTGGCGGTCATTCATGCGCTATCAAAGAAGAGGGACCTATACAAACAAATAGGTCCCTGCAAAGAAGTTCTCAATAACCCGCATTGTGAATACAGAACATCACTATATAACATGACAGTGTCATAAAACGCGTAAAAAATATTATTGAAGCAAAATTGCTAAGCATTGGGTACGGCATAGTTTTTTATTATTGTTTGCATATTCTTGCGAGAATAAGTTCCTCACTTGACGGTCTAGGCCGAAAATATACGAGTGTCTACGGAGACAGTAACAAGAATTGTTTCTGATACATTTTTAAAGGTATTAGCACTCTAATGAACTTCGTGCTCCTTCCTTCGTACATATCCGTCAATCCGAACGTTATCCGGGAATGTGCAGAAAACTACGAATATTCTATAAATACGCTAGAAATACTAAATGTAGGATCCGCTAAATACAAAGACAACAAATATGGCCGACATTGTACTTGACAGATTGGTTGTTTAAAGAAAAAGCAATTTGCTATATACTATATTGAAAGAGAACGATTAATAAAAGTGTTATTATTGTTCATATTAATGTGACTGGAGTTAATGATAAACATCAACTAATGCATGGCAGTGTTGATATTTATGAAAAAAAAAACGATTCCTGGAAATACGATGTCAAACGGTTGAAAATTTTGACCACTGTGAAGAATAACGTTTAGAACCCGTGTCACTTACTACATTTTATATTGTTGGTGAGAAGTAAAAGGGGATAAAGTGGATTTATGCTTGTGTGATGACTGTAGCCATGTGAACGGGTTATCGTACGGCAAATCCCATCACGTAAAGAAGAGTCTTCAACTTTTCAAAAAAGCCTTGTTTTGCTATCAACACAAAGCTTGGAACAGGAAGGTACATAGATTTTTTTCAAGTATAACAGTTTCATTATTCATAATTGGAGTAAAGTAGATTTTGTAGGAAAAGTGCACCCTGTCAGTGATTTTTACCACATAATCAGGCTCATATTTGCTTTCATTTTGAAAAAGAAAACGTGCCTTGTAAGGAAAAAGTGGGATGATTGAACTTTACCGGTATGCAACACTTAACATCAAACAGCGTACCCTAACCCTTAACAACTAACACATAACAACTAACGCAACATCTTATATTCATATTTATCCTATATATTTCCTTAGTATCGGGGGCTACCTCCCCCAAACCCCCGCTTTGTCGATAGTGGTAAACAACTGCGTACCGGTAAAGTTCAATCTAGCAGAAAAAGTTGTGTTGTAAATGCATGGAAATCAAGGACAGGTTATTTGAATTTTATGACCGAGTATTGATGTTTTCCTCAAACAAACAACAAAAAAGTATATTATGTCCCAAATACAAAAATTACTATTCTGAAAATGATACACTTTTGTGTGATCATCTATATATGTACATTCTTCATCCAAATGTTAATACCAAATACATGTATTATCCCTACTGATTATGTGGTGTTTACACTTACTTATTAATCCAGTTTAAAGGGGTTTATCATATAAAATACTAGTAATGACATGCTATGTCGTGAATGTCTGAATAAATAAAAACGATGACGCATATCATAATGGATCATTTCACAGTTCTCATGAAACACTAATATCAGATCTTACTCCTATTCAAGTGCTTGTGTATTTGACATCTGTATATAATTATTTTGTTAAATAACTTGAAGAAAATGTTGTCCATTTATAGAAACAACTTTGAGAAGGCTTATTGAAGCCAAATTTATAAGAAAAGACCAAATATTTTTATTTTAATAAATACAAATGGTTAAAATTATTCATACACAATTAGCAATTGTGCATAATTTTGTTCGACTGAAACTACCGGTAATTGATGATCTTATGAACCTGTCTGAATATAACTACATGTACTAGTCAAATATCAACTTCAACATTTCAGTGATACATTGTATGCTGATTACCTGTGCAGGAGGAAAATGAAACCAGACAGATTATGGACTCAAATTCAACCCGTAAAAAAGCTAGGAACTTGCAGTCACTGAGTGTTCTTGTTTACAGTCATGTGTTCAATGCTGCCACAACATAAATATTATAGCTGGCTCTGGACTCGACCTTATGCATCTTAAAATGATCTTTGAACGCGATGGTCTCAAGAACATTTTTATAATGAATAACTTTGACGGTCAGCCCAGGGTCACCAACGCCAAGCGTCTTTTGGAGACACTTATTCCAACCTGTCAAAGTTCTTCAAAGAACTACCATGACAATCGTGTATTTGTTTTGTTTGTCATAATAAGTTTTATGTTTAATATCACTAGTATCACTAGTCATTGATACATTGATAAATCTATTTTCCTTTAAACGTGTTTGATTGAATAATTATATGTGCCTTGTTACTTAATTATTAATGTTCTTATTTCCCTGTAACATTTTCAAGTCTTATTTATAGAAGAACGCATTTCACGTGCAATTTCCAACAAGGTTAGCAAATCTTACTGCACTGACTAGGTTCCATCTCACACATGATATATGAGATGTATGTATGTTTATATGTTTATGGGTTTATTATAGGCTTTTCCTCTTTTTTATCTTTTTATAATAATTTTTGAACATTTAGCTCATCTTAATGCTCACATATAAAAATCTCAAATTCAGTATGGCGTTTCTGGAAAAGGGGGGTAGCCTTGATTGTAAAGCCGGAACTTTTCGTTTTCACTGGTGACCCCCATTTTTAGCTTATTATTATAAAGCAATGTCTTTGCCATAAACTACTAGGTTCGGTATAGTTTTTTGTTCGTTTGTAAGTTTTTCATTGTTTGCAAAGTATTTTATATTGTTTTCATTGTGTTCAACATGCTCTGCCCGTACACGAAGTATTATGCCATCAAATTGTAGTTTTCAACTATGTTCCTATTTTTGGAGTGAGTATAAAGATTTCCATTATATGTATCTCTAATTATGCGTTAAGAACAAAATTGAAATCACCTCCAACTGAAATGTTTTTATTTTAGTTATTTATTTTATTGGAATGTAATGTTTCATAAAATTTGGATTCATCTATATTCAGGCCGTAAACGTTTATTAATGTTAATTGTGTTTCGTGTATTATTATCCCCCGCCAGAGGCGGAGGGATATTGTTTTGGCGTTGTCCGTCCGTCCAGCTATCCGTCCGGCACTTTTGTGTCCGGAGCCATATCTTGGAAGTGCTTTGGCGGATTTCATTGAAACTTGGTATGAGTATATATATGCATAAGAGGATGATGCACACCAATGGCATTGTACAACATCTGTTAATGAGAGTTATGGCCCTTTGTATCTTGAAAAAATGCTTTTTACTATAGGCACTTTTGTGTCCGGAGCCATATCTTGGAAGTGCTTTGGCGGATTTCATTGAAACTTAGTATGTGTATATACATAAGCATTACAGGATGATGCACGCCAAATGGAATCGTTCACCATCTGTTAAAACAGAGTTATGGCCCTTTGTGTCTTGAAAAAAATGCTTTTTACTATAGGCACTTTTGTGTCCCTAGCCATATCTTGGAAGTGCTTCGGCGGATTTCATTGAAACTTGGTATGAGTATAAATATGCATAAGAGGATGATGCACGCCAAATGGCATTGTATACCATCTATCTGTTAAAAACAGAGTTATGGCCCTTTGTATCTTGAAAAAATGCTTTTTACTATAGGTACTTTTGTGTCCGGAGCCATATCTTGGAAGTGCTTTGGCGGTTTTCATTGAAACTTAGTATGAGTATATATATGGATAAGAGAATGATGCACACCAAATGGCATTGTACACCATCTGTTAATAATGGAGTTATGGCCCTTTGTATCTTGAAAAAATGCATTTGTTTGCGTGTCGGCAGCTATATCTTGGAAGTGCTTTGGCGGATTTCATTGACACTTGGAATAAGTATATATATTGATAAGATAATAATGCACACCAAATGGCATTGTACATTATCTGTTAATAATGGAGTTATGGCCTTTTTTATCTTGAAAAAATGCTTTTTTGAGTGTCAAATATAACACTTTTGTGTCCAGCAGCATACTGGCGGGGGATATCAATTCAACGAATTTGCTTGTTATATCTATACTTGCTTGTCTGGCAATGATTATTTCTTTCAAGTTATCCACTGTTATTCCTGTATTACTTTTGATCAGTAAAGTGATGCCTTGTTTATTTGTATGTTGTCCGCTAAGATAAATATCTCCGTCCCATGCACTTTTCAATGTTTGTGCGCAGGTACGTGTGATGTGATTTTCCTGTAAAAGACTTTTTTCGTCTAACCATTTGAAAATTTAAGTGTGTTTGTCTTAGTTATTTAGCCCTTTTACATTTAGAGTACATATGTTAATATTCATACAAAAGGAGGAGAAATACATGCCACTTTTCTTGTTTCTAACATTTTAAAATTATTTTGTAGAGCTAGATTATTTATTGATACTAAATTATGCAAAATTATATTACGCTTTGACGTTAAAAACAATAACCTTCCATGTCGTTGACACATTCTGTTCATTAAATTGATCTACGTACTTGTTCATTTATTACAATGGTATTGGTAACTATGCCCTGCCTTCATTTAAATTGATCTCGATACCATTTTTTAAACATTTCATTATCATAAACACTTTGCTTTCCGCGTGGTAAGACCACCATTGTTAAATGAATGAATAATTTAGTGAATTAGTTAAATGTGTTTGAATATCGTTCCAAAATATTTTATAACACTTGTTAGTGATGCTATCAGATCCTGAACTTTTGCTATTTTGCATTTCTTTAAGAGCTAGTCCACATTCATATTCAGTTAGTAATCTGTCACATACTTCTTTTTCCTGTTCATTTAAAGCATGATGTGTTTTTTTTACAGAGGGTGTGATTTTCGACATTCTTTCGTTTATAGTGTTTCAAAAAAAGGCTTGTTCTATTATTTGCACAATAATCATATTCAGTTTGTAATCCTTCACATACTTGATATTCCTCTTCCTTTAAAGCATGATGTGTTATTATTTTACAGAGGTTGTTATTTTTGACATTCTTTCGTTTATAATGTTTCGAAAAATAGGCTTCTTCTATTAATTGACTTTTATTTGTTATGTCTTTGCCATTAACTACTAGTCTGTGTATAGTTTTGTGTTTGCTTCTACGTTTTAAAATGTGTGCACAGTATTTTGTATTGTTTTCATTGTGTTCAACGTGATGTGCCTGGCTCGAAGTATTATGCCATTGAGGTGTGTGTGATAAATTCCTTCTATTATAATTTTTTTATGCCCCCCTTCGAAGAAGAGGGGGTATATTGCTTTGCTCATGTCGGTCTGTCGGTCGGTCGGTCCGTCCACCAGGTGGTTTCCGGAAGATAGCTCAAGAACGCTTTGGGCTAGGATCATGAAACTTCATAGGTACATTGATCATGACTCGCAGATGACCCCTATTGATTTTGAGGTCACTAGGTCAAAGGTCAAGGTCACAGGCGAAGGTCACAGTTACTGGAAATAGGCATTTTAAGGATTTAGCATGGTTCAAACAAGGGAAACAACTACCGTTTATGCATGTTCTCTTTATTACAGCATTCGCCCCCCCCCCCTTTAATTCATTTAAAATCTCATTTTACAGCAGAGATTCCAAATCTGACCTGTAAATGAGCCCCATATTTACTGCCAGTGCTAGGTTACCTTTTCCCATTTGATCATTCTTAAGTATTGGTATTGTAATGCTGCTGCTACTGCTACTGCTACTGCTGCTACTACTACTACTACTACCACTACTACTACTACTACTACTACTACTACTACTACTACTACTACTACTACTACTACTACTACTACTACTACTACTACTACTACTACTACTACCACCACCACCACCACCACCGTTCACACTGACAAAAAACGTATTCACACAATGGCTGCTACTACTACTACTACTACTACTACTACTACTACTACTACTACTACTACTACTACTACTACTACTACTACTACTACTACCACCACCACCACCACCACCGTTCACAATGACAAAAAACGTATTCACACAATGGCTGCTACTACAACTTATAGCCCATATAGGGGGGCATGCATGTTTTACAAACAGCCCTTGTTTTGTAAGAATTTCCTTCTTCAATGGAGGTGGTATAATTTGTGTTTCTTTTATGCATCTGTTTTTCATGCTTCAATGACTTATGGCTTCATTTTCAAGTTTGTGTGTTTCTTTTTTTTTAGCTTACCTGAGCACAATGTGCTCATGGTGAGCTTTTATGATCGCCTTTTGTGCGTCGTCTGTCGTGCAGCGTCAACATTTACCTTGTTAACACTTTAGAGGTCAAATTTATTGTCCAATCTGCATGAAACTTGGTCAGAACATGTGTCCCATTAATATCTTGGACGAGTTCGAAAATGCTTCTTGTTGTTGAAAAATCTGGGTGCCAGGGGGCGTGGCAGTTTTCCTAATATGGCTTTTGTAAAACCTTGTTAAGACTCTAGAAGTTACATTTTTTTCCAATCATCATGAAACTTGGTCGGAACATGTGTCCCAATACAATCTTTGACAAGTTCAAAAATGGTTCCGGTTGGAAGAAAAACATGGCCGCCAGGGGGCGGGGCAGTTTTCCTATTATGGCTATAGTAAAACTTGTTCACACTGTAGAAGTCAAATTCATTGTCCAATCTTCATGAAACTTAGTCAGAACATTTGTTCTTATGATATCTTGGACGAGTTCGAATATGGTTCCGGTTGGTTGAAAAACATAGCTGACAGGTGGCGTGGCAGTTTTTCCTTAAATGGCTACAGTAAAACCTTGTTAACACTCTAGAAGTCACATTTTTAGTCCGTCAGAACATGTTTCCCAATAAAATCTTAAACGAGTTCGAAAATGGTTCCAGTTGAATGAAAAAAATGGCCGCCAGTGGTCGTGGCAGATTTCCTTATATAGCTTTAGTGTATAGTAAAACCTTTTTAACACTCTAGAAGTCATATTTATTGTCCAATCTTCATGAAACTTAGTCAGAACATTTCTTCAGACCATATCTCGGATGAGTTTGAAAATGGTTTTGGTCTGTTGAAAAACATGGCTGCCAGGGGGCGGGCCAGTTTTTCTTACATGGCTATAGTAAAACCTTGTTATAACGCTAGAAGTCACATTTGTGGTCCAATGCCTATGAAACTTGGTCAGAATATTTGTACTAATGAAATCTGGGCTCAGATCGAAAATGGTTGATGTCCGTTTAAAAACATGGCCGCAAGGGGGCGTGGCATTTTTCCTTATATGGCTATTTAGTAATGTTCACACTAGAAGTCACACTAATTATCCAATCTTTATGAAACTTCATCAGAACATTTGTTCTAACAATAGCTTAGCTGAGTTTGAAAATGGTCATGATTCGTTGAAAAATATTGCCCCCGGGGGGGGGGGGGCAGTTGTCCATATATGGCTTAAGTGAAAACTTGTTGACGCTATATTAGCCTTATTTATTGGCCAATCTACATGAAACTTGGTCAAAACATTATTTTGTCCCAATAAAAACTTAGCGAAGATTGAAACTGGGTCATATGAGCTTAAAAACTAGGTCGCTAGGTCAAATATAAAAAAAACATGTTGAAAGTCACTTTTTTGGTCTAATCTTCATGAATCAGCTTGCATTTGTCCAGAATAGTCTAGTTCCTTTTGCTCTCAGGTGAGCGCCTTAGGGCCTAACGGCCCTCTTGTTTTAAATGACGTGCATCTTATTGTTGTGTTAAGTATCTTGCCTTTAATTATTTCCCATAAGGTGTTTGGATTTGCATCTTTGTTATCTTAAACTGTATTGGTTATTACCTGTTATATTTGTGTTTGATATTGTGTATCTTTTCAGAAGCTATTATTAACTTTTAAAGTACCTTGGGCCTCTTTCAGGTTGTATTTCATGCAGTTAAAGTTCAACTATCGAGTGATCAGTCATAAATCCTGGTTTTATGTTGCATGTGTCGATAATGTTGCAAATAGACTCGCATATTTAAAAATCTTATCTCCAAAATATTGCTGGTTTTGTGTTTGAGTGCCAGGTGAATTTTCTTTTATTATGATTAACTGTATGCCTTATGCCTATCAAATTGTAGTTTTCAATTATGTTATTCAAAATGTTCCTTTTTTTGGAGTGAGTATAAATATTTCCATTTCTTTTATCTCTAATAATGGGTTAAGAACATTATTGAAATCCTCTCCGACTATAATGTTCTTATCTTGGTTATTTATTATAACATTTGGATTCATCTATGTTCGGACCGTAAACGTTCATTAATGTTAATTGTTTTTCGTGTATTTTTATAGCTATACTTGCTTGTCTGCCAATCATTATTTCGTTCAAGTAATCCACTGTTATTCCTGTATGATTTTTACTCAGACAAGCGATGCCTTGTTTATTTTTACGTTGTCCGCTAAGATTAATATCTCCGTCCCAACCAGTTTTCAATGTTTTGCTAAGGTATGTTTTATGTGACTTTCCTGTATAAAAAAGACATATATTCCTTTTTTTTGTCTAACCATTTGAAACTTTTAGTGCATTTGTCTTTGTTATTTAGCCCTTGTACATTTACAGTACATATGTTTATACTCACACAAAAGGACGAGACTTGCATGATACCATTCTTGTTCCAAACATTTTAAAATCATTTTGTAGAGCTAGATTATTAGTTTATAGTTCATTATGTCAAGTTATATTAAGCTTTGATGTTAAAAACAATAACCTTCAATGTTCTACAGGTTGTTGATACATTGTGTTCATTAAATTGATCTCAGCACTAAGTTCTTGGTCATTTATTACGATGGTATTGGTAACTTTGCCCTGCCTTCAGATTGATCTCACTACCATTTTCAAACATTTCATTACCATTAGCACTTTCCTTTCAAAATGCCATCATTGTCATTATATTGACTGAAAATAGTCTACCAGTCACACATAACTTAATCAATATCTCCCTTTTTAGCTCGACTTTTAGAACAAAAAAAGAACTATTGTCATAGCCAGGTAGTCGGTGTTCGCGTTTGTTTAGTTGTCTGTAAATGTCAATTTCCGCAAAGACTATCAAAGATATCCTCTTCAAACTTACAATACTTGCTCAATTTCGCCTGTTAAGTCCATACTGACAAGGCTGGTTACCATGTGACCTATATTTATGGAATTATCTGCCCTTGTTTTGACTTAGTACATAGAAATATTGTCAAATTCTCAACAAAAAACTTAATTTTCTCAAACATTGTCCAACCTTTCAACTTAACAGTCTGCATACTTATATAATATGATGACATGCAACTTCTGACAAAAGCACATAACTTTATCCTTCATATTTTACTAGTTATTACCGACTTACAATTTCTCAAACACTATCGAAGCTTTCAACTTCGAAGTCGATGCACTTGTAGAATATCAACACCTTCATCTACTGACAACAGAAGACAACCATTCACCATTTTGTAAGAGTTATTCCCCTTTTCCGACTTCAATTGCTCAATCATTAAAAGCTTTCAACTTGAAATTCAACACTCTAGTAGAATGATTAAGTGATGACCAACTTCTATTGACATGAGGAAACTATTCCTCTTTTTGGATTTGAAACTTAGTCTGTGTCAAGCACTTGTATTCCAGCGTCCTGCACCCGTTGGCAGTGCTCTTGTCAACACTTGATACTGCTTGTCAAGAGTATAAATGAGAAGCTTGACATCCGATCAACACTTCAGTTAAAGAAACCTAGCCTTACATATGAATCTTCCTCTTCATCTCTTGAAAATGTTTGTCTGTAAAATACAACCATAAATCTAATATTTAATTTAAAATTTTTCATACATACATTGTTTTTATGCCCCGAAGGCAGGCATATGGTTTCTGAACTGTCTGTCCGAAAAATTATACTTTTGCCATAACTTCCATACTACAGAATAATTTTTTCACTCGATATTTGTACACAACTCTTCTTTGATCAACACCTTCCCACGGACATATTTCTTGATGACCTTGGCCGTTGAACTCAAAAGTCAAAGCACCCAATAACTTAACATTCACCATAACTTTGTGGTTCATGATTGGATTTACTTTATTTTCGTCCATAACTCCCCTTTGGACAAGACCTTCCCACTGACCTATTTTATGATGACCTTGACCATTGAATGACCTTAGCTTAAAGGTCGAAGTGTTTAAAACTAGATAGACATATTAAGCACGAGTAACATATTAAACCTTCAACTTCATAACATCAGCATACATGTACACTGTATCTGGCAGCAAAATATATAGCGTGGATCCGTTTACATTTACTTCAGTTTAGTCACTACACTTCTTTCCAAGCACCCTAAATCTAGCCCCAGGCCTTCAGCGCCTACGGCGCTTTGATTTCCTCATGCAGCCGCAACTTACTTACAAAGTACTGCTTCTGTAATGCCTTTAGGTCATCGCTCCTGTAAAATAAGTGCATTAAAAGAATCCTCAAACCCGATCGACTGTAATTTTTGTGCCGATAATATTTCATTTGGCCATTTGAATTTTATTTACAGCCAAAAACTAAATGTTTCAAAGCAATGTGTTAAAGTAAATTACTTTATTATAATTAAGATTGTGCCATTTCAGAATTATATGGAAATGTCGCCCTATCAACCCTTCATTTTTGGAGATGTTAGTGGAAACAAACAACATATTTTAAAGAATAAATATGTTGTTTTTTGCAGACATGTTCATATTAGTTTTTAGCCACAATAAGTTTTCTGCAGCAAGTATAATGATGTTATAGAAAGAGACACAATTCTGTCCTGCGGCGTAACTTGTTTTGACATATTTCGTCGAATTCGACTTTTAAATTAATTGGTAATCTCTATACCAGACAATTGGGCTGAATGCATCTGAATATTCTAATCATAAATACCTTTTCGATTTTTTCTTTTCTACTAATATTACTATTACTACTACTACTACTATTACTACTACAACTACTACTACTACTACTACTACTACTACTACTACTACTACTACTACTACTACTACTACTACTACTACTACTACTACAACTACTAATTCCACTACTACTACTACTACTACTTATACTAATACTACTAATTTAACTACTACTACTACTGTTACTACTGCTGCTGATGCTGCCGCTGCTACGGCTACTACTACTACTACTACTACTACTACTACTACTACTGCTACTACTTCTACTACTACTACTACTACTACTACTACTACTACTACTACTACTACTACTACTACTACTTCTACTACTTCTACTACTACTACTACTACTACTACTACTACTACTACTACTACTACTACTACTACTACTACTACTACTACTACTACTACTACTACTACTACTACTACTACTACTACTACTACTACTACTACTACTACTACTACTACTACTACTACTACTACTACTACTACTACTACTACTACTACTACTACTACTACTACTACTACTACTACTACTACTACTACTACTACTACTACTACTACTACTACTACTACTACTACTACTACTACTACTACTACTACTACTACTACTACTACTACTACTACTACTACTACTACTACTACTACTACTACTACTACTACTACTACTACTACTACTACTACTACTACTACTACTACTACTACTACTACTACTTCTACTACTACTACTACTACTACTACTACTACTACTACTACTACTACTACTACTTCTACTACTAGTACTATTTTTACTACTGCAACTGCCACCACTACTATTTCTACTAATATTGTACTACAACTTGCTAATAGGGGATCTTGAAAAGTAACATAACACTTTCCAAAATCATATTTAATCGACGCAAAAAAGTTTTACCGTATGTGGAGCTATCGAGCTCGTTCGTCCTGGTTCTGCTGTTGTCGGATGAGACCTGCGAAGTCTTCTGCACTTTTTCTTTCTCTGAAATACACAATAATTTAATAAAATGTAATTGAACAGCATTGCCAATAACACGAAGAAATCATATCAGGCATCCTTAGTAATCTAAGGTTTGTTGAACGCACAAACGGATGGGCAAGATGAATATTTTCATCCTCATTGATAGAGTTATCACCATATACTAGTATGTAATGCATACGACGACGACTTTAAATACGTTTGTTCTTTTTCGTGGGAAAATGCAGATTTGTGTCCTTGAAACTATGTTTTTTTAAAAATTTATTTCAAACTTACCCGTCATTTGATCAACGGATTCACAACTCATTGTATGAGACTTTTCAATCGCTGGAATAAACGATGACCGTGAAATATTAAACATCATACAATCAAGTGCTTTCAACAAGAAACGAACACATGCTAACATCGTCTACAGCAGAAGTTGATAAAAGGCAGTTTCAAAGACTGTTCTAGATTCGCATAAAAATAAAACAACGACACACAACATCATTTCAGCTGTAAATGCACATGGCTAGTTTAGAGATATATTTTCAGCATTCATTTAACACGGTCGAAAGAAAGCACGACGCGAGCTTAACCAGCATGTGCATGTTTGAATCGATATATACGCAGTTAATCTGGAGGTCAGTAATTGATACTTAATATGCGCTAATGTAGATTAAATAGAAGTTATTTTATTAAATTATAACCACTACACCTGTCTGTTCATTACACGCAATAAGTAATAATTTCAAAATAAACTTTATTTCCAGTGTTTTGTAGATAATGTGTTTTAATAAAGCCATCATATTTATATGATGATACTCACTTGTCTCTTTCAAGTTCCTTGTGACTGTATTTGACTTCGACTGCTCTAAAAAACAACAAAATGTAACATTCACTCTTCACAATTTTACAGGCCATTTCATGTTATTTAAATTAATGTCATAATGCATGAAATTGAATAGATGGTGATTTGTGGAAAAAAACACTTGCATATATTGCTTATTTAAATCAGAAAACAGAGCTTGCGACAATTGTGCGCATATGCAAGAACGACGAATCATTAATACCACAGTGACTATGAATATCTTATAAATGGAACAATATGATGATAAGATGATGAATAAGATGATACGCAAAGCAGACAAAGCAATAATCTGACCAAACACAAACAGTAACATAATAGAAAAATACCATCGACGGTGTGTTCGCCTGTTTGTTCCAGGATAAAGTCGAGGATACATTCCCCAGTTACCCCTGAAGAATCCAAAATTATTTTGTTAACCACACCAAGTTAATCAGACGAGCATGATTGCACGTACATTAAAACAGTAATAGTATTGTTCATTTTATTAGAAGTCTTTAAGTCTTAAACACACAATCATACAATGTAAATTAGCATTTTATACAAGAAATACTACAGTATTTGTATTCGTGCTAAAACCTGAAAAGTAGTAGGAAAATATGGCATATTGCTGCCTATGAGCCTTACCAGTCTGTGTATGGTTGAGCACTTCACCGTCCTGAAAGACTGGAAATAATATAAAAGAAAAATTATTTGATGCACTTAGATCTGTAACGACGTCTATTACAGGAATTTCAATTTAATTTAACAAAAACGTGGATACAGTTTACAGTTCTAATTGTAATTGACCATTAGACTACAGTTGAGTAAATAGGTAGTTTGAGACAACCCATACATTCTTGAGAAAGTGGGTCATCACGTGTCAGTTATTAACTATTACGCATTCATTTGGTT
The DNA here is from genome assembly GCF_020536995.1 of Dreissena polymorpha. Lineage (NCBI taxonomy): Eukaryota > Metazoa > Mollusca > Bivalvia > Myida > Dreissenidae > Dreissena > Dreissena polymorpha. Next base: position 21,239,265 of record NC_068360.1, read on the forward strand.
ACTTGGGCTGGATGGGTCATTGTCGGCTCGGGTACTACTCACATGTACCCCGGGTACACTTCAGTATACTTACATGTACCCCGGGTACGGTAAATACACTTAAATGTACCCGGGAATTTAAACGCTAAATCAGTCGTTGTCGGTTTAAAAAATGATGTGTATATTTATGTCAATTTCTATTTAATTGACTCTATATGATCGAAACTCATATTCAAAAAGCATTTTGATGAAGTTTTTAAAAAATAGAAGTTTGGTTTCGTAATGACAGTAATCGGTAGCGCGTTTTACGACATCGGATTTTGGGCGGAAATTTAACTCGGGTACAGTTTAATATCGGCCGGGTACGTTTTAGTATATTTACCGTACCCGGGGTACATGTAAGTATACTTAAATGTACCCGGGATACATGTAAGTAGTACCCGATCCGACAACGACCAATCGAGCGTTACTTCGCATCCATACGTAATAAAAAAACTCACTATTCTAAAATATAACACCAACAAACAGTACATTAATCTTATGAAGTACGTGAAATTTATTCAAAGTAAGTATGGCTACTTTCGATTCGTCGCCAAATCAGCGCGTATATTCCATGACATTGATTCGCCTTTCGAAAAAAAATCAGTTGTATTTTTTATCACGGATTAAAGAAAACATTATATTGACTACAAAATGTTTCATTTTCAAAAAACGTTGTAGAAAACTACAAAACTAACATTGAATAACATTATTGTACCAGAAAAAAATCGACTGTAGCTGCTGTTTTATTTACTTTTCACTTACACATGCGTTCGTCAAAACAGATAATCTGCTCCTCGAGGTTGGAAAATTCAAATTTCCACGGTTTCAAAAGTTGCGTCGTTAAAAACCCTGTTTGCTATGCCGTAACACTATTATGTGATGAATGTAGTCAGAGACGTAGATAACGTTATATATGTCCCTGATATAGTTAAGGGCGAGCAAAGTCCTAATGATAGGATCCAATCCAATCGTAAATATAACGTAGGTTTTGATGCGTTGGCGGGTATTTCGCGGGAACCTCAAATTTATTTTAGGTTACATTACAATAAAATATTTTTTATTCCTCCGTGGTCCCTAAAAAGTTTATTGTATCTTTTGGTTTATAAGAAATGTTTTGATCACACTCGTGCCTTTTTTGTTTATTTCCGACATCCTATGTGCGTCTGTAAAATATTAGTGCATTTAAATGGGGACAACGTTGAAAGATGAACGTTTGGGCTGCGTTAATTAAAGTGCGGTACTTTTGTCGAAATCTCACTGCCGAAACAATGTTAAAGTTTGATAACTTTTGCTTTATTGAAGATAGCAACTTCATATTTGGCATGCATGTGTATCTCACGGAGCTGCACATTTTGAGTAGTAAAAAGTCAAGGTCAATGTCATCCTTCAAGGTCAAATATCATTGTATTTTTCTTTCCTAAAACTTTAACCTTCTTTAAAGTTTGGTCAGAAGTTTTGAATATTGAAGGTAGCAACTTGATATTTGGCATGCATGTGTATCTCATGGAGCCGCACGTTTTGAGTGGTGAAAGGTCAAGGTCATCCTTCAAGGTCAAAGGTCAAATTTATGGCTTAAAAGCGGCGTAATAGGGGGCATTGTATTTCTTACAAACACATCTCTTGTTTAATGTTTGTAATGCCTTAAAATGATGTTTTAATTATATTCATTTTTGTTACATTTTTACGTGATCTTGTATCTTTACCTTGTGCATTGTGTTTTTATTTATTGTGTCAATATAAGATTGTGTCATATTGAAATGCTAATAAAAAGTGAGTATGCCGTATTTTGTCTAGTATTTTACAAATTGAAAGCTTTGAAAAATAGGCATATCCCACTAATCCCTCAAAACAAACAACTTGCACATTGTATCTACCAATTGCAGTTTCATTCCATCTATTAAAATTGCAATGTTATGTAATTTTAAAAGGATTATCAATAGGTCGGCATTGATTTAACAGCAAATAAGTGTGTCTCCACAGGCTAGCTCATTTGGAGACACATATACTATTTCAGTGTGAATTATCTGTTGAAAATCTTAAATAGATCCAACAGAAATGAATAATTTCCCCAAAAAAATTATATTGCTTGAAACGTTTTTTTTATCAATGTTTAACATGAAATACAAATAAAACATGAAGATAACACATGCATGATGCTTGAGATCATTTATTAGAAGATTCAAAAGAATTTGCATACCTTTTAATATAATATATCTAGTATAATGAATGGGATGACATTAAATGTAAATAATCGTGTAAAACAGTAAACAATCAGTGTAGTTCTAAACTATCAAAACAGTATCAAACAAAACAAAACTAAGACAATTGAACACAAGAACTTATATTTACATACTTACTTATTTCATGTATATATTACATAGACCTTCCACTTTAAATCCTGATACAAAGCATGAAGCTATCACAAAATTGATAAACGCATGGAACTTCCCTCAACCATATCTGAAAGAACTTCAGTAAGAGTGGCAAAAATGCTGCCAGCATCATCAACAACAGTAACATATCTACACTGTATACCAACGCCACCTCTCTTCTCACGTGGAGCAGGCCATGGTGGGAAACTTGGACATGGCTCGCCTGTCACAATTGCATAAATATTGCCACCAGAGTCCAAAATACTGCGAAAGCAGCTCGACAATATGCCGGGAACATGGCCTACAGGTAAGCCTGCAATATCTGACAGTTTTAAGTGCCTTTTTGCATATGTGTACATGTCATGCAAAGACATATTAAATTTAGAAATGTCAGTGATCCACACAAGACAAGCTAGCATTTTCATCCATCAGATTGGTAAACTCCCGGTCAACATTAAAGTAAGTGTCTTTAACAGGTGGTTTGATTTAAAAAACATGGTATCCCTTAATCACTGAATTGATAATTATGATTGTCGTTGATGGACTGGTGGTTGTGACTGTCCCGGGAAGCCTTGATGTTGATGGAGCAGAGGTTGACAGTCTGGTGGCGGCTACTGACCCGAGAAGCCTTGATGTTGATGGAGCAGTGGTTGACAGTCTGGTGGCGACTACTGACCCGAGAAGCCTTGATGTTGATGGAGCAGAGGTTGACAGTCTGGTGGCGGCTACTGACTCGAGAAGCCTTGATTTTGATGGAGCAGTTGCTGACAGTCTGGTGTCGGCTACTGACCCGAGAAGCCTTTATGTTGATGGAGCAGCGTTGGACGGACTGGTGACCGCTACCCAATAATAAGCCTCATCCCCGCCTACCTGAAACAGACACATACATATACTGTTAATAATCAAAAATTATAACTTTGTAAAATATAATTTAAACCCCAGCACTTAATTGTCAGCCGTGTTCAAGGACAGATCACTCAGGAATGTTTAATGATGAAAAGTGTCCTTTACATCTTGAATTCATGGTGACTGTAAATTTGAAGTTCAATTTAATCTTTGTAGATATGTGCACATGAACCATTTGTTTCAACGTTGAAATTCAAAAGCTGTTAAGATAATAAAGTTCACCATGTTGCCATCTAAACTATACACAATGCATAACACTAATAAACAGGTAAGTAGAGAAGCTTCAACTGTATAGAGAATAGCTGTTGACACGACCGTTAATCACGCGCGCCACCTCTTTTTTGCGATGCATGAATAAATGAGCCAATGCAACTTCCGAGGCGGCCCTCAGGCCCGGATGTTTTGAAATTTCATGGATAATTTTACAGGTTGATTAGATTTTACATGTTTTTTTTTCAACAAAATTCGCATTGTTTTTAAAATCGGGCAATGTAGTGCGATTCGGCGAAGATTGCACCATCTAAACAGACACATTCGCAACCCATTTAAAATAGTGAGTACCTTTATAAATTGTGGCATGGTGAAGTTTTATAAAGCATTTCGATGAGTTTCTCCAGTGTACAGAGAAAATGTCCATCCAATTAAGTCGCTAACGGCATCAAAAGATTGCGTACAACATACATTAGATGCTGCATGCACAACAATTATATTGACTTCTTGCCGACGTAGTAGATAATTTTGCATTTTTCCAAAAGAGATGTAGCCAATGCTTAGGAGGTGGCGCTAATGATAGGAGGTGGCGCCAATGCAGGATGTATCAATTAACAGTTGTATCACAATGACATTATCACATGACGTAGATTTGATAGATAAGTTTATTTGTTCTATTAAATTTATTTTTCAACGTACATACGAAGGCCCAAATCTTTCAGAACATAAACACAATCTATAATAAATAAGATGTAGTTTTGTAAATATATACATGATCAACTCAATTAAGAAGTCCCAAACATTAATGAAACGTATTGTACGATGTATACCAAAAATGTTTAATACTCAATAAAACCAATAACTGAATGTTCAACATTATCAAAATAATTAATCGATATATTTGTATTCAGTATGATCATTCACGAAATAAGTATAAGATAACACTACTTCTTGAAACTATGATTTGTGGCCGTTAATCCAAATGCTTAATTTACTAAAAGGCCAAGGTCAACGAGTCTCGAATCTGAATTAGTCTCATTTATGTTTTTTCCCCACTATCAACTCCAAAAAAATGAAGACAGCTCGGTCTTTTTTCCGTTAACATGTTTGTATATTACATGTTAAATGTTGTTATCTTACAAAGACGAACGTTTAAATCCATTAATACTTTATTAGAAAACTACTTTTTCTAATTAAAAACGCACGCGACGAAAATGTGCTGCAGTGGTCAACTTACAAAATATAATGTTTGTCCTGTAAACATGATAGAAACCATAGCATAAAATATTTCACTTTAAAATGTGCATTGGCGCCACCACCTAATCTGAGCGCCACCTCCTTGGCCTTGGCACCATCTCTTTTTGAAAAATGCTAATTTATGTATTAGATCGCCTAGAAGCCGATGTTTTTGTGCACGCATTAACTTGTACAGTTTCAAAGCAATCGTTTTATGTAATGAGCGATTTAATTGGCAGGGAATTTGTCATCACACAGGCAAAAGGCATCGATTTGCTTTTACGAATTGTACCATTACACAACTTATAAAGGTCCTCAAGTTTCCAAATGGGTTGTGATTGTATGTTTCTGTACATTTTTAGATGAATTGTTAATCGCTGAATCGCACTCCATTTGCCGATTTTTTTTAATTTGCGAACTATGTTGAAAAACATATTAAACCTAATCGCCCTGAAAAATGATCCGTTAAATTTCAAAACATCCAGGCCTGAGCGCCAGCTCGGAAGTTGCATTGGCTCATATATTAATGCATCTCAAAAAAGAGGTGGCACGCGTGATTAACGGCCGTGTGTTGAGTGACTTGAGATCTTGATGATCAGTAACTGGGATTTGGATTATTGCAACTAATATTTGGACAGGTATAAAACCCGGAAATATCCGGAAAACCCGAAAATCTTTTAGGTAAAACCCGGAAAGGTAAAAATGGTAAAAAATGCATTATTATTCGTCCGAAATTAATTATAATGGTACCGCTGTAAAGAAGAACCTCAACAGTTTCTAACCATGTAAAAATATTGTATGGCAGGGTCAGAGTCAGCCTGAAATCGCGGTCAAAGTCGGCCTGTTTTAACGGGTTTTTTACACACACAAATGCCTAAAGGAAAACCCGGAAAAGGTAAAAGTGGTTATAAAAACATTATTATTGATTCAATATTAATTATAATGGTACCTTTGTAAAGAGGATCCTCTAACGTTTCTAACGATGTAAATATATTGTTTGTCGGTATCAGATTCTGGCTTTGAATCGCGGCCAAAGTTGACCGATCGATTCTTAATCCGCTATTGCAATAATTCTTCATTACCTTTACGGGGATGCAAACTCTAAAAAACGAAACTATACTGAAATGGTCTTTTACAGGCAGAAAGACTACTAAATGAAGTTTAAATATATGCATAAACCATTTACTTACCAAGAAAAGCAAAATATTCGCTTCCAAAAGCAATAACTGCAACAAATAAACTGTATAATAACAGCCAAGACATTTATCTTTCAGAATATAACTATTTTATAGCAGTAAATGTGGAAATAGTTTTGTTCGAAACGGAATTTTCATGAAAAACTGTAAAATTTTCTAACTCGGATAAAGATGTGCACAACTATGTAGAGTATGTAAAGTATTTTTCTTAAAGTTCCCTGTGTTCTTGGTAACTTGACTGTACTGAATGCGATGTTTTTCGTTTGCGTCGTCTCGTTGTGTTAGGTTTAAATTTTAAATTATCACAGTAGGACTGGTCGGACCTAATTAAGAGTTTTAAAACACAATTACAATGGACAAAAACAACCAGGTAACTAAGCATAATCAAATAATAACATGAAGCACGGGATGATAGATTGCTTTTTGTATTGAATGATTTGTCATATGTTTTCGTGTCAAAGCTTGTTCACGTTGTTGTTTGTACCACAGGTGTAGATATATATATATATATATATATATATATATATATATAATATATATATATATTATATTGTTATATTGTTTCAATAATAAAGTAATGCATCCAAAAAAATCAGGGCCCTCAATCCATTTTAGGGGAAGCGGGTCGCTACCCTCATGAGTGTGAATTTTCACAGCGTTTCCTTATTTAGGGGATTGTTTTACTTTAGTTGCAATAATACCACTCCCAGCTATTGACCCTCGCTGGGAGTTGCAACTGACAACCCGATTTTCCATATTTTAATCGGAAATATTAGCTAGATAAACTATTTTCTGGCATAAATAAACACAAATAGATCGTAAATAAATCCATAATGCGCAAATTAAAACAACTAACATGATAAGTTATGCTCGCATAATAATAAATATTGATATTAATCCAAAGTTTCAAACACGTCAACGGTTCTTTTAAATGTATATGTTTTTGCAATGGACAAAGCCGAGTATTCAGAGTAATTCCGAATTCTAAAATACCCTATAAACTATCTCCGGAATCTTCGGCGAGATGGATCTCGTGTCTAATCTATCGTAATATACCGACTATCTCCGGAACATCCGTAAGATAGATCGAATCGTCAATTCAAAACTTCGGCTTTCGGCTTGATAACGGTTTTTGTATAAAGATTTGTTTTGAGTATTTCTCCACAATTCACTTGCAAATTGATATCGGTAATAACAGGTATTGTGTTTGTAACGATGCATTAGGTTGATTGAACTCGATTTGATAGACATACGTGAGACATAATTTTTTGAAAAAAATGGGTTAACAAGAAGAACTCTGAGCTGTACGTATTTACTTATAAAAGCTCAGAGCATTCAAGAAGAACTATATTTTACTTACTCTTTCATTATTACATTTGTACATGTTTGCACTATATTCATTTCTTTTTTCATAATTTAGTATGTTTGACAAGATTAAATTGAAATAGAATTGAGATATAAGAATCATGAGACACATCTTTCTATATAAAAAAATTAAATCAGGGGGAATTTTTCCCCCGAAAAGGGGAAAAAAGTATACTTTTCAGGTAGGGGACTGCAGCGGAAATTCGGCCGCAGATTTGATAGATTGATCAGGGCCCTGAAAATCAATCTTAAAACGAGTCATATGTTCCTAGCTTTAAGATCTAGCATCTTATAATTTTGTGTTTTCTAGCCGCAGGGATTTAAAGCTGATTAGATGGCTGTCGTATAGTGGATAGGGTGTCTGCTTACTGGCTTAGTCACTGGGAGGTCTCTGTATTGATCCCTTAAGTGGGAGCATTCTTTAGATAACCCTAAAGACACTATAAAGTACTGGTCCTACCCAGGAAACAGTTTGTTTCATCAAATGTCTCAATTCAACATAACAGCTTGCTAAATCAGTTGATTGTAGCATACACTGATTTAACATAATCAAAATAATGAAATGTCTCAAATCAATTTTGATTCACATGATTATTTTTTTAATTCAATAAGTTTTAGACTGTCAAATAACACACACTATGTACAGGGGGTTTCCTCGCTTCATTAGGAAAAGGCCCTAGTCTATGGATTTTGGGAAGAAATTGCTCATTTTGGGAAAAAATCTCGCTAAAATTACTGCTATGAGAACTGAAAAAGCTGCTGTAAGTTAGGATTTTGGGGAAAACTGCATGATTTTAAAGAAATTTTCAATTGGGAAGCGGCCTTAAATAGGCCTATGTTATATAAGGCTGAAAACACCTTCACTAAGTATTGAAAGCCATACCTGGAGCTTTCGTCCATGTACTACGGATTCCTCAGCAGAATGATTTCTACTGTTGGGATATGTTAACACTGCTAATTGTCTTCTTTTTTAGCTCGGCTGTTTTCGGAGAAAACTCCGAGGTATTGTCATAGCCTTTTCGTCGTCCGCCGTCCGGGCGTCGTGCTTAAACCTTTACATTGGCTCTAAAATTAAAGTGCTTCCACCTACAACTTTGAAACTTCATATGTACATGCACCTTGATGAGTTCTACACGCCACACCCATTTTTGGGTCACTAGCCGTAGGTCAAAGGTCAAGGTCACTGTGACCTCTAATATAAAACTTTAACTTTGCCTCTAACATCAAAGTGCTTCCACCTACAACTTTGAAACTTCATATGTAAATGCACTTTGATGACTTCTACATGCACCACCCATTTTTGGGTCACAAGGTCAAAGGTCAAGGTCACAGTAACCTCTAAAAACAATTGGGACAAGCTTTTGCAGCCGAGCGTGGCACCCGTTATGCGGTGCTCTTGTTTAATTATCAATGTATTATTCAGGGCCCTCTCTTGCCGCCAGGGGAAGCCACCCACAGCCGTCATGAGGGAGAATTTTAACGTCGATTACCTTTTATGAGGGATTTTTTTACTTAGTCTCTCATGACTTCATTTTTTTTTGTACATGTTTTCACTCTAATATTTTAATGTGATTTACATAGATATACATTTAATCAAAGGTTAGTAGCAACATACCAGCTGGCAACATATGTATAAAAGTAAAACAATTTTGTTTGGAGGGGGGAATTATTAGCTGAAATAGGGGAAAAAAGTATACTTTTTGCATTGGGGAAGCCGCCGATATTCGGCTGTAAAAAGTGCAAAACGAGGGCCCTGTTATTATGTGGAACAGAATGACAGCATACTTGTTTTGCACTAAAAATATTTCATAAAATAAAATACAGGTATCTTGCAGGGTTCTAATCTTCTTTCGCAAACTATCGTCGAATAGTTTAAATTGTTTCGCCACTAAAAAACTAGCCATTTTGTAGCAATTCATAAATCACAGTCTAAACTGCATACACTTAGTATGTAGCTGTATACCGGTAGTTACAATTTGAATGCAAATAAACATAATGTTATATCATCCATATTTTTTATTCAATCTTTCAAATAACTCATACAATAAAACATAGATTATTAGTTATCATATGAGCTTATTTAAATGTCAATCATTGTCTTTCTTGGCTAAGCCGCATGAAGCATGTAAATGATGTTAGTATATATATATTCAGTACCAGGGCTATAGATAACTTTTGGGGTATATTGGGTTTTTCACCCCTTGTTTTCACAACAATAAGGTTTTTGTAAATTCAATAGAGTTTCAGCAAAAATTGTTACCCTCTACTTTTGAGCTTAATTGGGTTTTTCACCCCCGGTTTTTTAACTCAGTAGGGTAATTGAGGGAATGACATATATAATATAATAACAATCTACTAAGGTTACTATAATATGTATATAAATGGAGTTCAAAAAGGTACCTGTACATAACAACAAACAATTACTGAATCTGAATTTCTGATCAAATATTATTCATTTTTTGCGTTGGATAAGGCCGAGTTCGTGAAAATCGCTGGACAAATGATGAAGTTATGTCTGTTCAAAGCGATGCACCCAGTTTTCGGGTCATTTTGAGTTGAATACCTTGAAAAGGAAAGTACAAATCTGACGGGTCTACGAATAATTACAATAATGCCCCAAAGATTGATTACCGCACGAAATACTGCCTTCTTTTCTTCATAGGACGGCATATAAACTATCCGGTACATTCTTTTACTGAAAATAAACAGTCTAAAAAATACGCCCGGTGTTCGTAAGAATTGCGTTTCATGACGCATTATTTTATTGGAATAACGTTTTTAATTTGTATTTGCGTTTTTATACACTTTTTTTAAAATTAATGACATCTTTGGTTATTTTAATTTTGTAATTGCGTAATTACGCAATAAATACGCTTGTTATCTATAGCCCTGCAGTACATATATAAAAAGGTATATGATATTGTGCGGAGATACAAAACACTTCACATCATTTATAATATTTGCACATAAAATAATAGTTACACAATAAGTAATACTAAAACACTGTCATCAACTTACAAGAATATTTACATATATGAAATTACAAAGTGATGTTATCTTTTGAAATACTGTGGAATTAATGAAGTAACATTTTATAATAAATTATTACCTTTTACAAAATTAACAATGCTGGTTTTGTTCTAGCGCATAAAACATTTATCATGGAACAACAAGTAACAACCAATGTATTCATTACACAATAGATAGGAAATCATATCAATGGCATAATGCATTAACTAAACAAGCTATTTGCTACTGTTAAGAATTACAATATATTACTAAAAATGATCACAGCAGGTACTTAGTGCTTTTACATACTTGTGGTAAGTTTTGTATTACTAGTTTGACATTTATTGGCAGACACTTGTCGATATACAGACTAAATTTGCATGGGAACCTTAATATTTCGTCAGCATAAGTGCCTTCAAATTGTTAATTTAACAACCCTTCGACAATGTTTGCACATCTGATCTTATAATGCCATAGCTTATTATTTTTTTAAAGATAGACATATACAGACTTTTCAAAGTTCTATAAAAGTTCACACATGTTCCATCCAAGTTAACCCACAAAACCAATAAATAAGATCACCACAGCTAATAACTGTAAGTATACACTACGCGACCCGTGATGTTTGCCTAATTCGCGGGGTCACGGTTCACAGTTTGATTTTTTTTTGTGGAAAATCACCTAGATTTCATGTGATTCGTCAATCCGCTGTCGCGCGAGTGCAAGATAATCTCCGCGGTGATTCCCCGAAATTTTGTGGTGATTCATTCGTTGCGATTCGCCATGATCGCAGTGGATATCGTCACATAGGTGATTCGCCAATTAATGCATATTAACCTAATCATATCGATAATTGTATACATACCACTTTTTTAATGTTCACATTTATCCGATAATCCAATATAATTACAACATCACTTACGAAAAAATCATCTTAAACATTTATGTCGATCAATATGTTAAAGCATTTCAAAAATACAACCATATGTCTATGCCATTTTTCAGAAGTGTAAAGAGTACAGTGCATTATGGGACACAGCTTTCATTGAATGAGCGAATATAAATTTAGATTGAATGCAATACGATCATGTACAAAAAAATGTTTTTTTTCGTCATACATAGTAATGTAAAAAACATACTTCCCGGGGACTTTCTGATAATGGGTAAAAATGAAAGTGAATATCTGATAACAGTTATACTGCGTTAGCATGTATAAAATCGTCTGGATGATTTCATTTATTTTTCTTACACGTACTGCTGTGATAGGGAATACATGTAATAAACACTGACTCGTGAGTTTTTCACACCTATATTGACATTACACAATAGATTAACACCAATTAGCTATCGAAGGTCGTTTAACCTTTTAGAATTGGTTAAACGGACGGATAAAGCAATGTTCAAAGCTGTGATCGTCGCCATCTTTGTACCGGATTGCCGTAGTTCGAATGTCAGATTTCCAGTTTGCAAAAAAATCAATTTTGACAAGTCCCAAATGGCCAAATTTTTATTTTTTCGGTTATTTACAATCTATCCTAGTTTGCGGAATACATATTTCCGATTCCCATGTTTCCGACTTCAAATCGCGAAAAAAGGTGAATCACGTCGGTTCGCGGTGATTTGCACCGATTGCCTAACAGCGAGATATATCGCGCGACAGTCACCGTGGATTGCTGAAACATCACCAAAATTTTCTTGTCGCTCGGAATCAACTCGATTTGTCACGTTGCATCGATTGCGGTGATGTGAGATGTATGCAAAAATCACCGGTCGCGTAGTGTAGCTTGGAAACTTTGATAGTTCAGGAATCCCTACTCTGTTGATTTCTGGAAATCAAAACTGTCAGTTTTGCTCGATATAATGGCTTGTGTGATGCCCAGCTCTTGCCTTGGCAGAACAGCTTCTGAAAACGGAAAACAACATCTTAAAATTTGATAAATGATGCAGACAATTTATAAATATCTTTTTTGTTGATTTCGAATCTGGAAGATTTGTTATGAAAGATTTTGGTACGAAAATCCAACGGTATTAGATTTTGTGGTTTTAGCCCTAAACTTCATATAGTGATCTGAAACCTTTGAGGATATATGCAAAGTGCGAGCAGACGAAGTGTAAATACGCTTAAAATAAGCTAAAAGACTAACAAGTTACATCGGAATATTGTTAAATTTTGTGAATAAATTTGTTTCTGATGGATAACAACTACAACTTACCAGAATATTGCTCATGATCACACGTAAAACTGCTTGCTGAGAGCGAATGGAAAATGCGTCACGAATTCTGACAAGTAAACAGTAGGGTGTCGTTATTGAAATACCGCGAGAATACCGGTATTAGCCGGACGATTTATGCGCAATGGTGAGCTCCCTTTAAAAATTTGAGAGCTCGATATCAATGCCAATGTTCATGTTTTCAGCGAATCAATTTTTTAAACAGTTTGATTTATTGATTTGCGAGTATTAAAATAACATCAAGATATTGAAATTTCGGATCAAATAAATTCGCAACTAAATAAACGGAGGTAGAACATGGACAAGATTAGTATTCAAGGTAGATAATTGCATCGCGAAGATATATGTCGCGTGGCATTTTTTTAGATGCATCCCCTTTTTTAATTGTTTTGTCTAAATTTCCATATGTATGAACGGTCAACGCCCGCTAAGCGGGCTTTTGCCCGTACAAGATAGCTATTTGATTTTCATCTTTTAAAAAAAAAAAGACAAGCCATATCCAATCTACCATAGCTCAAAGAATACAATATACTTTTAAATTTTTATATCAATTTATTGTTTATCTTCATAAATGAATTTTTGTCAATTTTATCCACAAGAGTATGCCTATCATAAATGACCCCACTGAAGTATTTACCAACGTGTTTGACTTTATACAAATGTGTGAGTTTTTTTAATTTAATATTCCTGAAAGAAAAAATGACTTTAATTGTGTATGATCTTTGTTTAGAACATGCATGTATACCTGTTATTTTAATTTGAAGGTATTTTGATGTCATAAACGTTAAAGACCGACACACACATATTAAAAAAATGTTTAAACCCATTAACAGTTTAAATAACATAATGTACAGTCCTGAATAACACAGTGAAAGGAGTATTCTAGTTTTTAGCTCGGCGTTTTCGGAGAAAACCCGAGGTATTGTCATAGCCAGCTATGTCGTCCGCCGTCTGCTAAAACCTTAACATTTTGTTAAGGTTTTGAACATCGGCTCTAAAAACAAATTGATTCCACCTACAACTTTGAAACTTCATATGTAGATGCACCTTGATGAGTTCTACACGCCACACCCATTTTTGGGTCACTAGGTCAAAAGTCAAGGTCACTGTGACCTTAAAAACAATCTTACAAGCTTTCATTTATTCAAAAGTACCCGTAGCCGAGCGTGGCATCCGTTATGCGGTGCTCTTGTTATCTTTAACTTATCACTGGGCCTAAAAACGACCTAGCTACGCCACTATATGATATTATTATTTCACTCCTCTCTCTATTATTGTCAAATACTTGTGTGATTATCAGATTTGGTTTTTATATCAAATGAATATAGGATTGCAAGGTCATTGTTATAGCCCTCCCCTCTTCTGGTTATTGTGAAGACTGCCTGCATGTGTTTTAAATTTATTTTAAGTACTAAAGAAATCAACTTTAGTAAATAAAATCATTTAACATTGCTGTTTGCATGTTCACAAGTGGTCTGAACAATTACCCGATAAAACACACATAATTAAGTCCTAGTACCAGTATATTTATATATTACAGTTTTTCCTTTAGAGTTGTTTATATTATTACATTGTTTGTATATTTATAAGTACTAGTGAGGTCATTGTGAAACTCCTTTAACTGCAATGTTCTTGTACATAAGTCTATATTGTTCACCTCAATACTATTGTTTTTGGCATTTATATACATCTTCCACCTGTGATAAAGCATTAAGCAATTGTACATTTACATAATTTGTACATTTATAATATTTGATTTACTGATGGTAATTTAAACTTAATATTAAGCAAGGCGTAGTTTCTGGTTAAATGGGTTGATGTCATTTAACCATAAAAAGACAAACATTTATGCTTACTTTATCATTTATACTGAGTCTTTCAATATTTTATTCAAATCTATTGAGCTCCACATACCAGGGTAGGTGCTGTTGTTGCAAAGTGAATATAATACAGGTGATAACTAGAAAATCCATTTGATCTAGTGTTATCATGGTTATTTGCTTTACTAAGCTCTGTAAATGCACTTTCCTTGTTCATTTCAAGTGTAGAAAATCTATACATGCCTACTTGGTTAAACAAACTAGATTTTGTAAATTACTAGATTTGCTGTTGTACAACTGTAAGAGTTTTTTTAGTCAAATTAAAGGCTAAAATTCGGCCCGGTTCCAAATCTTAAAAAGTATATATTTTTCCCAAATGATGGCCTACAATTTTCAATGAAAAGTAAAAAAAATGAGTTGTTTAAAAAAATCTAACTGTATAAAATAAACTTGTGTATGAATTATATTGATATGTTGAAATTCTCAATTTTAATTTTTTTGTTAGCAAAAAAAACCAATGTTCCATTTGGAGTAAAAATAACACAATTTTTCCAATCCTGAGGTTCCTGGCCCCATTCCCAAAAATGATGAAAAAAACACTGAATGTGTCTTCAATTGTAGAACAGCTGAAAATTGTGTAAATAAAAGTGGAACCATTTCTTTATGATCAGCCAGAATGTGTGTGCATTGTAAAGTAATAGATCATTGTTTAAGACAGGGTGACAATTAGTTCAGTGGATTTTGATTTCCCTTTACAAAAGTTATGTACAATACTGCTAAAAAATAATGTCATTGAATTCAGAGACTACGTCTTCACTTAATTATTATGATGGGTCCCATTAAAGATTTTACATTGTTGTCACTACTATTTAAAATGGGCATAGTCATGGAAAAGATTTCCTTTTAAACTATTTATTCTGGAACTTGAATCATAAATGAATTTTCTGCATACAGAATAATCTTAATGACATGTATGAATGATGTTTATGGTAAAGCTTTAGTATAAAGTGTTGCATAAGTGTGTTATCAACAGTAGCTTGTATAATAAGCTTGCCTACACCCATCTGCTATATACACTTAAGTTTCTGATTAAATAAGCTATTGGCAAACATTGTATAAATCCAGTGTCCATAATGTACCAGAGAGTTTTTGAATTGAAAGATGATTGATGTTTATATGAAAAGCATACAAAATATGGAAGCAAAAGATATGACAGATCAAGACTGTCATATACATTTTATTTCAGTTGAAGTTTAACCATCTTTTTCGTCTTTGTGAGTTTTGATTTTAGAATTTTGCCATCATTTGGTGCAAAAAATTTTTTTTAGATGACTTAGTTTTTGATACCGAGTTTAATTAAAGCAGGTAAAATGAGTATAAGAAAAAATAGTGAAAATTTTGCTAGGTAATTATTTGTTGTTATAAAATCACACATTTGTATTTTGTAAAAAAAAATGTTATTCGTATAAAAAGGTATGTATTCCTGGCATCAAATCACTATTTTTATTTAAGTTAAGTAGACTTTTGCGTTAAACTTGTAAAGGAATCATTTAATAAGTTTGATCCTTTATGCGCACAGGTGTAAAGTTTGATGACTTGACAATTAAAAGTCTTTTTCTTAAAACAACAACAAATAAGCACATTAGTGTCTAAAAATAACTAAATTCATGTTATGTTTATTTCTGCTGTTTATTTACAGGGCCAAGCCACTATGACCAAATCTACCTTGCCCTAGATCTTGGACCCATTAACTTCATAAACTTCTACCCATTAAAATGATGTCTGACCTTCGGTACCCTCCAAAGGAGGAGTGATTGGATCGCCATCATCCGACCGATCGATTGTCGGGCGCCGGAAGATTGACGAGCTCCAGCGTCAAATTGCTGCCATGGAAACGGATATAAAGGGCCGGTCAGACCTGATACACAAGTTGAACCGCTTGCAAGATATTGAGCGAGAGAAGAGGGTTGTCGAAGAGCGTGTTTTGGTGTGTATTTGTAGCCGAGTTTAATTTTTGTTGATGATTTCTGATAAAGGGTTGGAGACATTTTCAGCGCATATTTTGTGCATTTATGGGCCTGAAATGTGGTACTTAATAATATACTGTACTTTGGCTCTTTGTTTTTTTTTACCTACCTGAAGCATTGGCATTGACTGTTTTGGGATCAAACCAGTATGTTGTACACAATATTGACCTTTTCAGGAGGGGAACAACAGTAGAAACAGCAGTCGTAATGAGAGTCGCAATAACAGTCGCAATGGCACGCCACGCTTGTTACATAGTGAGATGCACAGAATTATCGGTCGAGGATCAAAAACAGGTATTAATAATACAATATTTATAAATATTGTACATAATAAAGAAGGTGCAATGCAATAATTTTATTTATTCCTCATGGCTTTTTTTGTTGTTGTAATTATATAATGTTAAACTGTCTCACTGGTGTTGATGTTGCATTCATTTTTGATAAAAAGTTGATTCAGCATTTAGTGGCTGAATAAACCTGAGTAGCAGGGAAAGAAGCATTTAAATATAAGCTTCACACTGGTAAAACTGGGCTTCATGAACATGCACAAAGCGTTGTCCCAGATAAGCCTTCGCATTCTGCACCGGGTAATGAGGGACAACAATTTTCGCTTTTATGGTATTCTTTATTTACACAAAGGCTCTTCTTAGCAAAAATTCAGTTGAAGCGGAAAGTGGTGTGCTTGAGTAGCGTATGCCTTCACAGGCTTATCTGGGGCGATACTTAACACACATGCATTAAGCCCCATTTTCCCAGAGCAAGGCTCATATTTAATGTGCCAATGCTTGGAATAATTTCCCACTCAACATATTACTGAATGTTCAGGTGCTGACAGTCCTGCTGGCGTGGACAGGCACGCTTTTGAGACCGTAATCAAACACAGAACCAAGGAGTTTTCAGCCAAACAACAGGAGGCTGCACTGAAAGCAAAGTTAGTTGTTTAGATTGTACCAAATGAACAAATTTAGTTATTAAGCTACTATAAATAAAACAAAGAAAAAAAGTTTCTATTGAAAATAAAGTTATTCATACGGTCTAAATAAATTCAAGGAAAATTGAATGAACAGTAAACAGTTGCTGATAGTTGTTTTTTTATTGAGACTTTTAAAACAGTTTACAGGTTCATGTCTTTCTTGTTAACCATATTATTTATTTTAATTGTGTATTCAATAAAGGTATTCTAAAATTTAAAACCAATTCATAGTTGTTTTTGTTGAGAAATTATATTTCGCACAGGCCTTAAGAAGGGATCGTTCTCTCACGAGAAATATTAATATTCCTTCAGATTCCTATTGTAACCATTCTTTAACTCGGAATTTCCATTCCCATGTGTGGAAAACTGTCAACATCATTGTCAAATATAAATCTGTTTTTGCTAAACAAAAAAGCACAAAAGGCACTTACACTAAGATGTAAAAAAGTACCTGAATAACTACTAGCTGATGAATATGTTCCCATTCTTTGCAGGTACCTTGATAAAGAAAGGCAGCGTCTGCAGGAGGCTCGTAGATTGATGGAAGAACTACGTCTGGCCATGGCTCAGGCTCAGTCTCCAGAGGGTAAGCCTTTATTTCGATTATATAACGATAAACTCTACCCGCGCTACGAACCGTACCATTTCTCGGAGGACAGGGAACGACGGTTCAAAGATTCTTTAGCCTTGCCCATACAGGTGGATGTGCCGAAAACAAATCGTGTCAAGTTGAAAGTGAAATTTGTGCCAGTCTCGATCGAGGAGAGAGACTGGTGGAAAGATTACCATAAACAAATGCTTGAAAACAATGAAGTTGAGGTGGACGACGCAGTTGCAGCATTTCAGAGATTAACCAAGAAACCGAAGCCGAAAAAGAAATGGAATTTACCATTGCAGTATGTGCCGTATTTTGACCGAGATTATCGAACTTATATGGATATTCCTGTGTACTATCCAATAGATAAAAAAGATCGTGATATTAATGACACCAGCAACTCTTCTTTACTTAAGGTGCCAAAAATGGCAAACGGTGGTGATGGAGGCAAATTTAAAGACACAATAAAGTTTACGGCGACACATGACCAATACCGAGACTCAAGAAAGCGGGACATGGGCACATCAAACCTACCAGATTTTTCACACCAGAAATCTCAACACTCAACTATACAATAAGCAAAAGCTGAACAGCAGAAAGCCGAAGGAAAGCAAATTAAAATTAAATACAGAGCTACACCTGCATATTTTTGAGGTATACGCATTATATATATATAATACTAGCAAGTATGATATTTAAAAAATTGGTTAAATAATGTGCAATATTTGTTGTATGTTTTTATACTATGGTAACAATGCATTATTTTTTACTTAAATAAGTAACCTTTGAATGTGAACGTACTGTCTGCCATATCACATAAAATAATATTTATGCTTATAAAATAGCAATTGGAATATTTAACCAAGGATCAAATTTTGCACTTAAAGGAATGTACCTTTGAACTGTTTTTATTTAAAATCAATAATTGTTTTTAACTTTCATTCCATTAAAACTATATTTTAATATATAATGTATATTAAAATATATTTGTATTAGCTTTATTTTGTAATTTGTTCTAGTACCCTTGTATATGATGTAAGACAATGCATGCCTTAGTATCATAAGCACTTATAATATGTGGAATGTTGCAACTAAATGATCTATTGGAAACACATGTTATATATAGTGTTATATATAGTGAATATACCAAGCGCATTTTTACACCATAGTAACTGACACTGATAAACAGAAAAATTACTGCAAAAATAAAATTCAAAAAAAATAAATCTGCCACTGAAGAGCCTATAATTAATAATAAATTGTTATGGTCGGTTTTTGCTTGTATATTGTTGAAATCAGTTGGTTTTTTTAATTTGTACAACATATTTGAACAAAAACAAACTCAAGTCATCTGTAAATCGTATTAGTTTAACAAGAAACAATCTTATGGAAACTGGATCTGTCACTTCTTCAGTGCTTGGAAAGAATGTAATTTACTTAATCATTTTTTGAGTGAACACAAGTTAATAACAGTTCAGTATTCCACTCTTTTGTTCTCCCACTAGTACATGTAGGTGATATCATTTTTATTTGCTTTAAATTTAGCTTGTCGTTATAAATTTTGTAATTGATTGATGTATGAATAGTTGTATATCATAACTTATAATTCAGTAAAATGTGTTCAAACAAATGTTTGTAGACTTTACCAAGCTTTACTGTTTGCTTTTATCGTGTTATTTAAATAAAATATATTACACCTAAGGTTTGTTGTTGAAACAAGTTTGTTGATTTACTTATATACAAGATCATAGAAATGCAATGTATTGATTTTGAAAGGGTATTAAGATCTATTTACCATTTAATGTATAATCCATAAACACTAAATTCCTGTGAAGTATCTGAATGTGATATTTGAGAGAACGCTATTCATACTGAAAGAAAAGAAAATGAAAAGAAGCAGTCTTCAGTCTTTCATGCCCAAGTGACCGAAACAATCTGGTTGCAATGAATATGCATTCACTGTCTGTGTGACGAATATGATATACAATCTGCGTCAATGGAAGTGTCCTTGAACTTTCAACTTTGGCATTTGCATACCATGAATATTTACGAATGCTTGCTTGAGTGACCAGTAACTGACACTTTCTGCATTGAATGAATGATTTATTTTCACCCTCACTGAACGCAATAATGAAAGAAGTTTATGAGTTGAGATGGATCCAAAAGTTTTAATACGATTTTAACATTCAAATTATAATATGAATTTTTCTTGTTTGGCTTAATTGAAATTTTGCAAATAGGATATTTTAAAATGTTTGCCTTCTTTTGAATAAAATTTGTAATTAACGTGATGTTGAAGAAATACTTTTTAATGTTTTTGCATTTTTAGCTCACGTCATTGCTCAGGTGAGCTTTTGTGACCGGTCTTTGTCCGTCGTCCGTCCGTCCGTCCACATTTGTTCGTAAACACTCTAGAGGCCACATTTATTATCCGATCTTCATGAAACTTGGTCAGAAGATTTGTCCCAATGATATCTCAATCGAGTTCGAAACTTGGTCATGGTGGGTCAAAAGCTAGGTCACTAGGTCAAAAAAAAGAAAAACATTGTAAACACTGTAGAAGTCACATTTCATGCCTAATCTTCCTGTAACTTTATCAAAATGTTTGCCTAAATGATATGTTGGTTGATTTTAAAAGTGGTTCCGGTCCGTTGAAAAACATGGCCACCAGTGGGCGAGGCAGTTTTCCTTATTTGCCTATTGAGAAACATAGACGTCACAATTTTTGCCCAATCATCATGAAAGTTGGTCAAAATATTGGTTTTATTGATATCTCGGACGAGTTCGAAAATGGTCCAGATCGGTGAAAAAACATGGCCACCAGTGGGCGGGGTATTTTTTTTCTATATATATATTGTGAAAACATGTGAACACTCTAGAAGTCACATTTTTGACCCAATTTTCATGAAATTTGGCCAGAACATTTGTTTCCTTGATACGGGAGTTGAGTTCGAAAATGGTTCCGGTCACTTGAAAACATGGCTGCTGGGGGGGGGGGGGCGGGCAGTTTTCTAATATTTATATACATGTAGTAAAAAATATTGTGAACACTCTAGAAGTCACATATTTGCCCAATCATCATGAAACTTGGTGAAAAGATTGGTTTTACATATATCTCAGATTAGTTCGTAAATGGTCCTGATTGATAAAAAACATGGCCACCAGGGGGTGGAGAAGTTTTCCTTATGTGACTAGAGAGAAACCTTGTGAAAATGGCTCAGATCGGTGAAGTACACTTTTTAGCTCAATTGATTGCTCAGGTGAGGTTTTAGGATTGGTCTTTGTCCGCCGTCCGCCTGTCCACATTTGATTTGTAAACACTCTAACATTCACATTTCTCAAGCATTCTTTATCAAAGTTGCTGAAAGATCTCAATCAAGTTTGATAATGAGCAAAATCACATAATTAATGCCATAATTATTGCCCTTAGATCGTCCCAATTTGCATTATATTATACAAAATCCTTGTAAACACTCTAGAGGTCACAATTTTGTTTAGATTTTATGAACTTGGTCATAATATTTATTTTTGTAAGCAAAGTTTGATGTTTGGTAAGGGGGGTCAACTCGAAATATAGGTAACCAGGTCAAATCTTACAAAAACAAAAACACTCCACATGCCAGAGTTTTGGTTCAATAATGATGAAGCTTAACCAGGATGTTTGTCTGGACAATATCTAGGTCAAGTTTGACATTTGGTAAAGATTTAATGAACCGACTTGTCTTAGGTGAGCGAACTAGGGCCATCATGTCCCTCTTTTTATGATCTGTACCAATATTATTTTTTTTATAAAATACAAACATGAGATTATTGACATAGTGTTTGTTTTTTAAATAATTATTTTCTTATAATTGAATGACTGCTCATTACCTAAAATTATTTTATGCGGAACATGATTTGAAGTAAAGGATAACTGCCAATCTTAACATTTCAATGTATAATAGTATTATGGCAATTTAAAATTGAATTTTAATTTATTTAGATTTGCTTGTGATAATGCAACTTACAATATGTGTCTTGAAAAGAAAAAGTTAGAAGGAGAATGATAGATAAAAAAAACAGAACTGTAGAAATTGGGTTTGAATGTAATGGTTTCTTAACAGGTTCATTCTATTGGTTATTAATTTTAGAAGTATATTGAAGGTTTACCTGTACTATTTCATGTTCAAAATTATACTTTAAAGAAAACAAAATAGATGTTCACTTTTTTGAAAACGTCAAGTAGTGAAAAAAAAACACAACTTATATTGATATAAAGCAAAACTGTACAAACTTCAAAGTATTAAAAGTAAATATTGTTCATCATTTGTTTATCATGAGAAAACTGAAACCAGCTAGTTTTCTAGATTTAATGAAAATTGATTATTTTATAGCAATTTGTTTGCCAGGGAGTTCAAAATTTTGAGGGGAATAAAAACCTAAAAGTTTAGCCTTGTAATTTTCAGTTGCTGAGAAGTTGGCCAAGACTGTCGTCAAGAGCCCCCAGACTGTGGAGTCCTATATCAAGTCCACTGTGGCCAGACTGCCAGGCACCATGGACAAGATATGGAAAATGAGATGAGAACCCGGGATCGTTTGTATGGAACGTTGAAGGAATTTTTGGCTCGTTTTATAGCCTTTTTTGGGTCGTATTCATAATTGAAAATAAGAGTACATTTTGAGTCTTAAATCATGTCTTTAAATAATCAAGTGAAAGCTTTCTGTCTAAATGTTTGGAAAAATGACGGAATCAGTGTAGGATTTCTTAAAATTGCAAAACATACTTTGGAATATTACCTCTACATATATGGTATTAGAAGGGTTGTATTGCTCAGGATGATTGGCCCCGTGATGTCGTATTACACAAACCAGCAGGTAAAGTGGAATACAAATTTACACAATCAATGAATGCAATACAACCAATTGAAAAACCACAACCATGCAATATCCCATTTATAATAAACCTTCTTACAATGAAAAACACCATCCCCAATGTAACAAATTATGTGCCGGTATACATTCATGACATTAAAAAAGAATAACATGTATATTGAACGTCCTAATGATGCCTACATAAATTACATAATTGAAAAGTCTTTTTTCCAACTGTTGAATACTTTCTAACACTGAATTCTATTCAAGCATGATGTTGATAACTTTCCAAAATTAGAGTCATATCATCAAAGGGTAAAAAATTGAAAAAAAAAGCATGCTAAAGGATTGATTTCACCTCATACACTCATGTTTGTTTCAGAGAGGATTAGCAGCAGCACTACAACTACTACAAGCGCCCATACAACGGCGAGCTAGATATTGGCAGTTATGAACCCTGGCAGGTCCAGGACTACTTTGTGGTACGATTAATAATGTATTTATACACCACATTTTTAAATTGTAATTGGTATTTACATGTATATTTTCTGGTATGTTGAATTACATTTTCATACACTTCACATTCTAATTGTAATTTGTTATTGAAACACAACACTGCTTTCTTGTGTGAAGCACATAGCATTTTCTGTGTCAGTGTATTGTGCAAGACAATACATTATTGTTGTTGTTAATGACAGGACTATACTAGTCTTTCTGTTGTGCTGAATACTGGTAGTGTTATTCATGCACAAAATTAAAAATTTTGCTTTTTAGAATGTGGCGTTATGTTTAAATTAATGGAGGAACTATTTTAAATGGTCATAGCATTTTAAGAAGCCCTAATTGGTAATCATGTATTAATTATGTGAGTTGCCAAGAAAGCCTGTAGTATTTAGTGAGCACTGAGATATACATCAAGTATGTATTGTTCTCTGGAGATGGATGTAATAGTATCTTATTATGTCCAGGGATGTTGAAGCCATTTTGCTTTAATAAATAAATGGTTGTCTGCCCTTTTCAGTGTCGTGAAATTGTGAATGACGTTGTGGAGGACTTTCTCAACCTCTACTGCTTACATGATGATGTCGTGGAGAAGGGCACTTACAAGTAAGAAATTGTGCATTTTCATTAAAATAAAAACTCACTTTATTAATTTGAAGTCTTTGTATGATCTTTTTTCGCGTGCCCTTTTACTGTTTAAAATACATAAAAGTGAAATTTTTAAACATGTTCTCGATATATAATTTTTTTTTGAATTATGATAGAAATAAGAAATGTGTTTTAATAGAGAACATAAGTACTGCTGCTGACTATAATCAAGGTGCCAAAAAGTTCGGTTGCATTTTGCAATCTCAAGATGCTTGCACACACATTAGGAAGAACTGCTTGTGTCATTTTATTGCATATGGAAATTTCTCCAGTTGGTTTGTCTATGGACAAGTTAAATTTTTGGGTTAACAAAGTATTTAAAAGTTGAAAGTTAAATTACTATGAAAAAATACTTATTATTTTATGAAAAAATATTACAGGACAGTGAGGAATACAAACAATATTTTTCTTTAAAAGTATAAACAATTTTGCAAATTCAACATTTTAAATAAATTCTCTGTGCTTATAAGAATTGGTTTATCAATACGGGCTTAGCATTAAGATAACATTTCCTTTGCCTCTCAGATAGAAGCATTAACACTTCTTAAAAATCTGTTATTGGTTATTTGTAGAGCCATGTTGGAAGAAGATAAGCTGTGGAGGGACAGACAGACAGAGTCCATAGCAGAGAAGCGTGCAATACACCTCATAGCTGAGGAAACCATTCTTGATGTAGGCTATTATTTTACAACAATTCACACATATTTGTGTTAGATTGTACTATTGTGAATGGCTTCTTAGCTCTCCTGAGCACAACTTGATCATGGTGAGGTATAAGAATACCGACCATCGTCTGTCTGGCCATGATGTGTTTGTGCAATGTCAACGTTTTCTTTAAAAGACATCTCTTGAACCACTGTGCGGAATTTGACAAAACTTCCTGATAATGTTCCTTGCACTGCCCTCTATTAACATTGTTAAAATAATTCTGGTCCATTGATTATTTAAATCACATGGCCTAAAAAAGGGGTTTTAATATGAAAACATTATTTTCCACTCTGAAACCACAAGGCCTAGTTTTTCATATTTGGTATGTAACTTAGTATTGTTTTCCTTTACAAAGCTTGTGTAAATTATGCCCCAGGGGTCAAAACTAGCTTTGTCCCTGGTCCCCAATTTTAGAATTATATGGAGAATACCATAAACAGCAAAACTTAAGATTTACATATTATTTGGAATTTAGCATCATCTAAAGATCTTCTACAAACTTTAATAAAAGCATGGCACTAGGTTGAAAAAAAACATGCATCAGGGTGCACATGTTTAATATAAATATTAAGCGAAATAATTGTTCTGGAACAACAAGGCTTTTATATTTGGTATGTATATACAGACAAAACCTGATGGCTTAAACTTGCGGGGACTGAAAATGGAAAGTTTAAGCCATCGGGAATTCATGTCAAATGATTTGTAATGTAATGTGTTTGCTTTCACTAGACTGCAACAGATTCGCATCTCTATTGGAAGAGTATTCACACTGCCTAATCTCCTAACTACTTTCTGCGTGTGGATAAAAACAAGTAATTTACTTGAATAAAACACACATTTAAAAGTTGTTACACTTTAGTCAAATAAATATCACAATATAAATGTATATAAGATCAGCTTGTTATTACGAATCATATTTACGGGTACATGAAAGAAACAAACCTAGATTCAAAACTATAATATGCACTTTATTTACACATCACAGATATATTACTTAAGATTATCTATCTATTTGTTAGCTTGTATAAAAAATTACATGGTGAAAGCTTGTTTGATGTGTGGTGTTGATGAATTGTCGTCAAGATACAATTTTTTAATTACATCCAGTTTAATTTGTAGATGTTGTGAGTCTTAGCACTCTTCTTGACATTCAGGATTATATGTATCGCTCCAATTGCTGACTTCACCAATGATTAACGATTGATGATAATGATGATTAATGTATGCTCATGTAGTCAATTGTCAATCGTCACACCAAACCGTTTTGTACCTATCTTAATCATTCAAACCTGTGGGATCAACTAAGCTGTATTTCCACTCTTTTACACTATGATTTATACAACATAAATATGCATGGATCCCTTGATACTACTCCATTGTGTATGGAGCCATGGTCTTATGCACAATCATTGGCTTTTGGGTTGTGAGGTCAAGGGGCTTGAATACTACCCAATTGGCTGGAGTTTGTCTGAGCTTACCTCATGCTTGCTCCTATCTGCTCAGGGCTTGAAATGTGTACCTGTGGGGAAAATAAGCCAATGTGCTATACCTGTGTGGTTGAGACTTCTATCTACAATCCCATGAAGGTCAAAGTCTGCTGTAGAAGGCTTTGATCAATATGAAACTAAACACAACCTTAACCATTAAACTTTGTTCTGTTTTTTAAGTGACTGGTGACATGATAGATGAGGTGATACGAGAACAGTACCACATGTACCGCATGTTTGGAAACATAACAGACACCATGCTGATATCTGAGGCAGAGGTAATGTCATTTCCATTCTGATATGTGAGGCAGAGATAATGTCATTTGCAATTTGATATGTGAGGCAGAGATAATGTCATCTCCATTCTGATATGTGAGGCAGAGATAATGTCATCTCCATTCTGATATGTGAGGCAGAGGTAATGTCATTCCCATGGTGATATCCGAGGCAGAGGTAATGTCATCCCCATGCTGATATCTGAGGCAGAGTTAATGTCATCCCCATGCTGATATCTGAGGCAGAGGTAATGTCATTCCCATGCTGATATCCGAGGCAGAGGTAATGTCATTCCAATGCTGATATCCGAGGAAGAGGTAATGTCATTTCCATTCTTATATGTTAGGCAGAGATAATGTCATCAACATGCTTATTGTAAGATTATTTAAACCTATACTGTATACATCTTCCAAGATATTGAGATTAGACAGTATAGACATCGCTAATGTAAATCATTTTGTTCTTGTCATAAATTGCAATTGTGAAATTAAACTTTATTCAAACAAATGGCCTTGCTGGTTAACAAGTTTGGATAACACTTTCTCTAAATTTAAGTTTCTCTCTAGTACATAGATGACAGTCTTTCAATGCTGTCAGTGCATTAATTTCTTTCAAACACAGAAGCTCAGTCTATTTAACAAATCAGGCATACCGTATATTTCATTTCATTTTAGTTTCTTTCCTATCATTGAAGCTTTGAGTATGCATTGTTTGTAGTAAGGTGCTACTGGGAATGACTTTCAAAACTCTCAGAGCTTTGATTATGTGTTGTTTGTAGTATGGTGCCACTGGGAAGCAGAACCCACATGAGCCTGGTGACCGGGCATACAACATGATCACCAAGGGTAACTTCAGTATCAAGGAGAACAGAGACAGCCACAGGTTAGCTTCAATGAATTTTTCAGATATTTGGTCCTATAGACAAATGCACAGTCAATTTGTTTACATATAAATAAATTTATCATAAGATGTAATAAAATATCGTATTGCTGATACCAGCACTTGTAAAATTGTATACATTATTATTTGGAAAGTATAACTGCTAAAGTGATAACGCTTTATACACATTTCCAAAAGTTCTGGAAATTGTGCAATCAGGCAAAACCTCCTAATAGGGTAATTTTTTGCAAATGATTTGAGTCTTTAACAAAAAATTAGGGCATGGTTGTCCAAATGAAACCTGCCTAAGAGCTTGTATGCACGAAACAACTATTTAATGCAAGTATTTTTTTTTACAATTTTCTTAAAACTGTTGCTCTAATAATATAATAAAGTTCAATGTGAAATAGAATTTTACTGTTCTACCAATATGATTCTTCTGTTACAACTTTTTATTGATGACATAGGCAACATTTGTAGCCTGTATACATGCATATTGAGACTCTTTTTTAGCTCACCTGAGCACAATGTGATCGCCTTTTGTCCGTCGTTCGTCGTCCGTCGTCAACATTTTGCCTTGTGAACACTCTAGAGGCCACATTTATTGTCCGATCTGCATGAAACTTGGTCAGAACAATTGTTCCTCGACTGAGTTCGAAACTGGATGATGCTGGGTCAAAAACTAGGTCACTAGGTAAAAAGAAAAGAAAAACATTGTGAACACTGTAGAAATCACATTTGATGCCAAATCTTCATTTTACTTTGTCAAAATGTTTGTCTAAATGATATGTTGGTTGAGTTCAAAAAGGTTCCGGTCCGTTGAAAAACATGGCCGCCGTAGGGCGGGGCAGTATTCCTTATATGGCTTTAGAGAAATCTTGTGAACACTCTAGAAGTCACAATTTTTGCCCAATCATCATGAAACTTGGTGGAAACATTGGCTTTATTGATATCTAGGATGAGTTTGAAAATGGTCCAGATAGGTGAAAAAACATGGCTGCTAGGGGGCGGGGCAGTTTTCTCAATATGATTATAGTGAAAACATGTGAACACTCTAGAAGTCACATTTTTGGTCCAATCTTCATGAAATTCGTTTAGAACATGTCTTTTCTGGATATGAGGGTTGAGTTCAAAAATAGTTACGTTTGCTTGAAAAACATGGCTGCCAAGGGGCGGAGCATTAACCTTATATGGCTATAAACGTCTATAGTAAAATCTTGTTAACACTCTAGAGGCCACATTTATTATCTGATCTTCATGAAACTTGGTCAGAAGATTCATCCCGATAATATCTTGGACGAGTATGAAAATGATGCCGGTTGGTTGAAAAACATGGCTGCCAAGGTGTGGGGCATTTTTGCTTATATGGCTTTAGTAAAACCTTGTTAACACTCTAGAGTCCACATTTATTTTCCGATCTTCATGAAACTTGCCCAGAAGATTTTTTCCAATGATATCTTGGATGAGTTCAAAAATGGTAACCTTTGCTTGAAAAACATGGCTGACAAAGGGCGGGGCATTTTTCCTTATATGGCTATATATGGCTATAGTAAAATCTTGTTAACAGTCTAGAGGCCACATTTATTGTCCAATCTTCATGAAACTTGGTCGGACGATTTATCCAAATAATATCTTAGAAGAGTAAAAAATGATGCCATTCGGTTGAAAAACATGGCCGCCAGGGGGCGGGGCATTTTTTTACTTATATTACTTATATGGCTATAGTAAAACCTTGTTAACACTCTAGAGGCCACATTTATTGTCCAAACTTCATCAAATTTGGTCAGAAGATTGGTCGCAATGATATCTTGGATGAGTTAGAAAATAATTATGTTTGCTTCAAAATCATGGCTGCCAAGGGGCGGTCTTCTTGAAACTTGGTCAGAAGCTGTGTCCCAATAATATATTAATATCTCAGGTGAGTGACTTTGGGACTTTCAGGCCCTCTTGTTCTTTTCTTGTTGCAATTATTTTCTTTTTTCTTGAGTCTAAGAATGGGATTCTGAATACAGGCCCATGTAATCATTTGTTTTTGCTAATGTTGAATTGAACAGCTGTTCTGAATTGTATTGCTGCAGGGATGACATATGGGGGCATTCCCAGTATGCAATGAATAAAGTGAAGAAACGGAAGATCACAAGGAAGGCTGGAGGGGAGGAAGTGGTGGAGGAAGTGCAGGAGCCGGAGGACGAGGAAGAGTAAGTGTTCTATTTTTAGATCTTGGAAATTCCATGATTTCATTAAATAGTTTGCAGTTTGTTTTACTTATTTCCTGAATGATTTAAATTACTATTAACTGTGTTTAACATGTTTTGTATGATTACATTTAGTCTGATTTTTTATTATTATATACGTGTAGTTAGTAAGCTATTTTAACAAGTTTGAATATTCTAAAAAATATACTGGATGTTTAATCAATCTGAAAGTTTAGTCTTAGTAATAATTTTAATGAAAATGTTATCATATGTCGCTGTTTTTATGCCACACTTCTAAAAGGCAGTTGCACTAGCCATGTGTAAGTCTCTATGAAATTGCAAAATTTCATGTCTCAGCTATAACTGGATTTCAAAATAATTTGGCACAAATGTAGACCATCATAAGACAACATGTTGCCTGTAACAACTGTCCCCTTATCTCAAAGATCATGATCACACTTAGAGGTCAGAGGGCAAATTTGTCCAAAAATGACCTTAACAATTTCCGTCTAAACCATATTCTTCCATGTATGATGGTTTTTTAAGTAACTGGGCAATCCCATCATAAGACAAAGTGTTGTTTGTAACACGTGTCTCCTTACCTTAAAGGTCAAGGCCATACTTAGAGAAGGTGGAATGAGAAAATAAAAAAAAAGCCTGTCTGAACCTCACCTTTGTAATTGATAATGCTATTTTAAAATAGCTTACCACTCATGATCACCATGTGGGATGGCATTTAGTTTTAAAAACTTGTCTCCCTACTCGAGGAGTCAAGATCGCTCTTAAATCAATTCTTACATTTTTCCATAAATCAGCTTCTCTCTGCTGTAACTTTGTAATTCAACATGAAATTTCAAGATAACTGATTATTAAGCTTGAGGACACTGTGCATTGGTTGCATTATCTGTCTCACACCCTCAAAGTCACAATTAGAGGTTAATATTCAAATTTGTCCATAACAAACTTCTTTTTTACACAAGGAGATTTTAGACATTTTCGCCCTATGACAAATATTTTTTGGTAAAAATTGCAAAAATCTTAATAGGAGAGAATCAACAGCATAAGTTTTGTTTATACAACCATTCTTCATTGGCTATCTTTTGTTTGTTAAATAATGCTACATACTAATTAAGCATAGTTTTATATGATTTGAGTATTCAATCTCTCCAATAAATAAAGTATAATAGTGTTTGATAAGTCAAATGTTTTGTTTTGTTTGTGCTTTATTTACCCACATGCAATGTTTACTACTCTAGATGATAGTGTGGTAAGTATGTCACTCCGTAGTTCTTGCAAGTCTACTGTATAGACACGTAGACCTTAGTCTTTTATCCACTCTGTTTCAAATCTCAACCATATACTTGCTTTATAAATTGGTCAAAATCATTGGTATTATGCATTCTGACAGAAAAATTCTGTATTATGCTTCTCAGTTTCTTTTCCAATCCTGTATTACATTACTGGCTGTGCAAATCAGTTTATGATAGAATAATATACCAAGATTTAAACACACATATTTTTTATACATAAACTTAAGATTTTTAAGTTCGTCTTTTTATTTTGACCTAAAGTGACAGGGTTTTTCACCATCTCTATCAAAAGCTACACCGCCTATAAATACATTTATATTGAACAAGACTTGGTCTCTTGCATAATATCCCATATTATATATCAAAAACATATTATATAGTAATACTTTTTTTAAATATATAATTCAAAGTTTCAAAAAAATTATCGCCTAGGCCTCTGTGTCAATGATCAGTTATTGAAAAAGTAATGTAATTTATGATAAATTTTATTGAAAGTGATCATTCATTTTATTTAGAAGTTGTATTATCTATTGCTTAAAAAAAGAACAGTTAGTTATTTTCCCTATGCAGCTCTATGGCTTGAACCTAAGTTATTATCAAATTGAAATCTTGACAACACTTAGTTACAAATTGTCAAGTACTGTGAGCAAAAAATCAAATACACCAATTTCCCAATCTGAAGACTTCATGGTTCGAATTTTACCAATATCAGGGTGTTTTGCAGTAAGTTTTCCCAATTTTACCAATATCAGGGTGTTTTGCAGTAAGTTTTCCCAATTTTACCAATATCAGGGTGTTTTGCAGTAAGTTTTCCCAATTTCACCAATATCAGGGTGTTTTGCAGTAAGTTTTCCCAATTTTACCAATATCAGGGTGTTTTGCAGTAAGTTTGCCCAATTTTACCAATATCAGGGTGTTTTGCTGTAAGTTTTCCCAATGTGGCTGATACTGGTACTTTTCCCAATCGGAAAAAAATCACTGCTTATAGTAAATCCAATTACGTCTGTAGATATTCTGTATGTAGTATCCATCAACAACATTTATCTGACAATAACAGTTATGTATGTATCTTTAAAATGCAATTAGATTGCATTAGTCATTTCCAAAACTAAATATAGATAAGTAAAAAGAAAAGTTTACAAAATTACTGTTAAAGTTCTGGCTCTTCATGTTAAGAAACAAATTATTTCCCAGACAAAATAAAATGACACCAGGAAACATATTATTTCAGATCTATAATTTATTAGTAAATAGTCCACACTCAAAAAATATAACATGTAATGTTGGCAAGCCTTTAAGGACAGGCTCCTTAAGTTACCATTATCACAATGCAACCTACCATCAAATACAGCATTTCTTTATTCCCATACAGAACATCAGCATGCTTTCGGCTTTGGTTTTGGCTCTTTCCCACAGCTTTTTTCTGCACCATAATTAAATTGCATTTCCAGCTACTAAAGAAAGACTTATTGAACATAAATATGTTATTAATAAAAAATTTGCTATGTTTTATTATATATACAGGTAATTATTGCATTAAATTATCTTGTTATAAAAAAGGTGAAGTTTTCATTAATTTAATATTAAATATTACAAATTGTATACTTTTTTGATGTAAATTCTATTTTTATATAATTTGTTTGACGTAAATTCTATTTTTCAATATGGCTGAACATGAATGTATATTAAGTGTTGAAGAACTTATATCCATGCAGAAGATATTTTGATAAATTTAACATTAACACTACATGATAAATTAGGAAAAGTGACATTTACATTATGTCTTTCTAAATTGGACTAGAAATTACTCCTACTGGCCTTTTTGGAATAAAACATTTTGTTACTGTAAGAGTATTAATAAGTTGGTATACCAACTGCTTTGACATTTTCATGTGTTTTATAAAACCAATGAAAGCAAAGATGATGCTTATATTGATTGCATGGTCAGGGATACATTATTGTCCTAATTTTACACACTTTCATCTTATTTTGGTTAAGAAATAATTCGTGTACGTTATAGTTTGTTGTCGAATAACCCACGGCCGGAAGTTTAGATGCGTAGGGATTAAATCACGAGTGCGAAGCACGAGTGATTTGAAACCACGCATCTAAACTTCGGGCCGTGGGTTATTCGACAACAAACGATAACATACTCAAATTATTTCGATTTTAACACGATTTTTACTAAAGATTTATAGAATGTATCTTTATTTTTCTTGCATACTATTTTATGTGAAGCTCCGCCCATAAAATAGCTTTCGGCTGTTCTGTCGATCAGATCTCCGCCCTCAATAACAGCCAAACTGGATGGAAAAAAAAACATTTCATTTCTCACGTTTGGTTAAATAACAACAACAACAACTTGCGTAAACTAACATGTTTTCATTGTACACTTTAAATTAACGCAAGAGTGTTACATCTACAAGAAAATCTGCGATAAGAGCACATTGCCCCGATTCGAACTTCAGCCATTTTAGTATCGAAGCAGAAGACGAACACCATGGGAAATTGGGTAAATTTTACGCATTTATGTTCATAGCGTAGTATTTTGTCACGTGACTTTCATTCATAAAAAACCGGATTATTACGCTGGTGAAAAATGTATCGGCATGTTTTGTTTAGCTACAGCGCGTGCTTTCAGTGTATAAGCTCCGCCCAGAAGTTATTGCAGAATAACCCACGCTTGATTTCCTTCTTAGTCTATAGAAAACAAGTCACGTGCCGTGTAAGAATACTTCTTTTACATCAAAACAAGTTAACTCTACTAATTGCCATGTACCAGTACATAATTATGTAAATATTGTACATGACACTAAGTCTAATGATTTCATTTTAAAAATGTAGTCTGCATATCTGGGTATTGTATTTAAGATGTCCGCAAATATGCAGAGTATTAGCTCTACCCAGAAACAGACTCCACTTTGTCTAAATATGCCAAAGGCTTTTGATGAAATGCAGTTTAACCCATTTCCCCAAAATGAAAATGGCTTATGCAACCAGCTTAAAACCAGAACAGCCTGCAGTCTGTTCAGGTTTTATGCTGTTTGCTGATCATGAGTAACTAAGAGTTTGTAATGAAGCCTTTAAAACTTGAATTTAGTAAGAAAGGTCCTACATTAAATTAAACTTCCTAAGGACAACAAATGCGTAAAAATACGTATCTAAGTGGTTAAGGGTTAAACTTATTGGGTTCTTCTTATGTTCTTTTCAGAGAAGACATAGACGCACCAGATTTAACACTAATAGATTTCAACACAGTAGCACGAGTACAATACCGTAGTTTGGAGCCTGCAATCATAGACCCGGTGGAGGTTGTCAAGGAAAAGGATGCCTTCAGACACTACATGCACAGAGAACTGAAATATTGGAGTGTTAGTAAAAGTTGATTTGTTAGAAGTCCCTTATCCGGGTGGCTTTTGTTCTGTTAGGATTGCTGTAATGATTATCCAGAAACAGTTTAAGGATAAACTATGCCAACTAAAAACCGTAAAATTTCTAAAACATTGTATTCTATTATATTAGGAACATATTAAAATTGTGCTCACTTTTTTAACTGTTTATTTTCTACTTTTACTGACTTTTAGGGCCTATAGTCAAGAAAGAAATACTTTTTTGTTTTAGTTCCATGTTGTTATTTTGCAGAACATGGAAGTCACAGTACATGAATTGTTTTTTAACAAGAAGACAAGAGGACTAAGTCTAGTCCGTCCAGCACCAAATCACTGCTTTATAGCTGCTTGTACATATCATGGTAAGTCAAAACATGCCTTGCATGCTAGTTTAAATGATCAAATGTTTAAAAAAAAAATAAAGATCAGTCGCAAGTGTATTTAGTCATACTGCAAAACAGTACTATTACTATTATTATTAAACTTGTTGAGAACATTTACCTCAGTGAGGTCAAGGCCAAGTTTAAAGGTGGTGTAAAAACAAGGTCACTTGATCAAATTGATGGAAAATCTTGTCAACCATTTTTATTCTCATTCTCACATAAGCTCAGCTGAGGACATAGGGCTCTTTGGCCTCTTGTGAAATTGTTAGGTTTTTTTGGTATATCGCAGACTTGTTTGATACACTTTGATAATAATGGTTTAAAAATATTGAACATAATTTATTCTTCATCAGAAGTTAAAAAAATTCTAAACAGTTTATCGAGCGAGTCAGTGTACAAACATTGACATCCATCTGGTTTACCAGGAGACCTGATGGTGTACGACCTGTCAATAGAGCCATGGCGACCGTTCAGAGTGGTCACGTACGATGACAAAAAAGACGTTCCTATAACTGACCTGACCTGGAGTTTGGATAGCACTAGGATCATCTTTATCAATCAGTTGGTATGGGCAGCATATATACTAGTGACAGAAGATCATCAGGCATTGAATGTCATAGGATGATCAGAGTAAATGAAATCAATTAGTTTCCTAGTGTTGAAGCAAATATGTATGTCGTACAAAAGGTAACATTTGTTTTACAGATATCAAATCAGTGTCATCACGCACAATTAAATGGTAATGCAGTGGTATTCTGAGCTTCCCAAGAGATAAGTATGTTACACATAGAATGGGGTGTTTGGACACACCAGCGTATTTATCATTATTGAATAAGTGTTTTTCATGCATTACCTTATGAAAAATCAAATATGGATGTAAGCACAATTGATGAAATGGTAATGCATTTACATTTCCTGCAGACAAACCAGATAGGTTTATCCCAAATATCTAGACTTATTGTATTCAAAGTCCATGCAATGGTGTTGCAGTTGTATTTTTTTATTACAAAATTTTTACAGTGTGTAATTCCTGGCATGATGTTTTAATTGAAAGCTCTAAACTAATGAAAAGCTAGTTGTATTTCCTTGCAACAAAACCTCTAACAAGGGGAAAGCTGTACTACATGTATACTAAGCTACTATATTTCTGTTCAGGGCAGACTGCAGGTTTTCTCATTGCTGAATGGGCCGGTAAGTTTTGCTGCACTACGTGTATACTTAAGTACCTTATTTCTGTTCAGGGCAGACTGCAGGTTCTCACAGTGCTGAATGGGCCGGTGAGTTTTGCTGCACTACGTGTATACTTAAGTACCTTATTTCTGTTTAGGGCAGACTGCAGGTTCTCACAGTGCTGAATGGGCCGGTGAGTTTTGCTGCACGACGTGTATACTTAAGTACCTTATTTCTGTTCAGGGCAGACTGCAGGTTCTCTCATTGCTGAATGGGCCGGTGAGTTTTGCTGGACTTCATGTATACTTAAGTACCTTATTTCTGTTCAGGGCAGACTGCTGGTTCTCACAGTGCTGAATGGGCCGGTGAGTTTTGCTGCACTACGTGTATACTTAAGTACCTTATTTCTGTTCAGGGCAGACTGCAGGTTCTCACAGTGCTATATGGGCCGGTGAGTTTTGCTGCACTACGTGTATACTTAAGTACCTTATTTATGTTAAGGGCAGACTGCAGGTTCTCACAGTGCTGAATGGGCCGATGAGTTTTGCTCCACTACGTGTATACTTAAGTACCTTATTTCTGTTCAGGGCAGACTGCAGGTTCTCACAGTGCTATATGGGCCGGTGAGTTTTGCTGCACTACGTGTATACATAAGTACCTTATTTCTGTTTAGGGCAGACTGCAGGCTCTCACAGTGCTGAATGGGCCGGTGAGTTTTGCTGCACTACGTGTATACATAAGTACCTTATTTCTGTTTAGGGCAGACTGTAGGTTCTCACAGTGCTGAATGGGCCGGTGACTTTTGCTGCTGGTCAGAAGCTGGAGCTTCCTGCAGATGTCAACGGCATCTTCCCCAACCAGTTAGAGGTGCTAATGACCCTAGACACTAAGAGGGGGGACTTCCACTTCCAGCAGGGTTGGTGAATTGGTGGACTTTATTTTCGGGTATTGGGGTTTATGGTAACTATGGTCACATAACCGTAGTTGGGTGATATTGTGCAGTATACATATTATGCTGTATTGGCTTTTGTACTCCCTTAATGTACAGTATAGTGTGAATAATAATGTTGTTTTTTTATTTTAAGTTTTTAACTATGGAAAAAGTAAGTGAAATGAATCCTTTTGTCAACTACTATGTACGATGGTTTTAATACCATGAACGGTGAAACCATTATAATTCGTGGGACATTTCTTTTGGACGATTTTGTTTGACTGATCCACACATTTAATATAGCAACACATACGTATGACCAATGTTTAAATTTTTTAAGAATTACCTGAAGGCATTAATTACCATAGGCATGAAATCCATTTGTTTCTTAATCCCAATATATCCAGATACTATACAAAGGGGAGTACATTACAGTGTGTACTGAGCTGACACTTTACATTTCCTGTAAAAAACTTATGCAGCAAAACTGTATCATTAGCTTTGACTTGATTAAGGTAGAATAGTAAGTATAAGGTATACTTTTTAAAAATTCTTATGCCAAGTATATTAATTATAACCAATAGTGCTTGCACTTCTCTAATAAAGTTAACTTTTTGTCAGTATTGACATTTATTGTTATTAAATAAAACCAATTGGAAATTTGCTTTGTCGCTTCAATCACTGGTTAAGGGTCATTCAGTTCCACTAATCTACTTATCATAACAATTTACTCCTAAAGTGGCATGCAATAAAAAGGGCCAGTTGCTATCACATAATAACAGTCAATAAACTAGTTGATTGGCATGTGATAAACATTAGGGCCCAACTCCGGCAAGTGATCCCTCTTCCCACAGTGTAAATGTTTTTCAAACAAATCGGAAAAAGACCCACATTTTTTTATATTTTTTTTACACCAAAATGAACAATCCTCGAATTTCATGTCCACAAAAAGTAATTTCATGAAAAATCATCGCAAACAACCCCTGAAGTTGATGCTTATGCGAATCCACTGTGTTGTAAGTCATTTGTTGTGAAGTTTTATTAAGTCTGCTAATTTCCACACTCTTATAGGGCCGCTAGCAGAAGAAGGTGCCCAAGAGGAGGAAGTGCTGGTCCCACAGAGGGCGCAGTTCTTTCCTTTATTGTCGTTTCTTGGCTCTCAGGTTTGTGTGCTGCTTAATGACTGTGCACAGTTGACTTTAGGTCATAAATAAACATTTCTTTATAAAATATTATCATATGTGTAAATAAGACCTATGCTCATTTAAATCCATGTTGATTGTCCTCAATTGACTCCAGGGCAACAAAAAGTAAACTCCGCTTGTGAAGATAATTGACTATTTCACAAATAAACATTGCTATATTAAAATATTATTGTGTTAAAAAGTATGAGGCTAATTAAAATCCACAATCCTATAATTTTTTAAATATATGCATGCTTTCAATTGATATCTCACATCTGATTCTAAATGTTCACGGAGGTATGTTTTCTAGAATGACATAATAGTGAGCCTTGACAACGGAGACCTGCTGAAGTGTAACATCCAGGACGCCATCAAGAACATCAACCCTGAACAGACGGACAAGGTCAATGAAGCCCCTAGAATCTACCGGCCACTTCTGACTAGAGTGGTATAAATTATGAACTTCTCTCTTTAGTCGTAAAACTCATTGAACAAAGTTAATATGATTTTGAAATGGTTCCAGCCTTTCTCATGAACGGGCCTTAACAGATTTAAATGATAATTTCCATGTTCTTTAGTCAATGAAACTCTTTTACACCTGACAGTAAAACTCTTTAACATCGGAAGCCTTATCTGTATTTTATTCTATTGAATTGCTGAGCCCTGCTTATAGAATGTACCCATTTTTTAACTAGAATGGTATGCTTTATGTTTTATTCAATAAACCCATAGAATATTAAAATACTTATTTGACTTATGAATTTATTCATGAATGGGTAATTTCTTATTTGTTGCAAAATAGATAAGTGATAAAACACTTTACCAGACAGGAGATATAAATCTCTTGTTTAGAAAGGTATGGAAGAAACATTTCCAGTTGTTGTTTACGTGTTAGTTAACCCGCAGATCTTTGTGGCCATTAATTTTCCTTTGTAACATTTTTATGTTTTAAATTAACTAGGTAAAACAATAATTTGATTTGTAAGAAAAAAATAAACGTTCAGAATGTCAAAATTGAAATTTAAAATCTTTGATGTAACTTAATAAAAACCAAAACAAAAAAACAAAAACGAAGTATCAGAAAATCATAATGTTTGTATTTGTTTTCAGGATGAGGCAACAGATATTAATACTATAGGCAACAATGTGGAAGGCGAATTGCTACGGCAACACAAGAAGGGAATCATCTACATGTGCTTTGTGGAGAACCTCAACGCCTTGGTAACAGTCGACCAGAAAGGCTTCCTGTATAAGTGGAAATACAACAGGTGAGAAGTCTAACTTGTAGAATATGCTGTAATATTACGAATTGTTGCCCTTCTCTTTCTAAACCAATAGGTTAAGCAAATATAACAAGAACACCACTAGGTGATGATATTTCAAACAGCATGGTTATGTTTTTCATTTGCAGTTTCCTTAAAAAATATTGGAGTTGACTTTTTTTTTATTTTGCCACTCAGCTAGCAGGCTTTACAATTGTATGCTATATTTTAAGTATGATTCAAAACTAGACTGACATCTTTATGTGGTCACATTACACTATACAGTGAAATAGGCAACCGTATGAATTATGTCCAACACTGACATTTAAAGCTATTCTTATGTCATATTTTGCAACCTCTTGTTTCAAAGTGTATCTGTGGCTCTTTTGTTCAAGTGTATATGTGGCTCTTGTGCTCAAGTGTATACTAGTATGTGATTATTGTGTTCAAGTGTATATGTAGCTCTTGTGTTCAAGTGTATATGTGGCTCTTGTGTTAAAGCGTATCTGTGACTCTTGTGTTTAAGTGTATACGTTTCTCTTGTGTTCAAGTGTATATGTGGCTCTTGGGTTCAAGTGTATCAGTGGCTCTTTTGTTCAAGTGTATGTGTGGCTCTTGTGTGCACGTGTATCTTTGGCTCTTGTGTTTAAGTATATCTGTGGCTCTTGTGTTTAAGGGGATCTGTTGCTCTTGTGTTCAAGTGTTTATGTGGCTCTTGTGTTCAAGTGAATATGTGGCTCTTTTGTTTAAGTGAATCTGTGGCTATTGTGTTCAAGTGTATATGTTGTTGTTGTTGTGGTCAAGTTTATCTGTTGCTCTTGTGTTCAAGTGATTTTGTGGCTCTTGTTGTCAAGTGTGTCTGTGGCTCTTGTGTTCTAGTGCATCTGTGGCTCTTGTGTTCAAGTGACTTTGTGGCTATTGTTTTCAAGTATTTCTGTGACTCTTGTGTTCAAAGTGTATCTGTGGCTCTTGTGTTCGAGTGAACATGTGACTCTTGTGCTCAAGTGTATACTAGTATGTGACTATTGTGTTCAAGTGTATCTATAGCTCTTGTGTTCAAGTGTATCTGTGGCTCTTGTGTAAAAGTATATGTGGCTATTGTGTTTAATTGTATACGTTTCTCTTGTGTTCAAGTGTATATGTGGCTCTGTGGTTCAAGTGTATCAGTGGCTGTTTTGTTCAAGTGTATGTGAGGCTCTTGTGTGCAGGTGTATCTGTGGCTCTTGTGTTCAAGTATATCTGTTGCTCTTGTGTTCAAGTATATCTGTTGCTCTTGTGTTCAAGTGTTTATGTCGCTCTTGTTTTCAAGTGAATATGTGGCTCTTTTGTTTAAGTAAATCTGTTGCTCTTGTGTTTAAGTGAATTTGTGGCTCTTGTTGTCAAGTGTATATGTGGCTCTTGTATTCAAGTGTATCTGTGGTTCTCGTGTTCAAGTGCATCTGTGGCTCTTGTGTTCAAGTGAATTTGTGGCTATTGTTTTCAAGTGTTTCTGTGACTCTTGTGTTCAAGTGTATCTGTGGCTATTGCGTTTGAGTGTACATGTGGCTCTTGTGTTTGAGTGTACATGTGCATATTGTGTTCAAATGAATCTTTGGCTATTGTGTTCAAGTGTATCTGTAGCTCTTGTGTTCAAGTCTGCTGCATAATGGCCATGTAATGACCCAGTTAAGCCTTGAGAATTACCTGTACCTGTATTTTTATATAGCCAAAGTCATACAGATTCTGAACAAAATAATACAGCATTAAATTTCATTTTTTGTAATACTATTATAATTGTACACTTTCTTCCTTGGGTTATTTAAGAAAGAATAATTTGTGGGGTGATTCCTTACCACTTGCCAGTAATCAAACATTTACTATTTCAGTAAATACAAGTCCTCGTTTGGTTCATTCATCCCACCAAAGAAATACAAACTGGAGACGTCAAAGGTTATGTACAAGGAATCAGATTCAGATAAACCAAAGGTAGGTTACTCAAAGAAGCATCCACTGGAGTAAAACTTACACCATTTATATTGTATTCACAATTACGTTATCGGTACTTTGAATCAAAGTTATCACTTAGTATGGGTATTATGATTACTACAACATGTAAGCAATGTCGTTGCTTTTTTTGAACCAATACTTTAAAACAATATCAACTCAGGTTGCTTTATTAACAAACCTATTCTGTTCGACTTAAAAACAAATGTACACCAGCTACTGTATTTACGAATCCATTCTTAGACTTAAGAATTAAGAACGGACTTAATTCAAGAAAAAGCTCTTCTGACTTTGAATATGTGCAGGTTACCACTGGTACTTATGTCAGTAAGAAAATGTCTGAAAAAAAGAAGAAACTTGTCAACTAAAATTGATTAATGTGAAAGTGTGATTAATGCCAAGTAAAACCTACAATTAAAGGGATTATTTAATATTTCAATTTAAAGAAAATTCTGTACTATAAGCCTAAAGTTTAAGAATTGTTTGGTGAATAAGGGCACAGGACAAATAAAAAATACATCTTAGATTGTGTTAATACAGTAAATCTTCATTGTTTTAATATTGAATGTGTATATTTAAGTTGTATTCCCATGAACAATTGTATCTTTAGAAAAGATAAATAACAAGTACTAGTTTTGACATTTTGACCTTAAAGCAATTTAAGAAAAATGCACTTGTAAATATTCTTTTTATGCCACCGGTAGGAGGGCATCGAGTGATCGGACTGTCCGTTTGTCCGTCTTTCCGCCACACTTTGCGTTTAGGTTTAGAAAAATGCTCATAACTTCTATGTCCCTTGAAATGTAACCTTCATATTTGGTATGCATGTGTATATGGACAAGGCCTTTCCATACGCAAAAAAAAAATTGACCCCTGTGACCTTGACGTTGAACTTAGGTTTCGAAACCTGTGTTTAGGTTTCAAAAAATGCTCATAACTTCTATGTCCATTGTGATATAATCTTCATATTTGGTATGCATGTGTATATGGACAAGGCCTTTCCATTCGCACTCAAATTTTGACCCCTGTGACCTTGACATTGAACTTAGGGTCCGCGTTTAGGTTTCGAAATCTGCGTTTAGGTTTCGAAAAATGCTCATTACTTCTATGTCCCTTGAGATAACCTTCATATTTGGTATACATGTGTATATCGACAAGGCCTTTCCATACGCAATTTTTTTTTGACCCCTGTGACCTTGACCATGAACTTAGGGTCCGTGTTTAGGATTCGAAATCTGCATTTAGGTTTCGAAAAAAGCTCATAACTTCTATCAAGCATTTATAGGGGGCATAAGTCATCCTATGGTGACAGCTCTTGTATTACACTAGGTAAAGTCTAAGATTTGTTTTCATACCCCCGGATCGAATGATCGGGGGTATATTGTTTTTGGCCTGTCTGCCTGTAATTCTGTCTCTAAACTTTATCCTTGGTTTAACTTTTGCAATAATTTTTGCAATATTAAAGATAGCAACTTGATATTTGGCATGCATGTGTATCTCATGGGGCTGCACATTTTAAGTGGTGAAAGGTCAAGGTCAGCCTTCAAGTTCACAGGTAAAATATATGGTTTCAAAGAAGCGCAATAGGGGGCATTGTGTTTCTGACAAACACATCTCTTGTTTCATACTTGGCCCAGGTATGTGTGTTTGTGCATACCGAGACCATGTATCAGTGTTTGTTTTTGTCTCAGGTGA
This sequence comes from Dreissena polymorpha, assembly GCF_020536995.1. Classification (NCBI taxonomy): domain Eukaryota; kingdom Metazoa; phylum Mollusca; class Bivalvia; order Myida; family Dreissenidae; genus Dreissena; species Dreissena polymorpha. The sequence goes on from NC_068360.1 coordinate 21,282,078, forward strand.
TTTTCACTGATCAGCCCCAGCCTGGGAAGAAACCAAGAACCAGACGGGAGCTGGCAGCAGAGAGACAGAAGTGTGAGAACTATATTAGCCTTACATCAAATAAATTTAGTTTCCATTTTTCAGTCAAGACTAAAATAATGCCATGCTTCCAAATCACTTAATTGAATTTGTGATGCATTTTTTTTAAGTATTTGGTATGATAAGTCTTAAATGTGTTTTGATGGCATATATTGTTTCTATGATAAAATGTTCACTCACTATTTGCTTTGTGCAGATTGTGAACAAAATTAATAGTCTTTTAGAACCTATTGACAGTTTACTTCAGAAAGAAAAAGGAGAAGACGTATATACAAATATCTGCCAATGAACTATAATTATTGGTCATGACACCGTAACAGTTATAACAAGACTATTGCCAAGCAATATTTGTTCCCTACCTTTGTCAGAAACTCCACCATTGTCAGAATTTTTTCTAATTATATTAGTTGCCATAGGTACCAAAACTTGTGGCATAGGAACAAAATGAAATGACATGCACTATGTCCATATTGCCATCTATCCATGTTTCAAGTTTCATGAAAAATATGAAGAACTTTTAAAGTTATCGCAGGATCCAGAAAACCACCACTTTTAGCAGTATTTCTAGTCTATTTGTTGCCATAGTAACCAGAATTCTTGATGTAGGAACCAAATTAAATGACCTGCATAATCTCCATATTGCCATCTATCCATGTTTGAAGTTTCATGAAAAAAAGAACTTTTTAAGTTATCGTAGGATCCAGAAAAGTGTGACTGACTGACAGACAGAGCGCAAACCATAAGTCCCCTCAGGTGAAACCGGTAGGGGACAATAAATATCCACATAAACAACATTGAAGTAGTAGACTTTTTTTCCAATTCTAACTTGAGATGGTACATAGTATATGTATTTGCATGCATTTAGATAAACAAGTTGTTTTCACAGATACGAAAAGAACATTTTGTGTTTGGACTTCGGAAAATCCTTCCTTATTCAGTTTACATTTTCTTTATCTATGTACATGTATATCAGAACACCATTGTCTTAGTCTCCATCTCAATCAGTTTAAATGTTTTCAACTATTTACAGATCAGAACACTTTGGGCAACATGCAGCTTGGAGACCCCTGGTATGAGGAAATAAATGATCAAGAGGAAATGATTGTGAGTGTTTAACTCTTACGGAGTTTTATGACTCTAGTATTATTATGTGGTCTATGAATGCTTTCTGCTGACTATATTTTAAGTGATTGACTGGAGTTAAACTGTTGAATATACTCTGACATGTGGTCGTGATAGTTGAGTTGTTGAATATACTATTACTTTGGATCCTGATATTTATGTTTCCATAATCTGTTTATATGTTATGTCAAGGTTTCATATATTTTTGTCAGCTTCTCTTCTGAAATTCACAATGACAAACCATGATCGTTTAACAATTCTAAACATAGTGAATGAATCAGTTTTTATGCCCCCAGATCGAAAGATCGGGGGTATATTGTTTTTGGCCTGTCTGTCTGTCTGTCATTGTGTCAGTTATTGTATGTATGTGTCTCAAAACTTTAACCTTGGTTAAAAGTTTGCAATACCGGTAACTTTTGCAATATTGAAGATAGCAACTTAATATGTGGCATGCATGTGTATCTCATGGAGCTGCACATTTTGAGTGTTGAAAGGTCAAGGTCATCCTTTAAGGTCAAAGGTCAATTTTTTTACTTCAAACCAGCGCAATAGGGGGCATTGTGTTTCTGACAAATACAATTCTTGTTCTATGTTCTACAATTTACCCATCACTTTCCAGATCCAGATATTCACACCACATGGAGTGATAGCTGAGACAGGTGCCATGTTCCATATCGTGTACCGCCATTCAGAGACACAACAGCTTTCTGCCTACTATACCAAACTGTACAAACCTGTCAAGGTAAATTAACAATCTGTTCACTTCTCCATGAATTATACTCTGTTTTTAAAACATTATCCCTTCATCAATTGTAAAAATAACATCACTTCTTCAAGCATAACATATTAAGGTCTGAACATAAAATCACTTTTGCATGGAGCAAAAATAGAGCTTTGAACATTACATTTCTTCTAATAGGAATCAAAAATGAAATTTTGAACATGATAAACTTCTGAAGAATCAAAAATGAAATTATTTACATAACTTATGCAAGCATCGAAGCAGAATTTAACTTTAAATATTTCTGGAGTTTCATTATTTCTGTTAATCTTTTTTATAAATTTAAATGTGACCTAATAAAAGATATCCTATCTCCAGTCAACAGCAAATTACAAGGTTTATCCAGCTTTTAGTGTATTCCTACATGCCGGATAACATAATGACATAATAAAATAATCAAAACACCTGCTCACTCTGGTATTTCTATAATAAAAACTTTGGTACTGAGATGTTTTGTAGTGATCCCTTCTTCCATACACAGTGTCCTATCAGGCTATTACATTTATAAAATGATTGTTAAGAAAGTTCTTCATTAGTTAACATTAAAGTGATTTATGGGCATTTTTCACTGTTGAAATGAGCAGAAAGAATTAACAGGTCAAAAGAGTTAGTTAAAATGTGGTTACTGACTTATTATCTTGCAACTCATTTTGCTACCAGTTGTTTATACACATATATTTTATATTCGATATTTTATATGACTCGCCCAGTTCTCTAAGCCAAACTGATCCGTAAAAAATTGTGTCTTTGTGTCGTTTGAACGAATCTGCACTAAAACTAAATTTAGGTTCACATCGTACATGCATGATCAGTTGTCAAACGAAAGTACGGTTGATATTCAAATGCAGTATTTTTCTCTTTCCGGGATATTGTTTCGTATGTGGATGCTGCATTAAGAAATATAAGTGTATATGAAGTGAAAACAACACAAAAAAAGGTTGCGATAGACACCTTTAAAATGTTAGATGCCCATAATATCACTTTAATAGATAATCAATGTAAACGGATTATCATTTTTTTGGGATAGTTATTTTCTTTGAGTTAACCAACAACAAAACAGTATATTTTTAAATAAAATAGCTCTGGAGCCTTAGTATCAAAGTACGTTTAATTGAATTCGTCAACAATTTCCCCACCCATTAATGAATGGTTCTGAAAAATCAGAGTACATTTTATTTAATGCAAATAAAATCTAGAAAAATGAATTCTTACTGGTTTGATTTGAGGCACATTAATAATTACAATTTTTTACTTTAAATATCTGTATTAAAGAAGCTCTAGCAGTTTCGTTTTTATTTGCATTGAAATTCCAAAACGTTCCATGTCCTAGTTTGATAACTGACTGAATTGCTAACTCAACCATATGTAAATCATAATATAAATTAATCTATACACTGGCATTTTCTAAAAATCTATATTGCAGTAAAACACGGACAAATATATCAAACTAAACTAGGTTCAGCATTCTTATGTTCTTTTTAAAGCTTAAGTTCACATGATTGTGAAAGTCATATAAGATCATTATTTTGTTTGGGTATTATGCGAACATGCTAAAACGAAAGTTCATCTTATTTGTCATGTTCTTAACTTCAACGGATAATCTTTCTCAAATTACGTATTCTTTATGTATCAAAAGGATGAAGCATTGAAGATGTTGCAATAAACCTTTCTAACGTTATTGTGATTCTTAAAGCGGTAACATTAATGTTTGAAAATGAAACATGTGAATTTATGAGAATTCTTTGTGGGTTATTATTTCTGACAAGAGCTTATTGAATCAGTCCCTTACTTAACAAAAAGTTAATGATCTGATATTCAATATCCCCATATTAACCACAATTAAATTAAAATGCCAATCCAAGAACATCTCATTAAGAAATTACCAGCACAGGGTCTATAATTTTGTTCTAATTTCAACAATTTAATAGAAAATTTAAACAACTAATTTTATTGATTTTAAACGTTTTACACTTGCCATCGTACTTCAGAAATGTGTGTTTCATCTAAGCAACAAATAGCTTGAAATACTGAATTTATGATCATGCCATCTCTTTCAATATATTATGCCCATTTGATTTTGTTTTGCATTATTCCGACCACTTTTTGGCTTAATCCAAATGATACTTATTCATAACAGTTCAGTTCCATTGTGCATTAGATGAGCACCCCAGGACATTAGGGTAGTTTTCGTTGAAGTTACTATTCTTTCATGTTGTTGAAATCATCACGTGATAGAAAATGCTGATTATATAAGAATTATGAGATGCTAATATGTTCAAACAGTTGTAGAAATTACAATGCTCATAATTTGTACAGTTCCTCGAAGGTTTTTTATTACCCATTCACATTTTAAATCCAAATATTTTATCTGTTCACCTAATTAAATTAGTGTAATTCTTTCATCAACAGGTGCGCTGTTCACGTATTGTTCGAGTGGTAGGTGTTCTCCCACCAGTACAGAGCTGATTGTCATCTTGTTGTTCAATGCATACCCACCTCAAGGTCAGAGACGTGATTGGAATAGGTTGAGCAGCAGAAAATATATCGTTTCGAATAAACATCTGAAATTCTTAGCTGTTCTTTTCTGTAACTAAAACTTCAAAAAAAGGTTTTGATTTAAAAAAGCTAAATTATATTGCCATTAATGGTAAATTGATGGTTTTGTATTTTCAGGTGAATACTAATCATCTTAATTTTGAGCCAGTTCAGTTTAAACCTATTTTATTTTATCTCAATTGCATCGAAAGCTTATTTGAAACGCTCTCCAGTCCGTTTCCTGGAACTATTGGGGCTCGAACCCACGACCTCCTGATTGATAGGCAGACACCATAACCACAACATACAGCCTATTTGAGTCGGTTTGCAAATATTCATTTTAGCTAGATGCAAATAACAGAAAATGTGTGTGTATCAAGTAATTAGTTTAGGTCCAAATAACGTATACTCTAATAAATGGAAGAGCAAAGTCCGTTCTTTTTAATTTGATGACAACATTTCAGGCCCAAATTTCACAGTGTTCATTGTGGATCTGAGAGAGATGACACTGCGTGACTTCAGGAAAGAGCTGCCAGTGTCCGTGCAGGAGTACAACACCATGATGACAAAGACCATCATATCATGTGACGTGAGTGTTCATCACACCTTGCCTTGCAGCAACTTCGGCAGTCATAATAGCCCTTGTTTGAAATGGGAAATTCCTGTGGATAATTTTGTTCAATATGAGTTGTTAAACTCTTGATGAAAATGGAATATTCATGTAGTAAAATTTTCGGTCAGTTCAATGAGTACAGTCCACTCTCGTTATCTCGACATCGGATATCTCGATATTCTCGATATGTCGAAGTAAGCGCAATGTCCCAACTTTTTTCCTTCTTTATCTCAATTAATAAACATCGCATATCTCGATTTTCGTTATGTCGAATAATTCGATATGTCGATATAAAATTTTGTCCCGAGTCCCGATTTTACATGTATTTACTGTGGTTTATCTCGAAGTGCGAATAACTGTCCCAATGTCGGCAAAAGGTGAGAAAATTTGTCTTTCATACTTCACCGTCCCGCTTCGCCTGGCTGCTTACGATACTGTGCGGGTGGTAGGAAATTGATCCGTTGATTGCATCAATGATCACACGTGTGTAATGTCGTAAGCCATTAACACTTTAGTAAGGCCTGTCACTTTAACTGTCACTTTAACATCAATTAACTGCTATTAATACACAGCCTGCCGAAAGGCCAACATACAATTGTTTTTACAAACTAGATTCCAAAATGCATTGAGTTATATTTGTTTCGTATATAAAGCCCTCGTCTTGATTGGACGTCAATTTCATCATAACATTAAATAGCAACATTACCGGATGTTTACTCGACAGTTTAGAAAAATTATAACCGCATGTGTTCATGCAATTCTGTAATACTTAAAACGTCATTTTAAGAATTTAAATAGAAAAAATAATCGTGGCTTGTAAAAATGCGTTTATATCAGGTAGAGAGTATTATGCCACACGGTGACGGCTTTAGTTAGACCACTTAGAAGGTATTTAGATGTTGAAACAAGGTAAATTTTCGTCTCATTTTTCTTTAAACGTCTAATCGGATATCTCGAACTCTCGTTATCTCGATATTTTTTCTTGTTCCCGCCGACTTCGAGATAACGAGAGTGGACTGTAGTTAAAAAAACGTTGAGGAAAATAAGATATTCTTGTAGTTCAATTATTAAAATTCAGATCTGTTTAACATGCAGTTTAAAACTTTAAAAGTTTGGGTTAATTTAAATGGCAGTCGCAATATATGGGGCGTATGCACCCCCAGGCCACATGCCCTCACAATATTTTAGAAAAAATCGAATTTATGCCCTCTGGTACCTATGCCAACCTGTATTTATGCTACTCCACTTACTTAATTGCTACTTGAAATCTGACCTTTTTGGAAGTTTTCAATTCCGCAAATTATGTTTTCACAGTTTTACAAGTGGCACATTAAATATATTATAAAAATGCTTTCCCAACTATTTGAAATGTTAAGGTATTTTTTAATACAAACGCCTAATATATTCCCTTATTTTCAAGAAATGTACCAAATGGTTTGTTCTTTGACACTAAATAAGTTTGCTGTTCCAATATTTGTATTCTTTCATAATTTTTAGATGCGGGATACACGTAGTGATTATCCTGTGTTTTTGAACCTCAGTAACAGGTTAAGAGGATTTTAACAAATTTGCCAACTCTCCTTTCAACATCACTTCAGTACTTACACATTTGTTTCTTATTACCATTCCAAATAAATCCATATTAACTTATCGAACCTTGATTTAATTTTGACTTATTATGAAAAATGATCTGTTGATAACATAGTACATTACTAAGTACATTACTATATTTTTATGCCCCCGGATCGAAAGATCAGGGGTATATTGATAACATAGTACATTACTAAGTACATTACTACATTTTTATGCCCCCGGATCGAAAGATCGGGGGTATATTGTTTTTGGCCTGTCTGTCTGTCAGTCATTCATTCGCTCATTGTGTGTTTTCAAAAACTTTAACCAAGTTTTGCAATAACCTTTGCATTATTGAAGATAGCAACTTGATATTTTGCACTAATGTGTATCTCATGGAGCTGCTCATTTTGAGTGGTGAAAGGTCAAGATCATGCTTCAAGGTCAAAGGTCAAATAAGGTCGCCGTGGTGTAATGGATATGGTGTCCGCCTTGCGACCGGGAGGTCACGGGTTCGATCCCCACCGTGGGAGCGTTCTTAAGATCTCCCCCAAAGACACCAAGTACTGATTCTAGGCCCAGGAAACGGACTCGAGAGCGTTTATATAAGCCTAAGGCTTTCGACGCAATCGAGCTAAAATAAATAGGTTTAAACTAAAGGTCAAATATATGGCCTCAAAGCCGCGCAAAAGGGGGGCATCGTGTTTCTGTCAAGCACATTTCTTGTTTCCTGATGATATTTGGTTATAAAACTAACATGGCAATATGTATACTTTTCTGTTCAGGTGACTCGAGTGTTGGGAACTTCAGGCTCTGACTATATATTCATCGTGTTCAACAATCGCATTCGCTGTATATCACTATTCTCGGGGCAGACTGTTGTCAGGAAAGGTCCATTACCAACTGATGATGAGCAGGAGGAGGAAGAGGAAGACACTGGTGGGTGGGGCTTGGCTGAATGTAGTGAAATGTGGTTTAGTTTATTCATTTTTAGGTGCAGACACTGTCTTAGGAAAGGTTTGAAACTTACAAATTATGATGATAATGATGCAATGGAGAGTAGGAAACAAAAGGGCGTATGGGGTAGGTTGTAATATAGTTCATTGTGGGTTTGTAAATTTAACTGTTTTACTGAAATGATTGTAACAGGTGTTTTACTTGTTCAGCTTTAATTATAAACTAAACAAACCCATATCACCTTTAAACCAACATAAAAATACTCAAAGAGAAAAAATATTTAAATTTCCTAGGATATCAATAGTCAGGACATGATTTGAGAGTCTCCGATGTTGCTATTTCCTTTTGGTTGGATACAATAATCAAAATATAAATAACGTTCATGTAGGGTTTTAATTGTTTTCTAATAAAATGCAAAACAATTTGATGTAGTTAAGTTTTATTTTTTATGCCCCCTTTCGAAGAAGAGGGGGTATATTGCTTTGCTCATGTCGGTCTGTCTGTCGGTCTATCGGTCGGTCTGTGGGTCCGTCCACCAGGCGGTTGTCAGACGATAACTCAAGAACGCTTGGGCCTAGGATCATGAAACTTCATAGGTACATTGATCATGACTTGCAGATGACCCCTATTGATTTTGAGAAAGATCAATTTACAAAATAAGGAGTAAACATGTTAATGTTATGTTAACATAATTTCAAACGTAGTTTAATAATTGCAGCATTAATTGTATTATTCTGCAACAAGTTGCACTAGTGAATAGAATTATTGTTTCAATCTTCAAATGGAAGATATTACTCGTTTTTTTGTATGCATTTAAACCTTTGAGTCTTTTTAACAAGGAAAAATACATGAATATGAATTTGTATGATGGGAATATAAAACCGCATAATCCAACTTCATATTTGAATGTTATTTTTTATTCGTAGTTAAATGAAATTTATACTTATCGGATAGAAATGCTGATAACTTTGAAGCTGTTTGTAATAAAAATCATATGTCGAAGTGTGTTACGCTTACTTGTAGTTAAGTAATGTATTAGTGTTTATAATAGTTCTTTCCCCTTTGTTGACCACCTATACGAAAAACGAAACTATAGTTGGTGTATAGGGATATTGCTCCTTAGTAAATATTAAAACAGTATCAGTTAGAGGGAAATCTTAGTTTTAAAAGTAAAATCTCCATCTATATACACTAGTCAATTTAATTTAATTTGTATCATACCCCAGCGTCGACCATCTATGCGAAAAAAGAAATATAGATGATCTAGGAGTATGTATGCGACAAAATTACTTTCGTAGCAGTTACACGAAACTTTAAATATTTGATAAACAAATAAAAATACAAACAGCACACAAACATACACAAAAATGATACAGGGGTATGTATGCTGCAAGATTACTTTCGTAACAATTATACAATACATTAAGTATTTGAAAAATAAATAAAAGGAGAAGCAGCACAAAAAATACACAAACATGATCCAAGGGTTTGTATGCGTCAAACTAACTTTCATACCAATTATACAATACATTAAATATTTAAAAAGCAAATAAATACACATACAGCAAAAAGCATACTTAAACCTGAATTTCATGTAAGCCCGAGGATTGAAGTATCAGACGCACTTTTGATGCCCAGTTTGAACGAAAATTGTTAGCATTTATGTTATTTAATTGTTCGTGTCAAACGGTGTTTAAAATACAATTTTCTTGTTTGACTGTGTGTATCTTAAAAAAGTATTTAACAATTATAATGTACAGTGGAAATCTAACCAGTTTGCTATACAATGCAAGAGTATTTGTAGAGGGTTTTACATTAAGGACCCGTTTACCAAATTTTTTGTGTACTCTTTCTAAAGTTTCACCTTGATCGTAACCCCAAACTTCCGAGCAGTAATTTAAAACTGATAGGACATACGCGTCAAATATGTTAAACATTATATTTATTGGTACTTTGTTATTGTTAATTAAAGACATAAGCGCATGTAAAGATCGCAATCCTTTCCCGCAAGTTTTTTCATTGCTAGAGCGAATCACCCGCCGCTGGTAAACACAACCCCTAAGTAGTTGAAGGAGTTAACAATAACTCTTGATTATTATAAAACCATTTATCGGTAGCACCTACCCTCCCCCATTTCTAAAGATCATTACTTTAGTTTTTTCGATGTTTACTGTTAAATTCCATTTTTGACAATATGAATAAAGACTATTGAGAGAATTTTGCAGTTCATCTTTGGATTCAGATACGAGCACTGCGTCGTCATCGAATAGTAATAAATAAATAGCGATTTGGTCAATATTTATACCTGCATCTATATTTTCCTGCATCTCAATATCATTTAGAAAGAAAGAAAAGCAGATTGGAGAGGTGATCTCCCCCTGGAATAGTCCAATGTTGCTATTGAACAAATTTGACAATGTTCCTAAATGTTTAACGCAAAGTTTAACTTCACTGTACATAGAACGGAGCACGGATAATAATTTTCCGTCGATTCCTAAATGTATTAGTTTGTACCGCAGTCTATTCCTATCTATGCAGTCATATGCTTTACGATAATCCACAAAAAAGCAATACAATTTTTTCTTATTACATTTTTGTCTCTGTATCAGCGAGTTTAAAATAAACACTGGATCTATACAGCCATAACTGTTTTTAAATCCAAATTGAGCGTCCGTTAAAACCGAGTTTTCGTCAGCCCATAATTTATATAAGTCGCTCGTTCAATACTATAGTGAACAATTTAGAAAAACAGCTTGTTAGTGTAATCCCCCTATAATTATTTGGGTCGGATTAGTCACCTTTTTTATGAATGGGGATAATCATGTCCGAGGCCCAAGCACGGGAAAATGACTTTGAGTTCAGTATGTGATTAAAAAATTTGTAAAGCGGGCGGACTATTTGTGGTGCGCATACCTTAAAATATTCATACAGAACATTGTCAATCGATGATGATTTATTAACACCAAGTTTCTTAATTGCTTTTTAAAATTTCAGTGTCCGAAATTAGGCTGTCTAGGCATTCAAATGTCGATCAAATATCTTGGTCATTATCAAACTTGTTAATAAAGTTTGAATTATCATCATTCGTTTGCGTGTCGCCACCAGACATGAGTGTATTAAACTAGTTTTTAAACTCTTCATTTGAAATATCATCTCCGGTTGCCGATTGTTTTCGCGATTTAAATATTTTCCAAAATTCTTTCGGTGACTTTCGCCTAAGATCATTCATCTTACGACAGCGGGCATTATTATATGAATTTTTTGACTTTCGACATTGATATTAATAATACTTAATAAGTTATTTTATACAGTCATGTTATTTGAGTTTTGCTGAACTTGTAAAAGCATGTATTGCAAATGAAAATACAGCATAACAACATATATTGGTTAAAACAATTTCACAAATTAATTCATCATAAAAGTTACAAAATTAAAGATAATTTACTTTTTATGGAATTAACACATTAAATGTGATAGGAGCTGTTTCCCTGGAAAGTCCAAATTTTCACGTTTTGTTTTAATAGTTATGTATTATCATTCTTTTTGTGTAAAAAAATCATCAATATATCCATCAATACTTTAAGTACAGGTAATCATTATACAAAGAACATATAACTGAATTAAATGCTACAAACTACATCACCAAAACCATAAATTTTGAGTAGTATAAGCCATTCCACTTGTTTTTATAAAAAACCAAGGCTGATAATACAATCATCAGTCATCAAAAATCAATTTAAAATAATATGTCAGGATAATGCAATAACAAATTCTAAAAATGCAATTTATATGAACATCACAGCAAATCTTTTAAAGCTATTACAATCACCTATCACTAAAGTTATACAAGACAAAACACACACCATATTACCATCATAATACATGCACGGAATATTACATTTTTCAATAATCAAAATGAAATTTATGATAGTTATCTTAATAAATGAGCATAATTATATATACATTTTTTTGTATAATTACCAGTTATTAAAATGCAATTGAAAGAACCAGCATCATAATAAATGACACCGAATTATGATGAAAGCAAGTATCTCTATATTTATGTTTTTGCTAACCTTGTGTTTGTATTTAATTACACATATCAACAAAAATACAAAATGTACAATTTTATAATAGATCAGAATATATTTGCAACAATATGCACACATACAACGAAAGCCATATAATAATGGACTCTGTTAAAATAAATTCATGGTGTAGAAGCAGACATGACTGGCTTCAGTCTAAAAGGTCATATAATGACAAAGAGAAAACACAAAACAGGGGTTGGACATTTGTAATTTCCATTATTTGAATTAAGAATAAATATTACTATTAAGATACCATAAACAGTTATTTACTTTGGATGGCATTCATAATGGGTTAAGTTGGGTCGCAAGTGTCACGGAAAATAATACAAAATGTGTGCTCAAAAACAGTACAATAAATTGAAATACATGCAAACATATATTTTTATTTACCATATAGCATAACTCTGATTTAGCTTGGAAAGATTTGAGTGAAGGTCAATGATGTGAAAATAAGAAAATAAAATAGACCACTCTAAAACTTGATAACAATAGGAATCGTACTGTCCATCAGTCAGTCCAGTTGTCCTTCTGTCCATTCTGAAGCTAATCTGCATTTTATGCAAAACACCAAAAAATAACTATAATCGCCTAGTATGTTGCGACAGTTTGACGCATAAAAGATCAACAAAAATGAACGAACCTTTATAGATCAAGGTAATTCCTTGGGGTCAAATGTAGCAATACAACTCTTTATTATCCGAAAAGGGCCAGTCTATTCTCTTGCTTTAACATGCATTCAACAAATTTGAAACAGTTTTGCTCAAACGTAATTCTTAATTACAATATGTGTCAGGCATAAAAAGACATTGCTGCCATAAACGTCGATACCATACTTACTTGAATGTCAAATTCATTGTCAGAATGATATTTTCTGCTCTCACATTTCCTAACAATTTAAAGATTTCAAAATAAGTAACACAATTAACCACTATAAAATGTGGCGTCGAGCACAATCACAAATGTGCAACCTTAAAGCCAAGGTCATAGTAAGAAGTGGAAGGTCAAAGTACAGCAATTAGTTTCATAACTGTCTCACAATTTTCACAAAGCAGTATGTTGGGTATTAATAACCTACTGAACATCCAGAAATGTTTCCAGACCAAATCATCAGATTGTCCCACGTGAACTAAGAGTGAACACGAGTGATTGGCTGACGGACGACGTACAACACGTGAGTGTGGCGGCAAGCAAGATACTCCTACGTAAGGTGGATATGGAAATGAGGAAGGCGGGGCTTATCAGGGACCATCCACGCACCATTAAACGAATCATGCTGTCAGACAAAGTGGAAAATTACAAGATACTGGATAAAACAGTAAGTTTAATTTGTGTTTTTTCCCCGGAAAAATGTATGTATAGTTTCTATCTGTGCATGCCATTTACAAAAGGCTTGATAACTGTTCCTTACAACATGTTTATCTTTTTTCCCAGGTCACAGAGAACGCCTTGCTGGACAAGGAAGCGGTGATGCGGAGACGGGCTGCAAGTCGAGCTGAGGCTGCCAGCCCAAAAATAGACGAGGACGATAAATTCTAGGGATTTTGTTGCCTTAGTGATATCATATGAAATGCAATTCCTGTTCTATGGAGCCTGATACCATAGTGTTGTCATTTTAAATGTGCTTCTTCTAGTGATATTCTCGCATATTGATTTCATTAGGACCTTACTTCGTCTTTAGTGACCTTGTTGTCATCGTGATGTCATTTAGACTAAGGTCTGGCTTTAATCACGCCGTTACCATAGTGATATTTTAAGGACATTGTTTCCACGTCAATGTCATCGAGATGGTGATTAGGTATTGGAAATGGACTATGATTCCGGATTTAGGGACCATGTTTCCACAGAAACGATATTTAGGTCGTGGTTTAGTTTTAAGGGACCTTGTTTCCATAGTGATAACATCGAGTCTGTGATTCAGTTTTTATGACATTGTCATAAACACAAACAATGGATGATTGCTGATTTTATGAATTGTGCTGTGTTTAAGGACAAAATAACTCAAAAAAGACAATATTTTGTAAAATCTGGTGCGTCTATGTCGTATTAAGCAAAACAGCTTAATCTGTTTATGATCTTTTAATGTCCCCCAGTCTATACTGGTGGACATAATGTTTTTGCCCTGTCTGTTTGTTGGTTTGTTTGTTTGCGTCAAACGTTAACATTTGCCATAACTTTTGCAATATTGAAGATAGCAACTTGATATTTGGCATGCATGCGTATCTCATGCAGCTGCACATTTTGAGTGGTGATAGGTCATGGTCATCCTTCAAGCTCAAAGGTCAAATATATGGGGGGACATAGTGTTTCACAAACACATCTTGTTTCGTATTGTTTTTATATTGTTATGGGTACTTACGAAACAAAAGTATACTATTTTGTTTTATTTTAATTGATTTAGTTGCTATAAATGATGTGGAAATGCTAAACAATAAATGAACAATGTTTATTAATGTGATATCAACGTGTGTTGTATTATGTTAAATATTATTCTTTTGTCATAAAAAAAACTAAATGTAAAACCAATGGTTGCACATGGATCCATTACAATTTATTATTGCATAACTCGCCAACCATAATATTGTGTACATATTACATAATTAACTATTTGAGCCGTGTTCTGTGAAAAGGGGTTTTAATGCATGTGCGTAAAGTGTTGTCCCAGATGAGCCTGTGAAGTCCACACAGGCTAATAAAGGACGACACTTTCCGCCTAAACTTGATTTTTGCTAAGAAGAGACTTTCTTTAAACGACAAATATCATTGAAGCCGAAAGTGTCCTCCCTTATTAGCCTGTGCAGACTGCAAAGGATAATTTGGGACAACACTTTACACACATGCAATATACCCCCTTGTCACAGAGCACGGCCCATTTGCTTAAAAGCATGGTGGAATATAATTTCGTGAAACGTCATTCAAACAATGGAACAATGTTCATGGAAATAATTTAAACTATGTAGTACTTAATTATAGCATTGATTTAGACGAATCTCAAAATTAATATTTCAGAATTTTCTAATTAGATCACTCACATGCATTTGTTGTGCTTGGAAATTGAACTTTTTTAACAAGGAAGACAAAAATGTAATATAAAACGCCCTAACAATGTTATGTAGTTTCGATTTTGATATATAAGAGTAATCCCATAAGCTAAAACATTACGCAAATGCCATGTAAAGACGATACTGTAAAAAAGTAAGGCAATAATGTACAACATTTATCAGACATTTCAAATGAATTCCCTATTTTTTGAAGTAGTGCATGGAATATAAATAAGTTTTCATATTTGACACCCAAACAATAGCACATAAAATGCAAAGTGAGTTGAGTAATACTTTAAAAAGTAAGGGATTCATTTAATTTAACAATATAAATACAATGAATAGTTGATATCTAATAAAAATGTTTTTCACTATGATCGTGAGTAATGATGCGTTGATCCAAACAAGCTCTGTTTTCAAAGGTTAAAACCGTTTAAATGAATTATTGAAGCTTGGTCAATACGTATATTAGTTATTGAAATTTTGTTTTACAAAACACATACCTAGTATCCCGTTTAGTGTCAAAACCGTTCGTGTCCACTATGTATAAAGCAAAGAAGCACAAAAGGTATGACGTATTTGAAAGAATCAAAAGTAGACATGCACATAAATATGTGTTTTAATAGAACATATATGCGTACATACAGTAACATATTGTGAACTATGTTAAGGGGCAAAAAGAAACGATTCAATCAAACATTTGAGTAATATCCATGACTTAAAAGTATGTATTTCATTTAAATAAATAAATAAAGTGGATACATTTTTGGGTGATTCACATTTTTGTACTTAAGTAAGTAAAATATCGAAATTCAGTTGTAGTTACGATAAAGATATACCTTTGGTAACTAAAAATAAAAGTTAAGCATTATCTATACAATCATTTATTATAATACCGTAATTTTGCCTGACGTCTAGCCGATGATGGTCAAATTGTTGTATGTTAAAACAATGCGCGAGCAAACAGCTAAATTCAAATCAGCAATTCAGCACAATGTGTGCATTTCTACATGGCATTTAAAAATTATATTGTGTAAATGGCACGTAATTCTTCAAAATAATTATATGTGTACACTCCTTTTGTTAACGACATTTTTATGAATAATACTGTCACTATTACATTTATTAGTATAAACTTATTAAAATCATTTAAATCAATGTATTTGTAACCGTCCTTTGATCAAACACATACTTCAACAAACCGTCAACTGCTGATCAATGATAAAGTTCAATGACCACATAAATAGCAGCTGATCTGTGATCACATGCTAGTTATTGAGTGTGTGTTGTATTTTATATAGCTGAAGTTTAGAGGCACCTTTAGCGCTGTTGGACACCGCCAGCCTAGTCCTATCCCTAGACACACATATGCTGCACGGGAGCTTCATATCCACGGGGTATGTACACAGGAAGTCACCGTCTACAGTCAGGTGCACAACAGAGTTCATATTTTTACTGCACACCATGACCGTATCACCTGGTCCGACACAGGCACCACGTGGTCCCTGTATGTTCCCATTAGTGACTGCTCTAGACGTTCCCTTCACGGTGTCGTACATATACACTGTGTGAGCAAGCCTGTCAGTCAGTACTAACGTGTTCTTAGACTGGACATACGTACTAAAACTATAACCTAATTTATATGTCTTCTTTGGAAACTCCAATTGCTGAAAGTCAGTCTCAACTCCGTCCACAGATATCATTCTTGCATGACGGATATCATCGATCGAACACACGACCATTTGTGTTGGCGTCTTGCAGCATACAGAGTATATATTCGTCGATGTTTTAATTTGCCTAGTCAGACTGATGACATTGTCTGAACTCACTGATAAAAAATGTAAATATTGAAAACATGTCACTACTATTTCACTATTAGACAAAACTGCTACACCATTGGGGGATGACTTTAACGTGTATGGTGTTCCGAGTCTCCTCAGCCCTTCGTTCAGTATCATACATTTCTTGTTATAATTATCCACAGCTACCAGTCTTCCGTCCGACAGGAAGTCTATTCCAGTGAGATAAGAGTCGCGTATAGTGTCTTCAAACTTTGATAGATTCAATGACACGATCAGCTCCAGGGTGAATGGCCTCGACTGGGATAGTGAACTGATGGAACTGGGATTTCCTGAATAAAAAGTACAATATGGACTCACTATTTTCCTTTCAATTATATTAGTAACACGTGGGGTAAGTCACCGTACGACGCGCTTTAATTTCATGAGCTAAACACACTATTTTTATGAATAGTGAATGTGGTTTTGCAAGGATGTAGCTGACATTTCGATTGAATAGTGTTCGCATGTAAATCAACTGGTGTCGTGATGATGTATGGTAAAAGCATTTAATCATGCCATTCAATGATAATATGCAAGATGTAGTTATTTTTCATACTTAGAAGACTAATCGGCTTAAATGCGACAGGTTCGAAAATCCAATAATTTAGCGTTTGCATCAAGACTATCAGCTAAGTGTTGAATGTATAGAAGTTTATGTTGCGAGCTATCGACCAACGGAAACGGGATTCTTGACATACATATATATTTATATATATATATATATATATATATATATATATATATATATATATATATATATATATATATATATACATTAAGATAACTATCGATGCTTTATGAACTGGATCAATTCGTAAAAAAAAACACTTTACGCTTGATGAAATGTATACTTGAGTCTATTGAATTTATACTTTATAAGTAATTTGCATGTGATCACAAAGTCGTTTTACTATTCACTTATGTATATTACTTCGTTAATGTATTTCACGAATATCCATGGACAGTGTTGCTTACAATGTTGCATAATGTATTTCACAAATATCCATGAACAGTGTTGCTTACAATGAAAGAATGCGAGTTAAGCTCGAAACGTGCATGTGTGAGGTAGTATTAAACGTTTAGGTTGCTTTATCGAAACAATAAAACCATTTTTATAGAATCGATAACTTGTTTAAGATTATTTACATCATGGTCAACAGGAAGTTCTTATATCAGTCATGTGTGGAAGATGGTCATATTACTCGGAATCAACTATAAAGTAATATTTTTTAGTAAAATCAAATCAGATTCAACAAAACTAACAATTTGATACCAAGTTAATATTAATTAATAATGATTATCTCGGCAAGCCTCGCCGTTATATTATTCCTAGCCTTGCCTGATATATAACAACAAGATCAGGCAGTAACCTGTTATTCTCTACATATTATGTTATGAACACGCATTTTTATCATGGTAGTTATCTGCGTACGCAAATCTGAAGTTCACATTCGTTATATCATTGAAATTGTGCGCGGTGTAATTTAAATGCAAAATGAATCACTTGTTTGATTTACCTTGTACTAATGTGTGACTGGGACTGACGTCTGTGCTCTTCAATCTGTTCACAACAGAACCTGCACAATAACAGAATTACCGATTACGACATCTGTAATAGCGTAAGTAGGTATAGACATTCACTTTATACATCATACAAACAAACATCATTTATAACATATCTATCTTCACTTTTTGGATTAAAAAACACCAACACATTTTAAAAAAGTGTTAATGTTTTCAAGAACGAAACTTTGATTTAGCAACACATTAATTAAATAACATTTATAAAGTATTGAAATAACATAGGACAAAAAAAAATCTGCCGTGCTAAGTAAGGTTTCATTACGGGATACATTTTAGACAATACTTATAACATATCAATTATAGGAAATGAAATAATACGAGAAACCAGATAATTACTCCTTAGTATTTATTGATATAAGATTAAACATGTGATTTCTTACCCAAGTATTGCCATTATAATTATATAACACTGTTAATCTAAATTATTGAGAATGCATTCAACCAATTATGTCATTAAATACGTTTTTGAGTTATTCCGCGTTGTCGTAATATTATTTACGATAAAATACAATAGTTGTACAAAACTTAACTAAAATATTCTATTCTAGGTAATATTCCTGACTCTTCATTAATGTCATGTGCCGAAAATCTATTCGCAATTCATGTTGCCAGTTGTCAAACAAAAACATTATCATGATTATACATTGTTTTTTTGGCGCGAAAGATATTTGTCCCGTTCATGTTTCTGAAGATAACAGTTTTAATAGCACATGTATAAGTTTTCTATGTACAGTCTGTTTTTCCATCCCATTGATATAACCTGAGCACGTTTATATAGTGAAAATAACTCTTGTTAACTGTAGAAAGAACAAGTATTTATATGTAAGCACTTTATTGAATTAAATAAATATATTTGTTTACCGATTTCAATTTGGAAATGCTTAATGACATATTCTTTACATAAACGACAATTGTACATAATGAACCAAAATAACACTTAGTACGTGATGCAATTTCCAATAATTAGGTCGTACAAATTTGATTCTAATATTAGCGTCCCCAAAAATAAAACAATACATGACCTAATATAACAGAAAGGGTGGCCGATCTTATGGTGATTGCCATAAAATCTAAATGAACCCAGCGTAGCGTAACTCCACCCACTTGCTCCTCCCACACACTCCACCCACATACCCCACACTAATGCCCCAACCACATAATCCACCATAATGCCCCACCAACATGACTAACCCTCAAACTCCCTCCTCATACACAATGCTCCTGCTCAACCCACACGCCCAATCCTCATATTTAGCATTGAAAACAATAATTGGATATATTATTTAGTCTGCGCACTGGAAACTGGACCTTAAAAAAGTCTTTGGGTAACATAAATTTAAGTTAATAATTGTAAATTGTCCTCAACCCTGCTTTAGTGTTTCAGGTAAAACTATCTTTAAACAGCTCTTAATAATGAAATTCAATGCCTATTCTTTATCAATTATCTTTATGGTAGATGTATGTTGATGCTCAAACAATTGTTCAACATGTTTAAATGCAACGTATCCTACAAAAATATAATAATGAGTATCTTTATACTCGAATTTCCCGTTGCTTCACCTCAGCTTGAAACTAAAATTTCCGACAAAATTGTAATGTAATGAGTGCATCAAAAATCAAAGCTGCAACGGCATATATGAATAAAGTATCCCGAGAACAACGAGTAGGACAATATATGACATTATCAGTACAATGTTGCTTAAAATAGTTTCAGTTGAGCAGGTCTATACCGGAATCTTAAACATGAATAAACATGAATGTGTTAACACTTTAAACAATTTTCCTGGACGCCTATATTATTTGAGGCATAAGTATTATAGCAAGATAACGTTTCAACATATAGCTACATATATGTATAAAATATACGGTAAATGGCATTTCAATACAATAAAAATTAAAGCCCAAAGCTTTTGACATAGTGAAAATAATGTGAACATTTAGCAGCACCGGCAGCGAAAAAACCTTTTATCCAATTTCGGTTCTTTATTTATGGCAAGGAACCTATCGCCAAACAGATAGACACAAATGTGCTAGAAACACACGTACGTAACAACAAACATAAACAATTAATAAAACATGAAGTGTCATAGTTCAGTTTATTTACATGTGCACCCATTGCACAATATATGGATTTAGAATAATATATTTGCATGTAATATTTGTACCAAACCTTTTAAGAATAACACATGTTGCTTTTACATAAACACTAGAAACACAAAATGTATTTTTATTAACAACAACCACTAAAAATAGAAGCGTCACCAAGGAAAGTGCGCATTTTATTTGTTTTCAAAACGGAATAAACTCATGAAAAATAAGACTGTTAGAAACAAACTAAATTTTAGCATGTACGATTTCATGAAAAGATTCATAATTCGAGTAAAATAAATATATATAAAACTTAATAAATGCGCTGATATATTTGTCTGCAAACCAGTCATTTGTAAATGTCCTCATGAAGGATTGAAAACCGAAATAATGTCCGACATATGGATTCAGTGTTTCATCCATATCCACATATATAACGCTATATTTAATTATTTTGAGTCCGATGGATGGGAATGGGGTAACATGTAATAGCGATGACCTTCTAAGGTTAAGGTACGCTACATGAATTCGTGAAATCAATTTAATGGAAATTTAGCATAGTTATTACAATTTCCTTTGCTTGTAAGCTTTTCTGTTTTATTTTTAATTCGACTCTTTATCTTTATTCTTTTACTTGTAAATTATTTACTTTTAACAGAAATGGTATATTTCTAGGCGCTAAACCAACGATTTTAAATATAACTATTATGTTTTATTACTTGCTTTAGCAATTCGTCATTTGCCTTGAATAAAGGAAAACAAAAGTGTATGTTATAAAAATGCAATACTGCTCCAGCAACTGGAGTTTCACTTCTTTACATTGAAAAGAACGTAGTGCATAATGACCGTTAAGCCCAGTACATTCACTTCTTAATTATGATATCAACATTCTATATTTAAGTGTCGGCAGTTTAACACACACACATATAAAAATCTTAATCTGATGTAGCTTAACAAACTGATTGTTATGCGACGCTGAAGTCGAAACATTGATATTAGTCACGTGAAATGAAATCCTGTTGATCGCGTCACAAAACACTCGTTTTCTACCTATTTTTGAAAATCATTACTTGTACATGAATATATTATGTCAATCAAACACGTTATCTTATTCCCAAAGAATCATCTTATAATATGACAAGTAGTTACAAATATATATATATATTAAATACTTTCGGAAACAACTATTTTAAAGTATTAACGAACTTCAAGCAATATATACCAATTTAAACCAATTAAGATATAATTCTAATAAGACAAATTAACGTTCGGTCCATAACTATGTTTGCTTTGGAATTATTGCAGGCTACCGAAATATTGTTGGCAAAGAAAATCCTTTGAAAATGCAACCCAATACTGTGAGTATTTCTTATTGAAAAACTCAATTAACTCCTGAAAGATAAAGAGTTAAATGTAAGCAATTGATATTTAATCGCAACAGTTGTAAACCGAGGACTGCTTCGAAATATTAATATAAAATATATTCTTAAGTAATGTTCACATAATGTACGCAAACAAGGATGGTCGGGCTTCAGCTAAGATTAAGAAACACTATTCGTTCAAAATTTGGGTTGCAATATTTTTACCAAACCATAAACTGCAACGGTATATGTTAATAATGCACTCCGAGAACGAAGGAGGAAAATATTTCATTTTAAGTGTTCATTACTGAAGTCATACATATTTTGGCATTCTTTCGTTGTTTTAAAACTTCGCAATTTATTGCAATCTAAGAATACAACATTAATGCGTTACTTTTAAGAGTTTTAGTTAAACAGATCCATAAAAAGCTTATCATCGGTATCTATTTACTTGTTTATCAATCTGTGTAATAGTTTGAGGTGCTAAATGTGATCATGCGTTGAAAAACTTAACAAAAAACATAATTTTAATATAACGTTTTTAAAACACAATACAAACAAATAGAGAATACAAATGTAAGGGGAAATATTCAGACTGTTTGATTTCACATGGGTCAAACAATTATCTTCAAATTTTTAACAATGCTGTTTAATTGAAGATAGTGCCACTGCATTGATATTACAGTCAATTTAATAAATATAAATGTTTTATAGCACCAAATGCTGTTTATAATAGTTTCATTAGATCAAGTCCTTAAAGAAATCTTATCATACATTTATTGACACATTCGAAAGACAGAGCAATATTTTAGTACATGCTATTTTAATGTGCATTAGTTTGAATTAAATATTACTTGAAAAGGTTACAGTATACTAAATACTTTTGATGCTCAACGCTATACCCTCTAAAATGGAACCGCATTTAATTGAAGACACAATTTTCTGTATGGGCACTTGTCATGACTTTATTTTTGAATATGTTTGTGTCCATGTGGTAGTGTCAACATTGTTGTATACTACAAATGCAGTGTTTTGCTTTTAGGTTGGAGACTACAAGAGACTTTGAAGGATGGTGGGAACGCTCATCAACTGGAGAGAATCCGGTAAACAGATTGCGTTAAAACAGTGACCGTTGATTCGCGTCGAGTTCTTTCTTACATACTGAATGACCTATCTTTTTTATTATTTAAATAAATTTGGCTTGGAATGCATAAAGGTATGGTTATCAGGGTGTCTACGCGCAAAACTTTGACTTTATTTTGTGTTAAAGTTATTGCTTTCACATGGAATGTGTTATGGATATCTTTTAGTATATTATGACCACAACGGGAGCTGCACAAAGAACATCGCTGTCGAAGGAACGCTTGTATTTGGGTAAAAACAAAACAGGAATCAGCGTTTTATAAATGAGTATTAATGGAATCAATATATTATTTAAATAAAGCAATACGCAAGGAGCAGCATTATAAAACCAAGTATTAAGTTAACACATACTATAAGCAATTATCGACATTTTAAATAAAGCTTATAGACTGATAAATAATGCCACCGAATTTAAATTATAAAAACTCAAAGAATTAAGAAATATGCATTGCACCAAACGCTTTTTTATAATTTCAGTTAAACAGGTAAACACCAAAGTTACATTAATTACTTTATGAACACTGTTGAACGACATTGAAATATTATACTAAACGCTGTTACTGTTACCTTAATTAAACAATTTATCGACAGCGAGATCAGCATTAAGAATATTTGCGCAAAAACAAACACTCACATTTGAAATCAAAGGTCTCAATTTGTAACAATGTCCATTAATTATCTTTGGCAAAGCGTTCATTTCCATGATGCGACTGTTTATATTTAGCTTTTACAAGAGACTTCCCTTGTAAATATGATGAAAATAACTCGCTTGTCTTGTGTAAGAAACGAAAACGCGCAGATAACACGTAAACATTTCTCCAAAGAATATCGTCTACACAGAAATGTTACATGGACTGGCTTTATTCGAATTTTCACCATAAAATGCAGAACAATATAATGAAAACTAGCGCATTAAACTCAAATTAATATTCATACTTTCTACCATGCGATATCAACATTTCTATAAGACATGTATGAATTGTAGCATATTACATCAATATCTATTTTAAATCTAGTTGAAATATTTTTCGCACTTTTTAGCACCCTCTACCGTTGCCTTACACGTTCTCAAAACAAATATATTTAATAATTCGAACTCGTTTTTTATTCTTGAATTAGGATAAAGGTGAGCAAATGCAACACCTGGAGATTTCTTAAACATCTTGATAACGTAGATTTGTTGCATATTTTTCTATAGAATTAAAACCTAGAGAGCGTTAAATATAAACAGTCATAAATACTCGTTTAAAATCCAACAAAATGATATTCATCAATTGCAATCAATAAAGGATGGCTTAAAAGTATAATAATAATAATACAAATAATATCAAATTTAACAACTTTTATGAACAGCCATTTTCACAATAGACTAAGACGTTCAGGTATATTATGAGATACATTGTGTAGGCCGCTTGCGCAACATTGGATTGCTAAAGGATACTTAACATAAGGGTAGTGGTATTAAAACAATTTTTTAGATTTACGTTTATTTATGGAGCTCTTTATAACTTGAACTGTATTTGAAATGAAAATATTGAAAATAAATTTGGCTGAATTTTGGGATTGAAGGGGGGGGGGGGGGGGTAGGGGGGAGTGAGAGGAGGGTATAATGTGGGGTGTGGTAATTTATCAGATGTTTACAAAAAAAATATTTTGGTGGGTGGGGGGTAGGAGGGGTGGGGGGTGAGAGGGGGGTATAATGTGGGGTGTGGTAATTTATTAGATGTTAAAAAAAAAAAATTTTGGGGGGGGGGGTGGAGGGGTAGGGGTGGGGGTGAGAGGGGGGTATAATGTGGGGTGGGGTAATTTATTAGATGTTTGAAAAAAAAATTGGGGGGGTAGGGGGGAGTGAGAGGGGTTATAATGTGGGGTGTGGTAATTTATTAGATGTTTAAAAAAACAAAACAAAATTCTTTTGGGGGGTGGGGGTGGGGGTAGGGTAGGGGGGATGAGAGGGGGGGTATAATGTGGGGTGGGGTAATTAATTAGATGTTTATTTTTTTTTATTTTTTTTTAGGGGGGGGGTGACCGGTAGGGGGTGGGGGTGAGAGGGGGGTATAATGTGGGGTGGGGTAATTTATTAGATGTTTATTTTTTATCTTTTTTTGGGGGGGGGAGTGGGGGTAGGGGAAAGTGAGAGGGGTTATAATGTGGGGTGTGGTAATTGATTAGATGTAAAAAAAATTGGGGGGTGGGGGTAGGGGGGAGTGAGGGGGGTATACTGTGCGGTGTGGTAATTTATGAGATGTTTAAAAAAAAAATTGGGGGGGGGGATGGGTTGGGGTTGGGGGATGAGAGGGGGGTATAATGTGAGGTGTGGTCATTTATTAGATGATGTTTAAAAAAAAATTGGGGGGGGGGTGAGGTTGGGGGGGGATTCTGGTAGGGGCGTGGGGTATTGTTTGGGTGGAATCCATTGTGGTATTCAGGTAAGTGTTGTTTTGTCAACGTAATAATAAAATGTGATCATAAAAAATAATAAATAATCTCACACTGATATGAACAAATATCCTCTATTTATTAAACATGAAATTTAAATTTATTGCATTTGTTTCCCCTGTATATGAGAAAGATATAATAGTATATTACCTCCCCTGTCTTGCTTATATTTATATTAATCAACAAAATTAAACATTAACACAATATTTAAAATACAAAATATACAAAAAATCTCATACTCTGATAATACTTTTACTGATCCACTTTATTTTACTCAAATGATGATGTTTCATTGGACTGATAATTATAGATTTAGGATTACAGACCAGTTGCTTCTGTTTTATTGTTCAGAGTTCGCCCTGTTGGCCGCGTATGTGTTCTTGAGTTATCATCCAAAAACCATTTTACTATTTAGGGTCACCGTGACCTTGACCTTTGACCTAGTTACCACAAAATAGGGGTCATCTGCGAGTCATGATCAATGTACCTATGAAGTTTCATGATCATAGGCCCACGCGTTCTTGAGTTATCATCCGGAAACCACCTGGTGGACGGACCGACAGACCGACCGACAGACCGACCGACATGTGCAATGCAATATACCCCCTCTTCTTCGAAGGCGGGCATAATAATAATACAAATAATATCAAATTCAACGACTTTTATGAACAGCCATTTTCATAATAGACTAAGACGTTTAGGTATATTATGATATACATTTGGTAGGTCGCTTGTGCCACATTGGATTGCTTAAGGATACTAAACATAAGGGTAGTGGTATTTAAACAATTTTGTTGATTTGCGTTAATTTATGGAGCTCTTTATAATTTGAAATGTATTTGAAATAAAAATATTGAAAATAAATTTGGCTTAATTTTGGAATTGAACAGACTTTGTTGCGTGGGAGTCAAATGCTTTATCCGAAACGCTAGTTAAAACACTTGTAATTATGAACGTATCGCATGTAAGCTTGGTGACTCCTAAAGTGTAATTGATTGGTAAATAACGACCGCGAGGTATTTTAGAAACAATCAAAGAGTTCCAAACCTCTGTAAAATAATGCGTTGAAACAAATCCTTGAAGTGTTTAGACAATGCATGACAATGTTATTTTAAGCAATTCTTTTAAATACAAACTCGATTTAATTGGTATTTTCGCTATGTGTAGTGTTCGTAACATGTGGCGTCAGCTTTAAAGCAATGCAAAACTCATGTAAAATTTACCTGGATTGACAAGCAAAAGTTGAACCACGCAGCTTGTACATTCATCAAAGAGATCAATGAAGCGAATTTGTATTCTTTGATGCTTCAGCTAAAAGAAACACAATAGTATTATACAAATGCAATATCTCACTCTGCAAATCACTACCGTTCTAGTGTCACTTATGCGGTACAATTGCCGTACCATAACATATATATTAATATACTTTCGGCTGTATATTGACTTTCACTCAGTTATGGTTTCTGACAATACAGAATTGTAAGGAACTGAAAGTTAATTACGTGAAAATGTTTAACATGTGCAGTAGTAATACTAAGAAAAATGGCTTCTACATGTACCTTAAACGGCCAAAATAAAATTGGTGGCGGTGAAAAGAAATCGAAGTATTTCACCTCCACCTTATTCACATGTACTTAAGACATATTAAATTATTAATCAATAATATCCAAGAAATGGTTTTTGCAAAGAAGATTTTCAACATGTTCAAAGTTCTTTGATTCCTCACTAATCACTATTCCTAAGAACTATTCTATTACGATGTTTTAAAGGCGACTTGACATTTTTAATTTTGTCATTGCTCTTTTCAATGTTCTCAACTG
Source organism: Dreissena polymorpha (assembly GCF_020536995.1). Lineage (NCBI taxonomy): Eukaryota > Metazoa > Mollusca > Bivalvia > Myida > Dreissenidae > Dreissena > Dreissena polymorpha. Next base: position 21,309,141 of record NC_068360.1, read on the forward strand.
GTTGAAATTGTTTCTCAATGGATGAGAATGATGTCAGCTTAAGAACATTAGTAAACTAAGTCTGGAAAATATGGTTTTAATATGACCACATTAACTGACTAATGTTTGGGCATATACGTTTAAATGCGACCTCAATTATTTTTATTGATTAGAACACCGAAATCATTTCATTGAAATTATTTATAAAATTTACACAGCTTTTGACATATTTGTTTCTTCATACATCTCTGAATGTCACGTTTTTAAGCAAGCCGGTTCATAAAAATGGACATGGTTCATGGAAGAAATAAGTGCATACAGCAACTTGGTAACACTTATTGATATACCTTGTTCCGTTTGCAGCCATGAATAAATGAAGACATGTTTGAAATGAAAACGGTTAAAGCTTGTTCTGTGTCAGTGTCGCACTTATTCCCTTTATCTTGTAAATCCTTTATGAAACTCTCCATTTCTGTCAACTCAAATTCTTTCTGGAAAACACGCAAACATTTTGTTTGTAATTGACAATAATAATCAAGCATTCATGGTCATTACCTTAATTTAATATATCATATTATCACATGCTATACCCTGTTTCCCATGTAATACAACCATTACATATATTTTTTGTATTACACATGTGTAATACAACATTTTTAAGCGTTTCCATTGGCTTAGTTTTCGTTTATTGACCAATCGCATTTTTTTATTTTGCTGAAATGACGTTGCAACGTCAAATGATGTCACGAAATGTAAACTACATTTGGGATTTATCATTATGTTTGCGTATATATTTATTTAATTTGCTCGTTTAAAAGCATGTGATAAAAAATATCTGACACTCGTTGTCATATCATACCATATTCTATTAAACTCGTCATGGAAATTCGTTGGTAAGCTCGCCAAAGGCTCGCTTACTAACAAAATTCCTGAAATCGTTTAATAAAATATGGTATGATATGACAACTCGTGCCAGACCCTATATATATATATATATATTACCTTTTCATGCATGCAATCCTTGACAGATTTACCGTTTTTCAAGAAAAAACCGGACGGTTTATGATAATTGCCTGTCAGTGAGAATCGTAGCTTGCAGCACAACAAACGCTTCGAGTTCCAAGCAAGCACAAGTTTTTCTATGTTGTCTACTTCTTCACAACATTTGGCACCCGTATCATAAACAATGCACAAGCAATCGGCATTCTTGTCTGCATGTGACATTGACTTTTGATGCACATTAAGTTGTTCTCCCAATAAGTCTGCAATGTTTGAAATTAAACTTGTATGACAACATAACTATAAGCGTGAACATTTTAATGCAAATTGTAAAGTTTTGTACACGCTTGATTACACAGATATTAGAAGTGGTATTTATTAATTCACAATGTATATACGTTTGTTCCTTAAACAAAGGCAGTGTTTAAAAAAATTAACGTCGAATCTAAAGAGAAACTCAAATAACTTTAAGTATGGAAATATGAGACAGTACAGGCAACTTCAATTGAATTTCTAGGGTACAATAACACTGGCTGAAAAGATAACTATTTGATATATCTGTAATGAATATAAATACAAGTGTATTTGATAATTATATTGAAACTTCATAATTGTTATTGTACATAATTCAACTTTTATTATTAAAAAAAATCAATGGTTTCACAGGAATAGATCATACACGGTTCTTGAGCGCAAATGTGAGGTAATGTAACGAAACTTATATGAACATTAATTTTAAAACGGACAAAAATTATTTCATTTCGCCCAGATTATACACGCTTGCATAAATCAAAATCACATTCACATAACAATATCGTCAATTACTCTATATGTTCAGCGGTTATCAATTCAAGCCAGCACAATTGCATTACTTACTATATAATCATTAAAAGAAAAATCAAACACTTGTTGATAAAGAAAAGAAGCAACATTTATTGTCTGTTCGTTTCGTTTTTAAATTACAAATTTTGAATTTCTGGCCCGGACTTCTCAAATGTTCTTTAACAGGATTTACTTAAGCACCGTATTGTAAAATTGCAATGCAGTTAACAAACATTTAACTGAGCTTTTCATTAACATTTGATTTTAAATAAATAGTATAAATACTATTTTATGCAACACCTTCAGATTTTACAAATAAAACAACTACATTAACAAATGGCTTAAGCTATTTTAACTGAAAACAGACTTGTATAAACAATCGGACTGGTAATTACATTTTGATTCAGCAAGAAATCATACAACAGAAACACATACGTGTTTTGTTTTTTCTTTATTATTAAACTTTAAATTTAGTAAACAGTAAATCTTCTCCTACCAGCAAATCTCGGAAATAGAATCGTTTGCATCAGGACATCATAGTCGTTCACAGTTGTTGCCAAAACCTCGTATGTGTATTTTGACGTAAACGGTGTAGGAAGTACAATTTCGAAACGAAATGCCACTTTGTATGAGTAATTGTAGGCAAGGCATTCATTTTGCCAATTAATTTTGATCAAGCTCTTTTCAGGTTCCATGCCACGCAGAAGTCCGTTTTGTCTGTGTATCTCAATGTAATGCGATAATGAATCGATTGTTATAAAGGGTCCATCTATGCGACATTCACAATGCGGCAAAGCACATGTGCCACCTGAAGCTTTCATCGTGAAAGCCTGTACCAACAACTTCGTAAACGGACTTCCTTCGTTTCGTAAAGATATAGCCGTATCCGTACTCGCAGTTGCGTTGAATTGAATGAGACATTGTTCTTCTTTTACTCTGATAATTTCTGGCTGGCAACAATCCACGAAAGCTATGACTTTTTCAACGTGTGTACATTTTTGTATTTTTCTGTTAATGTGTTGCATGCTGACATATTCATTCATGCCAACTTTAAATCCGTCTTTGTTGTGGTGTCCTGAGTAGAGAAACACCAACGTGTGAACATTGTGTCTCATAATCGTCTTAAATGCATCATCAATCCGGACTGACACAGGTTCTGATGTTTGCGTTGCCGAATCAATTGTGATCACAGTGCTAGAATATAACATGACATACGAGCATTTAACTGATATATTTAACTCTAACAATTGTGTATGCTCCAATAAAAGTTGGATGGGAAAGGTAGTAAAGTGAAGATATAACGGTTTAATATTTTTATGAATTGGCTCTTATGTACTGACCCGTAGTGACCTTGACAGATGAGGCAAAACGACGGGTGTTAAACGTGATACATTGTCTTGTGGTGGTTTACATTTACTGCAAATAATCTTAAAATATTGCAAAATTATTGCTGAGACAATACTTTCCTGAAGGACATGGAGATCAGGACGGTCACAGTGACGCGAAGATACACAGATGCACAGACAGTGCAACTGTTATATGCCGCTTTTTTCAAATGGAGGCATATTAAATATTGAGCTTCTATTATACCTAAAAATGCTTTGATGCCCTACACCATTTATATTTCTTCAAATATTTGCAATACATGAATTAGTTGAAATTGCTTTTACTGCTTACTTTAAAGTCTTAAGTATTTAGATTGTCTTCAATACAGGAAAATAGAAAAGACAAACATTCGTCAAATATCATGCTTGTCTAGTTTGCAAAAATGATTATATATATATATATATATATTTATATATTTATAAATTAAATAATTGTATGGATTGAAAATCATTTTATCAAATTAGTTACGCCAATCTTTTCAGACAGCATTTATACTTGTTATCATTACTTTTTATTTGAAACACGTTAAGGTAGGGTATTTGTGGCTTCACATTAATTTAAAATAACACGGAGTCCCATTGCTTTTAGAATATGTTAATAATGACATATGTTTCATTTTGATCAAATTATGAAAAAAGAATGATTATTTTTAATGAACATAATGCTTAATATTGATTAGAAAAGGGACATTACCTTACACACATCGATGGTAGAACTTTCGATGATATAGCATGAGCAAACATCTTCACATCATTTCGAAACGAATTGTTGTCTTCGTCGAATCCAGCTATTAAGATGGCGCCCCATCCATCTCCTGAATTAGTGTTGTTTAGACTAAGTGATGAATTTCAAATAAAGAGAAACGTTAATTCAAGTATAATGCATTTATTGATATAAAGTGAATGTGTGCAGAATAATAACAAAAACGTTAATCATATCAAATACATAGTATACTGAAGCCAAGAAGTGTGTTGAATTTTGGATTTACCTATGATAGATTTGATCACGTTATCGCACTCTTGACACTTGACTGGATTAACGTACGAATTCTTCATGCAGGCACAACATATTTTGATTTTTGTTGCGCAGTCAGAATGATTTATTTCCGATACTCGGCGAAAGGAAATATTTTCTGAAATTCAATATCAGAACGTCTACTGACAATATGATTACATTCATGTGTATGTTATGTGACTTCCTACTTCCTTCCTTTCTTTCTTACCTGTTTTTAATCACACTAAATTTAAATTCAAATTCGAAGCATTATTTAAATACAAAGTAATTGGCAAGCAAACAAGCGTCTATACGCTGTAAAATAACGGACTCTTGTATCTTTGGGAAACATTCAATTTGGCTTATCTCGAACGCAATAACTATATACTGTAAAAACATTAAATTTCGTGTGGTACGAATTTTCGTGGATTTCGTTTGTCTGCTGAACCACGAATTCAAGTACCAACGATTATTTATACATTTTTAATCCGAACTCGGTCATTTCCGAATGTCATTTTCGACATTTTCTTTTGTTGTCGGTTATCCGAGATACTTGTTTTTTGTAACAGTTACTTCACTTCAGTAGGTCACATTACACTATATCTTGACTAATTAATATATTTCCGAATTGAAAATGTTAATGTTATTTTTATAAATCAAGCACAGTATTTAAACTGTTCATCAACTATTGTTCTCATTTACGCGAGGTCGTCAAATTAACAGTTTACAGATTTATCACATTTGTCAATTAGTGCCAATTAAAGTTAAAGAGACATAACGGTTTTCAAACGTGTATTTTGGGGACTTAATTACTCAATTGTTACTACTAGGGGACCAATTGCGCTGAGAAATGCAAATATTGTCAAAACAACATTGATGGCAATTAGCGAGCGGGGACCCACAAATGCGCCGCTTTATCGCTCTTATCGACAATAATCGGCAACACTTTCATGCTTCAGTGCACATTAACCTCAAGTCTTGCTGTCAACGCAGATAATGCTTTGTTATTACTCTGATTGTTTAAATATATTAAATTATTATGACGGTCAGTCTTCCCCGAAAATTTGAAATCCACGAAATTACGTGTCAACGAATTAGTTGATTTTAATTAAACAACGAAATTTCATACCGACGATTTTCTATACGTATGTGTTATGCCGTTTCAGTTTAAAAACTGAAAATTGTTTTGAATATTAACGGCTATCATTATATATTGGAACATTTTAAAGTTGTCGACGCAATATATTATAAAAGCTTGTTTCAAAAATGATAACTGTTTAACATGAAAACAGAAGCATACCAAAAAATAAAAATTCAAATGATTTTATACGAATTACATAGTTCTTTATGTACAAATTTAACACTACTGTTCAAAACCGGTTCAAATTAGAACTAGTTGATTCTTGTTATTATTTACCTAAGATGGATGTGTATGTTTAAACATGTTAATAATTGCCGGATTTATTTTTATTTAAAAGGTCTCCATCTAGAAAAAAAAAACCTAAATATTCAGACGATGTTTATGTTGCTACCCCAGGAGTGCAATGTACAATTGGTGTGGAACAAATTGACTAAGGAGGGGGGCATACTACCACACTATGATTCTCAATCGTGTCTTTGAACAAGAAGACAGACTGGAACATGTTAGCAATACAACTATCCGTGAAAATTGAAACGGGGATCTATCCCGGGTTAATGCTCTCAAAAATTGAGAAAACTTTTTTTTTTTACAATAACAAGACGGTCATTATAGCCACAATGAGCTCTCATTCGTTTTGGGACACCACATATTGAAGACTGGACCAGGTGATCTAGTTTTTGATCAGACTTAACCCAGATCAAACAGGGCCTATAAATTGTTAAGATAAATATTCTGACTAAGGTTCATCAATACTGAGTCATAACTGTGGCCCTTATTAGGTGATATGTTGTGTTTGTTTTTTACCGGTGACTAGTTTAAAACGCATCTGACTCAGATACATACTGGGCCTAGATATTGTCAAGATAAACGTTCTGACCAAGTTTTATCAAGCTTGAGTCATAACTGTTGCCCGCAAAGTGATAATATAGTTTCTTAACGCTCGCGACCCAGATTTCAACTTTGGTTAAACATTGTTACAATATAAATTATGGTAAAGTTTTATGAATATGAAGTCATAAATATTGCCTCTAGAGCATTGACATGGTGAACTAGTCTTAGCAAAATCTGTCCCCGATAAGAAACCGGCATTGACATTGTCAAGATAAATACGCAGAAATATATATGAACTCTTACGTCGTAACAAGAAGGTTCTAAGATTTGACCTGTTAGCCTAGTTTTGTTTTTACGAACATGATACAGATTCCAACTGGTCCGTGATTTTATGAAAATAAACATTTTGATCAAGTTTCATCAAGATTGACTTTTTGCTCTTGAGCCTAAAAAGAAATATACCATTTTACCAGGTGAACTAGTCAGACGGTTTTGAAACGTACGGAGTCCATATTTGAGCTCGGCCTAGCTTTCGTCAACAAAATCGTTTTAACATCGTTTCTACGTAATTTGACCAGGTAACAAGATTTTTTCGAACATCTGACCTAGGTTTTGGACACACGTGTCCCAGTTTCGAAGTAGTCCTTGATATTGTCCAGATAAACATTTTGACAACGTAACATCAAGATTGAGTCAAGCGTTATAAATGTTGCTTCTAGAGCTATAATACAGATTTCCTTAGATACGACCTGATGACCATGTTTTGGACGCAGGTGGCTTAGACTCGTACTCGTCCCATATATTGTCGAGATTTGCAATCTGGTAAAGTTTTATATCGATTTATTTATGAATCTAACCTCTTTAGTGGTAACAAGGGTTTTATACAATTTGACATGATGACCTTTTAATGCACGTGACCTAGATTCAAATAGAACCTAGGTAGTGCAAAGATAAATACACTGATCAAGTTAAATCAACATTGAATATACATATTGCCTTTTTAGATAGGCTACACACTTTTTCTAAGATTTGATCTGTTAACATAGTTTTGGACGCACGTGGTCTAGATTCAAACAGTAAATGTCAAAATAAAGATTTTGACTTTTTTGACATAGCTTTGAACTTAACGTAGATATTGTCAAGAACAAACATTATGACCAAGTTAAATCAAGCTTGAGACACGAATGTAACTTATAGAGTGGAAACAAGAGAGATGTAACTCGTAATTTTTTAATCGTGTTTGCATAAATGTTAATTGAACTTTTTTTGACATAAAAATATGGTAAACTCTTAATACCGATCGAATCGTGACAGGAACGTCAGGTTTCTTGTCCCTTCTTAAAATAAATGCAAACATATACCGTTTCAGGTTTTCTAACATACTATTCACCACATATCACGGATATGTCTCATAGGAAGGAAATCAGGTTCGATAACAAGCCAAACGATATGGCTTCCCATGATGTCCATCTTAATCACATGATTTATTTATATTATATATGCCAAGTTCTTGAAATTACGCAAAATAAAAGCAGATACATTTTTATCCCATTTTCACCGCGACATTGACGGTATAACACGTTGTGGAATATACTTGCTTGTATTCAACACTGTGGAATATACCTGTCTTGTGGACGGACTACTTTTTAAATGACGTCATGCGACATGCGCTAAAATTAGGTCGATATTGTTTGGTTCATTGATCGAATTTTAAGGTCACCCATTAGAAGAAAATGTGCATATTTTGCAGAAATATATATATATGACATATTCACCAAAAGAAATGTTAAAATAAAATATAAAATTACATGATTTTTGTTTTGTTATTTTTTTATTTATATTTACCACTGAATGATTTTTCATAAGAAACAAAGTCGACAAAACTTAAGCTTCAAAATTATACGACCTTCAACCAGGGACCTATACAAACAAATTGTATAGGTCCCTGCTTCAACCTTTAAATCTAGTCATATGACATAATTTTTCGCCATCCGTATAATGAATCAGTTGATTGATTGCGTCATAAAATGACATAGGCCTACTTATTGCGTCATTTTCCCCATTTTTTGACGATTTATTATAAACGCGACGTATTTCACATGTTTTCTACATGTACTGTATGTCGACATATCTGAATTGTCAATTGATCACATTTACCTTATTTCGTGTAATGTGCATTGTTTATAACCAAACCATATACTTTTGACATTTAACTTAAATATTAAGAATGTACAACAAGCCATACACATATCGCACAGTTCATGAATAATCTGATATGTTTGCTTTCCTATTTAATTCACGTTAGGCATAGAGCTGTGTAAAGTATAAGATGGTAAAAATAGCACCACACTGGAATTGGGAACGGCCCATTTTGTACACGGGTATTTTCTACTCATTTATCTGTTGTGTACTGGAATGTTTTCCATTCTTTGTGTATTTATATATTAAATTATTTTCTCGTACAATAAGGGCATTTACCATAGATAAATAAAACATTGTGCAAGTTTAAACATAATTATGTTTGTATGCAGAAATCTGCAAATGCAACCGAGTTTACCAACGGCTATTATTAGATAAACTGCTCCGGTTCATTTGAACAGCAGTAATGTAGAGTACTAGTCAATATACATTGCCGCCTTAGAGTCTTTTGATGATTTTTGCTTTGGCAGACTCTTGGCGTCAATAGTCCACTCTATCTTTTTAATAGCGAGAGTTCCGACACGAATTTCGGTCGCATCACTCCTGAATTTAAATACACACATATGTGTGACTATTATGAAAGAACGTTGCCTAAATAGTATATATTGAGCAAAATATATCGAAATTTACCTGTTAATAAACTATATTTCGAGTTTGTTTTATCCCATATAAATCCTTGTAAAGTAAAGGTTCATGTTATCTCCCTTGATGGAGGTTAAATTCAACTATGTATGTAACTGAGTTCCAACAAAAAAGTATGCAATATGCACAAAACAGTAGGAAATGAAATTGGAAATAATAATCATAAAAAGAAGAAGAAGCAAAAAAATTATTGTAACTATTATAACTCAAAATATTAGGATCGACGGTAACGAAATACCCCAAAAGTAAAAGGTACGAAATAGCTATGGTACGAAATAGGAAAACAACAACAATGCCAAAATGGTTGCCTTTGAGAAAATGATCGTTCAATGTCTATGATTTCGAATGAAATTTAGGTAATTTTTGTGATCTTAGTTCATATTTGTCAAACAACTGGTAGATTTAAGATATATACACTTGTAAATACTGTAATTCCCACAATAGTATTGTATTTATTTTTCGTTATGGTTTTTACAGACTGGAGTCTCAGCGTTCAGATTTATTCTGAACGCGAATTATTTCAGCTATGTAGAGTACATGACGTAGCGTGTGACGAAGAAGAAAGTGTATCGCGTTCATAAACTCATTTGAATAAAGTGATAGAATGGCATAAGGGTCTTTATTTAAATATGCTGAAATAATTATTAAAGACCCTAGATGCAAAATCGTCAATTATTGAGTTAAATGGATTATTAGATGGATTTTAAAGGTAAGATACTAGTTCTTACGTGTTTTGATTTTTGTTTGTACGTTTGTCGTTCCCTGTTCTCGGGGAAATGATTTTAACATGGGTGCCATCGATGCATCGGATCACACACGGCATATCCTGGTACAACCTGTTTTCGACCGCTTAAGACTTATTTAGAAAACCGCTTACATCCACGAAGAGATACATGTTTAACTTGAATAACAATGAACTTGATACGCAAAGCAAAGTATGAACACATATTTTTTTTATAGACTTACCTGTTTGTTATATCTTTTAATTTCACACTTCTTTTATCATGCCAAAATCGGCCATTTTTATTTTCATCCAACCTGTTTTCGACCACTTTCAGATAATTCAAGTTTTTCCAACTATACTGCACAACAAAAGTTAGTACACAAATAAAATCATTTAAAAGTGCTTTAAACAACAGTAAATATAATCTCAAGTAATTTAAACTGCAAAAAACTGTTTTATTTTGGAACATATTTTGAACATATTTACAGAACTTGTTAAATTTTATATTCATGTTAATTGGTTGAGCACTGGGGGCACAAAAAGTTGTCTCCCCTTCTGATAACTAGTTAGTTGTGCAGAAAGACAGGTGGACCCAGCCAGAACACTTGTCACACTGTCCCCATTTCACAATAACAATGTATGGCCTCTTACTTAGGTCAGGGCTAAACTTTTTGCACACAATGCATTTTTCAGAGTCTGTTATATCTTCCTCAGAACTACATGTATCACTTTCAGTCACTGTTCTCATAACCTTAGGTTTTTTGGCACAACCAGATACACTTGGTTTTGGATTGATATTTTCTTTATTTGCATCGTTTGAACGTTTGTTACTTTGATTATGTTTAAATGTCTGAATTTTGTTAAGGACTTCAGTTTCAGTAACAGCTTGTCCACCTACAACTTTGCTAAGTGTTTTTCTTTGTTTTTTTGCTGTGTCCACATTTTGCAAAATCTTGCCCCCACGCTCCTGTAAAAACTGATCTGCCTTTTCATTATTCTACAACGGCTCAGACCCTTTACTACAAGCATCACCTGCAGCTGTAACGAGGAAACAGGTTGATGGGGCCACTTGGTGATCAGATATCACATTTTTGTTGAATGGGTAAACACCACTCTTGCGGAAGGCAGCTTGAATGTTGGTAGCTGTGAGTGTTGAGCTGTACACTTTACAAGCTAAACGGGCAACATCATATCGTAATAGTGTACGACCCCCAAATGCTCTTAAGTTGCTGTGTAGAGCTGCGTTCCAAGCAACCTCGAAGGGTCCAAAACAGCTGACATCTAGGGGCTGCAATAGGTGGCTGCAATGAGGGGGTAATACAAAGAGGATAATATCTTCCTGTTTAGCTCATTGTATTAGGTCCAGTGACCTGTGACTACTGTGGCCATCATAAAGTATCAGGACTGGTTTATTTTGTGATCGTGGGGGTAAGTATTGTAAGACGTGCTCTTTCAAATAACCAGAGAACATCTCTGTATTAGACGATCCTGTTGGGGAAACAGTTCCAGTTGTACCAGGTGTCACACCATCTAACAGACTTGGCTGCATTCTCTGACCTGGAAAAACAAAGTAAGGAGGCACTTGCTGACCTACCCCATTTACACAACCAATGACAGTTACATTTTTTCCTCTGCTACCTGTCACAGCAGGAGTTGTGCCATGCTTTGATGAGACAATGTTTGGTTGTTTGTGTTCTAGACTGAGCCCCTTCTCATCAATAGTGTACAACCGATGGGGTTTTGATAATAGATCATACTTGACAAGAATTTCATGCAATTTGTTGAAATATCGATCCACAGCATCTCTTGTCGCACATCTTGCACGGGCTATATCAAGGCTCCTTGGTTTTTTCACCATGAGTGCTGGCCACCGGTCCAAAAACTTGTACAACCAACGACCAGTAAGAGGCTTTTCTCTTGGTCTCAGGCCTAAGGTGAAGGCATAATCACTTGCAAGGTTTAAAGTCTCTTGCCTGGTGTACCCAAAGCCTACTTCACCCATAGTTTGGATGTGACTTGCCAGTAGAGACTCCTGATCAAGGGTAAACAGTGGGTCAGGGCCTGGTGTCACAGTTTCAATACTAATTCTCCCATGCAACCTGTCAATAAGTGTTGTTTTGGGGACATTAAAGTACAATGCTGATTTTCTTATTGACATTTGATTGTCTTTTACAGCCATAAAGGCCCTTTGTAAGTCATCAATGTCATAGGATGACCTATAGGGGCCACGGACAGGATTAGTTGTCTGAAAATAAACCAATTATGTTCTATTTTAATATGTGCAATCGAATGAATATATAGCAATTACAATCCAATTAGTTGTTATAAAATGGTTTTCTGATAAGGTTCAGTGGTATACTACTACTACCAAACGACAATTTAGGTGGCCCTGGAGAAATATGTAAAACACCTTCGTTACGAGAGAGAAATTATCGGTCAAGTTTAAAGTGAGTGAAACCGTTCTAGAAGCTAAAGATAATTTGGGATTAGTAAAAACTACGTAAAATGCAGCATTTCATATTAAAGTGAAACAATTTTACCTGTCGGATCGCCATTTTATGTCATTTAAACCTGGATGACATTTCACCGACACTTTTAAACAAAACTTGCGCACGACGTCCGGAAATTCGCTTATTTTACTTATGCATGAATAATTTACCGGGGCCGGTCGAAAACATGAAGTGGTCGAATTCGGGTTGTGACAGGATACCCATAACATTATATAAAAAACACGTTCTGCGCGTCCTTAAATTCGTTGTCCGAAGTCGAAACACGTATTTCCCTGTATATTTTGTCAAATAAAGTGTCAGTCGCTGCAATTGTCTGTTTACTCGTCATATTGTCAAGGTCGTCGATAGCTAAAGAAACTTCAGCGTACAGTTTATTTAGTATTGACAAACCTGTACAAAGTCGCGCCAGTCAAAAATCATAAAAAGCGACATTTAAAGTTATGGTAGCCAGAACTAGGTCGTCGATGGTGTACATGTATGTTGACATCGACAGCATTTTGTCAGGAGCAATCGCCGCCATATTGGATTTTGATCATTTTCTTTCGAAAATAAAATGAATTATAGTAAAGTGAAATCTTCTTTTCGCGGTCGTAATGTGTTAAAATTCGCATACTGCGTAAAATTGAATGTACGCATATGGTGATAAATTTTTACTTGTTTTACAGTTTGTGTGTGAATTTTTTAAAGACAATTTTGCGTACCAGAACAAATACACGTATATCACTACACATGGTTACATTTGTTAGATTTTAAGCGCTTTTATGACTACATTAAAATTATTGTTAAGGTTATTAGATCTATTTATGTTAAATGTCACGTTGAAAAAAAATCAAATGGGATAAATATAATACTAGGATTAGCGTTGAATACAGAGAAGTTTATGTTGCTCGGCTTGAACACCGAAAGCGCTCGCCAAGGCTCGCGCTTCCAGCGTTCTAAGCCTCGCAACATAAACTTCTCTGTATTCAACGCTAACCTAGTATTCTCTATAACATTAATTCACAGATTAGCACCAAACACGCTTAATACTTGTATCAAATACATTGAATGATTACTCAATAGTTAATGCAATCAATTACTAACCTTTTTCCAATTGTCCATTAACCATACATATTTCGCAGTTATTGTCATCCAGGACCGTCCACTTTTGTATTGATTCTTTGATTAAAATCGACTGTAATTAAAGTAAGATAACAATTAATCTACGTGTTTTTTTAACAACAGCGGCAATGAAAATCTTATTTTTCTGAATATATATAATGGAAAAAATAAAACACGTTTAAAAAATACACAAGAATTTATGAACGCAGACTATAGAATTATAGAATTTTTTTTCTGAAAAGCATAATTAATGTACGTACGGAACACGTACATTTTATCAAGAGGTTTATACTGGCCCTAAAGTGCTCGAATAACTTCAAGGCATCCCAATTGTTCAATACTTGACCTATTGATTTATTTTTTGGCCCAAGTTAACTCAGCAAGTAGACTCACATTCAAAAACGGACTAGATATTATCAATATAAAATTCTAACTAAGTTTCGATAATACTGAATCGAAAAAGCTGCCTGTATAATTTTAACACGTTTTTGTTAATATTTAACCAGGTGACTCAGGTATTGGACGTAGATTTAAACTAGACTTAGATATTATCAAGATAACTATTCTAACCAATTGTAATCAAGATTGTGTCATGAATGTGGCTTCAATGTTTTATAGGTTTTGACTTGGTGACCTAGTTTTCGGAAGCTCGTTATTAAGATTCAAATACGTTATAGATATTGATTACATGAACATTTTTTCCAAAATGCATCAAGGTTGAATCACAACTATGAGCTCTAGAGAATTAACAACCATTTTCTAGAATTAACCTTGTTACATTTTTTTTTTGACGAACCAGAGTTGAACGCGGCCTAGGTAGTGTCATCATAAATATTCTGACTAAATATGATCAAGATTACTTCATACACGTGGCCTCCTGAATGGCAACCTGTTTTTCATTTTAAATTTTACATTGAGAAGTGCTTTTGGATGCACGTTACCCAGACTCGAACTCGGCCTTAATTTGGTCAAGATAATGCAGCAATATGTTTCATAAAGATGGAGTCATAATTGAGGTTACTATAGTTGTACCAATGTTTTTATAAGATTAAACTAACAGACCTTGTTTTTGACGCACGTTATCATGAATCAAATTAATCCAAGAAATTGTTGAGATAACGTTTTTGATCAACATGTATAAAACTTGGATGACTTTTGTGACCTCATGAGCAATACAAAGCTATTAGTTCAGGGCATATGACATTTATACGACACACGTCGCACAATGCCGGACATGGACTTACCACAATAACTTACCATTCTTCGTGCTCATGTGAGTTTAAAATACTACCAATACGTTAGATGCGTTAACTACACCCAACCGAGTAATTGTATATGTTTCCAACTATTATTTCAAGCTTCCTTATTCCGCACAAAAATAGTTTTAACATGGGCTGTTTGTAAAACATACATGCCCCCCATACGGGCTGTCAGTTGTAGTGGCAGCCATTGTGTGAATACGTTTTTTGTCACTGTGACCTTGACCTTTGACCTAGTGACCTGAAAATCAATAGGGGTCATCTGCCAGTCATGATCAATATACCTATAAAATTTCATGATCCTAGGCGTAAGCATTCTTGAGTTATCATCCGGAAACCATTTTACTATTTCAAGTCACTGTGACCTCAATCTTTGACCTAGTGACCTGAAAATCAATAGGGGTAATCTGCCAGTCGTTATCAATGTACCTATGAAGTTTCATGATCCTAGGCGTAAGCATTCTTGAGTTATCATTCTGAAACCATTGTACTGTTTCGAGTTACCGTGACCTTGACCTTTGATCTAGTGACCTGAAAATCAATAGGGGTCATCTGCCAGTCATGATCAACGTACCTATGAAGTTTCATGATCCTAGACCTAAGCGTTATTGAGTTATCATCCGGGAACCATCTGGTGGACGGACCGACAGACATAAAAAGTTATCAAACTTTAACCAAGGTTATAGTTATGGGACCAGAAACCACTGTGACCTTTACCTTTGTCCTTGTGACCTGAAAATCAATAGGGATCATCTGCCAGCCACGATCAATGTACCGATGAAGTTTCATGATCATAGGCGTAAGCATTCTTGAGTTATCATCCGGAAACCATTTTACTGTTTCGAGTCACTGTGACCTTGACCTTTGACCCAGTGACCTGAAAATCAATAGGGGTTATTTGCCGGTCATTATCAATGTACCTATGAAGCTTCATGATCCTAGGTGTAACAATTCTTGAGTTATCATCCGGAAACCATTTTCCTATTTCGAGTAACCGTGACCTTGACCTTTGACCTAGTGACGTGAAAATTAATAGAAGTCATCTGCAAGTCATGATCAATGTACCTATGAAGTTTCATGATCCTAGGCCTAAGCATTTTTGAGTTATCATCCGGAAACCGTTTTACTATTTTGAGTCACCGTGACCTTGACCTTTGACCTAGTGACCTGAAAATCAATAGTGGTCATCTGCCAGTCATGATGAATGTACATATGAAGTTTCATGATCATAGGCGTAATCGTTCTTAAGTTATCATCCGGAAACCATCTGGTGGACGGACGGACGGAAGGACATACATGTGAAAAACAATATACCCCCTCATCTTCGAAGGGGGGCATAAATATTAAATATTGCGCGTTGTGGAAACGTTTTGTATAACTATGTGTTTATTACAAGATTCTTACCTTCAATGATGTGCGTATAAAAGCTGATGATATTTGGCCACTTGTTTCGTCATCGTATACGCTAGATATGCATCGACTAGCTATACTGGACACACTCTTCCAGACATAATCAATCGTCCATATGCGTGTCTATAAACATGACAACGAAATGTAATTATAACAACTATTGTGTTCATGATCGTTTGTGTTAAGCTACTTAATATTATACCTTAGTTTGAGCATTCCACACAGAATCATATTCGAAGGTGGTCTCGTGTAAGGGTTTAATATCACTTAATGTGATTAAGACAAAACATTACCATTCAAGCACAATAACGGAAATCTGCTCTGCTTGTTTCGCGATTGAACGTGGATGAAGTCCATATTTTTCCCGCTATTGACAATCAGGAATTTGCATGTTTGTCAATCGATGTTGCATTCCATGTCTTTTTAAATTGTTTAATGGGCTAATTAATATTATACAATGTCATTTTCATAATCAATTTGTAATATAACCTTAAACAGATGGATCTAGAGAGCGAAAACACAAATATGCACTTAATCCACAAAATTCCAATGCTTCAGATAAAACTTCACCGAAATAATATACATACTGATATTTTCCGGGAACAAAGAACTAAATGGAACAGAAGGACATAAGGAACCTTTTTGTAGTATTTTTTTCGGACAATGTACAAAGCAGCGAATACATACTACCTATTTTGGTGCATCATACATACCATTAAATACATTTTCAATTTCTGATAGTTGTTATTCTACGCCGTTTTGCGCACCTTTAGGAAACTGTAGTTCCTTTTTATATCGTCAAAAACTGAGAGAAATTAGCCCAAACGAGTAGACAGTCTGTGGACGCCATTTAAATATCACGGATGGTACGTATTGTTCGACTTACTAGTTTACCCGCAACTGTTAACTTAAATACCTGATGGGATTTATACATTGGCAATACACAAATAATTGAAGATTAAATCTAGTAAAATCCAGACCGAAATGACTTCCAAAAAGCATTGAATTGAGTCTACGCTCAAACAATGTAATGGCCTATGCTTAACCTTTCGTGGATAAGTTTTCGTTAAACACGGTAGAAAATTAGTTTTTGTATATCATAATAATTATTTGAATGCTATTGAAACAGAAATGTCCTGCATAATATTATAAAGCAAGTTAATTTAATCTTCGTTAAGAATTCAATTGTATTGATAATGATGTTGTCGCGGTTTTGGCGCGTTAACGTAGCGCCGCCGTAACGTCGCGCCACTTTATGTAACGTTGTTTTAACGTCATATCCTATTAGTTTGTTATTATCAGTTTAAATAAAGGAACGAACCTGAACACAACGCCTTATTTCTTACAAAGTCTTTACAGATGTATTATGTTTGGGCTACAGTGTTCTGTTATAGGCACCGGCCTCAAGCTAATATGGCAGCCATCAACACAATAACGAGGTTAATAAGAAATAAACTAAGTATAATTTATTGTAGTGATATTATATTTTCAATATTTAGTAGCATTCCCATTTACAACAGGCATTCATGTTTCCTCTCAAGGTTTATGTAACCTATAGTGTGTTATTGTTGGGCCTAAAGGCACATGCATTTATGGAAGTATTTGCCTTTAATCAATAATTTGGTGTAGGCGTCTTCAAAATACAGGATATAGATAAATAAATGGTTCATATAGTGAACAATGAAACTCTAGATAGTAAATCAGGAAAGATATTTAAAATTACTTGACACATATATGTACTGGCAAGTCAAATGTCGCAAATAGGCTTTACTTTTTCTAAGCTGGTTAGATATGATGTTATATATAATTAATATAGTGTGCGCAACCAGATGAAACTTAAATATTTTACGAAAAAAAATGAGTTAATTTATACATACCTACAAGCTTTTTCAAACCATACGATTTAAATTACAAATACAAATTCACCTGTATCAAAACTTCAAAATTCACCATGTCCAACAGTCCCAGTGGTGTCTGAGAACGACATGTTCCCTCAGGACCTAGGCCGGTTAAAATTTCACGAATAACTGGAAAAAAGAATTATAACACATATATAACTAACAAAATAAAGAAGCATAATGGTCAACGTTAATATGTGTTATATTGCCTGTGAACTCGTCATGTAACTAAATAATTAAATGCGAAAGAAAATTTTCAAAATTAACACATTTGACAAAAATGCAACGGCCCAATAACAAAATACGTAAAGAAGGTGCATATTTCAAATATATGAACAATTAAACACCTTACACATAATCAGATGGAAAGTACTTCCCTGTTATACGTAAGTGGTGCTTTTTCTATATAAATCAGGACTATAACACACACGATTTACTGAAGTCTTACCAACACCGAAAGCATAATAATCCAGTAAAGGGCTCGGTTTGTGAACACCTGGTGGACGGTATAATTCGGTTCCTGCTAAAGGCGCTGTTGTTATATTGCTTCCTGTCATTGATTCCCTTGACAAGCCAAAATCTATCAATCTAGCGTTGAATTTGTTGTCAAGCACGATGTTCTTTGACTTGATGTCCAGATGTAGAATGGTTCCCCTGTTTGAAAGATAAAGAAAATGAAAACAAATACTTAAACTTTGGACGCAGGGTCAGTAATATCGGAGACATATACTGGCCATGATATCATCTGATAAAACTAGCTAGCATCCCCGTGAGCAGGATAAAGGAAAACAATGTTAGTGCGTGTCAACGCATTCATACACTATTAAAAAATCGGAATAGTCGGTATACTTAATTAATCCTGTCAGAACACTTTTTGAATGCATTTGGGAGAGTCAGTACACTGTAGTGACTTTTGCAAACACTTTTTTTATACAATTCGGACAAAAACAGTTATCGGAAACAAAAAGTGTGAACCAGAGGCGCTGTCGGCTTAAGAGACCGAATTTGGTTCAGAGATTATTGTGCTTTAAATGTTTTTTTAATTCACGTTTTTAATTTGAGGTCAATATAAATATTTATTTTATGCTTTTCGGTGGTTTATAGAGAAACATCAGTGAATAAAAACTCATAATTTCACTGTTTCAAACAGTGAAAATTATCAGTGAAAATTATCGATAATTTTCACTGTTTACTGTAAAATGACGTCATATTTTTTTACCAAATTACGTCATTATCCCAGCGAAATTCTTTAGTTAAACTCGTTAACAATGTATATAAACTGTGAAAAAAAGCTTAAAAGAAAAAGAAAATTTGTTGGATTTGGTGGAATATCGATTTAAATTCACGAGTGATCAAAGAAAATAATATTTTCACTCATGGCTGCGCCACTCGTGAAAATATTTATTTTCTATGAATACTCGTGAATTAAAATCGATAATCCACCGAATCCAACAAATATCCTCTATGAAAATGGAAGACATACCGAAACGAATTACTTGTATGCATGTAGTCTATTCCACATGCAATCTGGTAGCTCACTTTCAGCCTTGTTTTCCAGTCAAGTAGAACGTTGTCCCCGTTGTCGGATCGAAGTGCATCGAACAGATCACCATTTTCAAAATACGGTGAAATTAAGTAACTAATACTGTAATGAAAATGTTATATTTATAGAAAATAATACTAAATAACGACAGCCACTGTTAAAATAAGTGGTTGTTATGATGTTTTAAAGGGGAGGTGTGAATTAATATAAATTTAACATTAACGCACTTACACACAAACACGAACGCTTGCACCCACACCCGGTCACAGATGCACGCGCGCACACACTTACTTACCCATAGACGTTTGCGTGTACTTAAGTGTGAGCATGCGTACCTGAATGCGTTTGTGCGTGTTCATTAGTGCGTGTGTGTGTGTGGGGGGGGTTGCAGTCATGCACGATTAAGGACGCACAAGAGGTGAAGTAATTAAATGTAACATTGAAACATTATATCAATAATTACATGTTTTTAAATATTGTACCTCATATTTATTTGTCCGCCTTTATTTATATGACCGGGTTCTGAATGTTAGGTATGTTTTAAATCAATAAACAATATATAAAGTTGTCACCATTGGTTATAATATGTGCGTGCTTAATATAATTTCGGATGACAAACTGATCGGATTACACAAAGCTAATTTGGGAGAGAACAACTTTTAACAGTAGCTGACACTGACGATTTTTTTCTACATGGATATAGTGAAAGTGCATGAACGTGTGCGGTTCGAAATATATTGATACAACCACTAATAATATCAAGTCAATATGTCGCATGCAATATCAGTGCGCTCGCTGAAAGGTCTAGGTGATAATTATCAATTGCAGTATATGTGTAATAAACAAATAAAAGTTGTAATAAAATGATATTTCGTTCAAGGTCTTTCTTAAAGGGATCTTTTCACGCTTTGGTAAATTGACTAAATTGAAAAAAGTTGTTTCAGATTCGCAAATTTTCGTTTTAGTTATGATATTTGTGAGGAAACAGTAATACTGAAGATTTACCATGGTCTAATATAGCCATTATATGCATCTTTTGACGATTTTAAAACCTAAAAATTATAAAGCGTTGCAACGCGAAACGATTGAATAATTTGGAGAGTTCTGTTTTTGTCGTTAAATTTTGCGAAACTACGAAGATTGCTTATATAAAGTATAAAATACGTCGAATATGTGTACTCGGCGGAATAGCTCAGTAGGCTTAAGCGTTTTTACTTCAGGACTCTGGCAGGACTCCAGGGGTCACTGGTTCGAAACCTGGTCCGGGCAATGTTCTTTTCCTTTTTTAATTTTATTCTTGAATTTTTACTGGAGCTTTTACGATCCAATGTTTACTTTTATCGATATAAAGCATTTAATGAATAAGTTAAAAAATGCCAAAATCTGTGAAAAGGCCCCTTTAATAAATAATGAAGAGATTACGTAATATATGAAACAACTGATCATAAAATCAAGATGCAGCGCTGTGTAAATCAAGTATGGCGTTCGTTTACAAGACAATTTTAGAATTTGGTATGAGGAAAAATATTCGCAACAGTTAGTTACCTTTTATAAACCTTTTTACGAAATGTTCACTGATATTTATTGTTTACATCAATAATTGTCACTCAACAACTATTTCTGTTAGAAGTATGTTTTGCGGAGACATTCGTTTTCTATGGACATTTTATTAGTATTCAAAATAATGTTATCTTTAGAACGGAATAACCAATAATATCATTCGAGTTTAAATATGTGTGTTCTTCCGGAGCCCGGCAAACATGTGAAAAAAGGTGAAGTACCATAAAAAACAGATTACCTGTAAGTTGTTATGTTCATTGCATCTCATGTAACTTTTGAAGCTGTTCCAACTTTTCACATAAACAATACAAATACTTATTACTAAGCATTTTGTTATATGAAGTGTCCTATTGCGGATATCGATGTTAAACTACAAGTCAGGAACATATTTATCATTTTGTTTCGCTCAAGTAATATTACTCCGAAAAACGCTTAAATTCATCTATATCCGTATTAAATTTGATGTACATAACACTATTAAAAGTCATCAACGGTCTGTTATACATTAGATATTTTGTTTTTTTCTATGTTTATTTGTAAATATGTTGCAGGAGCGGTCAATTGTGTTCTCAGTAGTACGTACGAAATCGTTGTGTTTGCCATCATTCTTAACGATTTTTGGACACACGAATGTGTCGATGATTTTAATTTATCAATAACATGGTCGCCTAAATGAAGGGCACAAAGCATGTTCGTTTACAAAGTTGTGTCAATACTATCGTTTATTTTATAACATACGTTTTTTAATGCAATCTATTATTACTGATAAAAATTTAAATAGGGTTAAACTAGAGAAATGTTGCAAAACATTGAGAAAGTTTTATACCGATTTAGTGTGGCCATAAACACAGTCTACTAATGCTATAGATGAGTTTCATACCAAGAGGACCATGATAGCACAGAATTGCTTACACGAATTCTTATTCTGATACAAGAGTGATCTTTGCTATGAGACGATTTTTATGTTGTACAATAAAAAAAACAACTTACGAACAAGCCGAGGCAAATTTTGAAAACAAAGTCAGGTTTTTAATAATTTAAATCGAAGATCACTCTATGATTTTACATACCGTATTCAAAACCACTTGGCTGTATGATTATTTATGAGAACATTTGTAATTTTTTTATTATATACAATTAAAGGGGCCTTTTCACAGTTTTTGGCTTGTTTTGAAGTTTGTCATTAAATGCTTTATATCGATAAATGTAAACATTGGATCTAAAAAGCTCCAGTAAAAAATCATATATAAAATAAAAAAGGAAAAAAAAGTAGCCCGCAGCAGGGCTCGAACCAGTGACCCCAGGAGTCCTGGAGTAAAAACCAATTAGACCGCTCGGCCATCCTTCCAAGTATGGAAGAAAGGCATATTTTATACTTTATATAAGCAATCTTGGTAGTTTCACAAAAATTAAACGACAGCAACAGAACTCTCCAAATTATTCAATCGTTTCGCGTTACAGCGCTTTATAATTTTCAGTTTTTTACATCGTCAAAAGATGCATTTAATGGTTATATGAGACCATGGTAAATTTTCAGTATTACTGTTTCCTCACAAATATCATAACTAAAAAGAAAATTTGCGAATCTGAAACAACTTTTTTCAATTTTGTCAATTTACCAAAACGTGAAAAGATACATTTAAGGGAAATATGTTACTATCAGAGCAGAGCCAGTATTACCCACGGACAATATTTGAACAAACAGGATAGAGGACCGCTATACCGCTATACAATAGAACATGTCATATACCAGACCATTATCATTATTATCATCATCATCATCATTATTGTTATCACAAGTAGGTGTTGATTTATTAGAAGTAGTTACAGTAAGCGTCATGGTAGAAGTATTTGAAGTAGTAGTAGTAGTAGTAGTAGAAGTAGTAGTAGAAATAGCAATATAAGTAGAAGTAGAACTTGTAGTAGTATAAGTAGAAGTAGTGTACTCATTTTCAACCGTAACGCAGATAAAACGGTTCAATAAAAATACTACAAAATTCATATGATGCTGTTTCATAAAATCATCTACTTAATTGAAATGAAATAATTCATCTGTGATGCTTTAACACGTATGAACGCGTGCACGTCATTTCTAAGTGTAAATGAAAATAATTACATATTTCTTATGTTCATTGGAAAATTATTTTACAAAAAAATATTTAAGATCAATCTCTTTTCAGAAAACCAAAATATGTTTTGAATACATTTCACAAAAGAGTGAGTCTGCGAATAGACGAGAAAAAGCCTGCATTTACACATGTATTACATCTCACAATCTATGCTTACTCTGAATCAAAATAACCCGACTTAAAAATGATTGAACATATTCATGACAATTGTATCATTTCTGTAAATAAATATATTGTACGAGAACCTGAACGGACGAGTATTTGGGAATGGAAGAACATTCCATGACATTCATCAGTTATTACGGTTCTCGACGAGATTAATAAATAAAAATAAAAATGTCATCAAAGCAACGAGTTGACATTGCACCTAGGAGTTAATAATTGTTAAGTTGAAGTTCAAATAATAAACTACTTAAAGAATATAAAAAAATAAAACTTTTACGTCGTGTATTTATGTTACTTTTTGTTTGAGCGTAGTAATTCTCGTTCGAATTGTTGATGAAATCGCATACAGATCAAAATATTCAAAGATGTATATTTGTGAAGATTCTAAATTTAACAAAATCAGTTAATAAATAAGAAAGGCATCATTAAAAATCGTAAAAGTTTCGTTAGAAGTTCGATGGAGTGTCGTTCTCATCTATCAACAAAGCTTTTCCGTTTCGTTCGTTTCCGTTTGCATAATCTTACCCTATCGACAGATCGTGGTATGCCAACAGTGGAACTATAGCAAAGTGTCTCACGCGTGATGCCAGCTTCTCCTAAAACAGCGCTGATGTAAGTACATTTGTTTAAATCGAACGAACGAGTACTAAGTAGCTAAAGTATATTTAGAGATGCGTATATGCATGGTGTTCACGTTTCTGATTGGAAAATTACCACATATAACACATAATACACATAATACACATACTCACATTTTTAACGGACCCAAAAAGTTGCGTTTGAGATTTTGAATTCTCATTATCTCCTCCAATTTCCTTTAGGACAAGTCTGTGTTTAAATCCAGGAATAGGAATGCGAGCTTAAACAAAAAAGTAAGGACTTGCAAAATGTACGAATGGAACATTAAACTAGATTATAAAGTAACAGTTTACAAATACTAAACAAGATATTACACATTATAAAGATGTAATAGTTATCATAGTATTGTGATTATTGTTTTATTTAATACATATATAATAATATATATTTAATAATGTATATACTTACAAATATATATTTTACCGAAACCACCACCCTTGTTCGTTAGGTCGGAATAATTTTTTATCTTCATGAGAAAAGATTTGCTAAGTTCAACTAATCTGCCATCTTGTAAATGTGATGCAATCTCTTCGACTTCGCTCTCATTAAAACCACCATTCATTTCAAGTGTTCCTTCCATTTCACTAATTTCTGCAATAATATATAATATCGATAATAATTATTACTACAAATATTTTGGATATGTCTACTTTTCGTAAATGGACTTCTTTACATTAAGCATACAATCGATTCAGTTTTCGAACATGTTAAATTAGAACTAATGACATTATAAAATGACTTCAAGTCAACTTTAACCTGATATGTTATGCGAATTAAGATAAGCACACTCAGACTATAACGTTACTTATAAAATTTATTTTTGTATAATGATATTACTAGAATCGATATATACTGGATTGAAACAACACCTTCTAGACAATTTATGGTATTCACCTTTGCAAAATACGTCTTGGAAAAGTCAAAAGCCATGATAAACAACAGGTACGGAATATTACCATTTGTTTCTAACAAAAAAAGTTGCTAGTTCATAAGTATTTACTATGGCATTCATTAAAACTGTTTAATTACTTAAAATTTAAAACTAGAAAAGACCAAGGGCCATAACAGAGCCAAAATTTGTCGTAGCTAAAATAACTTCCTAAATAATCATCTACACCTGAAAGTCGGTCAGCTACGAAAGTTTGAGCACTCTCCGCTAGGCAGTCAGGGGAATGAACACACTGTTGGGACTCTATTTTCCATGTTGGAAAAACAAAGAAGAGTTTTTCTGCGTCTATATACGTTTAAGGTTTAATTTTGAAATGTTTTTCTTTTAGACATATCTAAATATAAATGCATACTTTCAGTTTCGGTGTGCCTTGTAAATCGACAGCTTACTTGCAAATAAAAGAATGATGTTAGCTAAATATTCAGGTTTAACAATACACAATAAGGAACACAAGTTACTGATTTCAGCCACATAAGCAAGATTTGAAAAAATAAATAAAATAAAAGGCAATCAGAAAATGCTACCATATGTAAACAAATAACACATGTCTGGGCCTTGTGGCATCGGGTTAGGTTGTTGAAGTAGTTTTTTCTAATATTCTTCGTACACATGCGACCTCACTACCGGTGTCGCCAGTTTTGTTCCCAGTGGCATAATTGGAACACAACTTTGTAAAGGACCACTACATATGCTAAATACCAAATATCATGCAGCTTTATAGTTTTGGAAAATAAAATGTATCATGTTTTCCTTATATACATATGACGAAAGCAAATTACACCCAGGATGGGAAAATCCTTGAGAAAAGAGCATGGTTTGAACAAACTGCTAAAAAAACACGATGTTCCCTAATAAAACACTTAACTCTGGACATTGCAATTTGAGATTTTATCTTTAAAGATCTCGAAATATACATTCAACCAAAACTTATAAAGCATTTATATATTTATATTTTATAGACCAGTACTTTTACATATGAAATTATTATTTAAAACTTCGCATTATGGCAGGGGAACCACGCACCTTCACGAGCATGACGTTTTCATAACGTATTGCAGTAAACAACATTGATATGTGCGATTTTTATTTAAATCACCCTAAAATCCAAAATAAACAATAACAAACATAGACTTTTGTTACAGCTCCTTACAATTATAGACAAACATCCACACTAGCGGATGGTGACTTAGTTTCATGAAGTTTGAGAAACAAATGTGGTCTTGGGAAGTAAATGTTGTCTTTAGAGCTTTTACAAGTGTCACCATGCTTAAGGTTCGAGACAATTGGACAATAAAAGTGCGTGTTTATTTCTTAATCTGACCTACGGACCTAATGGTTGACCCAACGGTCCCAGTTGTGAACTCGTCTGTGATATCAATTGGTTCGACCAAATAACCTTGATTTAATAAATTTTGCAATACATCTGATCTCATAAGTGTCAACAACCTTTCAATTCAAATCAATCTAGTGATCGACTTTTTGAGTCTACATTGCCCATATCATAAAATGGTCGACATATCATCATAACTAATGTGCTGACCAAGTTACGTGTAGATTGAGCAATCAGTGTGGCCTCAACAGTGTTCCAAATCCTCTCCTTTAATTTTTATCTAGTGACCTTGTTTTTTATCCAAAGCGACCCAGTTTTGATAACGATCGTGATGATATCATGATAGCAAATTTTCTGACCAAGTTTCATTAAGATTAAGCAATAAATGTTGCCACAAGGGTGTTCCCAAGCTTTGACTTTAATATGAACTAGTGATCTAGCTTTTACCAGTTTTTAATTCGCCCGAAATTTCATGGGGGAAAAATGTTCGTACCACGTTTCCGGATGAGACTGGAATACAAGTTGCCTAAGGAGTGGATCCAAGTTTTTATTATCTGACCAACATTAAGCATTTTCCAACTCGTCTGAGATATCATTAAGAAATATGTTCTGACCAAGTGAAACGAAGATTGGGCCATACAAGTTACAATTAGAGTGTTTACAAGCTTTTTTAAAATCCTGACCTAGTTACCTATGTGTTATCACGTCGTAATACACTTTCGGAATCTTCAGAAATAGTATTGGGAAAATTTGTATGACCAATTGCATGAATGTGTGGCTATAAAAATTGTCTTTAGAGTGTGAACAACTTTTTTTCTTATCTTTCATTTTGAAACATTATGTGCTCGACCCCACGTATACCAGTAACACAATCGGCCGATATAGCATTGAAACCAATGTTTTGATCAACATTCGTTTATATTTGGAACATGTTGCCTCTATGATGTTAATAGGCGATTTCTTTATATTATAAAAGTGGTGTGGTATTTGAACACACGTATACCAGTTTTGATCTCGACCGATATATGGTTTGGACAAATAATCAATGTTTCATGGAGATCAAGCAATACTTGTGGACTTTAGAGACTGAACAAGCTCGTTCTGTAATTTGATTTGACATCATGGCCCACATTCTTAACCTACGAACTCCAGTTTGAAACGCGCCCAGTATATCATGAGGCTGAATATTCTAGGTTTCATAACAATTTTGCTATAAATACAGCTACTAATGTGTTCACATGTCGAAGATTCTTAACTGTCGACTTACGAAGAAAAAGAGGCCATAACAACGTCTTACTCAGGTGGGATAAAATCAATCAAGGCGGAGTCCTCAACGATATTTTCCCAGATGTTACGAGTTTCATGGCTTACAGAAAAAAATACATTATATTTTCAAAATTATTTCTTCTGTAAACTGATTGATTCAGTAGGTATTATTGTGATCATACCTTCTTTGCTACTGTGCATTTTTGGACACCCTGCGACAGGTGTTGTTTTGTTTCTTTCCGGCGTCGGAGTTTGTGTCCACTGGTAAAAAAAATAAAAAATGATGATACATTGCAATTAACAGAGCTTATTCCAACTCTACAAATACCGAGTTAAATTAAATATAATTAGTTTTTTCTATAAGACGATCAAGCTGGTTAAAGTTTAATATTCAGAAAAAGAACACTTCATAACTGATATAATAACATAGTTTCACACGAAAGTCAATATACGAAGGATAATCCAGAAATACGTAGGCTTTTGTAAAAAAACGCAGAGCATGTACATAACATTAACCCATTTAACAGGAAGAGAAAGCAAATAATTGTCCTTTACACTATTTATATCATTCGTAATAAAAGCCCTCATAAACAACGAACAGTAATATTATCATTACTTCATCAACGCTGACATGCCACACGACAACTTGAATGAAGGACGTCAAATGAAAATGTCAAACATTATTTCAGCGAACATAATATATAACATATTTTTATCTCGCGAAGGATATCAATTGTACTAAATTGACCTTGAAATTACGGTAATAATATAAACGTATTTCTGGATTATCCCACGTATTAAAAAAAAAGATAAAAGTATGTCCTTCGAATGTGCATACCAAACACTGGTCATACTTCATACTTCATAATGTACTGTATAGTTGAAATGTCCATCATAAACAAGAAATATGCAACAGACACTCATGTCCCGAAAACACGTCTGGACACAGAACAATCCACTATATAATATAACATGGACACACAGACTTATCGCTATAGTTCTGCCAAACTTCAAAGATCTATGCCTACTCAACTAGATGCATCTTCCCAATCTATTAGCAGCGATTTCAATTGAAGCAGAATCGTGCATGTTGATGCAAGCAAGTTGCAATATTTTCATTTTCGACTCCTGCAAACAATTAATCTTGCATCATTTTGACACATTTGTTGTCCAAAATCCAACTTAGAAAAGGACCAGAAATGGTAAATTAAGAAAACATAAATGCTTTTGTGAAAATGTTTTATTTATTATTATGATAAATAAGCTTTAACAAAACCTTCAACCTGCATTAAAAAACATTTCAAGTAACTTCAGTTTTGTTACCATTATCATTTTTATGTTGACCACTCATTATTTTGAGACCTAGGGTCATTTTGACTCCTGGTTTTCAAAATCTTCTGAAATCCCTGTATTAGTCCAACAAATACTAACGCTCCAGAGCTCTCTATACCCAGTACTCAGATAAGGGCAATTCAGCTAGGGCTTATACAGGCATCTGTTTCAACACGAGGTATACCAAGGCTGTTGAAAAAAACAGTAATCCAGACGTCAGTTGACTTATGACTCTCAACATCAGCAGGGCACACGTATATGGGTTTGTATGTTTAATATATTATGTTGTTATACACTTTTCCATATAGTGTATTTTGTTTCATATCTCTTTCATTTGTTCGGTCTGCGATAGTAATAATAATAATCACTACTAAAAGTCTTTGAGAGATAAAGCTATTAGCATACTATTTAAGTGTAATCTTCATTATTTTCAGATAGTGATCATTGCTTGCAGATACCAATAACGTATTCAACATATTGACAGAATTCGTATTTACAAGCATGTGCCATAGCATTTTAAGCAATCGCCGATACACGTTTTTCGGTATAGTTTACGACAAACCAATATTTAACGAAATCATGCGAGTAAATGGATTGTTTACAGTGAGTACCTTAGATTGGATACGCGATTATTTTCTGTTCATATAATACATGTGCAAATGAAAAAAATATGATACATTTTTCTAGTTGAGTAGACAGTCTGAGTAAGCATGTACATCTTATAAACTATTTAGATTGCACTTGAATTCGGTCGTTGTTAGAGTGTTTTTGCCTTGAAACATATTTAAGTCTTCTTGAAAATATGCTAATATCCGGCGGCTTTTCTTAAAGTCCTATAAGCGACACCTACATGTCCTGTTCCTGTATACAATCCAAACTCAGAGTAAGAGGTACATAAACCGTAATAAACGTTTTCAGAAGTAAAACCTGTATGACCTGTGTTCATAAAATCAAATCAATCATATACAACACTGATAAACACTTACCGTCTGCACATGTGCAGACGAAAAGTCAGCTTGAGTTACCCGACTTGAAATTTCGAATACAAAATTGAAAATGGCACTGACTTGCTCTGTGAAAGATTGCTCAAACGGCGGTTATTGGCTTAAGAAGTGGAAACATCAGTTTTGTGACAAATGCGGATATTTGCGCAAAGAGAAGTTGTGTGCATGTATATTATATAAATATCGAAATAATGATGGTTTTATGCGTTCATTTAGCCGGTAGTAAATGCGATGAAATTTGCTAAAGTTTAAACGAGTATTTACACCCGTATTTACGAGAGCCTCTTTATTCTCAAATCTTACAGTTTGAATAGGTTTACTGATAAAGAAATGGGCTCAATCTTCATGACTTATGAAGTTGTAGGTTTCAGTAAGGAATATTAATTCATAAACATTTTATGACAAATTAACATTCTTAGAACCTTTCACAATTGAACTGTCTAATAAGTATACCCTATTATCGTTCACCTGAAAGGATATTCAACTACATTGCTTTAAGAAAGTATTGTTTCGAGAGATTTACGATTTACTGAAAAGGACGATTTGAGATGATAACTTGAGAATCAAGGTGTATTTAAAATACATTTCGTTCATTAGGAATAATAAAGTAAGTAGCTATTCCATTGATAATAAAGAGTACATGCATGGTGGCCACAAGACACAAGAAAGATAGACAGAGCTCTAAATAGAGGGGTATTTCCACAGCTAACTTTGTAATTCCTGACCCTAACCATAGTTTATTGGTACTCATTATCATATTGTCTCTGAGCTTTTTTTATATAAATAATGGGTAAAAAAGGGGGGATTAAGCAAATATTATATAGACCTGATTTTTATATTTTAAGTGTCGCATGAATGTATTATTTGTATTTTTCAAGGCTGTACCCTTTCCCTACCCGCAAGACCAATCATGAGGCGCGTGACAAATGGCTGCATATTGTTGGGCGGCTTGTCAGAAACAAGTCTTGGTCTCCTTCAAAGGACAGTAAAGTGTGCTCGAGACATTTTCTTGATGGAAAACCAACAGCAGTTAATCCCCTACCGTGTCTTGATATGGGGTAATGCATATACTACAATTTACCATTTCAAGTTAACGGTGCTTTCAGCTATATTCACATATCAGGGTTTTTATCTAATTTTGTGGAAAGGGCCTGGCCTTTTCAGGGGTAAAAATCGCGCGAAACGCCGGATATTGGGGGAAATAAGGAAAGTCTTAAATAATAAATTTGACATATTTTACTGTTTTTTAAACAAATTCAAGGCAATATATAATTCAATTATATCCTATTTTTCTATTTTCTAAACTGGATCAGGTTAACTTATATATCTAAAGGTTTAAAAAAAGTGTTGTTTTATCGAGGGGTTAGAGCCAGAACATGGTAAGTGCACTTGTTATCAAAAGTCACTTTTTTGCACGTTTATAAAGCTATTCCGATACTCTTCAATTTGCACTATTCCCTGGAATCATATCTTGTATACAACATAGTATATCCGACAGAACCAAGGTGCAGTAAGTGCTTATCGACAAAGCCCTTGTATGCCAGAATGCTTTATATCCTTTTCATGACTGCAAGAAAGCTTTAATAGCAATTAAGTCTTTTTGGCACAACATGTTTTCATACATATTGAGAGGTAATACATGTACCAAAAGGATTTAAGTGCACTTAAATCATTTTAACATAAGCCAGTTGTGCCCCTTATTCAAGGTAAAAAATAAAATATGAAGCCCTTACCTTGTAAAGGAATTACTGTATCTGGTTTATATCAACAGGAAACACAAACTATTGTGCTAATGGGTAACAAAAAAAAGGGAGAAATATGACTTTATCGGTGTTAATCTTGATAAAAGACAATGTTCTCCCACTAAGATGGTAAAATAATATAATTGTTTAAACACCTTTCTCATTGAAAGTTCTTTCTTATAGAAAGAAGATGTTTTCTATGAAAACTACTTTTACAGTAAAAGGTTAGATTTTTAGGTATTATATTTGTGTGTAAAAAGCTGTCTTTTATAATTAAAATACTAAAATGTTTCAAATTTGGACTTGAAAGGCAGGAAGAAATTAATGCTTATCTTTTTTAGATTTTGCAGTAATTAATTTTATACTTGTATTACAGGTATATGTCTCTCTGACTTCAGTGCCATTTGATATGTTCACTATAGACAGGCTTTATTGCAGATGTATACTTTTTATGGATATAGCATTCAAGCAGTTCATTACACATTGAAAGTTTGAAAAAGAATGTTGAAAGCTGTGCATCTATTAACTTATTTTAAAATAAAAGTTTAACATGCCAAAGTTGTTTTTATATTTTTAAAAAGAGTTCATATCAACGTCAGAAGAACGTCTTATGTACAAACATAACGGCATAGGGTGTTACGACTGATCTGATTCGACGTTTCACTTTTAACGTGAAGAATGCGGAAAACCTAATTGGTAAATATTCCAGTGATCATAAATTGGAGAAATGATAGGTGTGCGGAAATGAGACCTCCTTAAAATAAGTGAATCCACAGTATGACGTCATTGGAATATGCGTTTAAAAACGTCAATCTTTATGTTTAAAAGTATAAACTGGTGGACAAAACGTGTCATAGTGTTCGCATCGTTATAAAAAAAAATTCTAATGATTTATGATAAACACATGTTTTGTTGATATTCTGAAGACATAGAATATTTTAATCATTGTTCTTATATGTTTACTGTAGTGAATAACATAATATCTTTAAATTTTTCATTGAAAATAAAGAAGTGAAACTCCAGGTACTGGAGCAGTATTGCATGTTGGTGACATGCAATTAGTTGGTCATTAATTTAAGGCAAGTGACCATTTGCCAAATAGTACAACACAGCACAATACAAAACAACATAAACATATATAAGAATAAAGCTTGGGTCACC
Organism: Dreissena polymorpha; assembly: GCF_020536995.1. Classification (NCBI taxonomy): domain Eukaryota; kingdom Metazoa; phylum Mollusca; class Bivalvia; order Myida; family Dreissenidae; genus Dreissena; species Dreissena polymorpha. Next base: position 21,341,855 of record NC_068360.1, read on the forward strand.
GCCTTGGAACGGTCAACCTCACACTTGGCCCAGCAATATTCATGATACATATAAGTGTGAATAAAATTTCAACCTCATAGCATTGCAACTCAAATTAAACAATAATAAAAGGAAACCAAAACGCATTCATTTTAATTACCATTTAATTACTCAATGGTAGGGAAGAAACCAGAGCAACAGTGTTACAACCTTTTGAGGAACGATGAATGAAATTACGAACAAGTGTCAACTACATCCTTAATTTTTAGAAAAATGATTTGAGAATATAGCAAACCAAATTTTATTTGAATAACATAAATCTTTCCTCAAATTTAATTATATAAGGCGTAGGTTAAAACTAAACCCATGCATTCCAGAGTAGGTAAGCAGCTAGAAATTATCGCATGATTTCTTGGCTTCCTCAACTGACTTTTTTTCTCCTGGCAGTATTTGATGTTACATTATGCAGTCAATTTGTTTACTGAAAATGACGAACACATATTTTATATTAAATGTTTAAAGATATATTCATGTTCTGTAATCAAACCCCTTATTATTTAAACAAGGCAACAAATTTTCCCCATACATGTTGCAAACTGACACAGATTGAGCAATATTTAAATGACACGTTCTTGATTGTTCTTGTTGATGTCCTGTGTTAGTGTCATTTTCTTTACAGATTAAGATGGAACAATATTACATAAATTGGTTAAAAAGTTCGCAATTTATTTTAACAATTATTATTAAAGCGAGACTTTACGTTTTTGTATGTGTTAAATTGTAATATATTTATTAAAATATCTTACAATAACGCAAAATAGGCAAGAAAAAATATACATTGAAGACGAAATTCATAAAATGCAGAAAAAGACAAATTAGCGCACCGAGCCGATTGTGACGAATATATTTCGTACACATTTTCCTGCAATAACCGAAGCATTCATATTTTTATTAGGTTCAAAGTTAGTGTTCGTGTGTCGTATGAATATATATCGTTGCATGAAATTAAAATGATCCGTAAAACACAATTTAGATTCACATCGTACATGCATGATATACATGCTGGCGAATTCGACTGTACAGACATTGTTGATTTCAGAATTAAATATCAGGCTTATTTCGCATTTTTCGACAAATGTCCTTCTTAACTTTTATTTTAATTATATTGAATTATATGTATAATAAGTTTTTACACGTTTTATATAAATTCATAAATATTTGACAAAATTGTACAGTCTCTGTTAAAAACGGAAATAATACAGTTTATGAAATGACATAAAATAAATATTAAACAAAGATACGCATGTCTATTAAAACATGCCTACTTAAAATAATATACAGAATAAAAAAAACAGTAAAAGCATATTACGACACCATACAATATGTACTGCTATATATTTGTATAATTTGTAGTTACCAGTATATGTCTGTTTTTGTTTAATTGAAAACTGTTGCTGTATTAATTTCTTTTAGTTATATCACTGACTTATGTCAGTCAACCTTCTCACAAAGTATGTGAACAATTCCCTTCAAAATCTTACACTTTCTTCCTTCCATGACCATCCCAGCCCATATGACAAGAAAAATGACCCACAGGTCAGTACAGGGGCAAGGTGGGGGCCATCCTTAACATGGTTAGAAGAGGCAGAATGAAAAAAACAATGAACACTTATTCAAAGCAAAGTTAAATATATCAATATGCTTAAATGTATTTTGAAACAAATACAACAAGTTAATATTAAATGATTGAGAATAAACTTAATTTATACAGACATGTTTGCATTCATATTTACATGTATGGTGGCATAGAGATGACATTTACTCCTCTTTTTTATAAAATGCACACCTCTTTTTTCTATCTCGTTCCCACGACATACTAACTAGAGGGAACGAGTTAACTATGTCGTGGGAATGATTTATTAAGTCGAGAGAATGAGATACAAAAAAGTAGTGCAAAACTTAATAAATGAAGAGTGCAATGAAAAAAGAGCAGTGCATTAAATACAGGAGAAGTGCATTAAACACTTTACTGCACCGCTCTTTGTTTCGTTGCACTCCTCTCTTATTTAGTTTTGCACTCTTTTTTTTCTATCTTGATCGTTCCTTTAACTTCTATATCGTTCTCTCGACTTAGCTGACTGTTCCCTCGAGTTCGAGTTAGTAGGTCGTTTTCTCAAGTAAGTATGTCGCTGGAACGAGATAAAAAAAAGAGGAGTGCAATGTAAAACAAGAGGAGTGATTAACAAAAAGGAGTGAATGTCACCTATATGCCACCGTACTACTGATTATCAACACATGCATCTTACTGGAACGTTTTGAAGAACTTTGATAGAGGATCATCCATTGATCATTTATGTGAAGGTTTGTTCGAATCTTCCCAGTGGTTGAAATGGAGATTTGAAGCTGATTGTAGACAACACAAAGAGAAGCCAATAACCACGTGAGCTTACTCTCAGTAGAGGACCAAAATACAATATGCAAGGCAAATACTAAAGCACAGAAGATTTAACAGTATGCAGTCGATAAAATTGTTATCAACCTTCAACTTAGGTAAGTATCGGTTAATCTCTTAATTTTGTAATACAATTTATGTGAACCTCGTTTTGTGACCAGCTTTTACCACTGCATTCACATTTAAACAACTACTGTAGAGAATCACTATGCATTTACAACATAGGCATCAATCTACATAACCTAAGTGACACGGCGGTTCAGAATATAATAAGTTATAAGTAGTTTTGGTCTATCGATGTGTTTAAAAGGATGTTGTCCCTGGAGTGCGGAATGTAAAGACTCCAGGATCATAATTAACAAGGATGCTAGTCAATATATATAATATGAAACCTATTGGCATTGCATTTTGAATGCGCTGATGTTGAATATTATGTTGATATTTATAAAATCTATATAACCCATGCGACCCTAAACCATTCAGGCTTTATCTCATTTGACTTAGTTAAAACAATTAAAGCATTTATAGTGTTCATAATCTTTTTCATATATTTGACATGGTAACATAAGTTTTGAATACACTTTACTTTGATTTCATCTTTGTTGTGATAGTGTGATGATACAAATTCTTACCAAATGTGATCAACATTTAGTCATAAGGGTAGCTTCTACAGTTGTTACAACTTAAGCGTAACCTTTAACCTGTTGACCAGGTTTTTGATATCAATAGGCCCAAATTTTACTTTGATTTAAATTGTCGAGATAAACATTTTTACTTTTATAATTTATTTGGCCTTAACCGAAAATCGGAGTTTGCTTTATTAGATCTGTACTGTAACTTTGCTCTACTGTGTTGTCGGTGTCATGAACTGTAATGAAATCCTTGTAGGTCCCGACTTTGATGGCATGAAAGTATTAAACTTTGCATGTTTTGATGATTAACCCAGACAAACTTGACATGAGTTAATTAGAAGCGAATTAATAATTGTCTTCGTGAGGTAATCAACAACGGTTTGGAGTTCCGATGAATAGGAATTAATTACAAGCATCAGAATAACAAACCGTTGGTTATTACCTCCTGTGCCTCCGTAGCTCAATGGATAAGGCGCTTGCGTTGCAATCCAGAGGTCCCGGGTTCGATCCCGGGTCGGGGCACATACATGCCAGTCATGTTTCAGCGGAATGCTGACTGACAAATAAAGGCTTAGCCAGGCATTAAGACGTGTTTTATTACCTTAACAAACAACGTAAGCTATATATAATTTTATATCTAACATGATTGTTTATACATAATATGCCCTTTTTCCACAAAAATACATACATTTGTTTTCATGACGACAACTATCTTGAATTATAATAACTTTTGTCAGGCTCATTCAGATTATTTGAGGAAATTACATTCAATAACACTATTAAGCTAATCATACCAAATGTATACCAAGTCAACAGGTTTGGTAACTTGTATGAACATTTTACTACTTATATGTGGTTTCACTGGGCCGAATGCAGAAATGATATGTTTGTCATACCTCTCCTATATCACATATTTAAGGAGGCACATTTTACTGAACTGAACATCTCGGAATTTCTTGAATTACCATGTCAACAGAGGGCTCCCTTTCCTTTTTTGTGAAGTAAAAGTAAGACGCTCAATTTATTTGAAAAAAAATGCCACAAATTTCAAAATTGTGAGAAATGTAGTCACAAACTCCTCAAAATTATACAAACAATATTCACATACTTGTAGAAATTGTAAAATGATGATTTTTATGCATAGGTATAGTAAAATATTTTCATTGGCTGGACACTTTTGCTTTCGAAAAATAAAATCATACATCATATGAGCAACTAAATTCTGACAGGTTTAACTGTATCTTCAATGATCCATAGTCAATACTTTTGACAAACATTAAAATGTTTGTCTATGTGATTTATGTTGTGTGGCTAGACACATTAGTTATACATTGAATTTTAGTTCTCATGTGAGAAATGTAAGCCATATAATTTTTCCAAGTTTAAAACCTTTGTCAATAACAATTGTGTCATGTCACATGCGCAAAGGATTCCCTATAAATCATACATATTAACAATATTTGACATTAAAATGCATTTCATGAAAATGCAATTTAATCTATTTGAAAAGAAATTATTCAAGCTTTAAAGAATATTTACACATATAAACGGACAAGAATGCGAAAATCTACTCCAAAATGCTGCCCTTTCCTCGCTCTCTGCCAGTACAACATTACTCAAGTGTTTTCACTTTCGTCACATGATCTTTCTGATTCAAGGTATTTCCGTTGTAAAAGTGCATGCTTAAATCTTACTGTGATATCTTTAAAGTGACTCCTCATTCAAACAAATCTGGATCCCCATGCTGACTTTTTTAACAAAGGATCTCAAGTTTTACTATACAATTTACTGACGGTCCAATGCATTGGTGTTTTTTTTTAGCCGAACTAACGTTACAACACTGGTTTCACCAGTTTCATACTTGTAATTCCTTAACAACAAGCAAATTCGTTTAATTGATATCCCCCTTCTCCTCATTTATATATATACACCTATGAAGTTTCATGTTAAAAAACGTAAATAGTTTCTGAGATATAGCTCTTAAAAGTTTGTGACAGACAGACAGATGAATTGTACTTTTGAATATAAAATGTCTGTTAAATGTCAAACAACTTACAAAGGCTGGTTTTGTAAAATAGTGTGGATATATTAGATTTGTGAAATGCTTGCATCAAAACTGTGAGATGGCTGACCCAGGCCACGTGTAAAGAAGGAAAAAAGCCCTACAACATTTACAGGTTTTGATATCAGAATAACTCCATAATGTATTGCAGTATAATCACCTGATTTGTCGCAAAATAACCTTTAATTTGAAACTCTGTCTACACAAATAGGTAAGGGTGGTGGAAGAATGATAATTAATTAAAGCAAAGTTAAAAATTATTATGTAAATTGCAGTGGAATTGTAAACTTGTTAAAATCCACTTTATACTCCAATTTGAAAAAAAATGTTTGCTCATGCCATTTTAATAAGGCAAAAGGAAATTATTACATATATTGAGGTATAAAAACCATTGAAAACAAATGATAAAAAGTTATATTCAGAAGTATGCTAGTACTATACTGCCATAGATGATCTAGGAGATAACATAGCACATGTATGCACATATGTGTATGTGTATGCATTCTGTATGATTTAACTATACATGTCAGTCAAATACAAATACTTTGCAAAGTATCTTGTGGAGCTTGCTTAAAATTGTATAATAAGTGTACGAACTGAATGTTCTAAAAACAAACCTCTTTAACCATTGGTGGGTTTTCATACTCAAAATACTTATTCCAAGTATATAATCCCAATGATGGTATTGTTAAGTTGAGTGTGTCTTTCAAAAATCACTTTAAGTTTCAATTAAACATTTCTCATTATAACAGTATCCAGATTAAGTTTGCAAATCCAGATTATTTGCAAACTTATTTTTTTTATTTATTCAACAAATGTTATGAAATTTATCATATTTGTAGGGGGCATTGAGTACATACATATAATTGAAAAAAAAGAGTAAAAATGTTTTTGGAAAGTAGAGTTATTTGATGATAAAGTTGCCATCCCCCGTTGGATCCCAACGGGGTTTTGGCTCCCCCGTTAAGAATTGCAATTTTCCAACGGGAGATTTTTCCAGACGGGAGAATTTTACCTATATTTTACAATAAATGTAATTTAAATAGTATGCTTTGTTTTCTGTTTCAATGTTTACAAATACACATGTTTAAGTTATAATTGTAAGAAATATGTACTTTAATAAGAAAATAAAGTGTTTGTAGATTTTCTTCCCCCGTGGGGTTTTGACGGGGGATCCCGTGAAACTCCCATATCCATTAAACTCCAACGGGGTTTTCACGGGGGAACCCGGCAAACTCCCATTTAAATTAAACCCCAATGGGAGTTTGACGGGGGATCCCCGTCTAACTCCAATTTATAAAGAACTCCAATTTATAAAGAACTCCAATGGGAGTTTGACCAGAGAAGGGAGGGGGGATCAGACTTCAATAAACAGTTTATACCCATTGCAATATATTCTATTGTATAAAGAGTAAAAGACACCAAACTTTATTAAATAATTGATGTTTTCTTTTTAAGGTGTCAAAATCAATTTATAATTTTTGAATTTTCTTAACTCGGTACGTTACGTTGAATAAAATGTCTTTTTGAAAGAGATTAGACCCACATATTGCTATTTCTGGAAAGATGAATTTAAAACGTTCCATAATTTTGAAAGACTGTATAAATAATAAAGTGACTTATCTCGAAAATATATTACATTTACCTTTTGATAATCCAAACGTTGCTTTTATCCATTTTTGTGATGATAAATACAATCCAGAAAGACAATAACATTGGAAACATACTTATTGTCATTCGGAATTGTATTATTGTGTTGTTTATTCCCGTTTAACAGTTTTTGAAGTTTTTTGCTCGAAATTTTGGGTCCGTCTATAATGCGTATATGACTCATTTTCGCGAATATAAACGAAACGAGCGAATATGATCGAATATTTGCAATATTGATGCTTTTTCTGCAATGTTTTTATCAACAAATTACAGTTTAATGTAAAATATAATTAAGACTGTTAACATAAATAGATCAATTCTCTAGCCATTATCATGTTTCGAACTCTAAAGTCATGTTCGCGAATATGAACATTGTTTTTAGGCTACACACAACCAACAATAACCACGACGACTCCACAATACAAGGTTTACAGTCAACTCGTACCTTAGTCAACTCGCACGGTAGTCAACTCGCACGTTGTTTGGTCAACTCGCACGGAAGTCAACTCGTACCTAAAATTCAACTCGCACGGTAGTGAAACTATTGATGTGTTGATGGGTTCTGAATGAGTTATTTATGCATAAACACAAATGAGAAATACTGTCAGAGTTTAGTTCAATACTTTTTATTGCAATATTTTCACAAAATAACACATTTTTTTTAACAAATTGTGTTTACACCAGGTTACATTATCGGCACATTATAACAGACAGTAAAAGTACTTTTTAAAATATATTTTTTAAACTATTATTTTTATTAAAATATTTGAAACACACATTGTCAAAGCTTTATCATGTACACAAGTAGACATTCATCTATATACTTTTATTTTAATATTTATTTCATTATTTACATACAGTATCAAAGCTGTACAATATGTACACAAGTAGACATACATCTATATACTTTTATTTTAATATTTATTTCAATATTTACACACATTATCAAAGATTTACAATATGTACACTAATATTGTAATTTAATGAATAGGACATAAGGACTGATAGAACTATGAATTATTAAGAATTTAATATTTGTCATAAAACTATTAATGAAGATCCCGTTACCTATGGAAAACTTATTGCGCACACAATTATAAGTAAAAAACGTATAACAATAATGTTAACGTGAGTACAAATACGTATAGCGTAGTATCATATAAACCGAGTATATATGATTATCATACCTACATGTATTGAAACATTTTTGTACGCAAAGATTATTAATTTTACAATAATAATCAGTCATAATACAATTTTACAGAATCAAATGTGTATTTAATTAATAATTTAATAAAATTGCCCAGCATTATTAAAATTTGAACACGAGTTACAGTTCTACATTAATTAATTAAATATTAAATTGTAAAGCATGACAAATTAAAATATTTATTTAAGTATTCCATACTACAGCCTTATTTCTAGGCAACCCCTATCAGTAATAGCCTTATCTACCCCTCGATTATCAGTACCTTCATCAGCTCTGAATGACTGACAGATTAGCTGTTTATTGTAATTTTAGGGGTGGGAAATAGGATATGGTGTTTTCAGGTATTGTTACTTTCTTGACTGATTAGGTGACATATGGTTTATTATTACAATTCCAAATTAACAATTAAAGTGATATTATGGGCATGTTTCACTGTTGAATTGAGCTGAACATAATTAACAGGTCAAAAGAGTTAGTTTAAATGTGGTTACTGACGAATTATCTGCAACTCATCTTGATGCCAGTTGTTTATAAAAAGTATATATTATAATCGATATTTTACATGACTCACCCAGTCCTCTACAGTAATCCGAAATGATCCGTAAAACAAAATAGTGTATTTGTGTCGTATGAACGAATCTGCACTAAAACTAGATTTAGATTCACTTCGTAAATCGAATCTTGTATGTCGTCAGTTGTCAAAACGAAACTACGGTTGATATTCAAATGCATTATTTTTCTCTTTCCGGGATATTGTTGTAGTATGTTGATGCTGCATTAACAAATATAAGTGTATATGAAGTGAAAACACCAAAAATAAACAACGGTTGCGATACACTACATAGACATATACGCTCTTTAGTCGTACCGAGCACATATCAGTGAAAGGGGGAAAAATTACATATCTTTAGGGTATGGGTAACCTATGGTCTTTAAAAATCGATTAGGAATTTATAAAAGGTATTTCTTGTGTTAGGGTTAAGAAAGAATGTCTCAAAATATTGTAAAAAAAAAACCATTGAAACTAGCGACAGCTCCCTTGCAAGGATATTTTGGATCTCCAAAAAGGAGGTTTTTGCGAAGGTCAATATTTCACGCTGCAGAAACAGAACAGAACTTTAAAGGTAAATTGTGAAAAATCTAAAGACTTGTAGGTAAATAAGCACAGCACATGGTTGAAATTAATGAGTAACGTAGCCAAAACTAGAATTGCATTCTGTTTGAATGTATATGCATGCCATGAAATGGGTAAAATTTCTCAATTTTTCATTAAAAAGTAGGTGGGTGGGGGAAAGGGTGTCAGACAATTCACCCCCAAGACAATTCATCCCCTGGACAATTCACTCCAGAATTTGATTTCCTTGGACAATACACCCCCAAGACAATTCACTGCCATATTTTTTATATGATATTGCATTGTCATTTGCTTTTGTCATATTTAAAAATAAGTTGTGAACAGATGTTTGGGGTTATAATTTTGACTTTGTAGCACAATTTTGATGTGAAGATAATAAATGCAGTATGTAAATGAAAGATGAAATAGTGTTTTTTGTCAAATGCAATCCAACCAATGTTATTTTCCTATAAACTGTGTTACAACATATAAAATTGAAACAAATTAAGTATTTTGTATTTATAATATTTGTGCATTGGATTTAAATAACAGTCTGCGAAATAAGCGCACGCCCGTTGGCCTGGGCGTGTAAATTATAGCTCGGGCCTATTAAAATTGCCAAATTGTACGCCCGTCGGGCCAGTAGAAATTCCGTGTATCAATATTGTTTCATTTTTAAGTGTGATAAAAGTCATTATTTTGTGAGTACTTCGCGAAGATTTCCGACAGAACTTCGTTCAACTTCGCCTAAAATACGAGATTTAAACGCGTTCCCATTGGTCCATACATTCAACGGTCATTTTCGAGTCGTAACACAGGCCACGTGGTGAACAATTTAGCCTGGTTATTTACTAGTGGCACACGTCATGCTGATGTGTTATTCTGCTGAAGTAAACTTATCGACGTACGCGGCTTGCATTTCCCGAATAAACATCGTTTTACTTTGTAACCTTGTTTGTGTGTTTATTTCCAAAGTTGAAAGTCCCTAGCTGGAGTGAAGCCTGGCAAGAAACTGCCCACTTCTGATCGTAAGTCAACAAATGACTATGAAAAATCACGGAAACGTGAATTTCAAGAAAAGTGGTAAAAAATCAGTGATGAAGGAGAAGCTACTTCTGTAAGACAGAGTTTAATAAGCTACGCTTAAAAACACAGCATAAGAAAAAAGTCAACATGTATGATAAAAGTATGCCATCTATGCCTTCACTTGTCAAGTAAACTTCTGGAAAATAACTATCAGGTTGCTTGTTTTACATGATATGGTTTCTGACTAAGAGGATCTCCAGGATTGCAGTGATGATTAGATGAACGAAGAAGTTGTTTATCACATGTTAAATACTTATAATTAATAAAGGACATAATTACATTGACTTGTTATATTGTGTTGCAATTGTTTTTGCAATAGGCTTTACAGTTAACATACCCTGGATACAATTTTACTTTTAATAGATTAACTGCTATTGAAAGATGACACCCTTTGTCAGGGTGTATATTTTAACAAATTTACTTTGGGCTAGTAATTTTGCTGCTGGGCTACTTGTCTTTACCATTCCAGTAGCCCGAATGGCTAGTGGATAAAATGAACTATCGTGAAGACTGAAATAATATTATTAGGTTAACTGCTATTTTATTATTTGAGAACTTTGTCAAATATTGAAGTTGATTAATTAATTTCATTTAATTCTTAGAATTTTACATTATGACAATTACTTATTTATTCATGTTAGATGGGATAATTAATTTAATAAAATATTATGGTTTAATTGATAAGAAAACCTTAATTAAAGAAAGGAAATTTAATCTGGTTGGAAGCGTGCTATTAATGGGTATTACAATCAAGCAACAACAACAACATAACCTTTATTAAGCTCAAATCACAAATATAGTGACACATGAGTATACAGTGACAATGCATCTTTTACAAAGAGTTATTTACAATTGTGACATGGTGTTAAACTTTACATAGAAAATAGAAAAGAGAAAGAGAAGTGGAGATGAAAAAAGATATGAGACATACATTTGAATTGAGTGGGGGAATGATGATGTTGACCTGAGAAATAAACATTTTTTATTCCTTTGGCCTGAATAACCTGTTTGTTTACATGGATTACTGATGCAGACTATAGTTATGGTTTTTCCATTCGGTTCTATTTAAAACCCGGTGAATTTGATTGGTTAATTTATTTTTGTCTGCAGCGCTTCGCTGATCTGTGTGTAAACCCTGGAATTAGGTCAGAAATGTGCGTATTGTTTGTGTTTTCACTGTTTCCTCTGTAGAATAATCGTGGAGAGTGTTTCATTTATAGATCGCATATTAACTAAACTTTCAAAAGTGACGTATAGATTTACATTTTGTAGACCGAAATTGTCTGTTAATGTAATTCTACTTGGGATTAATTGGTGTGTTTAAATTAAGTAATGATCAAATGTGAAGTGACCCATTCACGTGACATTGACCGATGTTGTGTCAGGCCAGATTAACCATGCCCATGTTTGTCCTGTGTCAGTGACCATGTGATTCGTAAGTAAAGGACTTTATGTTATTGTTTCAGCAAGTAGCTTTATATAATCATGTACTAAATTGTGTCGATTTGACCTGCAGTAGTGAGATTGCATGACAAAAAGTACTTTACTGTACATGTATTTGTGAAGTTGTGTAAGTTTACACATGGCACATGAAATCAATGGTGAAAGGCATGGATGGGTGATGGAGAGGGGGGATGAGTAGAAGTGCTGCAATAAGTAATAAGTGTCAAGTGTCATTGATTAAAAACATATTCCAGCAAGGTTAACAATAAGCTTGAGATACAAACATACATGTACATTGCATATAATTTGGCTAGTGCAAGGTTTAAAATATAAATCACAATTTGCTAACAACATTTATGAGTAAATCAGTAATTTCAAATTTGTGACATTGATATTTGTTGCCAGATTGAAAAAACATGCGTAAAAATATTTTAAACATGCGTAGTGAATGAAGTTAGGTATTCAACATGAACTATGATGTAGTAATACCAATATGTAAGATGATTAATTCATCTTATAAAATATTAATTGATTGATTGAGACGAAATGCAAAAAGTACTGCATTAGACATGATTTTGTTCTCTATATAAATAAATTTATCAACGTGTTAGCGTTTAAAGTAATATTTTTTGTGGATATGAATTAGTCTTATGAGGTTTGATTGTTGAAATACATAAAAGATAACAAACATAATTTAACATATACACCAAGTTAAACTTATCAGCGGGTTAATGTTTGAAATATTACTTTTATGAATTTACATAATTTTTTTAAATCTTTTAAGGACCTTGTTGTCAACAATTCTTTAAATTTTAGCGTATTTGTTCTACAGTAGTAGTATTTTTTATAAACTTCCTTCTATGTTCATTAAAAAAGGGACATATAAGCATGTAGTGAAATTCATCCGCCACATCTCTGCATGTACAATGAGGGCATGTTCTCTCATTTATGTCTTGATTGGTCCATCTACCTGTCTCATTTGGGAAAAAGTGATTACCAGTTCTAAGTATAATAAATAAAGATGATTCATATTTAGTTAGTGTGATTAAATATTTCTCTAATTCAATCTTATCCTTAAATATTGAATAGTTTAAGCCTTTTGTTGAGTTTTGAAGTGAGGTATGCCAGGTTTGCTGGTATTGATTAAGTAATATGCCCTTTATAGTGTACTTTATATTTTTATTTTGGATTTGATCTTGATTTAGCCATATGTAATTTCTGCCAGTTTGTGTGAAGATATTTTTTACATAATTTATCCATTTAGATTCAAAGTTAGGAAGGTTTGACATGTATTTATATATGAGATATGCTAATTTATCCGGTTTCCCAGTTATTAATATATTCCAGTATGCAATCATTCTGCATTTTATAGTGAGATCTATGGGGTATCTTCCGAATTCTGCGTATATCATATAAAGTGGGGAGCTTTTTCTTAGATTGAAAATTTTTCTCAGAAATTCATTGTGTATTTTCTCTAGTAAATCAATGCTTTCATAGCCCCAAACCTCTGCTGAATATGTTAATATTGGCAGGATAGTGTTATCAAAAAGTTTAAATATCAGATATATTGGTAAATTAAGGTTATTAATTCTTGAATAGAGTAGGTGCATTGCTTTCCTTGCTTGTTGTGCAAGATGTTTCTTTGCAGTTAGGAAGCTACCAGATTTTGCTAAAAAAACACCTAGATATTTGTATGAGTTAACAATTTCTAGAGACGTGTTGTCTATTTTAAAAGAGAAGTTTCTATTTTGCCTTGATCCGAAAATAATTACTTTTGTTTTATCCTTATTTATATTTAACTTCCATGTTTTACAGTAATCAGCAAAGTCATTCAGACAGTTTTGTAGTGTTTGGGCATTTTCAGCAATTAAGACTGTGTCGTCTGCATATAATAGTACAATTATTTTGAGAAAAGTAGCAATATTGTTTTCTGGATTTGTAAGTTCTATACCATGGTGGCCTTTAGATTCTTAGTAATTCCCAAGGTCATTTAGGAAAAGGGAAAAGAGGATGGGCGATAAATTTTCTCCCTGACGCATGCCGCAGTTACATGAGAAAAATGGGGAGTTTTGAGTTCCATTAGAGTTACATGATGGTACATGATAAGCATTCACACACCTGACAAGGCTTTATCAAAGTGTCAACACAGATAAACAAAGACTTCAGTTACACACATTGACAAATAATTATGTTGGGCTGGGCAATTCTAAGACCTGGTATTGTATTAAAAAATTCCATTGGTGTTCACCTGATATTTTAATTATTATTTTTATTTAACTGCCTATAAACAAAAGTGTTTCATTAAAAAAATTATTATTTTTATTCTTATTATCCATTAAGTTGTTGGATTTTCTCTCATTGAAGGATTAGTGATAGAAGTTGTGTTTTGTAATGTTGTGTATTGAAACATATTTTAGTCTGCAATTATCAGTATTCATTTCAAAGCCAGTATCAAATTCACACCATTTTATGTTATAATTTTTTTAAATGCTACTTATACACGAATACCTCATGATTTATTAAATCTACTATAATACCACTAGTATGCTCCTCTTAAAAATGTTTTGAAATGTAATGTACTTTTTACAAAAATTGTACTCAATTCAAGTCCACTTCAATCATACAGTATGTTAACTCATTCCATACTACAGCCTTATCTCTAAGCAACCCCAATCAGTAATAGCCTTATCTACCATTAGATAATCAGTACCCTCATCAGCTCTAAATGCCTGACAGATTATCTGTTTATTGATACCTTTATGGGTGTGAAAAAGGTTGTTTTTTAGGTGTTGTTACTTTGTTGACTGATTATGTGACAAATATTTTATTATTATATTTCCCATTTAAAAATAAATATAGTAATTTTATAAAAATTTCGAAATCTTGCATAACTTATCAAATAAAACAATTAGATTATTTCCAAATAATGTATCCAATACCATTATTATTTATTCATACACTTTTTACAAATATAAACTGTTTTAATGAATAAAATCAATCTTAAAAAAAACATAAACACATAATAAATTATTTAATGACATAAAAACTATAATAAGATATTGTTAATAAAACACCGTATTATGTGAATTGGGAATAAGACATCAATTTGGGATTAAATTGTGTTTTATCAAAAGTGCATAATATGCAGTTTTATATGTTGCATTTATCTAGTTTTACAAATTATAATTAAAACATATACTTGCATATATAATAGCATCATTTAAATTGATTTTACTTCAAAACTTGATTTTTTATTAATTTAAACAAAAAATCCTCATGAAATGAAACTGTGTCCATGCCGTGCATCGACACGGTTTCAAAATACACTTTAAATGAAACAAATTCAATCACTGTTAATGAAAAAGTCATGGAAAATTTCTTATTAAGCTTAAATTATAGATAATGTATTACAAAAATATATGTAGATCATGAAATGAATAGTTTTGTTTGAGAAAATCACCAAAATGATGTCCATTCCCAGTTTGATGTCTTATTCCCAATTCACATAATACAGTGTTATAATAAGATATTGTTAATAACAAAAACAAACATCAATAGATAAAAAGCACAGTTATGTTTCAATTGCAAGTAATTTTATGAAAAAAAGAAAGAAATTCTGAGAACATCTTAATATGCTTTTATTAGAACTTCATGAAAATAAAAACGAATACAAATAACTATCCTTAGAAAACAGATATTTGTAATTACTAAATCCTAAACAAACAGCAAAAGATCCAAAAAATTGTCTAGGGAGCAGGGGTGAATTGTCTAGGTGGTGAATTGTCTCCTCGGGGTGAATTGTCTTGGGGGTGAATTGTCTTGCTTCCGGGGGGAAGATCAAGGGCAATAGTTTCACAAGTGAAGAAGCTGGCCTTGTCTTTGGTTTTATTTTCAATGCATGTTGCCTTAGCGCTATGTTATGACACTGACACAAATAGGCGTTCTTGTGTCACTTTCTGTTTTGATGAAATGGATTTGACTGTTTGCTGCCTTTCGGAACTTGAAATTTGGGCAAAAATATATCCCCTTCCCCCTTAACCCTTTGCATGCTGGGAAATTTGTCGTCTGCTAAAATGTCGTCTGCTGAATTTCTAAAATTAGCATTTTCTTTGATTTTTTTCAAAGAATACTATCAGAATAGCAAACAGTTTGGATCCTGATGAGACACCACGTTTTGCATAGGCCTTTAAAATTCGGTTCCCGCACTGAAAGGGTTAATGAATGTTATCCACTTTTATAATTGATTTTTTGTTGTTGGTATTGAATTAATTAATTAATTGAACAATGATGAAATTATTCACATACTTAAGTGCAATTCAGTGTCGTTACAGTACTGTAGATTTCGTCTGTGTGGTTAATCAAGTGTATCTACTGTAGATTATTTTAAATTTATTGAACATCATTTTTCACACCTGAGGATGTTTACGTCTGCTGCATCTTTTAGGCTTGAAAGCCACAGGTTGTGAACAAATGTCTGCATGTGTGCATATATTTTATTTCTTAGTTCCTTCCTCACCTGAATAATTACATGACAGTGTGTGATGATGAATATGTATTATCATGTTTATGACAATGTGTTGACCTGGAGCTCCTGCAGTTAAGACTCAAAATGTGGGAAGAATTTTCAATATTAAGAGCTTAATTCTATGCATTAATCTCTGACTCATTGAAAAACATATTTTAAAGTTGACATGGTCATGTGCCATGTGGATCAACCAGAGTACCTAATTTAAGCTCCACCTATATTGTATTGTCACCACCGAACAATTTACATGGACCCTGGTCCCAGAATGGAAATCGAATACTGGTTGCTGGTGTGACTGCACCAAATTGGCCTTTATTATCAGGCGATCAATTACTTGAAAATGAAAATCTACGGTGGAAACTTTTTCGCAGTATAATTATTATTAATATTTATTATTGTTACAGTTACATGTAAGTTGTGTCAATACCATCAGTGAATTCGTAGAAATATGGGATATTACGTAACCAAATGCATTGATGGTGTGTACATCACAATTTCAGCAAGAAAAGATTTTTCAGATACCAAATAGACAATTTTATGTGTTAAGTTTCTTTTTGATAAATTAATGCAGTTGTTTTTTACTAACAATATAATATCACCACTATTGAATGCCCATAATCTATGAGCTGTTAGTTTGTTAGTTTCCATTTTTATTTAATGTCATTTATTAATTTAAAAAATCCAAATAGTGCCTTATGCCCTCTTAAATACATGCATCCAGTCTTATCTTATTTTGTCACCTTAGACCCCTAGAGAGCACAGTCACCCACGGTTTATTAGATTACAATCAGTAACACAGTAACTGATAAGCTGAAGGACACACTCCACACAAATATCTTATTATCTCCAGGTCAAACAATCTTGAGATTTGAGGGTTTTTTATTAATTTTAAATGAATACGAAATAAGTTGTTTTTTTATTGAGGAAAACAAGTATTATAATAATTGTTTTAAACAATGTGTTGGCATGGTAAATCTATCAGTTGTATTTGATTTAATTATTGAGAACAATGGGCTAATGAATCTGCAGATTAATTTCACAAAGACAATATTATCAGTTTTAAATACATAGTTTTATTTGTTTGTAATATTACTGGCAATCTTCTTAGTTTTTTACTACAAATCCTTACTTTTTGTTTATCCCTTTACCCCTTAGATACTAAGTAGTATTTTGACGCATTTGTAGTCACTTAGAAAGTTATATTTAATTCAAGACCTTTCTTACTAGATCCAAGTTTTAAAGGCTTCATTTCCAACCCTTAGATACTGATGAGCAGCAAACAGCATAAAACCTGAACAGCCTGCGTTTTATTCACAGGCTGTTCTGAAGTTATACTGTTTGCACATAGCCACTTCCACTTTGCTTTTGTGTGGGAAAGAGTTAAACAAGTGTTATATTTTTATGCTGCCCGAAATAAAATTTTGGCGGAGCATATAGTGGCCAGTTTGTCCTTCCTTCCTTCCTTCCTTACTTCTTTCCGTCACACTTTTGTTACGGTTTCTCATAGCGCCTTCAACACTGTACCGATCTCTTTCATATTTGGCATGTAGGTACCTTGCATGGACCTCTACCTTTTGATGAGGTTTGAGGTCACTGGGTTCAAGGTCAAGGTCACCGAGGCAATTAATAGATTTTCTGTCATGCTTTTGTTACAGTTTCTCATAGGGCCTTCACTACTTTAAGGATCTCTTTCATATTTGGCATGTCTAAGGTACCTTGCATGGACCTCTACCTTTTGATGTGGTTTGAGGTCACTGGGTTCAAGGTCAAGGTCACAGAGGCCTAATAATAGATTTTCTGTCACGCTTTTGTTACAGTTTCTTATAGGGCCTTCACTACTTTACTGATCTCTTTCATATTTGGCATGTAGGTACCTTGCATGGACCTTTACCTTTTGATGAGGTTTGAGGTCACTGGGTTCAAGGTCAAGGTCACCGAGGCTAATAATAGATTTTCCGTCACGCTTTTGTTACAGTTTCTCATAGGGCCATCCGCCTTAACTACTTTACCGATCTCTTTCATATTTGGCATGTAGGTACCTTGCATGGACCTCTACCTTTTGATGAGTTTTTAGGTCACTGGGGTAAATGTCAAGGTCACCGAGGCTAATTTTATATTTTTCCGTCACACTTTTGTTACAGTTTTTCATAGCGCCTTCAATATTTTACTGATCTCTTACATATTTGGCATGTAGGTACCTTACATATATAGACCTACCTTTTGATGACGCTTGATGTAATTTGGGGTCAAGGTCACCGAGGCTAATAATAGATTTTAGGTGGTTATTAACATAGATTGACAAAGCGCATCATCGGGGAGCATCCATCGTTTTCAACGATACTTGTTGTTAGGAGTTTACTAAGGAGTTATAATGCTTGGGTCAAAAATGATTGAAAAAGTACCAAACAAATATTTGTGCAAATGGGGTGTCACTAGGGCCAATTGTTGTACTGCTCATTTGACACTTTACAGTAAAACTTGTTGTTCAATGTCATTAGTTGGCAGTCATTTAGTCCAGCCCAAAAAAGGGACCTTTTACACATTTCAATATTCAGACTCATAATTTAAAATTCAATGTGACAGACTTTCAATTGATTTAAGGGCTTCTAAATGCTCACACCTCACATCAAAGATGATAAATAGTCTCTGGAAAAAACACAATGGGATTTCAATCAGGCAACATTCATTTTAATTTGTTCCCAGCATTTCATAAGCACTTTTTATATTGATCATTAAATTGTTCATCATAATCCATAAATAAACATTTAAAATGTATTTACAATTTCTTTTGAACATTCTGAGAATCTCCAAATGCTTTGTGACACTATTTCCAATATTCTATCAGAAATTGTGTTTTTGTTTTGTCTCTTTTTAATTCACCCTAGGGTGTGATGAAGATACAAAAAAGTATGTCAAGGGAAGCTCTGATTTTCTCATTAATTATTTCAAGATAAAAGAGTTGTACATTTCATGCAAATTAAATATGCTTCAAAACATTAAGGGTATTGCACATGCTTGATAATAGTTTCTTTGTGTCTCAATCACTGAAGCACAAGCTGCTATCTACTGTTGTGCAAATCTCAAATTTTAAATCTAACTTTCATTTTTACCTGAAGTATTTAGTACAAATACCATTTCATAATTATTTGATGAGTTGATAAAACTTTTTACCTGAGAAATGGGGTTATATTTTCAATAAGTTGCCAGTAGCAGACATGGGGTAATCATAATTGTTAATCTGTTATCATCATGATTATTAATTGATTACTTTTTTCATTAATCATGGATTGATCATTAATTATAGCTTTTGTTTTACTTAAATAATAATTTTATAGATTACCACTACAAGAGGTCATTACTCATTATTATTTTATGATTATGATTACTTTTGACCAAAAAGCAGATTCAATTTCAATTCATGAAGACAAATGACACATTAACAACATCAGATACTTGCCAACTTATCATGTAGTTAATTACTCAAGTGGTGTAGATCTCTGATAGCTCTCGGTCCAAGGGGTATTTCAAGGGATTAAGTCTGAACAATAGTTCTTATTTGGAACTTGCCTACAACTGGTTTTTCGGCTAATTTACATGAGTTACAAATAAAATTGACCTAGATCCACGGGAATGCGTATTGTTATTCCCCCTACAGGTGAAAATGGAGGGGACTTATGGTTTTTGCTCTGTCTGTCAGTCAGTCAGTCACACTTTTCTGGATCCTGTGATAACTTTAAAAGTTCTTCATATTTTTTCATGAAACTTGAAATTATGGATAGATGGCAATATGGAGATTATGCACGTCATTTCATTTTGTTCCTACGTCAAGAATTCTGGTTGCTATGGCAACAAATAGATTAGAAATATTGCTGAAAATAGTGGATCCTGCGATAATTTTAAAAGTTCTACATATTTTTTCATGAAACTTGAAACATGGATAGAAGGCAACATGGAGATTATGCATGTCAATTCATTGTGTTCCAATGTCAATAATTCTGATTGGTATGGCAACAAATAGACTAGAAATATTGCTGAAAATGGTGGAGTTTCATCGGTATTGGACTTATATTGCTTGGAAATAGTCTTGTTCAAACTAAGCAAGTACGGTACCAGAATATTCATGTGACACTAGGGTCATAATGGTAAAAAGTTTATTGTACCTAACGATTAGTGGAGTTCCGAATACAGTCTATTGCATTGATGATCTGCATTTATGCAAAAAATAAGTGTTGGAGCTTAATTAGGTGTGGGAACAGTTAAGTAATCAGTCAAATAATTGATTTCATGAGAATTTTAGTGAACCATGTTAACCCATGTATACAAGTTACATTTTGAAAAAGCAATTCATGCAACTTCTGCACCAGTGGAGAGACTCTGGCATTTTCTTTCCTTTCTGATAGAAGTTGAATGAGTGACCGCACTTTTCAAATGCCCATGAACATCAAATGCAATAATCGTGCAGTACTATGCATCTTTCTTTTTTGTGCAAGTTAATAGGATAAGAATTAAGGGTGTCACGGTACTGTGTGGGACGGTATATGGTAATAGTCTCCTCTCAGTACAGTGCATGATACGCCTTCGAGTGCGTATGGTACGGTACAGCATTTTTCATATGCGCCAACGCGCCAAGTAAACTTTTAATGTTTGGATGTTGTAACAATACGCGGCAAGAAAGATTCCATTGGCGCAATCAATAAAATATGTGGCACAGTAATTGGATCAATGTTAACGGAAATTCTCCCAATATCATCTCATATCCAATTTTTAAATGACAAATTTTGTAATCATGAATTTAAAATAAAATTACATTTTTTTACAAATTAAAGAAATGAATGTATGTAGAGGTCTTTAAATAAAATTGAAAAAATGGTTTAAAATGGTTTGTATGTTGTTTCCATCCGACAATACGTATCCCGGTACATATTGTATCGTACACACTGTACCGCGATACGTATAGTAATGAAGGGGAGCGTATCGTGACACCCGTAATAAGAATAGGATTTTTTTTTATAGATGAACAGTGGTTGATAAAGGGTCTAGAAGCCCAAATATTATTAAATGCATGAATTAATACATCTGTAATCAATTTGATCACTTTGGTTGAGATTACCAATTAATAATATATCAATGAAAAAAAAACATTAATCATGTTAAAAAATAAGTTAAAATCATTAATTTCATTGATTTTTTTTCGTGTAATTGACCACATGTCTGCCCAGTTGCAACTGAAAGTAACATTCTTTTGTGACATAGACATTTTGCTTCACCTCATTATAAGAGCTATCACACTGCAGTTTATAAATAACTGATAAGATAAGCTATTGGGGGACATCACCGACCCCAGTAGACAGATTATCTCCAGAGCCAATTAAATATGCAGGTTTTGTTTTTTGCTATAATTAGCACATGCTTAACAGTTACATGTATATGTTTCAATTGTACTTTCTCGTGGAAGCTGTCTAAGCCAGCTTTTCACCTTACCTGACCTTTGTAAGACAGACTGTCCAATAAAATTTCCTGCGGCTAGACACAAATAAAGACACTTCATTTATTTCATTGGCTGATTTGAGCGATATATATATATGGTATGTCAATAAAAGATTCTTATTGTGTTTTCAACAATATCATGAAAATATTATTTTTGATTATTTCACCATATTGACGTTGCCAAATGTGTGGGGAATGCTTGCAAAAAAATAATAATGTTATAATATATTATACATTTTGGGAAGTAATTTAAGTATTTCTTTGCATCAATAGAAAATAACATAAAATAATGACCACTTAAACATTAAAATTATTGTAATCCGAACAAGATGTAGCTCCCCCCCCCTCCCTAGCAATTGCTGTGAGGGGTAACAAACACCTAGACATTAAACCCGGGGGGGGGGTGTTCCGCTGAGACTTGCGAAATGTGACCCATTTTTATACTGGAACTCTGATAAAGTAGACCCATTTGTATACGACAACATTGAGAATGTGGACCCATTTCAATACAAGAAGTTTTATAAACTGGACCCATTTAAATACTAGATATTTGATAAAGTGGACACATTTCATACTTGAATTTTAATTTCTGTCATATCAATACAGTATACTTATTGAATTTGCTATTATATCTTTCCCGCTACTGAAATTTACTTTTTGATACCCATTTATATGGTGTGCGGTAAAAATGCCATAGGTAAAAATGCCAGCGTTAAAAATGCCAGAGGTAAATTGGTAAAAATGCCACAGGTAAAAATGCCATAGGTAAAAATGCCAGACGTTATATAGTAAAACAGATTTTTGAGCAATATTTTTTAAGGATATTGAGTATTGTACGGAAACATTTTTTTTTTAATTGAACATGTTGTTAATGGTTGGGAATTTGTGTTTCTTTGATGAATCGGTCATTAAAGAAAACTTGTTAAATTCATTGTAAAAGGATATTGAGTATTGTACGGATACATTTTTTTAATTAAACATGTTGTTTGAGAATAATGTGTCAGTAATACATGTTATTTTATATTGTATTCTAAAGATTCACATGCTTTTTTTAAGAAATGAAAGACTCAAATGTGTCTTATTCATATTGTTTCTGTGTTTTAAATGTGTCTTATTTATATGTGACTACGTGCTTATTTTTTGAAGAAATGAAAGATTCATATGTGTCATATTTGTATTTTATCCATGTCTTAAATGTGTCTTATTTAAGACTACATGCTATACCGCCAGTGCGATGCAATAGATCTTATTTCTTAATCTCCACTTTCACACTTAGCGCTGTCTTTAATAAGGCTACCTTTATTTCAAGGACAGATTACTGAAAACTAAATAAAAAGTACAACGGTGATGTTGATCCATGTTGATGTTGATTCTAGCTAGATCATATTTAAGTAAATAATATTAGTTCGGAATTATACAATTGCGTATGCTATGCTTAGAATATATAGACATTTATTAACATTTATTAACTGTACTGATATCCACATCAAATAATGATTTTACCTGTATTATTTGCCATTGAACGCGTATTTAAAATAATAATGGTAAATAAAACGGACGCTTGCAATAATTGTCATTAACTTTTTCAAACGGTATAAATATAAGACAATGGTAGAGCGTTTACTATTTATTGAAGTTTTTTTAAGGTACACAACAATTTAGCAATAAATGAAATCAGTTATTTTGGCAGTAAATCCAATTTTTCCAGTACAGTAGCCAGGTGCCTGTGTATTGAGCTAATAAGATAGTGATCAACACAGCAGGCTGCTAATACACAGTGTAGACTTCCCCTGACTTTGATTCGAGCACAATAAATCCCAATATTATAAAATTAACAGAACAGAACAGCGAGTTTATTTGCGACATAAGCATATACAGCTAAACATCAAACTACCATAATAATAAATACACAATACACATGCATCAAAATAACACCAAAAATATGTTTATGCATTTTGTACAAATATACGACTTGTGAGAATGTATGATGTAAGAGAAAGCTCTTTCTGTTTTAACAAAGTTAAGTGAATTTTTAAAATCCACAATTGATAAAGAAAAAAATACAGTTAGATGTTATGTACAAAATTTTAGTTGTGGGGGGGAAATTTACTCTCTAAAAAATCTTTATATTATCTGCTCTAAGTTTAAATGCTGTAATTAGCAAGACGTATCAATACATGCCTCATTTAATAATCAATCTATAATATATTATGCATTTATATATAAGCAAATTTCTGATTTCAATAGTTTTATGGTTTCGCATATTTATGCCCCCTTCAAAGAAGAGGGGGTAGATTTTTTGTACATGTCGGTCAGTCCGTCCGTCCACCGAATGGTGATGTATATCATTTGATGTATATCAAAGTTATAATGGCAGACACAGTATGGTGCCAGATAAGAGATTAGCCCTCCCCAATTAAATCAACTTTTTATAATAATTTAAACATTTATAATTTGACTTCATTCTCATTCACAATCTTACTTTGTGTAAATTAGTATAAATAATGGTTTGTTTATTTTGTGTAGTTAAAATCATCGAAGAATGTGCTTAATTAAAAAAGTGCTTCAGTTTTATAAGTTAAGGAAAGTTTTAATAAATTGATCATTTAATATATGATTTAATTTATAAATTTAGTTTTGAAACAAGAGTCATTTAATAATTAAGATAAGAATTTAATTAATAATTTAATTTTAATCCATTGATCAAGGAATATTAAATCTAAGAATTTAATTTAAAACAGGTGCTTGTTGATCAATTTATAATACAGGAAGATAATTTAATAAGGTGTCTTAGCTCAGGTAATATTAAATACCACACAATACCTGGAAATAAGACAGCATTTTGTCTTATTACCAGTTATTGTGTGGTGTAAATGGTGGATTGGTTGTTTATTGTCTTTCTGTGTTCATTTGCTGAAATATGACAATGAATTTATAAAAATGAAGCTCATTCTATTACAAGAAAAGGAATTTTGTATAATGGAAGAGTTTTTAAGTTACAATATTCATGTAACACACATAAATCCTATTTTAAAGGTAACTGGATGTCAACTGCAGTAGTGTGTTATATCTTATGGAGAAATTGCCATTATTACATTATGCAGTAACAAGTCAACTAAACAGCCTGAATGTTGTTGGGTTAAAATGGTTAAAATGCTGATAGAAAGAAAAAGAATTCACATATGAAACATTATAAATTGCATGCTTATGTGCCTTCTTTATAAATTCCATGAGGCCTTTATATTTTATGCCCCCGGTAGGGTGGCATATAGCAGTTGAACTGTCAGTATGTCAGTCTGTCCGTCCGTCCGAAAAAAAAATTAACGTTGGCCATAACTTTTGCAATATTGAAGATAGCAACTTGATATTTGGCATGCATGTGTATCTCATGAATCCGCACATTTTGAGTGGTGGAAGTTCAAGGTCAAGGTCATTCTTCAAGGTCAAAGGTCAAATTGCGGCGCAGTAGGGGGCATTGTGTTTCTGATGAACACATCTCTTTGTTTTATCTAAATTTAGAATAGCATATAATACATTTCATATTATTTGGTGTTCATCTGATATGCTCATTTGTATTTACAGTTTGGCCATGCCCAGGAGGGAGTGACTGAGTTATGGGGTGCAGAAGAAGCACAAGCCATCTCGACATGATGAATCATCCCCAACAGCGCTTGAGGATGGTTTCCTGCTCAATGAGGATGATACTTCTCTCAACACTGCATTGTATGAAGACAAAGCAACTCAGTGTGGTTAGTCATCGTCAACAACAGAACCAGACTAAGCTGACGTTGGAGACTGTCAAGTTGAGATCACTGTGCCTATCAGGGTTGAGTGTTACATACTGAACGAAGTGATCCAAAGCAATTTATTGTCAATACGCACGCTAGAGACCTGGACATTCGCTTTTTTACATTCAGATCAAAGCATGGCAAAACATATTTAAGATGAAAGTATGTGTTAATGAAGCAGGACACACTACTGAACATGTTCATGGTTAGGAAGTTGCCCAGAACCATTTTGTTGTGGGAACAAATTTCTAGTGATTATCTTTTTGCCCTTTAGCTCACCTGAGCACAATGTGCTAATGGTGAGCTTTTTTGATCGCCTTTTGGCAGTCGTGGAGTGCGTGTTGTGTGGCGTCAACATTTGCCTTGTAAACAATCTTGAGGCCACATTAATTGTCCAAACTTCATGAAATTTGGTCAGAACATTTTTCCAAATGAAATCTTGGACAAGTTAAAAAATTGTTCCGGTTTATTGTCCATCATCATGAAACTTGGTCAGAAGATTTGTCAAAATGATATCTTGGGCAAGTTCAAAAATGGTTCCGGTTGGTTCAAAAACATGGGCACCAGGGGGTGGGGCATTTTTCCTTATATGTCTATATATAGCTATAGAAAAACCTGGTATCCGGACAATTGCTCCTACAGACAATCGCTCCTACGCTAAATTTGACAGGGCGGACGGTCGCTCCTATGATGTTTTGACAGGGCGGACAGTCGCTCTTATGATGTTTTGACAGGGCGGACAGTCGCTCCTACGATGTTTTGACAGGGCGGACAGTCGCTCCTACATTATTTTGCCAACCCGGACAATCGCTCCTACATTATTTTGTCAACCCGGACAGTCGCTCCTACATTATTTTGACTCCACGGCAAGTAGTGTACGCCGATCAAAGACTAACACCCATGATTAACCGACAATTAAAATTGCCAACTTGTGTCGAAAAATGCGAAATAAGCCAGATATTTAAATTTGAAATCGAAAATGTCTGTACATTTGAATTCGCCAGCATGTTGCATTTCATGAATTTTGTATTCAATGTATAATTGTTCTTGTCTATTTTGTGTTATTGTAACATATACATATAACATTTTATCAATATATTACAATTCAACACATACAAAAATCGTTCAGTATTTTAATAATCATAGAAATGCCGATTAAGAAATTGTTCAGTGTCATATCAATCAATGGGTCAAATGTGAAAACAATGACCTAGCCAATTCTTTACTAACCTTAATTCACTTTAAAGGGATCTTTTGACGGTTTGGTAAATAGACAAAATTGAGAAAAGTTGTTTCAGATTCGCAAATTTTCGGTTTAGTTATGATATTTGTGAGGAAACAGTATTACTGAACATTTGCCATGGTCTAATATAGTCATTATATGCATCTTTTGACGATTTTAAAACCTAAAAACTATTAAGCGTTGCAACGCGAAGCGATTGAATAATTTGGAAAGTTCTAGTGATGTCGTTTAAATTTGTGAAACTACGATGATATAAGGTATAAAATACGCATCTTATGTATCCTTGGCAGGATAGCTCAGTTGGCTAATGCGTTTTTGCTTAGAGTCCTGCTGCGGGCTACTTTTGTTTTCCTTTTTTAAATTTTATTTTTGATTTTTTACTGGAGCTTTTAAAATTTAATGTTTACATTTATCAATATAAAGCATTTAATGACAAGCTTCAAAACATGCCAAAATCTGTGAAAAGGCCCCTTTAATGTGACGCCATTCTGTAATCTTTATGCACGGTTTGCACATCATAGGTGTCAAAGTGGTCATTATCAATTGATACTACCATTTTTGTTATAGCAATTATTGATTTAATGCGGTTTTTATGTTTATTCCATTCGCAAAATGGCACTTATTCCAATAAATGTAATATCGGAACGAATGTCCCCGATAGGAATAATGTAGGAACCATTGTCCAAAGTGCCCTTATAACTACCTTATATTTACAGAATCGACAAACTGTAACATAGTTTGTCAGTAAGTAAATTAATTAATTAAAATCAAATTGATCGGCTCATGTTAAATTGGCTTTCTGTTAACAGGTTGGCAATTTTAATTGTTGGTTAATTAAAGGTGTAAGCCTTTGATCAGCGAATAATATGTTTTGCCGTGGAGTCAAAAATAATGTAGGAGCGATTGTCCGGGTTGACAAAATAATGTAGGAGTAATTGTCCGGGTTGGCAAAATAATGTAGGAGCGACTGTCCGCCCGGTCAAAACATCGTAGGAGCGACTTTCCGCCCTGTCAAAACATCGTAGGAGCGACTGTCCGCCCTGTCAAAACATCGTAGGAGCGACTGTCCGCCTTGTCAAATTTAGCGTAGGAGCGATTGTCCGTAGGAGCGATTGTCCGGGATTCGAAAAACCTTTTTAACACTCTATAGAGTGTCCCAATGATATCATGAAAAACATGGCCACCAAGGGGCGGGGCTTTTTTCCTTACATGACTATGGTAAAAACATGTTAACACTCTCAGTCGCATTTATAGTCCAATCTCCATGATGAAAAATTCTTATGTGATTATGAATTTTCTGCCCCATACGATAATGGCTCTTATGCTTACATGTTTGTTGCCTGCATCTCTGCAGAATATTAGCTGTTTTCTCCCGATATGTTATTAATTTTGTAATATCAACAACTTGCTTAATACGTGTAATAAATTGCTTATTTTTTATGCCAGGTGTATTGATATGTGTTTATGAATGATGAAGTTTTGATGAAATATCATTAAATTGTAAAAACTATGTTTATGCATTCTTTTATTGCACAGACTAAAATTGTTACTACAGAGGTTTACTTAGAGACTGTATCACATAAATGGTTGCATAAGCTCCTCTGTAGAAGCCGGAACACATTTCATTTAGTTTATCATTATGAACATAAGGGGACTTACTTTTAACGTTTTGATTGTGCTTTTTAACAACACATGGAATCCATATGTTCTTTTCATTAACTTTTTGCATTCTGGGCACTCATACACAACGGACTGATTAATGTCCTCAACAAATTCACTATCACAATGTTCATCCTCGTCACCACATGACACAAAATCCGCCTAAGACATGTTGAAGAAAAACAGAAAAGTCACTTAATAACTTGATCGATATGCTAAATATCGGAGAATGGCACAGTATACAGGTCTGAAGATTTCTATACATATACTCTAGGTTGTAATGTTATTTATTATTGGTAAAATTGTGCATTGAATTGAGCGGTAATTTAAGAGAGCAAAGAACACAAACAGCAGATTAGAGCAGACCAAGAACAGATTCTCTCCATAAGAAGAAAAACTTGTTCAGAGCTTTATTCAAATTACACTACAGGTAAATGGCATTCGGATTATTCAAATTTGAAAAATGCAATTAAAATGAAAAACAAAAACCTAATTAAAACAACCTATTATTAGTTGTTTGTCGTAAGATTCTTATCGCTCCTTTATCTCATTACAAAGGCCATCTTTATATACCGGTAAGCATTGTTTTTTTTTTCAAATTGGAGCCAGATAAAATCGCTTAATAAAACAATGCGGCATGTGATTTATTTTAATTGACACATTACCGTTGAGTGATAATACCGCATACATTCTCATTTTAATAATACATAACATATTTGTTTCAAATCGCAAAAACTAGAATGCGAAAGCGAGTTTTAGAAATCTTGATAAGCGTGTTTACTACCGTTGCAACCGTCAAACAGTTGCGCGTTTAAACCTATCTCGCCAAAACCACTGGATGCGCGAGAGTTTGCCGATATTTGGCATGTTGCCTATCTCTGTTATCTATGTCTCTGATAAAACTAATTACTGCTGTGTTGTTTTTTTCATCCTTTCCATTTGTCTCTTTTATATGATTGTCTGTCAAATACAGGGCATATTAAGGCTCGGTTGGTCATTGTCGGCTCGGGTACTACTTACATGTACCCCGGGTACTCTTAAGTATACTTACATGTACCCCGGGTACGGTAAATATACTAAAACGTACGCGGGAAATCTAAAGCTGAATCGGTCGTTGTCGGCTATTTTTATGTCCCCCACTATAGTAGTGGGGTACATATTGTTTTTGCCCTGTCTATTGGTCTGTCTGTTGGTCTGTCTGTTTGCGCCAACTTTTTGCAATAACTTTTGCTATATTGAAGATAGCAACTTCATATTTGGCATGCTTGTGTATCTCATGAAGCTGCACATTTTGAGTGGTGAAAGGTCAAGGTCATCCTTTAAGGTCAGAGTTCAAATATATGTGGCCAAAATCGCTCATTTTATGAATACTTTTGCATTATTGA
Source organism: Dreissena polymorpha (assembly GCF_020536995.1). NCBI lineage: Eukaryota > Metazoa > Mollusca > Bivalvia > Myida > Dreissenidae > Dreissena > Dreissena polymorpha. The sequence continues at coordinate 21,371,570 of NC_068360.1, forward strand.
AGATAGCAACTTGATATTTGGCATGCATGTGTATCTCATGGAGCTGCACATTTTGAGTGGTGAAAGGTCAAGGTCATCCTTCAAGGTCAGAGGTCAAATATATGAGGCCCAAATCGCTTATTTTATAAATACTTTTGCAATATTGAAGATAGCAATTTGATATTTGGCATGCATGTGTATCTCATGGAGCTGCACATTTTGAGTGGTGAAAGGTCAAGGTCATCCTTCAAGGTCAGAGGTCAAATATATGTGGCCCAAATCGCTTATTTTATGAATACTTTTGCAATATTGAAGATAGCAACTTGATATTTGGCATGCATGTGTATCTCATGGAGCTTCACATTTTGAGTGGTGAAAGGTCAAGGTCATCCTTCACAAGGTCAAGGTCATCCTTCAAGGTCAAACGTCATATAGGGGGACATTGTGTTTCACGAAGATAGCAAATTGATATTTGGCATGCATGTGTATCTCATGGAGCTGCACATTTTGAGTGGTGAAAGGTCAAGGTCATCCTTCACAAGGTCAAGGTCATCCTTCAAGGTCAAACGTCATAAAGGGGGACATTGTGTTTCACAAACACATCTTGTTTTTAATTAAATATATTCACATTTATGTCAATTTTCTGTAAAATGGCCTCTATATTATCGAAACTCATACTCACAAAGCATGTTGAGGCAGTTTTTTTTAAATAGAAGTTTGTTTAAGATAATCGGTAGCGCGTTTTACGACATAGGATTTTAGGCGGGAATACAACTCGAGTACAGTCTCATATCGACCGGGTACGATTTAGTATATTTACCGTACCCGGGGTACATGTAAGTATACTTAAGAGTACCCGGGATACACGTAAGTAGTACCAGGGTCGACAATGACCAATAGAGTCCATATTAAGGGATTAATTATGTCATGCCTGGGGTCGGGCAGCTTCCAGTACTTTGTCCGGAGTATTAGTCTTTAACTATATCACCTATTCACATGAAACTTCATATATGCATATATGGATAGATCTCACTGATGAGAAGTTCAGTGCACAAGAACTATAGCTATAGCCCCTTCATTACTTTATTTATCTCACTTTTTTATTGTCCGGGTCATAACGTAATTACAATAAGACCCATTTACATCAAACTTCGAACAAAGGTAGGTTGTGGTGTATAGAGGTGCAGCGTTCAACAATCATAAGTCGAGAACTCTGGCTTGCATATTTCACAATTCTATGCCTTTGTTGGTTTCACATTTTTTCTTGGTTTCCTGTTTTCCTGAAACTACTAGTTCATGATTGAAAATTAAGTTTTTATTACATTTAGAAAGGAAATCATACTGCTTATATGGGTTATATCAAATATTTCAGTTGTGTGTGGTATTTTGTATTTTATACACAATAATGAAAAGTGATATAAGTCCTTGGTGTTATATGTCTGTTTGTTTAGAGGGAAAAAGACAGCACAGGAACTAACGTCTGGGATATCATATCCTTATCAGAAAACAAAACAGTTAATAACTGAAACTGCAAATATAACTCAAATGTATTTAAACATCATCGATTCTATTGGAGAAGTGGTGTTGTGTCCCATATTTGAAACTAGCCAGTACAGTATGTTTCAAGAAGACTCCCGCATGTCTCTGCTAATAACGCTCCCAGTGCACGGTGTTGTGAAAGATAAAAAAACAAACAACTACAATAACAAAACAATGAACCTAACACACTGCCCTATTCAGGCATTTTGTGTAAAAAAACAACTTGTGGAATGTAACCGGTACACTAAGGTACGACATTGCACCGAAAATGTTTGCAAGCTAAATTTCTAGGAAAAAAAACCTCCAAAACTGTTACACGGGAATAAACAGCAAAAGAAATACAATTCCGAATGACAATAATTATGCTTCCAATGTTATTGTCTTTCTGGATTGTATATATCATCACAGTAATGGATAAAAGCAACGTTTGGATTATCAAAAGGTAAATGCAATATATTTTCGAGACAAGTCACTTTATATATACAGTGAGTGTTGCAAAATTATGGTCGGAACGTTTTATATTCATCTATACAGAAATATCGGGGTCTAATCTTTTACCAAAATGACATTATATTCAACGTAAATTTTGGTACTGATTTAAGAAAACTCAAAAATTATTATTTGATTCCGACACCTTAAAAAGAAAACATCAATTATTTTATAAAGTTTGGTGTCTTTATACAATGTAATATATTGCTATGTGTATTAACTGTTAAATGAATTGTGATTCCTACCCCCCCCCCCCGTAAAAGTCCCATTGGAGTTCTTTTTAAATGGGAGTTAGACGGGGTCCCCCGTCAAACACCCGTTGGATTTTATTGACAATGGGGGATTGACGGGGTCCCCCGTCAAACCTCCCACGGATGTTTAATGGAAATGGGAGTTTCACGGGAGCTCCCGTAAAACTCCAACGGGGGAAGAAAATCTACAAACACTTTATTTTCTTATTTAAGTACTTATTTCTTACAATTATGACTTCAGCATGTGTATTTGTAAACATTTAAACAGAAAACAAAGCATAACATTTAAATTACATTTTTTGTAAAATATAGATAAAATTCTCCCGTCTGGAAAAATCTCCCGTTGGAAAATGGCAATTCTTAACGGGGGAACCAAAACCCCGTTGGGATCCCACGGGGGATGGCAACTTTATCATCAAATAACTCTACTTTCTAAAAACATTTTAACTCTTTTTTTTCAATTATATGTATGTACACAATGCCCCCTACAAATATGCAAAATTTCATAACAATTGTTCAATAAATAAAAAAAATAAGTTTGCAAATAATCTGGATTTGCAAACTTAATCTGGATACTGTTGAAAGATGGATGTTCTTTTTAAATTTTGAGCAACATGAACCATTAAAAAAAATTGTAAATGCTTGATGATGATTGAAATGTCATAGTTTGTCTATGATGACAAACATTTTGTCGACTCTCGGGTGTCTGAAAGCACTAACATATTTTGATTTGATAAAAAGTTTAATTCAAACTTATAATAAACTAATAACATGATCAGCATAAACCTTTAGTTAAGTATTTGTGTAAAGGTGATTTGAATAAACGCTTTATACTCTTTCAAGATGCTTCACTTAACCCTTTCAGTGCGGGAACCGAATTTTGAAGGCCTTTGCAAACAGTTTGGATCCAGATGAGACGCCACAGAACGTGGCGTCTCATCAGGATCCAAACTGTTTGCTATTCTGATAATATTCTTTGAAAAAACTCGAAGAAAATGCTAATTTTAGAAATTTAGCAGACGACATTTTAGCAGACGACAAATTTCCCAGCATGCAAAGGGTTAATAAAAAACACAAACTTTACAACTTCCTTATGTGGCTTTTCAGTGTTTCAGCAAGTTTTGTGATGTCTTATCATCATACCTTAAGAATTTTTCTGATTAAGCCTGTTCCATGTTCAGAATATTTTTTTTAACTTCGACTCTTAAGGGTTTCTTTTTGTTGAAAATGGGGTTGTATTCTGCCCCATTCCCAATATGTTTTTCCCAAATGGGCATTCAAACTTCCCAATTGAAGGTGCTTAAATGATGATTGAAATGTCTTAGTTTGTCATTTTATGTTAACATCCATATCAACACTGGCTGAATTTTAAGGACCTAATAATTTTTATTCCATGGAATAAAAAAATATTTTTTTTAATTTAACATGATCAACATAAACAGGTAAATAAAGTATATTTGTCGTGTGAATTGAAATATCAGAAATACCTAATACTTTTTAAAGATATTTCACTTAACCTAATACAAACGTAACAACTCTCTTTTCTGTGTTTTAGCAAGTTTTGTATATTCAATCACCACTCTATAGAATATATCTAAAGACGCCATTTTAAAGTTCAGACTTCACTTAACTTGCATTGTAATCTTATGTTGCCCATTGCCCTGCAGGGTTCTCAGAGCCAGCACAAGGCCTACTCCCGGCCTGGCATGCCACCTCGTTTCCAGAAACAGCACTCTGGAGGGGATCAGCAGGGGGTAACCTCGCCACGCAGTCAGCCCCCGCACTCTCCCCAGTCGTCCCAGGCCACGCCCACCTCCCCCCAGCCCCACCCTGGGGCCCAGATGAGGCCTGGACAGGGGCCACCAACCTCATGGGGTGCCCCATATTGGAACCCCATGCAGCAGTTCATGGGATATGGTCCAAGACCACCAATGGACATGCAGGGTATGTTTAAAATTTGTATTTCATTTGCTATGATGCATATTACTTAAAAATATATATACTACCCGATTCCATATGATTTTGTCATTTTGAATGAATTTAAACAATACTCAAGAGGCCACATTTATTGTCCAATCTTCATGAAATTTGGTCAGAAGATTGGTCTCAATGATATCTTGGATGAGTTCGAAAATGGTTACGTTTGCTTGAAAAACATGGCTGCCAAGGGGCGGGGCATTTTTCCTTATATGGCTATAGAAAAATCTTGTTAACAATCTAGAGGCCACATTTATTTTCCGATCTTCATGAAACTTGGTCAGAAGATTTGTCCTAATGATATCTCGGATGAGTTCGAAAATGGTTTCGGTTGCTTAAAAAACATGGCCACCAGGGGGCGGGGCATTTTTCCTAATCTGGCTTTATATTCTGCTTTAGTAAAACCTTGTTAACACTCTAGAGGCCACATTTATTGTCGATCATCATGAAACTTGGTCAGATGATTTGTCCCAATGTTATCTTGGATGAGTTTGAAAATGGTTCAGGTTGGTGGAAAAACATGGCCGCCAAGGGGGCGTGGCATTTTTCCTCATATAGCTATAGTTAAACCTTGTTAACACTCTAGAAGCCATATTCATTGTACGATCATCATGAAACTTTGTCAGAAGATTTGTCCCAATTATATTTTGGACAAGTTAGAAAGTGGTTCCAGTTGCTTGAAAAACATGAAAAACCAATGGGAGGGGCATTTTGCCTTATTTGGACTTATGAATCTTCATGAAACTTTGTCAGTATATTTGTTTAAATGATATCTTGGATGTGTATGAAAATGGTTCTGGTCTGTTGAAAAACGTGGCTGCCAGGGTGTTCACTAGTCATGAAAGTTGGTAAAACATTTTGTTCTAATGACATCTTGGGCTGCACAGAACAGGTCAGTTCCTTTGAATCTCAGGTGAGCGACTTTGGGCCTTTCAGGCCCTCTTGTCTAATTATGCCCTCATTTGTCCCTCTTTGTCCTCATTTGTTCCATTGTGTCCTTATTTGTCCCATCATTTCAGGTATGCACATGTACCCAGGTATGCCACCACGTCGCACACGTACGGACAGTCACGGCTCGGGCACAGAGAGCCAGGAGGAGCGTGACAGCAGGGCTGCGTCATATCAGCAGCAACAGCAGCAGCAGTACGAGGAGGCGATGAGGTGACAGCAGCAAATGTTTGAACCACGCATGTACGGGGAACAGGATGACTACAGAAGGTAACGGTTGCTTTCATCACAATACTGCTTTGGTCATTTGTTTTCAAAAGTATTTTGGTCATATTATGATGGCTAAACTCACTTGTGACTTGTGGACACAGTTTGCGATGATGTCTGTCATATCTGTCAATCCTATGAATAGACTATGATTCTATCAAACTAGACGCTGAGCAAACATCCTTTATTTAAATGCCTCATTCAGTGGTAACAATTCTTTTCTATTACTGTTTATAAGGAAGTTGGCCTTCAGGCTACAGCAGCAAATGCTTAAACCACAATACTGATTTGTTTGTGTGTGTGTGTGTGATTTTGGTCATATTATAGTGTGCTTCTCCAGTGACTTTTTTATGCCCCAGGTAGGGTTGCAAATAACAGTTGAACTGTCTGTCTGTATGTCCGTCCGTCCGAAAACTTCAACATTGCCCATCACTTTTGCAATATTGAAGATAGCAACTTGATATTTTGCATGCATGTGTATCGCATGGAGCTGCACATTTTGAGTGGTGAAAAGTCAAGGTCAAAGGTCAAATATATGTCTTAAAAGTGGCGCAATAGGGGGTATTGTGTTTCTGACAAACACATCTCTTGTTTTTGCCCAAAATTACTGCGCTGGAAATTGTTTCCTATCAATTATTCGTCAACTGATTCACTGATTTGCTTTAAACTTCACATGTACATTTGCCCTGGACAGTAGATGACCCCTATTGATATTTGAGTCACTGGGTCAAAGGTCGCTCTCACTATGTCGATTTGTGTTAAATTGGTTTCCGTTTGATATGTCATCAAATGATTGAGTGATGGGCCTCATACTTTGAAGATGCAGTGACCTTGAACAGTAGATAATTCCTATTGAAATTTAGGTCAAACTATGGTTTGTAATGTGATTCAATTGAATGCCTTCAGAGATTACCCGAAGTCAAACCGAGCTGGCCCCATGGACTATTTACATCACAGCAACAGTCAGTATGAGGATATATCGGATCAGGAAAACGAGGATAGGTGCTCTATTTATCTGGGCATTTATCAGTCTTCTTCCTCCTTCTAATGATTAAAACTTTTATGCACACTGTTTTTGTTTGCTTGATGATCATCTCTATTTTAACTCCTCACCTTTAAATTATGTGTATTTGTGTTTAGGTACTTCTATTCGTTTAATAAACTGTCTCTAATACCCTACTGAGTATGATCCTATATTTTGTAAATTTTAGCATTTATTGAGCATTTGTGATATGGGAACCTCTTCAGTGCTGAAATGTTTAAACAATTCTGCTCACTTGATGTACTTATCCAATCAATAAAAATTACTTTTGATGTAAATGTTGTTTTTTCAGTGAGAGCAGAGGAAACAAATCCAAAGATGATCGTGATGACAAGGTGGACAGCAAGCCCAGAGACCATGAACCTCCCACACGTGATGATAAACCTCGCGATAAACACCCTGACAGGCAGACTTCTCATGACTCGAGAGATGGGCACATCGAAAGACGCGATAGTCGCCAGGAGAAGTCCGACCGTTCCTACGACACAAGGGACTCTAGGAACAAGGCTGACTCTAAACAAAAGGAGAATCATTGGGACCGCCCTGACAAGTCCCGCGAGAAGTCTGATAGAGGTGAAAGAAAGGATGGGAGGCAGGATCGTAAAAAGAGGGATCCAGACAATGTGTGGAACATGTCACCAATGAAGCAGGAGGACAATCGACATAGTATGTGTTTGTTGGTCAAGCTACTTGTTCTTTTCACAAAGTAAAATCGATGACTTGTGTATTATTAGTGCTAAATGCGGATTGGGATGGGGATTATTCTATTTAATGTAGTGAACACCTTGTTTGTTATGAATTTTTGATTGGACCTTGATTGAGCAGAGCTTGCTTTTCAAGTACAAAAATAGTTGAAGACTTTCTTAAAATATAACTGCATGGTTGTTGTTATATAAATGAGTTTAAGCTAAACAGTTGATTTCACATATCCGGGAATAAGCGAGCTTTTTAACAAATTTCTAGTACATACAAAGCTGACAAGTTTATAATCTTTCAAAATCACATACCATATCGACCATTATTATTTGAATGAAACTACTATTTGTTTATAAAATGGGCCATCATTGTGTTTACTGACATATAAGTGGGTTTTTTGGAAGTTAAGTGTACTCAAGGATGAGTCTTTTATGTCCCTTACCGGTGAAACTGGAGGGGACTTATGATTTGGGCTCTGTCTGTCAGTGCGTCACACTTCTGGATCCTGCAATAACTTTAAAAGTTCTTCATACTTTTTCATGAAACTTAAAACATGGATAGATGATGGCAATATGGAGATGATGCCTGTCATTTCATTTTTTTCCTACTTCAAGAATTTTGGTTGCTATGGCAACAAATATATATATATCAGTGCTTTCCACAGGATTTTTGTCAGGTGCCCCGGGATTGATAGGGGTGGTTTGGGAGGGGTGTCCCCTCCGGACGTTGATTTTATTTTTATTTAATGTGTAAATTGACGTTCTGTGGTGAGTTATAACTCAAAATAAAACAGCGTCAAAAGACGTCATTTGGTGTGCTATGACTCTTCAAGAAAATCCCCCAGTCATTTAAAAATATATAATATATTGTTTAATTGTTTTTTAAAAAAATCGCATAGATAGTAAAATCCCGACTCTAACGTGTCCGGAATACATCCGTTTCAACCCGACTATTACTGTATACTTACTACTTTTGAAGTTTCTATTTATAACCCGATAATCCCGTTTATTCCGGTTTTATAATTCACTTTCTGGTAAAAACTGACGATAAAGCTCTCAATTAATTCTTTAACACAAACCTTGCCGTTTTTCTATTGTATCAAATAAATTTTAAGTGTCTATATGTTTTAACCTGTATTTATATTTTACCCTTTCCCGCATAGATACGCATAATCCTGTCTCGATCAATGCCTTAATTAATCCGTATCAACCATACCTTCGATCTATTACTGCATACTTACTACTTTTCCAGTTGCTACTCATTACCTGATAATCCCGTATATTCCAGTTTTAAAGCAAATTCTGGTAAATATTCACGATAAAAGTGCTGAAGAATTTTAAAAAAGTTGCCATTTTTTCTTAAGTATCAAATAAATTTTGGCATGTGTTACTATTTAAAGATGTGATGAAATATCATCCTATCAGGATTTCCACAGAACACAGCGTAAATCGCTTGACATGTTTTTATACAGCACAAAATACATCCACACTTTCCATGTGACGTTCTACATGTCTGCATATTTTTCGCGCGCTTTTTATTGAGACAAAGGATAATATACTGGTTATATGACGCTACAATTTGTTAATGTCGCGTTAGCATTAAAATTCGGAAGCTTGTTTTGGATTACAAATTGATAATGCTCATTTGAAAATTGAACGAAACATTTACAGTTGTGCGTAATTAATTCAACGATTATTTGTTAAAGCGCATTACGTGTCTAATAAATGTCAGTTCTACAAATGGACATGATGAAATAAACATGTACTGGAATTAAATTGTTATTGCATAATTGTTACCGGGAGTTATTTGTACAACTTACTCGCTACAAGTAAGTAATTGCTTACCACTTGCAATTAATTTCTCGTATTATGTGTCATGAGTAACACTTGTTTACAGTAAAAAGGTGTGATGATGATGCCCAAAACCGTCTTTAATGTACTGTTCTAGTTACCGGTTTTATATTACGTGAATGGTACAACTCCTTGCTAATCAAGCTGCGATAAACTCTTACTTCGTGCCCGACGTCAATCAAAAATAATTATCGATAGTTAACCCCGCCCTCATAAGCATTCGCGTAACCAATTGGACGATGAACATCACAGTTTGACGACTGGAAAGTTACCCGAGAGTTTCCTGTGATACATCCTTGTCTTCATAAATGACTGTTTAATGTGGCTAGAATAATTGATACGCGCATCATGCTTTCTCCTATCAGTGGATTATCTATGACCCCATGTGGTGTTTATGGCTATAACATGCGAAAGTAGGTACCAAGTGCTCTTTTAAAACAGGGAATATTGATACACTGATAAAGAAACCTTGATTTTCTTGACATTCTCCATTTTCTTTTACTGTAAAAATACACTGATCGGAAAATTTCAAGCGCCCCGGCTACTCTGATTTCAAAATTCAAGCGCTCCGGCGAGGAACCGCTAAATGGCCTGTGGAAAACCCTGGTATATATATAAATTTATAAAATAACTGACAATGGTGGAGTTTCACCGTAGGGGACAATATTGCTTGGCAATCTCTTGTTTTAAATTGTTTTGTTATTTTGAAATGTTTTATCCAGCTTGGTTTGGAATTTTACTTTCAAAATGTTAAAATAACAGTTCTCAATTCATCCTATGTAAGAAACTAACCTTTCGTCATTGAAAACCACGTTAGAATGAAACAACTAAAAAGTGCTTGAAATGTTTCAGAGCGAGACTTCCACAATGCCCCTCCCCCAATCACCCTGCGTGAATCTCAGCAGAATACTCCAGCCCAGAGCAACTTTGTCTCCCTGAAGAGGCCTGCATCCACGCTCTCAAAGGCAGATTCCCACGAATCGCCTGCCAGCGACAAAAATGAGGACCACTCAGCTGCCAAAGTAAGAGAATGTTGTGTAGACCATATGGAATGAAGATAGTTTAGGAATTTCTTGCCATTTCTTGAAATAAACAGGCATGTCAGTCTGTGATAACGGGTTCTTATTTTGCCATATCTGGAATGATTTTTAGGTTCAAAGTTTTGAAACTTATTGAAAATTATTAATTTTACATTCATATTAAGTCTATAACATTGTTTCCACAATAATGTAGAGAAAGCAAATGATAAACCAAAGTGTTGTGCTGTTTACAATCCAACCTTATGTGCAGGTTACTTTGGAGGACAGAGTTTATGTTGCACTAGCTAGTAACGAGAAAGTTGTTGTTTTTGATGCATTTACAAGTTATATTAGCATAAAGTAATTATGTTCTTGCCTCATAATATGAAAACAAGGTTTTGTTTAAAAATATATAAGAATGATACACATGTTTTTGCAGGATTCTACAAAGGAAACGTTCTCATCCCCAAACAAGGCGAAGGACCTGAAAGATTTGGCTGAGGATGTGAAGAAGACAGAGAGCCCAGATGCTATAAAACCGGACAGGTAATCTTTTGGGTATCATGCAATCTCAAGACTCTTTTGAATTCTATTGAAGTCATTTGACATCTGATATCAAAAACAGTAAACATATACTGTGGAAGCAATTTTTTGTGTGTGGGTCACGCATTTTCTTAGATTTTCGTCAGCCTTCTCAACCACGAAATCAAATGTGTTACGAAAATTTATGTCTGAAGTCTCATATCAGACATTAGCATAAAATCCATGAATTGAAGATAAAGGAAAATGCCAGATTTTAGGAATCTCCAAAATTTAATGTCTGCAAAAGTCTAAGAATATACAGAACGTTTCTGGTAGTAATCCAAGGGAAAAAATAAATTAGACGATACAGTTAAAGATGTTGCTGGCTTTTTTGTTAAATGAAGGTTGCCTCATTACTGCAGTTATGGTATTATTATATGCCTCAGACTTTTATTCAGCAAAAATAAACCAGTTCAAGAAGAACAATAGTTTCATATTGCATCATGGAATTGCTTTTTGTTAGTAGGGAAACTAAATAAAAATACTTCACCATAGTGGCTATTTAACTGATTGTAGAAGTTTATTGTTTGCTAGGGATACCAAATCAGATACACTGGAGAAGACACCCAAAAACGAACAAAGGGACCGAAATAAGGAGAACAAACAGGACAGAGAACATGGTGACAGGTCCCATCCTCCTGCCAAGAGAATGAGAGACGAACCACCTCGAGACAAGTATGATAACCGCAGTGACAGATACGACAGTAGGCAGAGGAACGCACCGCGAGGCAGCCGCGAGTTTGTTCGGGGGACATCAAGAAGCCGCGGGCGAGGAAGGGGTGGCAGGGGCTCCAGTATGGGAGAAAGGGGCTTCGGGCGACCAGAGAGAGGGGACCGTAGGGGTGGGGCTGTCCCTGGCAGGGGCCGGTCTAACGAGTTCAGGTATGATAATGATACGGACAGGGACAGCAGGCGAGATGACATGGGGCATAGAAGAGGGGCTGCGACATATGCAGACCAGGTAAAGCCCTTCTCTATGGGAAACTGGGGAGACACAGAGGAAGTTGAGGAAGTTCCAAACAGGCGTAGGGACAAGGATGACGAGAGTGATCTGTCTACGGAGGAAGTTAGCTCTGTCAGTGGCGATTCCACGGCTGGCAGGGCAGAGGTGTCAGTTGGTCATGGGAAAGATTCCATTCAACGGGACTCTGCAAAGCCCCACGATGGTAGACGTGAATCTCAGCCTAGGGATAAGGGCGGTAGGCGTAGTGTGGATGAGGGGAATGATGAGCGCTACCCAAAGGATCCAAGGTCACCACGTGGCGATGAGCAGTTCATACCTAAGGGTGAACCCTCTAGAAGGGGCAGAGGTAGGGATCTGGTGGTAGTTTTATTTGAAACCAGTTAGAAAAATTGCTGTTGACTGAAAAATCTTTGACTTTGACTTGATATTTAATTTGAAACTGGTGATACATCATTGACATTTTTAGCTCGACTATTATATATATATGAAATATATATAGTGAAGCTATCCTACTCACCCCGGCGTTCCCGTTAGCGTGCAAATGTTAAAGTTTGCGTTCTACCCCAAATATTTCCCATGTCCTTTGACTTATTGCTTTTATATTTTGCATACTTCTTTACCAACATGATCCCAATCTATAAACAAGAGCAGACAACTGTATCAAGCATTTTGACAGAATTACAGAATTATGGTCCCTTTTATACTTAGATAATTGAACATTTTGCTTAAATTGCCATAACTTCTTTATTTATGATCACATTTGATCCATACTTTGACAAAACAACACTTACCTGACATACCACAATGCACTCCACCCAAACCATCCCCCACCCCAGAATCCCCCCACCCCCCAAAAAAAATGTTTCCTTATTTATTGAAAGATCAGCTATTTAATGACCCACATTATACCCCCCCCTCTCCATGATGGCTTGCGTTATACTGTCAAGCACTCAAATAGTAGAGCGCGCTGTCCTTTGACAGCTCTTGTTAATTATAAATTGTCCTGCGTTTGCTTCAAAATAAAGTGATAAACTGTGTATGATGCTAGATCTTTCCGTCATCTGTTTTTATCTACCCTAGGTGGCTCTGCCATGAGGGGTGGTCGAGGCAGTGGCAGAGGTGCAAGGGATGATCGCAGGTACAACTCAGCCCCACCCACTCGTGGAGGCGGGTTTGGGCGACCCCCAAACAAGGAATTCCGTGGACCCCCCGAGGATCAGCAATACCGCAGTGATAATAGGTCTGTAGTTGCTGTAATCTTACAATCTCTTGTGTAGGGTTGGTTTTCATTAAGTTCTGAGATATGTGACATGTTTATGTCTTAAACACTTTTATTTCATTTTATTGAAAGTTAAAGAGTAGAATTGAGAAAATAATCGTGTTTGTACAAAGTTTGCAATGATGCTAGTCATATCTGTCAATCCTATGAGAAATATGATTCAAATACTTGGGACACTGAGCAAACTTCTGAAATATTCTTCCATCGCCTCCATTAAAATAGACATAGAAAAACAACAACCAGTAGATGTATTATTGAAAAAAGGTTTCATTTGAAACCACAGTCAGTTTTGGAAAGTACTTTCCTGCAGTCCCTTTGCGCTTATTAGAAGCCTTAAAATTTAAACTACCCACATTACCCTTTTCAGGCGTGACAGACGAGGAGACAGAGCGTCCCCACCTCCCAGATTTGCCCGCGGGCGGGGAGAGAGGGGTGGTGGGTTTGAGAGAGGGAGGGGCAGAGGCAGGGGTCGTGGTGGTCCCATAGTGCCCAACAGCAATGGTAGAAACCAGCCACTTGCCAAGCAAAACTCGTCTGAGGCGGGAGTTGATGATTGGGAGACAGCGTCAGAGAGCAGTGATGTGAACGAGCGACGCGATTCAAAGAACGATTTAAAGGACGGCCGTGATAAGCAGCGCGATCAGAAGAAGAGCTTCTCTAGTCAGCGGCCGCCACAGGGTGATCGTGGGGGTCAAAATCGCCGCATGAATGCCAGTGATCAGAACAGCTTTGTGGGTGGTGGTGGTGGTGGAAATGTTAGTGGTAATAATAGTAACAAAAATTATGAAAATCCAAAAAACTTTCATAAAGAGAGGATGCCCAACTCCTCGCTGACAAAAAATGGGTACGCTACCCCTCCAAAAAACGGGCGGGGTGGGGGCAAACGACCCCCACATTCCCAGACCAAACGAGATAGCATGAGTGGTAGCCAGGTGTTCCGAGTGGATGGCATTGTCCCGAACGACCAGGCAGCCATTGACAGCGCCCTTTCCTCTGGTATAAGTGAGAAGTAAGTCATTATATCACATTGGTTATCAGCATCAATTGTACTGATTTTACAAAAGAAAGAAAGATTGGAACTGTCTGCATGTTATATGTAAAGCGTTTGACAAAAGCGACAGTAATAAAAGTTATAACACAACCTGTTTATCGACATGCAAAGGAATATGTTATTGAATGGTTGCATGTTCATTGTTGATCAGCACCAATGTGCATTGAATTTATGTTGTTATCTATTATTTTAGAGGAAAGTTCTCCAAAAAAGGTGATTTAACTGACGTTTCAAAGCCATTGAAGTCTGAGAAGAAAAGGGAAGATGCCCTGGCCAACATTGACCTCACAAATATAGCAGGTATTGATTGAAATCATTAATAATATAGCACTTACTAATGGACTTTAATATTTCCAAAGTTTGCGATGATGTCTGTCATATCTGTCAATCCCATGAACAGAAAATGATTCTATCAAACTAGACCCTGAGCAAACTTTGAAACTTGGAAGATAACAAGTGTTTATTTAATTAACATAAACACACAGTTAAATAGCTTTGGAAATAAATTATCAATATAGGTTATGATAATACTTAAATAAGAATATCTAAAAGTGATATCAAATTATTTAAAAACAACAACTGTGCTTCTGTATTGATAAATCAAGACGTTCAATCTTTATTCTACAGGAGTAGTAGTCATCGACAACGTGCCAGATGTTACCATTGACGACCCAGCGTTCCTGTACGAAAGCAATGAAGGTTTCCAGGAGGTGCAGAGCCGAAAGACCATCAAGAACAAACAGAAGGCCCAGGAGGCCGAGATACGAAAACTGGCCATCGAGAGTCAGGAACAGGCACCTGTCAGCAGGAAGTCCAAGGACGTAGTGTCAAAGGTGAGATATACATGTAGTTCTTGGTAGGATTTTTGGGGCTATTATCATATGTTTGCAATATTAGTAAAAGGATTTTTACTAGTGCTTCGTATAATTTTTGGAAAGTCCAAATTGTCGTATCAAATGTTAAAAATTATTTTAAAAGCAGCTTCCTTTATTGGTTTTTTTACGATGCAACCAGTAGATTAAGGTTGGAAATTTTCTGAAAAGTTGTACGAGACAATAATTTATTTCAGCTTCAATTTGACTGTAAAAAATTGCTTTTTAGCCCCTGGCTGTTATGGTATTTCAATAATAGCTGTAGAGATCTACTGTACACTAAAATAACTATGAATAAATTAATAACAAGATGTAAAGAATGTAAGTCAATAAAACATGTTTTAATTTAATTCATATGAATATTAATGTGGACAATCTTTTGATTTTAGGTTGTGGCTAAACCCAAAGGCGTTCACACGGCAGCTGACAAGACACGCAACTTCAAGCACACCAAATTGCCCCCAAGGTTTGCCAAGCAGAGGGAACAGTTGAGAGGCGACAAGGGAGGTAAGCCTCGCGGGCAGGACCAGCTGGAAGAGGATGGACAGAGTTCTGGCCCCTTCATGTCGATTGGCAACTGGGACAACACGATGTCCAATAACATCCCGACTGTTGTTAGTGGTGATGGGAAACAGGGCCATGATATGGAGATGGGAAAAGGTTTGTGTGCAGAATATGTCAATTGCAGTTTTGTAGCATGATTTGCCAATTTTTATGCTCCCCTTCGAGGAGGTATATTGCTTTGCTCATGTCGGTCGGTCCGTCCGTCCACCAGGTGGTTTCCGTATGATAACTCAAGAACGCTTGGGGCTAGGATCATGAAACTTCATAGGTACATTGATCATGACTCGCAAATGACCCCTATTGATTTTGAGGTCACTAGGTCAAAGGTTAAGGTCACAGGTGAAGGTCACAGTTACTGGAAATAGGCATTTTAAGGATTTAGCATGGTTCAAACAAGGGAAACAACTACCGTTTATGCATGTTCTTTTTATTACAGCATTTGCCTCCCTTTAATTAATTTAAAATCTCATTTAACAGCAGAGATTCCAAATCTGACCTGTATATGAGCCCCATATTTACTGCCAGTGCTAGGTTACCTTTTCCCATTTGATCATTCTTAAGTATTGGTATTGTAATGCTACTGCTACTACTACTACTACTACTGCTGCTACTACTACTACTACTACTACTACTACTACTACTACTACTACTACTACTTCTACTACTACTATACTACTATACTACTACTACTACTACTACTACTACTACCACCACAACCACCACCACCACCACCGTTCACAGTGACAAAAAACGTATTCACACAATGGCTGCTACTACAACTTATAGCCCATATAGGGGGGCATGCATGTTTTACAAACAGCCCTTGTTAATTTTGGGTTGAAATGTTCAAGCAACTTCTGTAAAATTTGAAACCTAAGTTACATTTAAGAAATAGAAAAATATTGACCAATCCACTCACTTTTTATTACACTAATGACATTTTATTGACAAAGACATGTCATTTAGATAGATAGGGTCAAATTTAGGCATCTATTTAAGAATATGTGTTTTTATGTCCCCCACCACTATAGTGAAGGACATATTGTTTTTTTGCCCTGTCTGTTGGTTTGTGTGTTTGTTTGTTTGCCCCAACTTTAACATTTGCAATAACTTTTGCAATATTGAAGATAGCAACTTGATATTTGGCATGCATGTGTATCTCATGGAGCTGCACATTTTGAGTGGTGAACAGTCAAGGTCATCCTTCAAGGTCAGAGGTCAAATATATGTGGCCCAAATCGCTTATTTTATAAATACTTTTGCAATATTGAAGATAGCAACTTGATATTTGGCATGCATGTGTATCTCATGTAGCTGCACATTTTGAGTGGTGAAAGGTCAACGCCATCCTATAATGATAAAGGTCAAAAACAAAATCCAAGGGAAGTAATAAGCTTTAAAGGGAGATTATTTCTATACCTGCCAAAAGATAAATAGACATTTAATTAAAAGCGGCGCAGTAGGGGGCATTTTGTTTCTGACGAACACATCTCTTGTTTCTTAACAAAAATCAGGTCTTAGTAAAAAGTGTCATCTCAGGTTAGCCTATGAGGACTCCACTGGCTTATGTGGGAAGACACTTTACACATTGATTAAGTCCCGTTTTTCAAGAGCGATGCTCAAGTTAAGTCCGTTTAAGGGTTGTATTTATACATTCTTATGAGAATAAATTTGGTATAACAAACAATACGATTTAAAAAGTGGTTATTGGGACAATGGTGTTCATGTTAATGCAAATTAAAAATAATTGTTTAGAGATACTAATGTAAGCAATGTGTGATTGAATTCAGAGCGCTTAAAATTGAATGGCTCTTGTGCTATTTTAAACTTTTCTCACAGAGGTGAATTCTCAATATATTTATAAATTACTGTAAACGAGTATCCAATCTAGAAAACCAATTCTTATATAATTGTTGAAACTTATTTTATTTAAATAAAGAAAGAATGAACATAAAATGCAATAATAAATACAATAAAATGTATTAAGAGATAACGAGAACCTATGAATTTTGACTTGTTCACAGATTAGCAGAATAGTAATTTTCTAAAATTTATAATATACAGTCAAAACCTGTTGGCTCAAACTTGCTTGGCTCGACTTTCCGGTTTGCTCGGACTATCCTCGAAGCATCTATTTTTGTATTGCTAAATATTCATATACATTTATGTCAAATGGCTCGAATTTGCAGGGTTCGGATTAATGTCTCATTTTTTTTAAGTCCCCGTCACAATTTTCACGTTGTTTTGTTTGCCTGGCTCTAAAGCGCCTAGTGTCGCATAAAGCTGTTACTTGATTATGAGCACTTGATTTAAGGCTCCCTATAATTTTAAACATGTTATTGACTCAATCGTTAATTGATTTGAGTAAAAGATGACAATCTGGCGTTTTTGTAGATGCTATAATATAATGGCTGGAACGGCTGCATCACAATATGGTTTATTAAACAATCCATCCAGAAGGCCAAAAGCCCAAGAGGACAAAGCAAGCATACAGTGTTTACAAAATACACAGTTTATGATTATACAAAATTAAGATCTACTATAATAGTTAGAGTTACAGTTATAATATGTCAACTTGAAGGAATAGACAATTTTGTATCTATGCGTCGTCATGTTATTCTTAAATAAAAACACAAGCGAATAAAGTAATACATGTGTTGTTTAATACTTGGGCGATGTGCATATAATGCTTATGTATTGCTTTGTATCTAAGCGTTATTCCTTACATAAGATCATTGTTTGATTGTTTGTGTTACTGTTTTAAAATAGTGATTACTTAAAAATGTCAAGTATATTAATTCTGTTCTTACTGAATCAAAAGAAGAAAGTAGTACGGAGATTAGGCAGTATGAATACTCTTCAACTGGAGATGTAAATCTATTGCAGATTTATGTTAGTAAACATAAGTATATTCAGATCGGTTGGATCGAATTCTGGATGGCTAAAACTTTTGTTGTCAGTCCAGGCAAGTTAGAGTCATTGGGTTTTGACTTTATTCAGCAATCAATGTTTGCATTGTATTTAAACTAAGGAATACACCGGACTAAAATAAATCAAAGTATTGTTCTTAATGAACAATCATAAATTTAAATTAAAAATAAATAAAATAAATCTTGTCAAACACATTTCTTAAAACATGTTGATTAAGTACTGTAAATTTGTAATAATTTGTGGTACATTAATTAATGTTGATTTCGTGGGTTAACTGATCCAACGAAATTTACTCAAACACATACTAAAATGATCAAAGCAAATTTGTGTTTTTTTTCAACAAGTAAGAAATGCACGAATTTACATGTCCACAAAAAAGTATTTTTTTGAAAAACCTCCAAGTGTGATGCCAACTAATATAAATGATTTTTCAGGATCAGGGGTGTAGCATTCCAGTCTCTTGCTTGAATTGTTGACCAATATTTTGCATCTGTTTCATCAGTCAGTGACTTTTTTTAAAGTTGTAGTTTTTCTGGAAGGGGCACAATTCTGGGCTATTTTTCCTTTTTATGGAATCAGTTGTTTTTTTTCAAATTTGAGAGTTTTGTGGGTCACAATTAAAAGAAGTTTATGACTAGAATTTTCGCAATTTTAAGAAGTTTGCTACTCATTTCTTCACTATAATTAAAATTCGAGAATAATTTTTCTTTCACAAAATGAATGGGTCAAATGATGATACAAAACATGACACAAAACACGTCCTGTGATCGGATTTGTGTTTGTGGGCAATTATTTGGGTAATATGTTTTCAGAAACTTGTGTTTTCCCTCAACATATCAAACAAAGTTTATGATAGCAATTTACTTGAAAAAAAAATTATTTCTTGGTATTGGTTACTGTGAAAATGTGGATTTTTAGGCGTCACCAAAGAACGGGCAAACTAGTGTTGTCAGCGTGTAGTCTTTAAGGGCAAGTGGCCTATAACATAATTTTAATCCGATGTATATGAGCAGTACAATATATGGAAAAGTAAAGTGATACCTATAATGAGTACAATTTAAAAACAATGTTAAGAAGATGATTTTCTATTATTTTTTTGTTTTTATACAGGAAAAAAACTTCTTTAAAATGGGGCTTAATGCATGTGCTTAAATTGTTGTCGTTGTCCTAGATTAGCTTGTGCAATCCACACAGGCATATTTGGGACAACAATTTCATATGTTAAGGTATTTTTGTTGAAAAGAAATATCCTCTATGAAAATCCAGTCAAAAAGTGTCCTTCCTGATTAGCTTGTGTGGACTTCACATGTTAATCTGGGACGACTATTTGTAATATTTAGGAGCCGCATATTGGCTAATTAAATTACATCATTATGAATATACAGGTTGGTATACAGTGTATTATTAGCCAACAATGTTTTGATACGAAATGATTTGATTCTATAAATTTTCGTGCTATTGAGGACAATAAACCAATGAAATGCCAGATTAGAAATTCATTAGAATGAAATTTTTCCTATTAAACACCTTCACAACCAATCAAGAGGCATAGTTTCGTATAGATTGTAATATAAACATTTTTTACAAGTTCACATCACCCACTGTGCTGTTGTTTTCAGGACAGCATCACCATTGATATTGAGTTGGCCCAGCAACAGCACCAGTCCGGCCTGCAGAAGCCCCAGTCCAGGATGACTCATCCACTCCCCTGACCCATAGCTCATCATACTTGATATCCGGAAAATGGGGCCTAATGCATGTGCTTAAATCACAGATTAGCCTGTGCAGTTTGCACAGGCTTATAATGGACAACACTTTCCTCATAAAGGTATTTTTCGTTGAACAAATAATCCTCTTTATGAAAATCAAGTCTAGTCAGAAAGTACCCTCCCTAATTAGCTTACCGGTATGTGAATTCCACATGTATCTGAGATGACACTTTCTAACAGAAGTGATCCGCATATTGGCTTATGAAAATACATTTCTGGAAATGGAGTAAAGATTATAGATATAAATTTACAGCTAAGTACACTTCAACACCGTTATTTCGAACACCGATAATCCACAGTCATTGTTATTTCGAAGTATTTTTCCGGTCCCGACTTTGGTTCTTCTTTGTTTAATGTAAAATTTCAAAGTTAATCAGACCTTCGTTTAACCGAAAAAATCGTTAATTTGAAGTGATTCTGTCGGTCCCAACACTATAATTCGCACCTAATCATCAATCTTTAATCCGAAGTCAAAGCTGCAAAACGCTGAGCAAAATTTCACACCTTTGTCGTCTGGGCGTGGCGCGTCAAAAGCTGATAGTTACACCTTTGTCTTCTTCGCGTAGCATGTTAATTTTATAATGTCGTCAAAAGCCGATAATTACTATTATGTAGTTTTGCATTCTTATCTTGTTTGAATACAAAATGACTTAATTGTATATATGTTCATGCTATTAAGGACAAGGAACCAATAAAATGCAAGATTAGAAATTCATGTTGTTGAGAACCTTCACAGCCAGTCAAGAGGCATAGTTTGTTATAGATTGTAATATAATTTGTTACAGGTTCCTATCACCCACTGTGTTGTTGTTGTTTTCAGCAGAGCACCAGCATTGATATCGAGTTGGCCCAGCAACCGCACCAGTCCGGCCTGCAGGGCCCCATTCCAGAACGACCCTTTCCCCTCCCTTGACTTCTAACTCCTTCCCCTTGACCGCCTGCCTCAAAAAGTCAGCATCGTTGAACAACTCCGTTCTGCAGGAAATTCTGAGCATGATTCTGTTCTGAACAAACGCAATGCCCACATCACGTTTTCCAAACATAAGCCTGGGTAGTTTTGTTAAGCTAGAGTTCCGCATGGGCCTGAAAGGGACAAGTGTTACAGACACAAACAGTTATAGCAGTAGTTATGGTAACGCTAACAGTCAGTTGTTGCTGTTGGACATCACAACAAATATCATGAAGAATAAAAATTTCAATAAGTTGTTCCAATCTTTATGGGACAAACAGAAATTGAACGGAAGAAAATCAAGGAACAATAAAAGTGTAAGCTTTCCTAGTGGGATGCATCTGCTGTTGATAGTTTGAACAACAGTAGGGTTACGGACTGCCCCAGATTGTCCTCTCAGCGGCCTGAATATCATAATAGAACGGACTTTTGGCAATATTTCTGACAAAGAAAGGCAATAATGACTTGGTTGTGAATACCCAAAGCACGATACATCCATGCTGACAAAGCAAGGTGGTAATGACTTGGTTGTGAACACCCAGAGCACAATACATCCGTGCTGACACAGAAAGGCAGTTATGACTTTGCTGTGAACTCAGAGTACGATACATCCATGCTGACACAGAAAGGCAGTCATGACTTGGATGTAAACACCCAGAGCACAATACATCCATGCTGACACAGAAAGGCAGTAATGACTATGCTGTGAACACCCAGAGCACAATACATTCATTCTGAAACAGAAAGGCAGTCATGACTATGCAGTGAACACCCAGAGCAAGATATATCAATGCTGACACAGAAAGGCAGTAATTACTATGCTGTGAACACCCAGAGCAAGATATATCCATGCTTACACAGAAAGGCAGTAATGACTATGCTGTGAACACCCAGAGCACAATACATCCATGCTGAAACAGAAAGGCAGTAATGACTTGGTTGTGAACACAGAGCACAATACATCCTTGTTGACACAGAAAGGCAGTAATGACTTTGCTGTGAACTCAGAGCACGATACATCCATGCTGACACAGAAAGGTAGTAATGACTTGGATGTAAACACCCAGAGCACAATACATCCATGATTACACAGAAAGGCAGTAAAGACTTGGTTGTAAACAACCAGAGCACAATACATCCATGCTGACACAGAAAGGCAGTAAAGATTTTGTTGTAAACACTAAGATATCCATACATCCATGGGTTGTGCCACAGACGCAAATTACGCCCACCATTTTGAACAAGGTGCTTAAAGTGAACACGTCTGGTTTTGTTATGAGCACTTAGCACTCCGAGTCCAAAAGGCCTCACATTGAATTGATGCAAGAGAAGGCTATGAAAAATAACAGCAGTTTTGTTGTGTGGTCCAGTACGCCCTTCGACTCGCAACCTGAAGAAAGCAGAACTCAAACTCGTCTCTTAGCAATATCAGCAAGGCCAGCATGTCATCTCAGCTTCTAGAGCTTCAAGTGAGACCTTACAGTGTTTATTATTTTGTTGAAATTGGGGCCGAAATTCAGCCCCATTCTTATCTCAAAAAGTCTATATTTATGATAACTGGCTTAAGTTCTCAATTCATGGTGTCCCGGAAGAAAAAGAATGTTTTGATTGCAACATTGAGTTAATCAGAACTCAAATTCAGCCTTTGGCAATATCAGCGAGGCCAGCATATCAGCTCAGCTTCTTGAGCTTCAGGTGAGATCATACAGTGGTATTCATTTTGTCGACATTGGGGCCAAAATTGAGTCCCATTCCTAATCTTAAACAGTTTATTTTTTCCATAATTACTGGCTTAAGTTCTCAATTCAAGGTTTGACCCCAAACATGTGTTAATAGGTTACAAATTGAGTTTGTTTCCTTGTGCAGCTCTATAAGTTGAACCTTAGTGCAATTTATCTTGATAGCACTTATTCTCATTTTTTAAATAATGTTTAGCAAAATCTACAACCATTTTCCCAATTTAATTCAAAACACTATGATTTTTTAGCTCATCTATTTTTTGAAAAAAAATTATGAGCTATTGTCATCACCTTGGCGTCGGCGTCGGCGTCGGCGTCGGCGTCGGCGTTGGCGTTGGCGTTGGCGTCGGCGTCCGGTTAAGTTTTGCGTTTAGGTCCACTTTTCTCAGAAAGTATCAATGCTATTGCATTCAAACTTGGTACACTTACTTACTATCATGAGGGGACTGGGCAGGCAAAGTTAGATAACTCTGGCGTGCATTTTGACAGAATTATGTGCCCTTTTTATACTTAAAAAATTGAAAATTTTGGTTAAGTTTTGCGTTTAGTTCCACTTTTCTCAGTAAGTATCAATGCTATTGCATTCAAACTTGGTACACTTACTAACTATCATGAGGGGACTGGGCAGGCAAAGTTAGATAACTCTGGCATGCATTTTGACACAATTATGTGCCCTTTTTATACTTAGAAAATTGACAATTTTGGTTAAGTTTTGTGTTTAGGTCCATTTTATTCCTTAAGCATCAAAGCTATTGCTTTCATACTTGCAACACTTACTAACTATCATAAGGGGACTGTGCAGGCAAAGTAATGTAACTCTGACTGGCATTTTGACAGAATTATGTGCCCTTTTTATACTTAGAAAATTGAAAATTTGATTAAGTTTTGTGTTTAGGTCCACTTTATTCCTACAGTATCAAAGCTATTGCTTTCATACTTGCAAGATTTATGAACTATCATAAGGGGACCGTGCAGGCAAAATTATGTAACTCTGACTGGCATTTGGACGGAATTATGGGCCCTTTATACTTAGAAAATTGAAAATTTGGTTAAGATTTATGTTTTGGTCCACTTTACCCCTAAAGTATCATAGATATTGCTTTCATACTTGGAACACTCACAAACTATCATAAGGGTACAGTAAAAGGACAAGTTGCATAACTCCGGTTGTCATTGTTACGGAATTATGGCCCTTTTTTGACTTAGTAACTTTTAATATATGGTTAAATTTTGTGTTTCGATCCACTTTACTTCTTAAGTATCAAGGCTATTGCTTTCAAACTTCAAATACTTACATGCTATCATGAGGTTACTGTACCTGGCAACTTGAATTTTACTTTGACCTTTGAATGACCTTGACTCTCAAGGTCAAATTATTAAATTTTGCTAAAATTGCCATAACTTCTTTATTTATGATTAGATTTGATTGATACTTTGATGAAACTACTCTTACCTGACATACCACAATAGACTCCACCCAAACCATCCCCCGTGCCCTCCCCCCCTCCCCCCCCCCCCTCCCCCCTTATTTTTTTTTTTATTTTTTTTTTTTAAGATCATCTCACAAATGACCACCACAATCTCACACTATACCCCCCCCCAAACCCCCCCCCACCCCCCCCCCCCCACCCCCCCCCAATTTTTTTTTTTTTTTTTTTTTTTTTTTTTAAGATCATCTCACAAATTACCACCACACCCTCACACTATACCCCCCCCTCCCATTTTTAACCAGGTTTTCCGAAGGAAAAAACTGGTTATTAGATTGGCGAATGCGGGCGGGCTGGCTGGCTGGCTGGCGGACTGGCGGACTGGCGGAATAAGCTTGTCCGGGCCATAACTATGTCGTTCATTGTCAGATTTTAAAATCATTTGGCACATTTGTTCACCATCATTGGACGGTGTGTCGCGCGAAATAATTACGTCGATATCTCCAAGGTCAAGGTCACACTTTGAGTTCAAAGGTCAAAAATGGCCATAAATGAGCTTGTCCGAGCCATAACTATGTCGTTCATCGTCAGATTTTAAAATCATTTGGTACATTTGTTCACCATCATTGGACGGTGTGTCGCGCGAAATAATTACGTCGATATCTCCAAGGTCAAGGTCACACTTTGAGTTCAAAGGTCAAAAATGGCCATAAATGAGCTTGTCCGAGCCATAACTATGTCGTTCATCGTCAGATTTTAAAATCATTTGGTACATTTGTTCACCATCATTGGACGGTGTGTCGCGCGAAATAATTACGTCGATATCTCCAAGGTCAAGGTCACACTTTGAGTTCAAAGGTCAAAAATGGCCATAAATGAGCTTGTCCTGGCCATAACTATGTCATTCATTGTGAGATTTTAAAATCATTTGGCACATTTGTTCACCATCATGGGACGGTGTGTCCCACGAAAGAATCACGTCAATATCTCCAATGTCAAGGTCGCCACGACAAAAAATAGATTTAAAAAAAAAAAAACTTACAAAGAGGGTTAATTTTTTTTGGTCATTTCAAAAGTTCAGTTTGAGTTTTCTCCCTTTATCAGATTTTTTTTTCACAATGAAAACCTGGTTTTGTGACAATTTTGTCCCTTGTTTTTTTAAAAACTGTTATGTTTGAAATACCGTCCAACCATCGCACCCAAACCCCCCCCCCCCATCGCCCCCCCAAACCCCCCCCCCCCCCCCCGCCCCCCCGATTTTTTTTTTTTTTTTTTTTTCGCTTTTTTGGAAGATAATGTAATAAATGTCCACAACCCCACACTATACACCCTCTTCACTCCACTCCTCCCTCCTTTGTGATTGAAAATGAGAGTCCCTTCACCTTTAAAAAGAAAATAGATGAGCGGTCTGCACCCGCAAGGCGGTGCTCTTGTTACGAATTGTCCCAATCCAAAAATGGTTAGAATAAACTCTGCACAGAGCTAGCCCCTAGTTATAGCACATTGTACAGTTTTTTATCAGAATAACTGGCTTAATTATACCCCCACAAACGAAGTTTAGGGGGGTATATAGGAGTGAACTGTCTGTCGGTCCGTATTAAGTGTCCGCTCTCTAATTCAAGTAGTTTTCATCCGTTCTTCACCAAACTTGGTTAGAAGTTGTATCTACATGATGTCTAGGCCAAGTTCGAACATGGGCCTTGCCGGGTCAAAAACTAGGTCACGGGGTTACTTAGTGCGTTTTAAACATTCAGCATGTTGTCCGCTCTCTAATTCAAGTAGTTTTCATCCAATCTTCACCAAACTTGGTCAGAAGATGTATCTAGATGATCTTAAGGCCAAGTTCGAACATGGGCCTTGCTGGGTCAAAAACTAGGTCACGGGGTCACTTAGTGCGTTTTTTAACATTGAGCATGGTGTCCGCTCTCTATTTCAAGTAGTTTAAATCCGATCTTCACCACACTTGGTCAGAAGTTGTAACTAGATGATGTGTAGGTCAAGTTCGAACATGGGCCAGGATGGGTCAAAAACTAGGTCACGGGGTCACTTAGTGTGTTTTAAACCTCACCATGTTGTCCGCTCTCTAATTCAAGTAGTTTTTATCCAATCTTCACCAAAATTGGTCAGAAGTTGTATCTTGATAATGTCTAGGTCAAGGTTGAATATGGGTCATGCCGGGTCAAAAAAAAGGTCATGGGGTCACTTAGTGCGTTTTAAACATCACAGTGTTGTCTGCTTTCTATTTCAAGTAGTTTTCATCCAATCTTCACCAAACTTGGTCAGAAGTTGTATCTAGATGATGTCTAGGTAAAGTTGGAATATGTGTCATGCCGGGTCAAAAACTAGGTCACGGGGTATCATAGTGCGTTTTAAACCTCACCATGTTGTCCGCTCTCTAATTGAAGTAGTTTTCATCCAATCCTGACCAAACTTGGTCACAAGTTTTATCTAAATGGTCTCTAGGACAAGTCTGAACATGGGCCATTCCGGGTCTAAAACAAGGTCACAGGTCACTTTTTAACATTCAGCATGGTGTCCGCTCTCTAATTCAAGTAGTTTACATCCGATCTTCACCAAACTTGGTCATAAGTTTTATGGAGATGATCTTAAGGCCAAGTTAGAACATGGGCTTTTCTGGGTCAAAAACTAGGTCAAGAGGTCACTAAGTGCGTTTTAAAAATTGAGCATGGTGTCCGGTGTTTTTTGGGAAGACGACATGCAAAATATTATGTTTCAATGCGGTATGTGGGGGTATTCGTCACGTCTATGACAAAGCTCTAGTTTGCTTATTTCACTTAGTAACTATTTTGAACTCACATCTATTGTTTCTTATTAAATGCCATACAGTTGTATTGTCTCACATTTAAAGTTGTTAAGTCTTAGGTATAAGTCATAAACTTTCACATTTAAAGGTGTGCAGACTCATACTTAAATATGTAGATTGTAACATTTAAAGCTGTGTTGTCTCACATTTTAAGTTGCTTAGTATCACATTTAATATGATGTAGTCTCACATTTAAAGTTCTATAGTCACACAATTAAAGGTGTACAGTCTCACATTCTAAATTGCTGAAGTAATGCCTGTTTTTGATTTACAAAAAATAAATGTTACACCTTGCTACAAACCCAAAAATTCCAATTTCGAGTTGGTGCGCGTAAAACATTGATACTATATTATTCTGAGTTCTAATTGGTGAAAAATTAATTGCAATATTCTAAATATCAATTATAGGCACAATGTTTGGCATTTAAAAAACAGGTCTGTAAGGTAAGGTGTTGCAAGGCTTATTCATGTGTCACTAAACAATCCGGTTTTAGTTTACTTTCCATTTCCTTTTCAGTGAACTTAACTCGCAAACATGACAACGTCATTGAAGTGAAAGTCAATGACAACCCCCTTCTTGCACAAATACTACAACTCGCTTAAGAAATTCAGCATGAAGACGTCTTGCGTCAGACTACCAAGCCTCCTATCAATATCTCCTCCCATGTTGGCTACATCAACACTTCCAACAGCAGAGCCTTGGTGAGTTTGACTTCCGTCTTAGCATCGATGTCGCTTAGCAACAATTGGATGATGGGCGTCGACAAATTATGCGGGACAAGTCGCTCGAACTGAAACGATCTGATCCAACAGGTAGAGCAGGCGTTGCGTGACACATCAATTAATATGACTACTCGATATGTTGTTCTCGAATAATGTGAACCTTAGGCCTGGAGAGCAGTATGCGATTGACGCCATTCAACAACAGTTGTCGGCAATTCTCGGGTTTGGGGTGGCGACTTCGGCGTCGGGACTCGCTCCATCTCTGTCTAAGGCCCAGTCGCAGCAGCAACAAGAAAAAATAAGTAGTATCTTAGTGGTGTTCTGGGATATGGGGCTTCATGTATGTGCTTAAATTGTCATCCAAGATTAGCCTGTGCAGACTGCACCTACATTAAGTCCTATTAAAGTGTCATCCCAGATTAGCCTGTGCAGACTGCACATACATTAAGCCCTTTAAAAGTGTCATCCCAGATTAGCCTGTGCAGACTGCACATGCATACTGTCCTATTAAAGTGTCATCCCAGATTAGCCTGTGCAGATTGCACATACATTTAGTCCTATTCAAGTGTCATCCCAGATTAGCCTGTGCAGACTGCACATACATTAAGTCCTATTCAAGTGTCATCCCAGATTAGCCTGTGCAGACTGCACATACATTAAGCCCTTTAAAAGTGTCATCCCAGTTTAGCCTGTGCAGACTGCACATGCATACTGTCCTATTAAAGTGTCATCTCAGATTAGCCTGTGCAGACTGCACATACATTAAGTCCTATTTAAGTGTCATCCCATATTAGCCTGTGCAGACTGCACATACATTAAGTCCTATTCAAGTGTCATCCCAGATTAGCCTGTGCAGACTGCACATACATTAAGTCCTATTCAAGTGTCATCCCAGATTAGCCTGTGCAGACTGCACATACATTAAGTCCTATTAAAGTGTCATCCCAGATTAGCCTGTGCAGACTGCACATACATTAAGTCCTATTCAAGTGTCATCCCACATAAGCCTGTGCAGACTGCACATACATTAAGTCCTATTAAAGTGTCATCCAAGATTAGCCTGTGCAGACTGCACATACATTAAGTCCTATTAAAGTGTCATCCCACATAAGCCTGTGCAGACTGCACATACATTAAGTCCTATTAAAGTTTCATCCCATATTAGCCTGTGCAGACTGCACATACATTAAGTCCTATTAAAGTGTCATCCCAGATTAGCCTGTGCAGACTGCACATGCATTAAGTCCTATTTTTCCAGAATGAGGCTTATATACTACACTTAACATCAGTATTTTATGTGCCTGAAAAGTTCCTAGCATCAAATGGGAATTATGTGCTTTTAAATTGATCACACATAGTAAATAAAATGTAAATAGCACTTGATCTGATACCAATTTTAATCATAGAAGGTCAGGGCATTAAGTTTTGTATATTTTCAACCGAAATTCAGCCCCTGAACCAAAAGTTTATCCTTGCAGAAAAATCTGCTTTAATAGAATTGTTAAATTATATTTAATTTCAGTAAAATAATTATGTAAAAGCCTTCAGCTCATTTCAAAATTAATTTCTTCATTTATTTTCAATATTTATTTAAATTACTGGATTTTGTTTTAAGAGCCTGTTCCTACAGGAATCCATGCAATCATAGATCGGTTCCTAGCTGAACACCAGGCTGTCTGGTCA
Organism: Dreissena polymorpha; assembly: GCF_020536995.1. NCBI lineage: Eukaryota > Metazoa > Mollusca > Bivalvia > Myida > Dreissenidae > Dreissena > Dreissena polymorpha. The sequence continues at coordinate 21,400,984 of NC_068360.1, forward strand.
GCTGGGCCCAGACGCCCAGTGACACTTCCTGGCCCAGGACCTTGGGGAAAATGCTCAACTAGTCCTACCCGCAGAATGGAGCCACACTGAACCTGGGGCTCCATACTTTTTTGGCCAGGGGTCAAGATAACCTCGTCAATAAGGTAGGTTGGTAATGTAATTAATCATTTATAATGTGCAGTGTTTCACTCCAAGTTTCAATTTGAACAGTTTGGGTGTGTTAAATATTGATATAACTCTATCCTGGCTGCTAACTTAAACAAATCATTTATGTAAGTGTTAAATATTTATAAAAGCTGCCATTTGTATTGCCTTGAAAGGGCTCAGTAATTTACCCCGTCCTTCCTTTCAACCTTCCTTATGTCCGTCCCACCTTTTAGTGTTGCACTTAACTTAATAAATATTGGTTCCAGAGGGACACACAATGTTTGTATCAAGTGTACAATATATAGAAGGCTATGTTTGTATCAAGTGTTAAGTTTATATCCCATTTGTATTAAGATCCTTCAAACATAATTTATTTCTTAAAAATTTTTTTACTCAAACAATATTGATTGACTTCTTATATAACTGATGCTATTTCAGAATGAATTAAATTATTTGGTTTACAGGGACACATTCCTGGGATGCCCTTAGGTCTTTCTATCTGTTCACAGAGGTCTTTTACTCACAAGTTCAAGCTTAGTGAGCGATGTTCACATTATCAAACTCTGCATCTCAATAGGTAAGTCACCTTGCAATTGCTAAAAGGGCCACTGTGGCAAAGCATTCAGGAGACCCAGTTGTAATAGCCTAAACCTTTTGATGCAATAAAGCTTTCACAAATACCCAATAGGTAAAACCCAATACAAACTGGGGTTTCTGCTCTTCAATTAATTGACCAGTTTATCTAAACTGAGTTTAAGGGTTCAGCCACAAACTATTTTATCTTATAAAGAAATTTGAAGAAAGTGCACAAGTTTTAAGTTAAACCCTCAAATTTGCATTTTAAATTTAACATATAGAGTTATATTAAAACTCAAAACCACAACAAAAACAACAACAACAGCAAACAATTTATCAGCAGGTACCAACATACCTGACTCTCACTCTTTACAAAATCATGTTCCATATCAATTGTAGGTATGGTTTTTAAAATAACATTGAATTACGAAGAGGGGACAGTGATGTTTTAGTTTAGGGGGTATAAAGGAGTGAACTTGTCTATCTGTCGGTCTGACGGTCGATCCGTATTAAGTTCTCGCTCTATAGTTCAGGTTGTCCACATCCGATCTTCACCAAACTTTGTCAGAAGTTGTATCTAGATGGTGTCTTGGTCAAGTTTGAATATGGGTCATGCAGGATCAAAACCTAGGGCATGGTATCACTTAGTGTGTTTTAAACATTCAGCATGTTGTCAGCTCTCTTATTAAAGTATTTTTCATCCAAACTTCAACAAACTTGGTCAGATGTTTTATTAAGATGATCTCTAGGAAACAATTGAACATGGGCAATGCTGGGCCAAAAACAAGATCACAGCGTCACTTAGTGCGTTTTACATAATCAGTTGGTGCTTGCTCTCTATTTAAGTACTTATCATCGTCTCTTCACCAACCTTGGTCAGAAGTTTTTTTATAGATGATCTCTAGGCCATTATCGAACATGGGCCATGCCGGGCCAAAAACTAGGTCATGGGGTCATTAAATGCGGTTTACACATTCAGTTTGGTGTCCGCTCTCTATTTCAAGTACTTATCATCCGCTCTTCAACAATCTTGGTCAGAAGTTTAATCTAGATGATCTCTAGGCATTGTTCGAACATGGGCCATGCCGTGCCAAAAACTAGGTCGCTGGGTCATGGGTGCGTTTTATACATCCAGCATTTCAAGTTCTTTTCATCAGCTCTTCATGTGGGGGTGTTCGCCACGTCTATGACAAAGATCTATTTGTTAAAGTTAATGGCTTTTTTTAGAGAGTATTAAGTGTGTTGCCAGGGTTGAACCTGCATTTTGATACTTTACAATTTTTATGAAATGCTAGTAAAGTGTTAAAAAATTGTTGTCTTAATTAACACATGACCAACTTAATTGCAGAAACCCGGATAGAAAAGCGTTGGTTTGTTTTTGAAGCATTTGAACCAGCAACAGTCATCATTCGAGTTTCTGGCATGTCTATGGTGTGGAACCCTCAGTCTATGAACATCATAACAGCACATGAACCAGTCATCATCTCAAGATTCTGGTATATCCAAGGTACAGGACCCTTAGTCTGTACAGATCTTGCAGAACAAACTTCAGGTGAGTGTTCTTGTTGTGTCAATGTTTTTTACATGCTCCAAAGTTCAGAGTTGTGTGAGTGCATGTAGATGTACATTTGTTCGTCCATACGTACATCCAGCTGTTGGATTTGTATGTCAAGTCTAAACTCAAAAAGTATTGCTTCAAGTGTGATTAAACCAAAGATATTTGCCATTCTGTGAACTTGCCTACTTGTGTATTTTGGTTCTTTGTCTTTTAAATTAGCGGAATTTGGAGACAAAAGCAAAATGTTGGTGCATGATGGCATACCAGTTTAACTATTTATTATCTATCATTATTTAAAAAAAGGCTCAATACCATCATTGCCTCAATGGATTCAAGTCAGATTAGTTGTTACATACTGAAATACCAAGTGCTGTGCTTGTTCTTGATATGTCATCGGTATAAAAATAAATAAAACTGACATCTACAGTAACGAGTCTTTCTTTTTTCAGATGCAATTTGAGGAAATCAAACCATCCGATCAGAAACACAGCCTGTTGCAGCAATTGTTACCATATTGACCCCAGTCAAACCTAAGAAGCTCAGAGTTTCATACTGTTTTAGATGTGCTAGTCTTCACATACCTCCTGGTTTGGTCAGCACTTACTCTGAATCTTTGAATGTTATGACGGGTGAAAATGCATGACCTTGTTCAGATCGAAATGGCAGAATGACACATCACAACAATTCAAGTGGAAAGCCACAAAGTCATGTCAACAGCCACATGTTGTATGTTGCCGGCCAAGTTGTATTAAAAAACACAATAGCTTACGTTTTATGTTATATGTGACCAACCATGTTATATTCATACAAAAACAATAGTTTATGTTTTATGGGAATTGTTATGCTCTCAGTCTTTATGTTGAAATATTGTGTTCAATATAGCATTTTAAGTATTTTAAAAGCACGCATATTGCACATATATGCAATCTCTTTGTCTATATTATGATATCACTACATACATGTATTGTGATCCTGATAATGGCAAACTAATGGGAAATACACTTTTAGCAAAGACTTTCAAAGTGTGACAAAGCTGTTTTAATGAGGTTAGTAACTTGGACAACATTTAAAAAATATTGGAGTATTTTTATGTTATAAACATGTTTCAGTTTTCCGTTTTTTACCCGTATTATAGATAAGCTAGATAAAAGTAGTGTAAAGAAAGGTTTAGAAGTTTTACGTTTCTGCTTTTTCTGTTTAGAATTTAGTAAATTTGCTCATTCGGGTCGGTATTCAAACAAGAATCTTGTTTAATAGCATTCGTGGAAATCTAAATAAATTATGTGCACACTTATGTAATGTACCTAAAAGTATCGATTCTGTATTTACTACCAGTACTTTGTTGATTTCAATGGATATTGTTTGTAAAATAGGCGATAATGGCTCTTGCATTTTTGGGAAAACTTTAAGGAAAACTGAAAATTAAAAAAAAAAATTTTTTACAGTTTTATGAAAAATGGCAAAAGTTATAAATGTTAATTTGTGTTGTTAGATCATAGACTTAAATGCTCATAAGTGTTTAAATTTATTTTCGGACATAATAGTTTATAATTCTTTATATTTGTTTATGCATATGAAGACGACCAAAATTTATCCTCTTTAATCACAGAGTATCTTAATCAATATCTCTTGATCACTGCATAGATTGTAGAGGTATATTTTCACATTTATACACAGAGCAACTGTGAAACAATAGTATTTTAAATGTACATTATTTATTTTTTGTTGCAATTTTTGTAAGATAAACTCACTGTTTACATTAATTTGTACAAACCATAGTCATAAAAATATTGATTGTGTGAATCCTCATATATGTTTTAAACTGTTAAAATAATGCACAGTAACAGATTCTGAAGAGAAAACTGTAATCAATGAAATATAAACACCTTGTTATATCAACTGCTTTTAATTAAGAACAACTACTTAAAATAAGTTTAATTTTGTTTTACATTATCTAAAGAAAATTTAGTACCTTGTTATTTAAAATCAGTCATTCACAAATTAAGGAAGAGTGTAGTCATATGCTACAATTGTCAAAAAATGCAATTGTCTATATTGGTAAAGTAGAAAGCAATAGTATTTGCTTAAACAAATAAAAACAAAGATGTCTGCTTTGTAAGTGTATGTGGAATAAACACTTATGTTTGTGCTAATATTAAACGTGAACGTATTGATGTATTGCTGATAATAAAGTTTGACATTTTATTAGTTTTGTAACAACGTGTTTGACCTTTTACTTTAACATTCCCACAATTGATGTCAGTGCAATGCCTTCAATGGAGCCATTTTCTGTAAATCTCCCACTGTTAAAGTTCAGCAAATGTTTTAAGACCAGATTTCCGTAAACTTGGGGTTGTTTATATTTAGCATTTATTGAATGCATGAAACATGTTTGTTCTGTTGTTGAATAGCTCAACATTGATGTTTGTGAATTGTGTGACATGTTGATCAAATTGATACATAGAAACAAACACTCATTATGCGTTAATTTGTATGTTAAGCTTAACAAAAAATGTTACCAAACACAAATATAAGTATTTGGTAACAATATACAAAATTGTGCTATATACATAAAACCGTATCAAATGCAATTTGAAATATAATGTTCAAATATGTTCGTCGACTCCAAATAAGCATTTTGAATAAGCAAATTAATACATTAATAATCTCTATGAAAAGTACCCGTAGGCACTTTTCAATCGTTTGTGTACTTCATATTGATCAGGGTCTTTCTAAATTCATGCATGATTTTGTATGCGTATGTCTGAATTGTGTAAATATCTGTTAAATAACTGTTAAAAAGGATTTTAATATTATAAGTTAAAATAGTGTCTAAACTGTAACCGGTCATTTGTTGCATTTATTTTTACGTGTTTATATTTTCTGGCTTACTGTGCTTAATTCTGTCTGTAATCGTGCGTACTTTTATTGTGGTTTTCGTATTAAGACAAAGCGCACTACACTTATGCTGTTGTTTTTGTCCACCATTTCTATATAAAATGTTGTATGTAAATAATTAAAGATGTTGATGTTGGTAATAATGTATTTCATGATCTAATATTGATCATGCACTCAATAAAATACATAACCATTTTTGTGGACTAGTATTGTTTAGTGATACTTTGTTGTTATTACTAATAAAATCGTCAAGGATTGGCTTTCCACTTAATATATATAGCTTTCCGCTATTGAACCTGGGGAGCACATTTTGTTTTATTGTAACTGTCCTCTCGCCCGTAAGTCCTGTATAACACTTTTGTCACTCTTCATTATTCTTCATAATTTTAAGAAATACATATTCCTTACAAATCCTATTTCACATTCATTTCAACGAACCATTGTTATAAAAAAATTGCTTGTGTGAATGATAATATATGTATTGAACTGTTAAAATAATACAGCATAACACATTCTGAAGAGAAAAATATACTTAAAGCGGGTATATACGATTTTGTCAAATATTTATGAATCTATATAAACTGTGTAAAAAACTTATTATATATATTTTTCAATATAAATTAAAATAAAAGTTAAGAAGAACATGTGTCGGAAAATGTGAAATAAGCCAGATTTTTAATTCTGAAATTGAAAACGGCTGTACAGCCGAATTCGCCAGCATGTATACCATACATGTACGATGTGCATCTAAACTTACGAGGGGTGTTCCAGAAGTTCGTGGATTTTGCTATAACTTTCATTTGGTAACATAAATGGACAAACAAATAGCATGTAAAGAATATTTTGTCCTTTCCAAATTTACTCTCCAAATATCATGGAAATACATAAAACAATAAATATATATAAGAGATTCAAACATGTGCACAATGCGCTTACCGACGCACGTGTAACGTTTCTGTTCAACGTCAATGACGTTATGAAGTTAACAACTGTCAAATCTTTTCCACATAATCACCTCCAACGCGAATGCACTTTATGTGTCGGGAAATCCACTTGTCAAAAGTGTCTCTATACCAGTCAGCGTCAAAAGACGACACGATTCGCTTTGCCGCAACTGTAAGTTCCTGTTAAGTTGCAAAGCGAATACCGCGCAACTGTGATTTAACTTCCGGGAAGACGCGGAAGTCCATAGGGGCCAAATCCGGGCTGTAAGGAGGACTTAGGCGCTGTAACGTGAAATTTGGCGTAAATTCTGTTTATCAACGACATTTAAACCAAATTTAAATTCGCGTAACGCTCATACTTAAAATAAAATACACGCGTGCGCCACATGTCGTTACTGAGGTCTCTATGCCAACGCGTTTCAAACGCGCTTTATGGAATTCATGCAGTTTTAGCTTATATATAAAGTCCGTGATAATTGGTTTGTATTATATGTAAATTTCATTGACTTACCAGCAAACTAATATAGCGAAAATGCACGAACTTCTGGAACACCCCTCGTAGTTTAACGGTTTATAATACAAAGACGAATGCTTCGGTTATTGTAGGAAAATATGTACGTCACTATCGGCTCGGGGCGCTAATTTGTCTTTGCTGCATTTTAAGACATTCGGCTTTAATGTATAATTTTTCTTGCCTATTTTGTGTAATTGTAACATATTTTATCAATATATTACAATTAAACACATATAAAAAATCGTATATAACCGCTTTAAAGGGGCCTTTTCACAGATTTTGGCATTTTTTTTAACTTATTCATTAAATGCTTTCTATTGATAAATGTAAACATTGGATCGTTAAAGCTCCAGTAAAAAATCAAGAAAAAAAATAAAAAAAGGAAAAGAACATTGCCCGGAGCAGGTTTCGAACCAGTGACCCCTGGAGTCCTGCCAGAGTCCTGAGGTAAAAATGCTTTAGCCTACTGAGCTATTCCGCCGAGTACACAGTCGAGACGTATTTTATACCTTATATAAGCAATCTTCGTAGTTTCACAAAATTTAACGACAAAAACAGAACTCTCCAAATTATTCAATCGTTTCGCGTTGCAACGCTTTATAATTTTTAGGGTTTAAAATCGTCAAAAGATGCATATAATGGCTATATTAGAGCATGGTTAATGTTCAGTATTACTGTTTCCTCACAAATATCATAGCTAAAACGAAAACTTACGAATCTGAAACAACTTTTTTCAATTTTGTCAATTTACCAAAGCGTGAAAAGATCCCTTTAAGGCATCGGAAACAACTTTTAATTAAGGACAACTACGTAAACAAATATTTTTTGTTAAACATTATACGAAGCAAATTTAATACCTCGTTATTTTACATAAGTCAATTACATATTAAGGCAGAGTCTTTATTGGTAATACTAGAAACCAATATTATTTGCTTATACAATAACAGCAAAGATGTCCGTACATCTCTTTTTAATGTATTTTTTGTATTTATATTTAAAAAAAAATGTTGGTATTTTTCTACGGAAAATAAAGCGAGAATTATGTTACAATATTTTAAGGGACCTTTTCACAGTCTTTTGAATGTATTGAAGTGTTTGTCATTAAATGCTTTTTATTGATAATTGTGAACAGTGTTTCTAAAATCTCCGGAAAAAATACGAATAATATTAAATAATGAAAAAAGTAACCCTCAACTGGACTCGAACCACTGACTCCTGGAGTAAAAGTCTATCGCTTAGACCACTCGGCCATCAGTGCTCATGCAATGAGTGATGTATTTTTTATACTTTATATACCGGTAAGCAATCCTTGTAGTGTCACAAAATATTACCACAACAACAGCACGCTCCACATTATTCAATCGGTTCGCGTTGCAACGCTTTATAATTTTCAGGTTTTTAAATCGTCAAACGATGCATATAATTGATATTTTAGAGCATGGTAAATGTTCAGTATTACTGTTTCCTCACAAATATGATAACTACAACGAAAATTTGCAAAACTTTTTTTATTTTATCAATTTTCCAAAACGTGGAAATGCCCCTTAAATAACGCACAGCTCAAAGCCAATTATTACATATGATAAAAAATGGTATGAGATATTATTAAAGGTTAAGTTTAAGATGTTAGTTCAAACATGGCCCATGGTAATCGCATAAAGCAGGAAATACACGATTACATCTGGATGAATTCTGATTGGGAAGTTTCATCAGCTTAAGTTGTTAAATGAAGAATAAATACATTAAACAGAACACGACACTGTTGTAACATTGGGCTAAGGCAGAGCTATTGTTACCATTCCCGCAGTAAAATTCATTTGTTGTGAACGGTTTAAGACTACCTAATGTTCAATATTGTAAATCTTATGAAGATACAAGATATAATATCCTTTCGATACAAGTTTATTGATAATATGTGTAACTATGATCGTGCAATGTTCGCACTAATTACTTTACGATAGTAACGTGCAAATACAACTATGTAGCCAAGTCGGTCGTAATACGGTTTGTTTTGACTGCTTTGCATTGACCGTTCCAGGGCGGTGACCCCAGCTTTATTCTTATATGTGTTCATGTTGTTTTGTATTATGCTGTATTGTACTGTTTGGGCAATCGGTCACTTGCCTTAGATAAAGGACCAACTAATTGTTTATAATAAAATTTAAATACTGCCCCAGCAGCTGGAGTTTCACTTCTTTATATTGGTAAACCGATATTTGTCGTGTATTTGATGAGCGCTTTTATCAAGCAACCGATCTGCTTAAAATTTTGTATTGAAACTTTGGTTACTTCCATAATGTTAAGACATCTATTATAATTGCAACTGGTTAAATTGTAAAAGGCGCAAACGTACTGATTGTTTGTTGTTCCCTTTTATTACGGATCTATTATATTAGCACACAGCGGTCTTGTTCAATAAAACAAACTGTTAATTTTTAATGGAAAGTCCTATAAAAGTTGGTCTTAATCATGGTAATATACATGCAATGTATTCATATGCTCAGGTACCTGATATGCACGAACAATGTGTAAAAATCACGGTTGTACTGAACTCGTGCGAAGTGGTATGCTATCGCGTATACCTTCGTTTATATAAAAATAATAAAAACATATTATAAGCATCCCACTTCCGTTGTTTTCTGCTTCCTGAACGAAGGGGTAAGTATCCATGTCCGTTTTCATTTTTCCTGAACGAAGAGCTAAGTATCCACTTCCGTGTTTCATTATTCCTGATAAGTATCTCAATTCCGTCTATCCTTTACTTTTGACACACGTTGTTACTAATATTGTATTAAGCGTCATCACTATATTTTATTATTTTACCCTTACAAACGTTCTTTTCAATGTTAGCCATAGTCTTATTCTTTAAAATTAAAATCATAGGTAATTTGTTTTAAAGTTATATCAGAAAATAATTCAAATATTATTACCGTAGCTCAATAACCAGCTAAGTTTTAAGTGGGCTTGTTCACAGATGTTTGAAACAAAAACAACAATTTGTTCAATGACTTTACAAACAAAACTATAACATTTGGAATGTGATATATAATATGAATTAATTGTTAAATACAAATATTTCATTCACCGTATATCGTTTGGATGCACACATCTTAAACCCTACCAATAAGTAAATTAAGCTTTACATTTTCACGTTTAAATGTCTGATAATATATGTTTGTAATGCATGTGTTTTCTAATGTATCGACAAAAAACGTTACAAACGCTATTGATTTACCTATCAAGAAACAAAACGCAATATTCATATGTTTTGTTTCGTTTGTTTAAATAGGATGAATGCTGTCTTTTTCAATATACCACATTTTATTCGCTGTCTCATTTATCTGTCAACCAGTCCAATTAAGTTGGGACAAAGTCTAGAGTGTTAGATTGAGTTCTGTTATCAATGTTGGTCCATGCGTTGAAAGTAAAGACCGTTAACTTTACAAGGTCATTTGTGTATGACAGGTACACACCGAAGAGCGGCGCTTCTGGTTCCGGTGGCGCTTTCTCCCGGACAGGCACCATTGGTCTGTGGTCCCTCCGGAAGCACTCGAACCGGACCTCATGCCCGGACGCGCAGCAAACGGCGCTTCCTCCCGGATATGACCGACAGTCCGGTATTCACACTCAGCAAACATCGCAGTCGCACTGCGATCCGCCGAATCCGGCTGCAACGTCTCGATGTGGAACAGTGTGAGAAATCATTTGAAAGATTAGATGAGTAGTGCGTTTGACCAGCGCGACGATAGCGCGGAGAGGCTTGTGGCCCCCAGCTCTAGGTTGTATGGGCGAGTAGGACATCAGGCGCGTGTGCATAATCATTTGTAAGGGGAGGGGTAGGTGGCGAGTAGTGGGCGACTAAGAAACCAGACGCGGTGACGTTATTATGTGTTAGAGGAGGTAGCGTGGGTAATATTGGGCGCGAAGTTAACGAGACGCGGTGACATGATTATGTGTTAGATAAAGTGGCGTTGGGAATAGAGGCGAGAAAGGGCAAGTGGGACACCAGATGCGGAGACAATATTCTATTTAAGAGGAGGGAGCGGGGTTTTAACATAAAAGGGAGTGAAAGTTACAGATAGCACATTGTAGTCGTTGAATCTTAAACTTAAAATACACTAATGAAAAGAATGCGCTTAACGCAACATTTAAAATGTTGCACTAAAGAACAGGCATATGTGTTAAGAATTAATTGTTGTAAAACAGCATTATGCAGCAAATATACCTTCTTGAATTATTCGATGGTTTAGCCAGGCACTTTTTCGACAATTTGGAGAGGATGTTTTCGTCTTCCATACCTTTCTAATGATGCACATAGTTACTGTTATCGCTAATTCAAGATATTCAAAATTTATTGTAGACAAGATAATTAGTTATACGGCTTCTTAGTTAGCCCATTAAACATGTTAAGCTGTATCACATTGTGCGAGGTCAATAACAAGCCGTGTCATGAATTTATTTCATCGAGTACCTTTATTTCTCCAGCATACAACGCAATAACATTACAATTATTAACCTTACTGTTTTAACGTTGCCGACTGCACGTGAAAAGCCTCGAAGCTTACATGGAAAATTATCTCACCTTACATAATACTCTTTATTTCTTTGCAAAGCAAGCTCACGTGTTGACAATGTATTTGTATGTCCCTCACCACTATAGTGGGGGACATATTGTTTTTGCCCTGTCTATTGGTTTGTTGCTTTGTTTCTTTGTGTGTTTGCGTCAAACTTTAAAATTTGCCATAACTTTTGCAATATTGAAGATAGCAACTTGATATTTGGCATGCATGTGTATCTCATGGAGCTGCACATTTTGAGTGGTCGAAGGTCAAGGTAAAGGTCATCCTTTAAGGTCAAAGGTCAAATATATAGCTTCAAAGCGGCGAAGAAGGGAACATAGTGTTTCTGACAAACACATATCTTGTTCTATATAAGGTCCGTAGCTTTTCACACGCAGTCAGTAGCATTGAACAGGGTGCAAATTAATTGGGGTTTTCAGGGAGTTACACTCGGGCTTGACATAATGCAAACACACCGTTAGGATTTTTTTTTAATATCTTAAGTTATTGCAATACATTTGCAAAAATATTTCGTGCATAAAAGATTTCTTAAGGTATAAGAATAAGTCCTTGAATACGCTTGAAATCGGTAACAACATTTCAATTTGCGTGCAGCATAACCGTGCAGTACACGACTTTTTTCATGAGCACGCTTATCAAATAAAGTAATTTTTATGTTTTTGCCATTGCCATAAGCAGCATTAGACTATTTATTGTGAGCACTAGTCGAAATTTTTAGGAAAACATATTTTTAAAAGTTATTTGAAAAAATCACCACCGGTGTGTTTTCATTCATTAACTTTTAATTGGGAATCCATCAAAGTCACGTGATCCTGCACCCTGTTTGAATGACGCCTTTACAAACAATATACCTTACTTTCGTCCTGTTTTAAAGATTTTGCGGGAGAATGCAGTTGACTCGATAAGATAAATTCATTTCACGCAATTTTACTTACCCCGCACGCTGTGATACAGGAAAGTAAATGAGAGTGAATTTTACTAACCCTATTACACCGTACGCAGCGAATAAGGAGCCGTGTTACTATTAATACACTGTCAGCTTATGATCTCATATTTGCAATTAAAAACATGTTTTTTTATTATTTATATACCAGTATATTAGATGCATAAAAATATATCCGTGGATTTACAAGTTCATACTCCTGTTGCAATGGTTATTTGTGTACACTCTCCCAACATTCAAACATGAAATTAGCCTCTTTCTCGGAAAACTTGGTTTAATGCATGTGCGTACAGTTTCGTCCCGGCTTAGCCTGTTCAGTGCATACAGGCATATCTTATTGTCGTTTCAAGGAAGTCCATTCTTAGCGAATCTCCAGGTTAGGCGGAAAATGTCGTTCCAGATTAGCAATTGCATACGAACATGCATTAAGCCCAGTTTTCCCAGACCGAGGCTTAAATAAATACTTTCTGAGCATGTCTATTATTTGAACTGCGACTTAATGATACACCTTACGCGGAAATACTGAATATGACATATAAACAGAAGGCATAGTTATATATGTGAGACAATCCGGTAACGACAAGAAACACTATGTAACTAGTCGACACCTGGTCACAGTCACAGAACCTCGTTGAAACATATAGCTACGACCTGCGAAAACTTGGCTTAATGCATATGCTTAAAGTTTCGTATCGAATTAGCCTGTGTAGTCTACACAGACTTATCAGAGACGCCACTTAACGCTTTTATGCAATTTTGAGTTTAAAGGCAGTCTGTTATAAAAGACAAGTTTGTGTAATCGCAAAGTGTCGTCCCTGATTAGCCTGTGCGAACTGCACAGTCTAATTTGGGACGGCAATTAACGAACATTCATAACGCCCTTTTTCCAGAACGAGGCTCCATTTTGTATTTTACACGGAACATGTCACCTAAGTATTAATTGCAGAATATAACATGCACATGGGCAATAATCAATTAATAACCGGCGTTAATAATGATCAACGGTAAAGCGTCTTTAATTTTCCATAAAGATCCGTAAATGCTGGAAATCAACGAATTTAAAGTTAAACATAACACAATCCGTGTTCCTTGTAACACTAGCAAAATTTCAATGCTAGATTTGGTCTGGTAAAATTGATTAAACGAGAAACAAAATGCTCGTTTTTATGTTTTGTGGGCCGATATACCAATTTAAACTTCCCGCGACAATATCCGAACATTTACGAGCGAATGCAAGAATGGCTTTGGGCAGCTTTGAAAGCATGACGTATTTCTCGTAAATAATCATTATGTAATTAAATATACAAACATGCTAAAATCAAAGAATACTTCGTAAAATAAAGTTTAACCATAACAAATGCATGATCGTTATAGTAATAACCAACATTTCAGCGCTATATTATGTCGTATAACGTTGATTTAATAAGAAACTAAATGCTCGGTTGTATACTAAACGCAGCTGAATTTCGGAATTTGATGACGGCAGCTGCAGATTTATGTACACATAACGCAAAACGAATGATTCCGATCCTGATAAGAGATCCTCCGTAAAACGGAAGAACTTGACATCGTGAAACGCTTTTTAGATCCTGAAAAGTTACATAATGTTTGTACTCTACTATTTTTTACACCAATGTTTCCTGTACAGGGTTTTCCTAAAGTATAGCACTTTTCGTTGTGGTCAGTTTGTATATAGCATAATCGTATTGGGCCATGTGTACTGATCTTTAATATTTCCGTCTTCGAAAAGAATTCCCAATATGGCTAACGCTCTTTCCGAAGAGCACAGACGATAAGGGTATTGTTACGTCACTTCAATATACGTTTTCTGAGCAATCTTTAAAGGACATATTATTATTGTGTAAGTCCTATTAGTTCAGAATCATTAGCAGTGTGCTGACCATCTTAAGCAATAAGTTCAATGATCGTCCCAAGCAATACCATAATCTTAAATATTAAAAGATACACATTTAAAAATGAGTGTTCCTGAAAAAAAAGAAACTTGACAAAAACTTTAATCAACAACATATAAAGGTTAAATAAAATAATATTAGATGCCGGTATATGAACAAAATCATAATGTAAATAACCTACACGTATACACGCTACTTAGTTGAGGGTAGTTGCAAGGAAGGTTACATAGTTGAGGGTAGTTGCAAGGAAGACTACTTAGTTGAGGGTAGTTGCAAGGAAGGCTACTTAGATGAGGGTAGTTGCAAGGAAGGCTACTTAGTTGAGGGTAGTTGCAAGGAATGCTACTTAGTTGAGGGTAGTTGCAAGGAAGGCTACTTAGTTGAGGGTAGTTGCAAGGAAGAAGGCTACTTAGTTGAGGGTAGTTGCAAGGAAGGCCAATGTGTCAAAAATCGATTAAATTGAGCATGGTTATGGGAAAACCAGACTTAATGCATTGCGTGTTTAGTGTCGTCACATGACTGAACAGGCTTAATGCATTGTGTGTTTAGTGTCGTCCCTGGACTGCACAGGCTTAACGCATGGTGTGTTTAGTGTCGTCCCAGGACTGCACAGGCTTAATGCATGGTGTGTTTAGTGTCGTCCCAGGACTGCACAGGCTTAATGCATGGTGTGTTTAGTGTCGTCACAGGACTGCACAGGCTTAATGCATGGTGTGTTTAGTGTCGTCACAGGACTGCACAGGCTTAATGCATGGTGTGTTTAGTGTCGTCACAGGACTGCACAGGCTTAATGCATGGTGTGTTTAGTGTCGTCACAGGACTGCACAGGCTTAACGCATTGTGTGTTAAGTGTCGTCCCAGGACTGCACAGGCTTAATGCATGGTGCGATAAGTGTCGTCCCAGGACTGCACAGGCTTTATGCATGGTGCGATAAGTGTCGTCCCAGGACTGCACAGGCTTAACGCATGGTGTGTTAAGTGTCGTCCCAGGGCTGCACAGGCTTAATGCATGGTGTGTTAAGTGTCGTCACAGGACTGCACAGGCTTAATGCATGGTGTGTTAAGTGTCGTCACAGGACTGCACAGGCTTAATGCATGGTGCGATAAGTGTCGTCCCAGGACTGCACAGGCTTAATGCATGGTGTGTTAAGTGTCGTCACAGGACTGCACAGGCTTAACGCACGGTATGATAAGTGTCGTCCCAGGACTGCACTGGCTTAACGCATGGTGTGTTTAGGGTCGTCACAGGACTGCACAGGCTTAATGCATGGTGCGATAAGTGTCGTCCCAGGACTGCACAGGCTTAACGCATTGTGTGTTAAGTGTCGTCCCAGGACTGCACAGGCTTAATGCATGGTGCGATAAGTGTCGTCCCAGGACTGCACAGGCTTAATGCATGGTGCGATAAGTGTCGTCCCAGGACTGCACAGGCTTAATGCATGGTGTGTTAAGTGTCGTCCCAGGACTGCACAGGCTTAATGCATGGTGCGATAAGTGTCGTCCCAGGACTGCACAGGCTTTATGCATGGTGTGTTAAGTGTCGTCCCAGGACTGCACAGGCTTAATGCATGGTGTGTTAAGTGTCGTCCCAGGACTGCACAGGCTTAATGCATGGTGTGTTAAGTGTCGTCCCAGGGCTGCACAGGCTTAACGCATTGTGTGTTAAGTGTCGTCCCAGGGCTGCACAGGCTTAACGCATTGTGTGTTTAGTGTCGTCCCAGGGCTGCACAGGCTTAATGCATTGTGTGTTAAGTGTCGTCCCAGGACTGCACAGGCTTAACGCACGGTATGATAAGTGTCGTCCCAGGACTGCACTGGCTTAACGCATGGTGTGTTTAGGGTCGTCACAGGACTGCACAGGCTTAATGCATGGTGCGATAAGTGTCGTCCCAGGACTGCACAGGCTTAACGCATTGTGTGTTAAGTGTCGTCCCAGGACTGCACAGGCTTAATGCATGGTGCGATAAGTGTCGTCCCAGGACTGCACAGGCTTTATGCATGGTGTGTTAAGTGTCGTCCCAGGACTGCACAGGCTTAATGCATGGTGTGTTAAGTGTCGTCCCAGGACTGCACAGGCTTAATGCATGGTGTGTTAAGTGTCGTCCCAGGGCTGCACAGGCTTAACGCATTGTGTGTTAAGTGTCGTCCCAGGGCTGCACAGGCTTAACGCATTGTGTGTTTAGTGTCGTCCCAGGGCTGCACAGGCTTAATGCATTGTGTGTTAAGTGTCGTCCCAGGACTGCACAGGCTTAATGCATGGTGTGTTAAGTGTCGTCCCAGGGCTGCACAGGCTTAATGCATGGTGTGTTAAGTGTCGTCCCAGGGCTGCACAGGCTTAATGCATGGTGTGTTAAGTGTCGTCCCAGGGCTGCACAGGCTTAATGCATGGTGTGTTAAGTGTCGTCCCAGGGCTGCACAGGCTTAATGCATGGTGTGTTAAGTGTCGTCCCAGGGCTGCACAGGCTTAACGCATTGTGTGTTAAGTGTCGTCCCAGGACTGCACAGGCTTAATGCATTGTGTGTTAAGTGTCGTCACATGACTGAACAGGCTTAATGCATGGTGTGTTAAGTGTCGTCCCAGGACTGCACTGGCTTAACGCATGGTGTGTTTAGGGTCGTCACAGGACTGCACAGGCTTAACGCACGGTGTGATTAGTGTCGTTCCAGGACTGCACAGGCTTAACGCACGGTGTGTTTAGTGTCGTCACAGGACTGCACAGGCTTAACGCATTGTTTGTTTAGTGTCGTCACAACACTGCACAGGTTATTCAGGAAAGATGCTTTCTGCACGGATTATATTTTTGTTTAAACAAAAACAAATTATGAAAGCGGAAAATGTCATCCCTGTCAAGACTGTGCAAAGTGCACACGCTAATTTGGGCCGACACTTAAAGCACTCGAATTTAGCCAAATTATCCCAGAGCCCTGCTTAAGTCTAAAGCTGGATGGTGATTTCTTGCCCTTATTAAGGATTTTATTTGTTGACTGATCATTGTTTTGTTTTGTTTTGTATTTTGTTCATACCAAGCCACCACAGGTGTTTGGCGCGTAACCGAGTCACTTAAACACTCTCAATAAGCCATAAAATAACATTTTTATCACCATGACAAAAAGAAATTGTGATATATTATATTTGATCGTATATATTATATCATATTTTTGTTTGTTCATGTTGTCAAAGTGATTGAAAGTGTTTTAGTGAATAGGCCACGCGTTCAACACCTGTGCAAGCGGCTAGAGACTTGCCCATATGGTTCATGAACATTCCATTTATTGCTTTTGCTTGTACATATTAACATGAATCTTACATGAACTGAAGGCAGTGTCAGTTATTCCGTAATATATGTGAAGTTTTTTTGTAAGGAAGTCTCATAGCAAAATCCTGTCTTGGAGAAAGTGTCATCCCTAAATAGCCTGTGCGGACTGCGTAGGCTCATATGGTACGACGCTTTACACACACATTATTACGCCTTTTCTTCCAGAGCAAGATTAATATATTTATACCTAAACAGTTGATGACATGTTAATGGTTCTGCTATTTACTAATCACGCTAGTAAGATATGTAAAGAAAATAGTTGGTTTGCTATGGTTGTTATTTCTCATTATGTCATTTAACCCAAAATATTGCCCAAAATAAATATTGTATAGAGCATGTTGAGGAGTTGAAACCCACGTTTATTGTTTGTCCTTTAGGCAATATTTATTTTGGAATGATACTGGTAGATATTATCAAATGCTAAACCTTGCCGCAATTCAGCAGTTTTTACAAAATACAAATTATTCTAGCCTTGTTTGATATAAGTATAAGTATTATTTTCATCCATATATTTTTCTTTAGATTATTGCTTGGTGTGCTATTATAATAAAATTGATAAATCACATATTCAGCAATTTACCTCTTCTTAAATTAGGTAAATAAATAAACTTTCCTGTATCAATATGTGTATAATGCCCACTTTCTTCATTGCGGTAAAATATATGGGGTAACTTATATTCATAATGAATTGCATAGCTCACCATTTCCAACAAGTGTTTTGTATCTATTGCTTTTTATTTGGGAATCTTTACAAGTGAGCAACCAAAGAGTTTTACTTTATCAAATAATCACAGCTAGTGTTCTTTTTCTTGTGATTGTAATTATTTGTGTTTGTTTTTTATGTACGATTTTATGAATGAAACAATGTTGAGGGACAAGTTTTAATTGTTCATTTGAGCCTGGCTCTGGGAAAAACTGGGCTTGATGCATGTACGTAAAGTGAAGTGTCAGATTATCCAGTGCAGTCCGTACAGCGTAAAGTGAAGTGCCAGATTATCCAGTGCAGTCCGTACAGCGTAAAGTGAAGTGCCAGATTATCCAGTGCAGTCCGTACAGCGTAAAGTGAAGTGCCAGATTATCCAGTGCAGTCCGTACAGCGTAAAGTGAAGTGCCAGATTATCCAGTGCAGTCCGTACAATGTAAAGTGAAGTTCCAGAATAGCCTGTGCAGTCCGTACAGGCTAACCAGGGGCAACATTTTTAGCCTTAATTTTGATACAATTGACACGGGAAGTATCCTGACTGGGAAACCACTTGTCACTTTCATTAAGACCTATTTCCCCAGAGTGTGTATTAATAGTTACAGGGTTAGGTACACACGGGATATACGGTTCTGTGGAAAACCATATCGGGGCGTAGTTACAGGGTTAGTTACACACCCAATCTGGGATATACGGTTCTGTGGAAAACCATAGCGGGGCGTAGTTACAGGGTTAGGTACTGACCCGATACGGGTATGTGGAAAACCATATCGGGGTGTAGTTACAGGGTAGGTTACACACCCGATACGGGATATACGGTTCTGTGGAAAACAATATCGGGGCGTAATTACAGGGTTAGTTACACACCGGATATACGGTTCTGTGGAAAACCATATCGGGGCGGAATTACAGGGTTAGTTACGGACCCGCTACGGGATATACGGTTCTGTGGAAAACCATATCGGGGCGTAGTTACAGGGTTAGTTACACACCTGATACGGGATATACGGTTCTGTGGAAAACCATATCGGGGCGTAGTTACAGGGTTGGTTACTGACCTGATACGGGATATGCGGTTCTGTGGAAAACCATATAGGGGCGTAGTTACAGGGTGAGTTACACACCTGATACGGGATAAACGGTTCTGTGAAAAACCATATCGGGGCGTAGTTAAAGGGTTGGTTACTGACCTGATATGGGAAATACAGTTCTGTGGAAAACCATATCGGGGCGTAGTTACAGGGTTAGTTACACACCTGATATGGGATAAACAGTTCTGTTGAAAACCATATCGGGGCGTAGTTAAAGGGTTAGGTACTGACCCGATACATGATATACGGGTCTGTGGAAAACCATATCGGGGCGTAGATACAGGGTTAGTTACGGACCCGATACGGGATATACGGTTCTGTTGAAACCATTTCGGGGTGAGACCGAAGGTTTTCCACGGAACCGTTTATCCCGTATCGGGTCAGTTACTAACCCTGTAACAATTATATCACCCCAACTACTTTCCAAACTCATTAAATTAACAATTATGGTTATATATAACCAGTATTATTATATTTCTACTGCCCCATATAGTCAACTGACACCATATAGAATATATGGGTTCATCATGTGACGTCAACAGCCAATGAGAGAAGAGTATTTTGTAGATGGTGTGATATATATTGTTATTTTTATAGGGTGTAAACACATTGGTATGTATGACTTATGGTTTAGATACCAAAGGAAAAGATATTATGGTACATAATGAGATATAAATATATATTTTGTACCAAAATCTCGTTTTGCAGATATACTTAACATGCTTTTTTATAGTATTAATATTACATATATGTGTGTCCTGTCATATTTGTGTATTGTATATAATGTTACAAAATCACATAAATTGTTTTGTTAGTATGGATCCAAAACCACACGACTTTGTGTTCAGAAAGGTATTCTGATATTGGTGGCTTTAGGCTAGCCCTCTGTCCATCATCGTGTCTGTCTGTCAGTTGCTACGTCCGACCACACAATTTGTCTGACCTTATTTGATAAGAAAGGGCCTTAAACTAAAATATCTGGAAATGAAAGTTATTTATATTTGTTCTAAATCTGTTTCATGTATACATGATATAATTTTGTGTTTTAAGTTGGAAATGAATCAATAAGTTATTATTATCAATACATGTATTATATTCACAGTATTCAAAACAAACAAAAACTGAAACTAAAAAAAGGAAGCGTATATGTGCCTTAATGTATGTGGATGTATGAATTAAAATGGTGGTAATGAAATTATCCCTCTTGAATCTTAAGCTGACTCAAAAAATCGAGTCAATATTGGTAAGTGCTACGGTACATATACCAACGACACAAATTAGCATGATGACATGGTTTCAAAGTCAATTAGCTCATATCTTCATAGTATCTTTAAGGTCGTGAGTGACGTCGACCGCTTGAAACTGCGTTTTTAAGTTTCCCGCGAACTGCGTTATCAGCAGACGCCGCTATCACTGCATGAGCGTTAACAACCCCCATGTAGTTTCTATAGGCCGCTGTTTCGCGTGTAGTGACGTCATCATGCGGGTAGAACACCAGCCGGTCCGTGCCCACTTGAAGCCCCGACTGTATAGCTTTTGCCATATCCGCTGTAGTACAAATTTCGACGACCCAGCGGGAGTTGACCCCGGTCGCGCCGACCGGATATCGAGGGGATCGAACTGGATACTTCGGACATGAACGTCGAGTTGAGTCTGTATTAGGTACTGCACCTGTTCGTGATTTGATAAGTAGTAGTTATAGATGTAGTAGAAGTAGTAATAGCAGCAAAAGCGTTAAACGCAGAAATAGTAGTATTATAGTTGTACTGATTGTTGTTGTAGAAGCATTCTTTATTTAATTTTCCTAATAATTATTAATATGAGTAATACAAGCAGTACTAGCAGAAGCAACAGTTGTAATTGTAGTTACCTAGTACATATGTAGTTTATTTATAGACATTTTTTATTTACGTAGTACGACGGAAATATTTAATCAAGGTCCGTCTTTGCAATTATTATACATTTTATGATTTGTGTCACTTGTGCTCGATTGGTAATTGTCGGCTCTGGCACTACTTAAATGTACCCCGGGTACGGTAAATAAAATAACACGTGCCCGGGAATCCTTACGCTTAATTGAGCTCGATTGGTCATTGTCGGCTCGGGTACTACTTACATGTACCCCGGGTACTCTTTAGTATACTTACATATACCCCGGGTGAGGTAAATATACTTAATCGTACCTGGTTGATATTAGACTGTACCCGAGTTGTATTCCCGCAAAAAATCCGATGTCGTAAAACGCGCTACCGATTATCTTAAACAAACTTCTCTTTAAATAAAAACTGCATCAACATGCTTTTTGAGTATGAGTTTCGATAATATAGAGGCCACTTTACAGAAAATTGACATAAATGTGAATATAATTTAATATAAAAAAATAACCGACAACGACCGATTTAACGTCATATTTTCCGGGTACGTTTTAGTATATTTACCGTACCCGGGGTACATGTAAGTATACTTAAGAGTACCCGGGGTACATGTAAGTAGTACCCGAGCCGACAATGACCAATCGAGCCTTAATTGATCGTTGTCTGCTATATTTTTTTTAAATTAATTATATTTATATTTATGTCAATATTCTGTAAAATAGCCTCTATATTATCGACACTTCTTCCTTAAAAGCATGTTAAGGAGTTTTTTAAAGAGAATTTTGTTTCGAATCCGTAGCGCGTTTTACAACATCGAATTTTGGGCGGGAATAATACACGTGTACAGTCTAAATTGGCCAATCGAGCGTCAATTATGCTTGATTGGTCATTGTCGGCTCGGGTTCTATTTACATGTGCCCCGGGTATCTTAAGTATACTTACATGTACCCCGGGTACGGAAAATACTTAATCGTACCCGGTCGATATTAGACTGTACCCGTGTTGGATTCTCGCCCAAAATCCGATGTCGTAAAACGCGCTACCGATTATTTTAAAGGGGCCGTCCAACAGATTTTTGGGAAACAACGAGGATTTCTTATATAGGTAAAACATACATCCGCTTGCATCATGAGCGTTGACGGTCGAGTGGTCAAGGCGGGAGACTTTTTACTCCAGGACTCCAGGAGTCAGTGGTTCGAGCCCTGTTGAGGATTACTTTTTTTCCTTTTTTTAAATTGTATTCTTGTTTTTTTACTAGAGATTTTTAGTTCCAATATTTAAATTTATCAATATAAAGCATTTACTGACAAGCTTCAATACATTTATGACATGACAAAATATATTTGGACGGACCCTTTAAACAAACTTATATTTAAAAAAAATGCATGAACATGCTTTTTGAGTATGAGTTACGATAATATAGATGTCATTTTACAGACAATTGACATAAATGTAAATATACTTAAAAACAAAATAGCCGACAACGGCCGATTATGCGTTAAATTTCCCGGATACGTTTTAGTTTATTTATCGTACCCGGGGTACATGTAAGTATACTTATGAGTACCCGGGGTAAATGTTAGTAGTATCCGAGCCGACAATGACCTATCGAACGTCTGTTATAGTATCAGTAGCTGGTAGATACAACTTAAATTCGTTGTATTCACTAACATCACGCAACTTATAAGGTACAGTTTCTAAATAAGTTACGTTGTTTGCGAAAATAATAAAAAAAGTCGACATAGAATGTCACACAATGCGTCGTGCAAGTGGAGTCTTACAATTTTACCTCCGAGTGGGACACGTTTTCGTTGTTCCGGAAGCTGAAAACTGCGGCGTTCGGCCGACTGGGTGGTGTTTGTGTCACTGCGCATGTGCAGACTAGGGGCGATCCGGTCAATGTTGTCACTGCACATGTGCAGACTTTGGGCGATCCGGTCGATGTTGTCACTGCGCGTGTGCAGACTTGGTGCGATCCGGTCGATGTTGTCACTGCGCATGTGCAGACTTGGGGCGATCCGGTCGATGTTGTCACTGCGCATGTGCAGACTTGTGGCGATCCGGTCGCTGTGTCACTGCGCGTGTGTAGACTTGTTGCGATCCGGTCGATGTTGTCACTGCGCATGTGCAGACTTGGGGCGATCCGGTCGATGTTGTCACTGCGCATGTGCAGACTGGGGGCGATCCGGTCGATGTTGTCACTGCGCATTACATTCGCGTCCGGGCAAGCTTGATCATCCGGCGTTGCCGCGTCACTGAAACCGAGAGGGCGGGACCGGCTTAAGGGACATAAAACAGGAAATAAAATACATATGTTACTAAATTGTTAAAGAAAAAACGGTCATACGATTTAAAGTGGCGGGCATTTATCAACATGATGCAAACATATTAAATGGTAACGCGTGGGAAAAAAACGTGAGATTATTTCAAATACTTGCGTTAAAAGAGAAAAAAAATGCATTTCCTCTTTTAAGGCTCGATTGGTCATATTCGGCTCGGATACTACTTAAATGTACCCCGGGTACTCATAAGTATACCAAATGTACCCCGGCTACGGAAAATATACTTACACGTATCCGGAAAATTTAGACCAATTGAGAAAATTTATTCCCGCCCAAAATTCGATGTTGTAAAACGCGCTACAAAATATGAAAAAAAACATCTCTTTGAACAAAACCTGCCTCAACATGCTTTTTTGAGTTGGAGTTTCGATAATATTTATGCCATTTCACAGGATTTAAAATAATGTTACGATTAGCTCTTGTGCTCAGCTGTCAAAACATTTTCGTGCACGTGGAACTCATTTTGTTAAAAATAACGACATCAAGCATGAGTTGATAATTTATTATTATTGAAATTACAAGGCGTCATCGTTGACAGGGGTAATTTTCGTATAATAACAATGGTTTAAGGTAATTAATATTTGATACATTTGACACTCACTTGGAACTGGTTTTATTAAAACATTACATCTATTTTCTTTCGACGATTATTAATAAAATTGTAAATTTTATTTTAAAAATTTCATTAAATATATTCTTTTCAGAATGTAGTTTAATTGGACTATATAACGGACTATATAACGGTTTAGAATTATTCGGTTGTTGTTGTTTTTTATGTTAAGCAAATTCAATCCGCTTTAAAGGAAATTTGTGTTAAAAATGAAGTGTCATCTTAACGAAAATCCAGGTTAGGCGGATTTACATGGGGCCTAGAATTCCAAGAACGAGGCATGTTAATTTTCATCGGGGATGGGAAAAAGGGAAGTTTGTTTTTGCAGTTATATTTCCTGCCTAGCATCCGATGGATAGAAAAGTGATCTCAACATAGATCTGGCGATCACCTGATAGCGAACAAACGATACACAAACACCCCATAGAATACCGTGTGAAAGATTTATAGCGAACAGCAAACATTGACTTATGACACGTGATACTTACATCTCTGATCAACAGCGCCCCGTGCCGCGGTCCCGCTATGTGCGTCCGGTTTCTGTGGGCTCTCTCTCCGGGATCGCGGCGCATGGTGGCTGGTGGCGTCATGCACGCAGTCCGGGTCCAGCAAAAGGGTACTGGGCCGAAAACCAAGAGCGAGTAACTTTTGGTACTGGAAAGGACTGATTGGCTGCTGAATTGTCAGCTTACTTCCCCAAACATAGTTTTTTTTTAATAACAAAATCGTGATAACAAAGTAAGGTATATGTGGTGTTTGTTATACCGTCGAGTTTGCATAAAAATTGGGAACATGTCAAAATATACAAAACAATGAAATGTATGAACATGGCAGTATTTTATTTATTTACTTGTAGTTGCCTGCAATAAACAGTATAATTTATCTGTAAGTTATTATCCCCACGCTTTTTGAAAAAAAGGTGGGGATATTGTGGTTATCTCCGCCGTCCGTCCGTCCGTCTGTCTGTCCGTCCGTCCTGGCCACTATCTCCTCCTACACTAAAAGCACTAGAACCTTGAAACTTACACACATGGTAGCTATGAGCATATGTGCGACCCTGCACTATTTGGAATTTTGATCTGACCCCTGGGTCAAAAGTTATAGCGGTTGGGGTGGGGCCGCGTCAGAAATTATCACTCATTTTTTTAGGTTATTTTACATTTACTTCTTTATTTCTACATCGATTCACTTCAAATTGATACTGGACCTCTCTTATGACAATACGGTCAATCTCAACCATGCATGGCCCCATTCCCAACCCTGGGGCGCCCCGCCCACATAGGCCACACCCACCAAAAATTTCCATTTACTATTATTTTTTCATTTCTACACGGATTCACTTAAAATTGATACTGAACTTTTGTTATGACATTAGGGTCAATCTCAACTATGCATGGCCCCAATCCCAACCCTGGGGCGCCCGCCAACATAGGCCACACCCACCAAAAAATTCCATTTACTATAATTTTTTCATTTCTACACGGATTCACTTCAAATTGATACTGAACTTCTCTTATGACATTAGGGTCAATCTCAACTATGCATGGCCCCATAACCAACCCTGGGGCCCCGCCCACATAGACCACACCCACCCAAAATTGCCTTTACTATAATTTCTTCATTTCTACACCGATTCACTTCAAATTGATATTGAACTTCTCTTATGACAATACAGTCAATCTCAACTATGCATGGCCCCATTACCAACCCTGGGGCGCCCCGCCCACATAGACCACACCCACCCAAAATTGCCTTTTACTATAATTTCTTCATTTCTACACCGATTCACTTCAATTTGATACTGAACCTCTCTTATGACAATACGGTCAATCTCAACTATGCATGGCCCCATTACCAACCCTGGGGCCCCGCCCACATAGACCACACCCACCCAAAATTGCCTTTTACTATAATTTCTTCTTTTCTACACCGATTCACTTCAAATTGATACTGAACTTCTCTTATGACAATACGGTCAATCTCAACTATGCATGGCACAATTACCAACCCTGGGGCGCCCTGCCCACATATGTCACACCCACCCAAAATTGCCTTTTACTATAACTTCTTCATTTCTACACCAATTCACTTCTAATTGATGATGAACTTCTCTTATGACAATACGGTCAATCTCAGCTATGCATGGCCCCATTACCAACCCTGGGGCACACCTAGGTCAAACATTCGGCGTGGGGATACGCGTCGGCCTCTGCCGCGCCATTTCTAGTTATGTTTAGTTTTATATATCGCTCAACCAATTGCGACAAATCCTACAGACTGACTGATTAAAGTAATCGCAGCGGTTATTTACTGTTTGCTGATCGAAAAATGCCTCGTGCTTGTCGTGCTTTTTTAAAGTGTGAGCGGTTAGAATGCATGTATATTATTTGCAATCAACAGCCTATAACGTATGTCATTAATGTTGTCTAGAGTCGTACTTGCTGTACTTATTGAAACAAAAAATATTTGTCTGAAAATAATAATCGATAAAAATGACGTCATAGCATGTTGTTGTATTTTTTATAAGAAAGGCATTGTTTTGAACTGAAACATGCTCGGAACCAGTGACATATCTGAATGTGAACATGTCGAGTGTGTCTAAATTACAAGGTATGCACCGATTTCTGAAGGGGAACGGCGAAGCAGGCATACGACTTAATTCAGTGTTTTAATTCAAAAGCTTTGCGCAATCCAAAGATTCTTCATAACACAATTGTAAAATGTGCCCCATCAAAACGAACCAGCAAAATAAATAGAAGCACATTTATTATTAAAATTACGAAATTTCCTGAGGTGTTCAAAAGGTACCTTGGTCATGTCTTATCAAATATTGTACGGACAATTACAGTGACGGCTTAATTGTATACTCACCGTTACTAGACATCAATCATAAATATTATTTTTAAATAAAGGGATTGTAAACTATTGATAGTAATTTAATAGAATTATTGAAAGAAAAGTAATCAAAGAGGTTAAGACGTGTTCATCAAAAATTGCACCGTAACTTAAGATAAAACCCGCTCGGAAAAAAAGGGGCTTTTTGTGTGCGTAAACTCAAGTGTCGTCCAAGATAAGCATGTACAGTTCGCACAAGCTAATCTAGGATGACACTTTCTGATTGTATGGCATGTTTTGTTTAAAGGCAGTTAAATAATTAGCGAACATCCAGCGAACTGCACAGGCTAATATGGGATGACACTTTACACACATGCATTAAGTCCGGTTTTCCCAGGGCTAAAATATGTATCGTATGATGTTCTATAAGACGGGCTGTATTCAATTACCGACCATTTACCTTTGCAGAGATGGAAGATCTGTCAGGCCCGGCGGTAAAGGGCAGACACCGACCGGAAGTGGGCCGGCTGTCCACTTTATCAACTTCCATGGAGGAACCAGACCCGCACTGCGCACGCCCCTTTGGGAATAGAAATGGTGCTTTAGTAAGGTAAGAATGTTAAAGGGGCCTTTTCACAGATTTTTGGCATGTTATGACGTTTGTCATTAAATGCTTTATATTTCTAAATTTATACATTGGATCTAAAAATCTCCAGTAGAAGAAAATAATAAAATTAAAGAAAGAAAAAAGTAACCCCCAACTGGACTCGCAACACTGATTCCTAGCGTAAAATGCTATCGCATAGACAATTCGGCAATCCGCGCTCATATATTGGGTAGTGAATTTTATACTCTTTTTACGCAATGTATCACAAAATATAACGACCCGAACAAACTATTCAATTGTTTCACGTTGCAACGCTTTATAATTTTCAGGTTTTTAAAACGTCAAACAATGCATATAATGGATATTTTAAAGCATGGTAAATGTTCACTATTAATGTTTCCGCACAAATATCATAACTACAACGAACATTTGCGAATCTGAAGCATTTTTTTTAATTTGTCAATTTACCGAAACGTGTTAAGGCCTCAGTCTAGGATTAATGCATGTGCGTAAAGTGCCATTTCAGATTAGCCTGTGCAGTCCGCAAAGGCTAATAGGGACGACACTCTCCGCATAAATTTAATTTTCATACAGAAGAGAATTCGTTTTAACGATAAAATCCAAAAAAGCGGAAAGTTTAGTCACTGATTAGCTGCGGACTGCATAAGCTTAGCTGGGTTCGATTTTTATGCATTAACATAAATATCAGCTTTTCGTCTCCGAGAATGAGGCTCGTCATAATCTTGTTGTGCCCTCCCCTTTCCTCCCGAAATTAGATGTGTATATAAAAATAATACCATGCTAACATCTGTTTTCAGTATAGCTGAACATCATTGCTTTTCTTTTCAATTGTATGCATATTCGTCGATTTGTTTTACATTTGAACAAAAGTTAACTTTGGAATTTCGTTGAAATAACAACTATGTGACGTCAACTGATGACGTCATTATCAAATTGCGAGTCGGGCACACTTCGTTGTTCGGTTACCTGATAAGATTTCAAGTCTGGGTCGAATGCGAGGATGCAGGTGTAACCCCTCGGTAGCGGTTGATGCTTGAAGAGCTGCGCAGACTCGCGCCCAAGGGCGTGCATAGCGTCGGGGTCCGGCATGTCTCTCCCCCGCCCACCAGCCCCTGCCCAAAGTTGTAGACGGTCACGATGCTGCAGTGGACCGGGGTATTTGCCAAGCGGTTCGGCGCTTAATCCCAAGAAACTAGGTTTCTCATGACAACCTAGGTTCTCAGAATGAGAACCTAGGTTTTCAAACGAGAACTTAAGTTCTCAAAATGAGAACCTAGGTTCTCATGAGAACCTAGGTTCTCATGAGAACATAAGTTCTATGTGTCTATGAGAACCTAGATTCTCATGAAAAACCTAGTTTCTCATAAGAACCTAGGTTCTCAAGCGTAAACCAAGGTTTTCAGAGAACCTAGGTTCTATGAGAACCTTGGTTCTCATAATGAGAACCTAGGTTCTCATGAGAACCTAGGTTCTCTGAAAACCTAGGTTCTCAGAGAACCTAGGTTCTCAGAGAACCTATGGTCCCAAATGAAAACCACGGATCTGGCAAGCAGTTCGACGCATAATCCCAAGAAACTAGGTTTTTCATGAGAACTTAGGTTCTCAGAATGAGGTTCTCATTTTGAGAACTTAAGTTCTCGTTTGAAAACCTAGGTTCTCATTCTGAGAACCTAGGTTCTCATGAGAAACCTAGTTTCTTGGGATTATGCGTCGAACCGCTTGCCATAGGGGTACGGAACGCGTACTGGGGACCTGATCTTGGAACGAAAAGCATTAACATATTAAAATACAAGCGCACATTGAGTGTTATTATACTGACATTAAACTGATACAATATAACACTGGATATAGTATTTAAGTTGTTAGTAGTTGTTATTAGTACGTAACGCGCATAGAGGACCCGATTTATAAACATAGCAACAGCAGCATGCAAATAAAACAGCAGCAGCAAAAGCAGCAGTAGCAGTAGTAATAGCAAAAGTAGCAGTTGATGTTACTGTTGTTGTTGTTGTGGTAGCAGAAGTAGTAGTAAAAGTAGTAGTAGTAATAGTAGTAGAAGTAGTAGTAGTAGTAGTAGTAGTAGTAGTAGTAGTAGTAGTAGTAGTAGTAGTAGTAGTAGTAGTAGTAGTAGTAGTAGTAGAAGTAGTAGTAGTAGTAGTAGTAGTAGTAGAAGAAGTAGTAGTAGTAGTAGTAGTAGTAGTAGTAGTAGTAGTAGTAGTAGTAGTAGTAGTAGTAGTAGTAGTAGTAGTAGTAGTAGTAGTAGTAGTAGTAGTAGTAGTAGTAGTAGAAGTAGTGGTAGTAGTAGTAGAAGTAGTAGTAGTAGTAGTAGTAGTGGTAGTAGTAGTAGTAGTAGTAGTAGTAGTAGTAGTAGTAGTAGTAGTAGTAGTAGTAGTAGTAGTAGTAGTAGTAGTAGTAGTAGTAGCAGCAGAAGCAGAAACAGTAGCATTAGCAGTAGCAGTAGCAGAAATAGTAGCATTAGCATTAGAAGTAGCAGTGGCAGAGGTAATAGTGGTGGTGGTGATTGTAGTGGTAACGGCAACGGCAGCGGCAGCGGTAGTAATAGTGATAGTATTTGTTGTTGTTGAAGTAGAGGTAGTATTTCGTTAATCATAATCATCATTATCATCATTAGCATCACCACCACCAAAACCAACACCATCAACACTATCTCCATCATTATCCGCATCATCATCAGAATCACTTTCATTATTACCTCACACCTGTCGGCACAGAGCACTGAGATCCCGGCCAATGTCCCGACGACGTCGGTCGCACTTCATCCTCCGTCAGTACGCCTTTCTTAAGTATGAGCGCCTGGCTCGATGTCGGCATAACCTTGGTAACGGAACCGCATTTTTAAAAGCCAAAAACCAAAAACGTTTTTTCATAACTAAAAGAAAGTCATAGATTCAAATAAATGTAGATATATTTCACTCTAGACATCGCTTCGTATATGGATAGTAGTCAATAACAATAAATAAAATGATGAAGCATTTGTAACTCTTTTCGTCGATAATTTTAAGAACAATACATTCTGCATTACTGACAGCGTTTAGTTTAAACATATTTATTTTAGCTCGATGGCGTAAACTGCCCCAGGCTTATCGAAACGCTCTCGAGTCCGTTTCCAGGTTTCACTCGGTGTCTTTGGGAGATGAAGACAGAACGCTCCCACAGAAGGGAGCGAACGAGTGACCTCCCGGCGTTTCAATGACAGCGTGTAGAATGTGAAATTTTAGTAGTGACTTTTAGGCCTCTGAATCGCCCTGTGCGATTGATTTACCTCACCAGAACAAAGTTTGATTCCTGATGAATGTATTTTTTTAAATAAATATTCCCGTTATTATTGTAAAAAATTAAGCATATAACAAATAATTATAAAAATAAATTTTGGTAGTAGACACGTTTAATAACAGTAAACATCAATACGATAATCCTTCATTCAAATAATGTAACCTGTATTCTAGCAATTCGTGGCTATATATTAAATTGTATTCTCGCATTTCATGGCAAAATGTTTACATATTTTCGGATAATACAATTACATGTACAAGCAAAAACTATGATCGTAAGACTTTTGGACTAAATATATTAATTAGTCATCTATTTTATTAATGATTAGTTGTAAACATTCCAAATTTCTTAAATGGTTCCGTGTCTACATTATATCATTGTGTAACGTAACAATACTTTGCGATGACGATCTATTCTGACATGCATATGTTATTATTTGATTTACAATGAAGTATAGCATTTTTTATGTGAACAAAATCGAGCTAGGTGAAAAAAAAATGAGGCGCACTCTTTGAAAATGGGGACTAATGAATATGCTGCGTATAGTGTAATCCCAGATGTGGACTTCACAGGCTAATCAGGGACGACTCTTTCCGCTGTTATGCAAGTTTTCGTTAAAAAAGGAAAATCCAGTTTAAGCGGAAGGTGTTGTGTCTAATTAGCTAGTGCTGACAGTCTTATCTGGGACAACACTTTACGCACATGCATTAAGCGCCGTTTTCCTAGAGTGCTGGTCATATATTTATATTCAGTGAAAACACACACACAATAAAGGCAACCTGTTTCTATCAACAACCTTCGAGTACACTTTTAGACTTTTCTAATACATCACTTTATCATGTCAATATAGCTCCCTTATTTTTGAACGGCTTGTGTTGAAATTTCGACCATGGATAATTCTACACATATCTGATAATACCTGAAAATTGAATTGAAATTGAAAAAAAATAAAATAAAACTTACCAAATTTAAAACGTTACTTCAAAGATCAAATTCGCAAACTCGTACAACGTTAAATAATAACAATGTGAAAAGTAAAACGCATAAACTTACACGTCATAATAATTGACCGGCTTGCAACATGCCGATTGAACAGTTTCGCTCCTGAATATCCATACGAGCCATATTGTTTTTCTTTCATTACTGTTATGTTTTCCTCGTGCAAAAATTTACCTAGAATTATGATATTGAAATTAAATCGGAATAACATGTATATCGCCATTTACAACAATTGTTGATTTTTCTAACGCAATACTTTTTAAAACTAACATAGCTCAGTAATGAGTGAATATATTTATTTGAAATTTCACATGTGATCATTTGACTACAATATGTGCAAGCTAACGATAAAATCATTCATCCGTGACGATCAGACGCTTTAACAAGTGAGAAAGGTAGTCTGTAAAATACAAAGTGCGCGATTGCGCTCCTGAATATTCATACGAGCTTTATTGTTTTGTAAATTAATTTAATGTTTTTCTTATGTAAGAACCCTCCTAAAATAATTAAATTTAAATAAAAATAGAATTAAATTGCGTTTCAACATTTCCACGTGCAAAAAAATGGAACCACACCTAGCCCACGTGCTGGAAGCACGTGCATTATGTCCAGTTGTCCCAGTTTTGTATGTTTTATTTTTGTGTGTAT
Source organism: Dreissena polymorpha (assembly GCF_020536995.1). Taxonomy (NCBI): domain Eukaryota; kingdom Metazoa; phylum Mollusca; class Bivalvia; order Myida; family Dreissenidae; genus Dreissena; species Dreissena polymorpha. The sequence goes on from NC_068360.1 coordinate 21,433,395, forward strand.
TAAGAATCCGATTAGATTCTTCATAAAGCATCAGATCGTAAACACACTAAACATAAACTTTGAACAAGAAAATGTTAACCGAACAAAATGCCAACAAACCGCATAGCAAATCGGAAAATATATCTGGATTTTGTATAGATGTGTGCTTGTAGCATAATTATATCCTTTGTAGACTTACCTCATAATGCCGTTGCATTAAATCGGTATGTTGCGTATTCCGCACGTCCCAAACTTTTTTGAAAACGGCCATTAGAATTGCGCCGCGCTATGGGTAAACGGGGCTTAATGCATTGCGTAAAGTTTCGTTCTAGATAATCCCGCACAGGCTAATCACAGACCGACTGCACAGGCTAATCTGGGACGTCGCTTTACGCACTTGAATCAAGACCAGTTTTCCAAGAGCGAGGCAAAATTCAACATACACCGATTTCAAGATGAATAGCAGGTATCACCGAACGTGAGTATCGACGATGTAAATACACGACAAATGTGGCGTAATAAAACCTACCCAGAAAAAAGAACAGATGGTTCGCAATTTTGCAGTCACCATTTAATTAAACATACCTATACATGTATTATAATATTAAGGGGCCTTTTCACGTTTTGGTAATTTGACAAATTACAAAAAATGGTTTCAGATACGCAAATGTTCGTTGTAGTTATGATATTTGTGAGGAAACGGTAATACTGAACATTTAACATGCTCTAAAAATCCAATATTTGCATCTTTTGACGATTTACAAACCTGAAAATAATAAAGCGTTGCAACGCGAAACGATTTACTAATTTGGATAGTTCTGTTTTTGTCGTTATATTGTGTGACACTACGAGGATTGCTATATGAAGTATAAAATACATCATTCATTTTATGAGCACGGATGCCCGTGTGGTCTAAGCCTTAGACTTTTACTCCTGGTGTCAGTGGTTCGAGCCTTGTTGAGGGTTTCTTTTTTTTATTATTATTCTAGTTTTTTATTGCAGCTTTTTAGATCCAATGTTTAAATTGATCAATATAAAGCATTTAATGGTGAACTTTAATGCATGCCAAAATCTGTGAAAAGATCCCTTCAAATCTCATTTCAGTTGAGACCGACCCAACTTGCCGTCTCGACTTAAATATTATTACTTGTTAAAGATGTAAGCAACGTTCTTCAAAAGGAGGTTAGATTTATAACCTTTTGCGGGAAATCGTCTACCAATCTAACACGAAAATAAACAGTTTTCAGATGAAAAGGTAACATTCTCTTACTTTTCTTATTGATAAAACTACTAGTGGGTTGCTTCGGTACACAAATACGCGTTCAATTGACTGACGGCTTCGTATACGTTCAATTTATGTTTGAGGTTATTTTACACTAACTCAAATGCCAATGCTGCCATAGAGACCCATAATGAAACGGGCGGCATTGTTTTCCAGATAGATACGACACAAATAACATGTACCATTAGATATTACACATCAATCAAATGAGGATTGATACAGTAAATACTGTTTACAAATATATTCTATACGGATGAAGGATTCTTTATATGATAATATGTGCTACCTAATTTACGTGCAAAAGCTTATTTATAGTCGAAGTACCTGTTATCGAACAGCACCTATTATCGAACGTTTTGTTTTGGTTCTGTATGCGCAAGCGCAAAAGTGCACATGAGGTCACATCGATAAACAACTGGTCGTACAATAACCTACTTGCCTACTTAGCTTGAAACAAATGCGTAGAAAACAGGTTAAATGAATGCATTTATTGTTATTTACACGTTTTTATGTGTTTTTTGCTATTACTTTTTGAATGCTTTTATCAAAACGTGCATTTACACACCAAAAAGCATATTTCCCTTTTCAATTTTGATTGTAGCTGACGCAGATTTTTTCGCGGAGTCCGGGTCACGTGATAGTCATGTGACTTTGTATATACTGGAGTAGTATTTATGCACTGTCTGGTAATGGGTCATGTTTACATCGGCCGCCATTTTGTTTTGTCTGCTAGAGGTGACAATAACCAGGGAATCATCGTTATGATTTCTTGAAGGATATTTGCTGGAAAACTTTACAGATAAGTTAATGAATAATTGAAATGTTAGTCATTAGTTAAAACAAAATGTTTTTGTTATTTTAAGTGTTTCAATTTTGAAGTAATTTCTTAGGTGTTCGATAACTGGTGCGTCCACCATAATGTTTGATAAAGATAACACGGGTAATATATGTCTGCACTAGTGCTGCAACAATACGCCAAAAACCGTATTGCAATATATTGTCAGTTAAAAAACCTGTATTGCAATATATCGCAATATATTGCTAACTTGTACCTAGTCCAAATAATTAGACGTAAGCTACCCCGCTTACGTCTAAACGGCTACCGTCGTTTTCCTGTAGCAAATTGAGTTCAACTTAAACTTCAGTTTTTCTCGTTAAATCTTTGCTAATGCATAAAATTATAATTAATTAGACATAAATGTGAGCGATTACCTCTTAAATGTGTAAAAATTGTGCTTTTAAACCACTTATGTACATTTTTAAAAATAAACATACACAACACACGAAGTGTGTTTGTCATTTATAGAATTACATTGAATTATCTTGAACGAAATTATTTTTTGAATAGGTTACACAAAACCAATTGTTGTTGTACAACAAACCACATCACTTTTTAGCTTTCTGTACTTTTTAATTAAATGAAACCTATATGTGTGTGTTTAAACTACCAGTTGTATCACGGAGTGTATATTGATAGGAGATGATTCGAGTATTTGACCCTTACTGTAGTAAATTCAATCTTATGCAAAAACTATTCATCCGATTTTATTGGTTTATACGTTATCTTGTTGCTATTAATTCCTCTTTAAAAAAATATACGTTTTAGTATACTCCCGTTGTTATTAATAATGGATTTATAGCGAGATAAACACAAGAAATACACATTTTATGTTTTACCACCGCGCGTTTTACCGTGTTGTGGCTATCGATCTTGTACAATTAGCGTACAGCGAAGCGCCGAGGTTATACATTTTGATGTACCCACTCACGTCTTTTGTTGAATTATAGTTTAATTTCTCGGCCGATTTTCACAAATTATATATCATTAGAAAGCTTACGTTACGTAGTAAAACAGATATACAAACATATATTAAGTTTTTCTTCTGATTTCGACAGCCAGGCGAGTTATAACTTTAACTTTTGCAAATATCATACCGTATTGGAGTTTTAGAATCTAGATTTACGGTTGACATGTTCGTACTTAATACCAATTTGTAGCGTTCTTCTGATTTCGACAGCCCGGCGAGTTATAACTTAAACTTTTGCAAATATTATACCGTTTTGGAGTTTTAGAATCTAGATTTACGGTTGACATGTTCGTACTTTATACCAATTTGTAGCGTTTATATTTGGTGTTCAGTTTTAAAAATTACATCTTGCTTAGGAGAATAGAATTCTGTATACGATAGAAAAAAATTGTTTAAAAACGAAAGTAATTAAGGAATGAAGGCGGAAGAAAGTAGCGCGCGTTCCTAACGCACTGAACTGATGCTACTGTCTTGGCGATTATGCTTTTGTTTAGAAACCGGCCATTGAATTTCCTTTGCCATGATTATTATATTTTTATGGAATATATTGTGGTATTTTGTTCACGAAACATATCAATAAAGCTTATTATAAATACATCTTAATAAATTAACGATTTCAGCTCTTGTTTATAACACAGAAAGGGTGATAAATTTATGATGAAACAGCGTATATAGCGGATCCTCTCGATTTTATTCGGCTTTGCATGCATACTTGAAAACAAAAACATTCAAAAACATTCATTGTTTGCTGTTAATTATCAACGAGGGAATTATGTATAATTATATGAAATGTTATTTACCTTAAATTATCAATTTATTAAAGATTCTTGAAAATCACGGTCGGTGTTACGCGGGTCATTTCGTATTTTGACATCAGGGCATCATGTCCAACTATTCAAAATCAGATTTTTTTCACTGGGACGATGACGGCTTAGATTTAGACAGGCAGACAGATAGTTTATTCAGACTTATGCAACAGTACATCGTCTTCAACTCAAATATATAAATTATTTTTAGACGAATTGTTAGGTGATTACACATACAGCAGTGATGATTCTGAGAATGTTGCCATGTTTCTTATCCGTGTAATCTAGAGTCCGTGGTTTGAGCATTTTTATCGCGGTGTTCAATAAAAGATATCTCAATAATCTTGTTTATTGATAGATCTGTGGTTTTATTGCCCTGTGTTCAGCACAAACCAATTATCTCTTTATGATCAGATACTGTGCCGACCAATACTAAATAACACTATGGTGTCATACGCCACAGCAGGGACCTATACTTGTGATCATTGAGTCATAGTGAAAGACTTAAAAAAGTATGTTGTTTCGCTTGCGGTTGTTAAAGCCAAAACGGGGCTTCCCAGCTGGCACAGCTGCTGATATTCGGATCTGAATACCTAAACTTATTCAGACCTTATTCTTAACCATTGCGCGTTTTACGATATCGGATTTTAGGCGGGAATACAACTCAGTGAAACTATTCGATTTCTTATACAACATTAAGCATATTAACAGTTATTAAAATTAACAATATCAGCGACATCTTTTTAAAGACTAAACACCTTTTCAAGTATCGAATTTAACATGTCAATAAAATATATTAATACCAAAAAAGGTTTCATTTAATATTGTTCACATTAAACCTTTAAATGAAAGTGTCGCTTTAACTATTTACCGTGTCTTATTAAGCCGCGAATCGTTTGCTAAAAACAGTTAACAAAAAGGGCTACACGTTCTAATTCTTAATGAAATACAAAAATAAGTATAACATAATTATTAACGTCCATAAACACACACGGCAAGATCAAAGTTTTAATGGAAAACTAATATGACATTCCACTTAAATTATTATTTTCGTCTAAATCAAATACTATATATAGAGAAACAATGTATTTATAACCGACCAATGAGGTAACATTATGCAACTTTCAATTTACACAGTGCTATATGGCAACAATATGGAATTTGAACAGTGGTAGTGTTTTAAGGTCTGGACTATCATTACTTGTAAGTTTGTATAAACATTTTTCTAATGCAATAAGTAAAATAATGTTTATATTTTATGTTTAATAATTTATTGCATGATTATTCTGTGCTGTTATATGAATTTGATGCCGTTAAAGCTTCCGACATGAATTCATGTCGGAACGATGCTATTGCAAAATAACGTTAAACGATATGAGGTCGATGTAAATCGACCTCATATTTATAGGAGTAACTTGTACCAAAATTATAACTTGCCAATTATCCGATAATCCCGAATATTCCAGTTTTAAAGCAAATTTTGGTAAATATTTACTATATGCCGGTAAATATGCTCAAGAATAACAAGACACACAATCATTCGCAACTTTTCTTATATATCAAATACATTTTGGCATTTGTTACTATTTAAAGATGTGATGAAATAACGTCCAACCCAGGCATTTTTTTCCCACTGAACACGCGTAATTCACCTGACGTGATGTTCCCATTTTTATACAACACAAAATACACCCATACTTTCCATGCGATGTCCTACATGTCTGTATCATTTTCGCGCGCTCTTTATTGAGACAAAGGATAAAGCACTTTTTATTTGACGCTTTATTTTTTTATTGTCACATTAGCATTAAAATTTTGAAGCGTATTTCCGAAATTTGGATTACAAATTTAAAAATGCTCAATTTTGAATCGAACGAAACAATTACAGCTGTGCGCAATTAATTCAACGATAATCTGTTCAAAAGCATCGAACGAATGCTCCGATGTAACAACGCTACTCCGTATAATATACTTTTCAGAATGCTATTTAAACGAAACAAAAAATTACACTGCTTATTTTGTTTACCTTGTTATCATTATTTTGGATGGCTTTTCTGGACGAAATGTGAATTAATTTTTGTAAAAATTTTGTACCGGTATGATGAAAATCGTATCGCAATACAATATGCAGATTGCGTATTGCGATATATACCGATATACCGGTATATTGTTGCAGCACTAGTCTGCACATTATCATGCAACAAAACATTCAATTTCTTTACAAAACAATATGTAATTTAGCAAAACAATGAAATATAATTTGTTTAAATCTTAAACAAGTTTATGAAGCTATGCTTTTTGTATAGTAACCCCTTGTACTGTTTTCAAACTCTTAAACATGTATTTCATTTTTTGTTTCCATTTTTTAAAAACAATGTTAGAATTTAAAAAAATAAAATAAAAATCTCGCGAAACTGTGTTTTATTGATGTTTTCCATATGCAGGGATGCCATTTATGTTTTAGGGCAAGATTATTTCTAAAACGATTTTATTTAACTTAAGCATAAAAAAGAAAGGTGCCGTACTTCATTATTTTGGTCCCATGTCTAAATCATTAACCTCGTAAATGTATCCCCTGCATATGTAAATGAAAAACTTTTTGTACTTAATTAATATTAATAAATATATAAATGCAACAATGCTTGCGGGAGTGTTTGCGTCTATCTTGAAAGAAGTGCAAAGACCTCATTCACTGCGCAAAATTACACAGACCAGAAATATCACCTTTGGCTTTGGACACAATACTCTTTGCATATCTTCCGCACTGTTAGAGCTTATGTCATGAAATGTGGTAAACTTATTGTATTTTTCTGAATCCTCAGGAATTAACAGTTGGTAAAAACTATCGCTTATGGCATACACAGATTGAACATTACTAGGTTGGTGCTAAGGAGAAAATACTAGTAGCAAAAATTTAGGTTTATGATGAAGACCCACATTACAGTCAATCTTGTATTAAGAGACCACTCAAGGGAGTAATCAAAAGTGGTCTCTTAATAAAACGGTCTTTGAATACAAAAGGCCATTCTGGAAGAATGCTTACCCTCAATTTTAATCTATATGAAGGATTATCTCTTTTATCCACAATGATTTTAACTTTTATAATAAAATGAATATAAACACAATACATAAACAATATTTTACTTATAATGTGTTTTATTTTTCACTTATTATAAATTATTATTTATTATAAATCAATTGTGTGTACATATTTATTTGCAAAAACAACATAGACAAGGAAATATTTTTCCTAAGAACAAAGAATTTTGCTAAAAATGTGTAACAGTCTACATATACATGTGTACAGCTAAAACTAGAAATAAATGTCAGAAGCCAAAAGCTATGATATATTATCACATGTATATCTCTTTCCGTTTCTATATTGCGCGTTTTTTTTTCACCTGACACATTATTTTCCACGTCTTCAAGCACCTCGGCTTTACGCTTAAGAATGTTCTGAATTTGGGTTTTTCCGACTCCAATCTCGTCTGCGATTTTACGTGCACTTATACTCTTTGACAATTCCAAAACCCGAATTTTCTCGTTCAACGTTAACACTTTTTGTTTTGACATTTTAATTTCTGCATGTACGCTTAAAGAAATCTAACTCGATTATGATACATAATGAGCTGAAAAAATTAAAACACGTCAATTGAAAACAAACAATCAGACCTGGTTGGAAAATTTATTAAGTAAATAACAATGTGATTGGCTTACAAATATCTACTAATTAGCATTATTACAAATTGGTAATGTACGGATTTCGACAGATGTTGTCGATTAATAGTTTATTTTCCGCACTTCTCAGGAAATGTTTGTCGCGTACAGTGCATTGTTTCTGCACCTGTTATCTATACTCGAGAAAAATCGGCATTGTCTCTTAACGATCCACATAGTAAACTATTTAAGCTGTAGACTGTGCGCAATACGTTCCCCTATTATTCAACTCAATAAATTGATACGCAGTCTACAACAATACCGGTCAGAACCGGTCAACGAGACAAAGCATAATCATAATGGTTGTGAAAACAAAGCAGAGGTGTAACAGTACATCTTATCGGCTTAGATAAACAATTAACGCGGATTTGTCCCTGAAAGATCGATAGATTAACCACTTTTACCTCCTAGTGGTCGCTTAATACAAGATTCGGACATCAAAATACACACAAATCAGCGGTCGCTGGTCGCGTAAGACAAAAGTCGCTTAATACAATATCATTATATAGCGAAAAAGCTCCGTGGGATTTCAAAATGGTCGCATAAGACAAAGGTCGCTTAATACAAGTGGTCGCATCCACAAGATTGACTGTATAAGCTTAACGCTAAATATATGAGTGTACCTGTCACTTTATGTGTGAGACAAAAAATAAACAACAACATACTTATTATCACGAATTTACTGTTATCAACAAGAATTGTTTTACCAGTAAATAATTTACCAAACCATATTTAAATAAAATATAATCAAATATTTTTCACCTGAATTTAATTACATTATTTTTTTTATTTTCATTTCATTTAATTCATTTTCATGTTTTGAAAGTAAAGATACTCAGTCATTATGGAATGTGGCATTAAACATATAGACAGCAGCTGCGTATTGCATGTGAATGAGGCAGTTTCCACATGAATATGATTATAAAATAACAACCCGATTATTAAACTGCATGTACATCCCAATTGATTAAAGTCAAGTTTTTGTATGTTCAAGCTCATTAACAAAATAACACATTCAGTATGTTCATTTATACCCTTATCTTCTCGCCCTTGTTTCTGTGCACTCAACACATATAGTATTAGACACACTGTTATGAGTTTGCATATAATCCGTAAGTTCCTACCACGTGTTTGTTAGTTAAAAAACACGCTCAGTCATGGCACTACAGTGATTTTTTTTGCTCAAATTTACAGCCGAATTTCGGCTGCTTCCCAATCGCAAAAATACACGTTTTTTCCCAAAATTCTGACCAAAATTTCCCAAAAAAAAGCCCAACTTCCAAAAAAAAAAAAAAAAAAAAAATTTTTTTTTTTTTTTTTTAAGAAAGAAGTCTCATATAACTTAATTATGATTTCTTAAATCTAGGTCTCAACTTTGTTTTTTAAACATCTTACAAAATATATAACTTGAATTTAGTCATTTTTGTCCATAATTCATTCCCAAACTTGCCACTTTTATTGATTAAAAAAAACAACAATTTGACCAGACTACTTTTTTAGAAAACTCCCTGAACATGCACTTAAAAACAATATCACTTCTGTTACTTATAATCCTATTTATAATGCTTCATTTTTCCCAATTTCATGGTTTATCGCGCTATTTTTCCCAATTTCACGGTTTATCGCGCTAATTTTCCCAATTCAAAAGGCACAGGCTGTAACAAATTAAAGCAAAAAAAATCACTGCACTAAATGTCAATGAGTTGACTTCATCAAAGATGTAGAACCAAAAGAAATACTCCACTCATCCAGTACGCCTTCTATGAAGAAATAATAACAAGCAGTCATCAAATAAAATGAATACCGTATCCTACACTTTCGCTTCTTATATGGTCTTCAAAAGTAAGTAATCAGTGGTAATCAGAGACAGTTGACAAGACTTAACGTCTGCTTTTCGCTTATTTGCAATTTTTTCAAAGTGTCAGCATAATGTGCAAAATAATAATGGTAATACACAACATCAGGTCTCAGGTGTGTCAAATGAATTTTTAAGCAAGGATTATTAATTAAAGGTATAAGTTCAAGTGTACAACACACTCTTTTGTAATTAAAATATTGCAAAGTGTGCTACTGGCACTGCATTATGCACATTTATATTTAATCAAAAAATAAAATTCATTTATATAATAAACAAGAAATCCGATACTTAAAAACAACTTAGTAGATATTGTTTAATGTACAATGTATTACTCAAAGTCATCATCACACAATGAGACAACACAATGGTCTCTAAACAGAGTGTGCTTTTTAATTGATGCATACATTTAATGAATAAATTCTAGTAACAGAAATACAGAAACAAACGTCTAGAGCTGCCTGGGAACTATCATTTTTAATATCAACAATTCATTTGACATGCCTGATTGCAAATTGTTAATTTCACTATTTTTTCACATTGTTTTCACACCTGATATTTGTTATGCTGTATATTCTTTTTGCTTACAGACATACAGAGTCTCTTCACAATAATTGCAGTTTCTTTACAGTCCACTAAGGTTGAACATTACAGAGTCACAATTGCTAATGTTTCAGTCCCGGTCAAGCTTTATAGGTCCAGAATTGCTTCGTTGTTGAGTACAAAGCATGCAGTCAGTTTTGCTCAGCAGAATGCTGCATGGAATGTGTGAAGTCCAGCATTTGACAATGCAGCTTCTAAAAGAAAATCAAAAAGAATCTATATGAATTAGTCTATTTCCAATGTGTATGTAAGCACAGTTTGATTTTTTAAAGTTTGAAACAGTTTGGTACGAAAATGATCGAGTATGAGTCGGAGATGCAATATTGTTTACAATCACAACGTAACTTAATACATCACAAAAGAAAGGGTCTTGAGAATAATCACGTAGAATATACTCAAGAAATAACTCCAAAACTTTATAAAATGATAACTTTTATGTTCCATTAGTTTGACTGAATAATAATGACCTTAAATTTAAAATCGGCGAATTTTTGTATGTGCCGAAAACAGTTCCCATGTTATCAAAGGTAATCTTTAGCAATATAACATGTATATAGATTGATGTTTATGACATGTAACCAAACGCAATATTTTAATTGAATAATGACTTACCAATTGAGTGCATTCCATTTATTTATTAAATTTCAACAATGTAAACATCCACCAGAGTATGTCAGTTTCAATTTTTACTTCTTAATGACGTATCGACGAAAGCAGTGACGTCACACAGACATGTATAGTTGTCGACGAAAGAAACGCGGCCGTTCATGTTGTGAACAAATTAAACTTTTAAACAATTGTTTATTTATGTAAAGGGATAATATTAACTATAGAATATTGGTTTTTAATTGAAGAAGTTAATTCGAAACTAATCTTATTCGGTTTTGTAAACCGGAAGTACGCAAATAATTTAGACGGGTTATCTTTTTTAAGATTTTGTTAACAACATCTAGAGCAATTTTCAATTTGCAATGCATTATGGGAAACAGGAAGTGTCACACAGGGAGGCAAACAGACGTATTTTGATCGTAGAAAGTCATAATACAATAACATAGAGTACGATTCGCTTCTTAATAATTACTGCCATGCCGTATTATTTCACTAGGAATGCATCTACGTGTCATATAGCGTTTGTCGAAGTGCCTATGTGCTCCAGCGCTCTATGATTTTCCATCGCGAAAATAGGTGACGGCAGAAATTATTTGACTTGTATTCCTATAAGGTAATGTCTCTTTGTATTTCAGAAAAGTGATACAAATAAACGGTCAACGCCCGCTTTGCGGGCTTTTGCCCGTATTAAAAATTACTCCTATAAATATGAGGTCGATGTAACCGTTTAACGTTTTTTTGCAATAGCATCGTTCCGACATGAATTCATGTCGGAAGCTTTAACGGCATCAAATTCATAATATGATTATAGGTGCTACCTAATTTACGGGCAAAAGCTTTTAAAGTTTTTTTTGATAACCATGTATTTTTAATAAATACATGGACATGATTGTGTTCAAAATATTGTAATTGTTGCAATAATTTAGTAATGCATCCAAAAAAATCAATCTTAAAACGTGATACATGTTCCAAGCTTAAAGAGCTAGCATCTTATTTTATTTTTTTTCTAGCCACAGAATTTATAGCTGGTTCGGTGTCTGTGGTTTAGTGGATGGGGTGTCTGCTAACTGGCTTAGTTACTGGGAGGTGTCTGTATTGAACCCTTTAGTGGGAGCATTCTTTAGATAACCCTAAAGACATACTATGGCGTACCATTTGGGTTTAGTCAAGAAGACCTACAAGTTAAAAAGAGAAATGTACGGCAAAGTACAATAATTGTACGTCGACATAAATATAAAATAAACTTCAAAGTATATATTTGTACGTCAAAGTACAATTTGTTCTTCGACATACATGTTTGTACTTCTACGTACACATTTTCTGAACAGCCAATCAAAACACTAGTCTCTTGAGCCGCTTTTCCTTCAGATTTATTCATAATAAATGTTTAAAATCTCTTTTTTAATTGAGGAAAAAATGAATAAAAATATCAGAATGGCAAAAAAACAACAAATAGAAGTTTTAAGTATTTAATGCATTGAAATAGATTATATACAAATTTGAAGAAGATTCAATTGTTACCTTTTTAAAATTAAAATTATTCAGCATATTGTGAGTATTTATTGATCATGCGGGGCAGAGTATCACGACCGTCCAGCGCATTACTGTGTAGGAAATTCCCAACGGTAACCAAACAGTTACAAAGCATTTACGGGATAAATAATGTATTATAACCTCCCCGTTGGTCGTATTTTGTGATAACCATAACTAGCATAAGTCAGAGGTTAATTCCGCCACGCCAGGTCAATAAATACGCACAATATCTATAAGTTAGCGGTCGATAGTCGCATAATTTGGTATTAATTATAATAATAATAATGTTTAATAAATACGCACAATATCTATGAGTAAGCGGTCGATAGTCGCATAATTCAGTATATATAATAATAATAATAATAATGTTCAATGTCAAATATCTCTAAAAGCAACAGACGTAAGGTGTCTTCTGATTGGCTAACACTCAAGGGTCGGTGAAAATTGTACGTCGAAGTACATTTCTTGTTCTACCTAGTACTTCTTGTAGACTTTCGACGTATTTACGGCTGTACGGCCCTTATCTGGAGCTCTGTCTATAGTCACAATTTGAATGCAAATATTAGAATGCATCATGTTATATCATCCATATTTTTTTATTTAAACATTCAAATAACACATAACACAGTACATATATAAAAAGGTATGTGGTATTGTGTGGAGATACCAAACACTTCACATCATTTATTTGCACATGAAATAATAGTTACAAAATAAGTAAAACTAAAACACTGTCATCAACCTACATTTCAAGAATATTAACGTATATGAAATTACAAAGTGGTGTTATTGTATTACCTTTTACAAAATTAACATTGCTGGTTTTGTATTAGCCTTAAAACATTTATCATGGATTGACAAGTAACAACCAATTTATTAATTACACAATAGAATGGAAACCATATTAATTGCATTATGCATTTACTAAACAAGCTATTTGCTACTGTTTAGAATTACACTATCTTACTAAAAATGATCACAGGTACTTAGTGCTTTTACATACTTGTGGTAAGTTTTGTATTACTAGTTTGACAACTATCGGCAGACACTTGTCGATATACAGACAAAATTTGCATGGGAACTTTCATATTTTTTCAGCATAATTGCCTTCAAATTGTTAATTTAACAACCCTTTGACATTGTTTGCACATCTGATCTTATTATACCATAGATGATTTTTGTTTATAGATAGACATATATAGACTTTTCAAAGTTCTATAAAAGTTCACACATGTTCCATCCAAGTAAACCAACAGAACCAATAAAAATCACCACAGATAATAACAGATGTGTATAGCTTGGAAATTATGATAGTTCAGGAATCCCTCCTTTGTTGATTTCTGTAAACCAAAACTGTCAGTTTTGCTGGATAGATAGGCTTGTATGAAGCCCAGCTCTTGCCTTCGCAGAACAGCTTCTAAAAAAAGGAAAACCAACAAATATCTTACAATTTGATCAATAACGCAGACAATTTATAAGTGTCTTGTTTTTTGTTGATTTGAATCTGGCAGATTTTTTACGTAAGATTGTTGTACGAAAATCCAATCGTATCGGATTTTGTGGTTTGAGGCCTTAACTAATTATAGTGATATGTAACCTTTCGGGATATCGGTAAAGTGCGAGCAGACGAGGTGTAAATACGTTAAAAATTAAAGCTAAAAGACTAAAAAGTTAGATCGGAATATCTTTAAATTTTGAAAATAAATGTGTTTCTGGTGGATAACAACGACAACTTACCAGAATATTGCTCATGATCACAAGTAAAAACTTCTTTCTGAGAGCGAATGGAAAATGCGTCACAAATTCTGACAAATAAACAGTAGGGTGTCGTTATTGAAATACCGCGAGAATACTGGAAGAATAGAGATGCCAGCTATAATGTTTAAAACAAATATTTTTTTAACAAGCCTTTGTGATTTGTCAGGATAATGATAACAATAAGATATCGAAAAGATCAAAGCAAATAAATTCGACAGAAATCTGAGATTCGACAATATATTAAAGACGGGTTATGTTCACCTAAATTGTGTTTGGTAAAGACTGTCACTATATGTAGTGAACCAGTCTTTGGCTTATACCCACTGAAGAAGAGCATTCAGGGGAGATAATTGAGTAATGACTTAATTTTGGAACGGTTGCGAAGAAAAAATAATGCGAGAATATTTAGTGTGATTCGCTACACAATTATGATGTCATTGATATAACAGGGTTTTTTTTGGCCCTATTTTATAGCCAAAATACGACTATGTTCCCAATCCCAAAAAGTATACTTTTTTCCCAAAATGTGGCAAAAAATTCCCAATTTCCAAAAAAAAAAAAAAAAAAAAAAAAAAAAAAAAAATTTTTTTATATTTTTTTTTATAGATTTTTTAGAAAGAAGTAAAGAAGTGTTTTATGCGTATTTTATCTCAATTTTAATTCAATTACAACTAACAAAGTATTTTATGATTTTGTTCTTTTAATTTTAATGATTATAAAGTGTTACCGTACTTTTCGGGGTATATTTAGTCGCGACTTTTTTACAGGCAAAAGTAACATGCGTCGTATGCCCCGGAGCGTCTTATGTATGTACAAAATCGATTTTTCTAAAGTCAGAATGTGAAATTTTTAAGTCAGAATTGCATAAATTCGCGAGTTTGATAACCATTGCCGGTAATTTGTTTCGCTGTTTTTTTTTTGTAACACAATTTTATTTTACACATAGTTGATTACACACTACTAACGATACTATTGGGGTACTATACAGTACCGTAACGTCAATTAAACACCGCAACAAAAAAACAAGTCGTCTGCTAAATTGATTTTACGAGCTAACCTGACGATTTTTACAACAATTTGAAACAAAAAATAACAAAGTACAACAAACAAACACAATATCAATGAGAAGCAGAGTATACAACAATAAGTATACAATCAGATACGGCACAATACCATACATGCCATAAATTTTCAGACCGATTCCGGGACAAATATTGTGCTAAATTTTCCGGGACATTTGCCGATTTTCCGGGACATGTATACAAATAGCGATATATGAAGTCATACATGTATTTTTGGTACATTTTTTCGCGATATCCAATTAGTTAAATTACTTATGTAACTTACCTGGAATAAACAAATTTAACATCCATTTAAGATCAATGCACAAAAAAAACATTATTTAAACAAGAAGAATAAATTATAATTAACATCGTAAATTGCTTTTAAACAATTGACAAATTAAACATTTCTACATCCGTTACTAGATACAAGCCACGTGTTTTGCGTGTTTGAAAAGAGCACATGTATATAAACATGAGATAGTTCAGTGCTGATTTAATTTTTAGTCACTGTATACACTTAAAACGTGGACTGCGTGTAACATGGGTGATGAATTCAGACGTTGTCATGGGTGGCGCGCGCTGTGTAAGCTATGACGTCAAACTGTTACAACTTACATTGTATGCACTGAGCGTAAAGTCGACAATACAAATTCACATCATTTATTCGCCATGGTCGTCGACATCGGAGAATCCGTCAGCGATGTCCCCAGTGTGCATTACAAGCGTTTATTGGTATGCCTGCAATACCACATGTCTGCAAACCTGAGATCTCAAATACCCTTTAACCATCTGCGATAGATGAACGAACATAATCTCTCCATGGGAGACGATGTCGCAAGTGTGGATTAATAGCGTTTATTGGTAAGCCTGGTACGACACACGTCTGCACACTTATATTAAGATTATCACGATAAGAATATTAGCCCTTCTCATAACAGGCCTCATTTTAAAATTCATCATAAAAATGCTCGTGTTACCAATTAAAGAATGCCAGTATACTTTATGCTACAAAAGTTTTGCAAACAATACACATTAAAACAAACAAACATCGCTATACTATTTTAATAAAAAGGTACATTTATTTTTTATGAAACAGCAAATGCTGCATTTATAGCCAAAATGCAGTTTATTACACAATAATTGTTTTTTATTTTGTTTTGTTGTATTATCAAATGCACTTATTTAAATTCGTATTTCCAATTTTATTGCTAACGCCACGTTTACGCTAGTCACATCTATAGCTCATGTACTTTTCTTTGTTCTGGTAGAAAGCGCACGAAAATTACCGTGGGTGTATACATTGTTGAAGAAAAACTGTGTAGCGAAGAGAATGCTGTATCTTTGACGTTACGCTCATTTAGGTAGTTTATTATTGAAACAGAAAATGTTCTGTGTACTGATTTACAGGAAAATCTGGTCAAGACTTGATTGAATTTTGGTATTTGTGAAAACATGATCAGCAGTGTTTACACTGCGATGTTTTGACAAAACGATACTAATGTGCGAATGCAACGGCTTGCGGATAGGGTCAAATATTACCGGTAATACATTGTTCTGAATGACGTTTTTGTTTAAACAAATACGTTCAAATAAATTTAATGGAAAAAAATATATCAATACAATGAGCATGTGAGAGAACAAATGCCAGCATCGTTTTTAACATGAATTTTCTATCTGAAATAAAACACGAAAGAGGATTAAACATTTAATGGATAAACGTGTGACTGCATTTTTGGGAATATTTAATGATGATTTATGTGCGTCGTTTACGCCGGAGCGTCTTATGTATGGACAAAAATAAAATAATGTAAAAAAAACGGGGATGCGTCTTACATTCCGGTGCGACATATAACCCGAAAAATACGGTATATCAAATTTAGTATTTCCCTAATAAGTGATCTTTTCGTTTGGAAAAAATGGCTAATGAATTAATTTTCCCAATTTCATGAAAATGCCGATAAAATTCCCAATCCCAAAGCCATGGGCTATCTTCCCAAAAAGTGGAAAAAAAAACCTGTATAACTTTTCCTGAGGTATGCATTTACATGTGATTTAGCATATGTCAAAGTGTTTTTGATTTGTTCAAGGCCATAAATAGCATCGCGAAAAGAAATGTCGCGTGGCAATTTTTTTTGAGACATATCCATATGTGGTATTCTCATGTAATTTTAAGTCTAAATTCCCATATGTATGAACGGTCAACGCCCGCTTCACGGGCTTTTGCCCGTACTAGTGGGTTGATTCGGTACACAAATACGCGTTCAATTGACTGACGGCTTCGTATACGTTTAATTTATGTTTGAGGTTATTTTACACTAAATCAAACGTCAATGCTGCCATAGAGACCCATATAGTTGCAATAATTCAACTATCAGCTTTATAACCCAATGGGTTGCTGATAGTTGCAATGCGCTCTCTCTTGGCCATGGGTGCAAAATGTTATCAACAATGCAAGGGTTAAGGAACACTGAAACTGCAAGATCTTATCAAAGTTTACCTGTCTAAAGGTCACAATATACTAAATAGTTTCCCTATAATTCAATGTAAAAGCGACAACGTTGAGCGAAAATAAATTCAACATTTTGAACATAGAGACCCCCATAACCATACCTTTTCTTAAAGGCCATTCTAAGCGGAATCGATTTATGCAATAAAAAAAATATATCATGTTCAAACCAAAAAAGAACTTGACGCTAATCAAAATCGACTGTTTTTGCAACTTTTTTTCGGCCGTTTCTTAGTGGAATGTAACCTTTTTCAGTGCAAGGCTTTACTTAAGTCTCCATATTCATCATATTTCAGGGATTCGGTGGTGAACACCTATTTATGCCCTACCATTATCTCCGAAAGATAAAACCCGAACAATAGTTTAAGAAGTAAAACATGCCTTCGAGTCAACTATGATATTTTTTTAGAGAGTACAGCCCTACATGAAACGAGTATTTAGTATATTGTAACCTAAACCACAAACTCATGCGAATGGTACCATTTAAGCAAGCAATAATTGCATTTTATTGACTTCGTCTTTCTTTCGTACTTTTTATCAACCATATTGGATCAGTTCGCAATTTCCCGAATTAAAATGTCGCTGTTGGCTAGCGCATTACACCAATTGTTTGCACAACGGATGAACATCAACTCTCCTAGGTGCTATGGGTCCGTATTCACCGACGTTTTGGTGAAAGTCTAAATTATAAACACAAACTTAAGAAAATAAATCAATCGAAATAACATTTAACCCATAATAATGGTCACAAAACGATCACATCAACATTAGAAAACTTTACTTCATCAATGAAAATAGCATGTTAAAATGAATACATCTACATTGAACATTGAAACAAGTTTAACACGTCAAATGAAAAAAATGCTACCATATTAATTGGTTCTTGTCCCAACGCTGTGTATCCCCAATGACAAAGTACTTTGGCAATTATAATTATAAATATCAACAATGTCATGCACAAATGTTACTACCTGCCAGTAAACAGTGAAATAAGCACTACTAGTACTATTCAGTGTAAGTGTTAATTATAGACATACATTTACTAGAAAAAATCAATCGAAATAATGCTAAACCCATGATAATGGTCACAAAACAATCAACATAAAGAGAACTTCATAATAGTTTGTCCAGACACGCTCCAAAACATGTACAGCTTCGTGAGCATCTGTTACAACAAATACACAACTGGCAAACACACACTTCACATGTGTCATCTTGACAACCATCGCCTTGGGCAGGAATAGGATTCATGTCTTTAGTTCTTAGCTCCTTCAGAACGGTACGTCTGACGCATTCCGTCCCATTCACCATGGTCTTCATAGCGTCATGGCAATCCGTTATGGACCGAGGGTACGCGAAAACTAGAGCAAGAGCGGGATCTCCATCGCTACCGGCTCTGCCAGTAAGACAGGATAGAGCGCGGTGCGCCCCAGTGGACCACGAGCCACACGTCCGGAATGTCGATCTACCATCACAGAAAATAAATGTCATTGTTGAGTATCAAGATTTACCTTTTTTTAAAATAAAAATACATACTCATGTTTTAACTTCGTACGATATACAAGTTTAATTTATATGGTATGAACGTGATTGAGCAAAATTGAATAAGAGAAACTTTATTAACTAAGTAAATAATAGTTTTATTGAGAAAAAAATGTCGAAGTGAGTTATAATCATTGTTAAAGTAACTTACTCCAAGCCCAAAGGCGACTGTTGCCACAACAACGCTAACTCTTCCGGCCCGGAAATCATTTAGAATCCTCTCCTTCGTGGCGTCCGTTGTTGAAGATGTAAACATTTCAACAACGCGGTTGTAGCTACGGTGCTCCCCGTCGTAAGACGTGTCACCGAGTTGAATAACCAACCATGACCACACTTGATATACACACCTGTACGACCTGAAATCGCAAAAGGAAGATCTTTTTGACATACATGTAATATAAGATTTTTTTTATAGGAACACAGACATAGAAAAGCATAGTACAGTGTAGTTTACCCAATTACAAAGATCTTCACACTATTGTACATCATACATAAATTTTAAACAAACAAGCCAACATTCTGATTAAAACAGAATTGAATTGAATTAAAATTACACACTTGCAGAATATTATAGTCTTGACCAGTGTGGGTGTTGTCTGAAACTGTTGCAGCAACCACACCAGCTCTTCCTCAGCGTGATCAGTCGATTTCTAACCGCCAGTCGAATATTCGGTCTGAAGATTTTATCATACAAATAGTATCATAATTATAATAGTTATAGCGTTGTATTTAATTATCTGGGTACACTTTTACTAATTTAACTACTAACGCAAATATCTGACGTACACAGGGAGTTTAATTAAATTGTATGTTATTTATTTTTCAAAGATTACTACCAATTATTATCAAACTATTAGTTAATTAAGAAGCATGGATTGTATTATAAATATGCGCACCCGATCAGAAAACGTAAGTAGCTTCTTTAAATAGTTCCCAGATAATTTTAGGAATTGCCTTTCCACTAACATAGTGACTTTCACCACCAGGGGATTAGGATGGAGTGACGAAGAATATACAGAAAACCAATCTTAGGACTTGTATTGCAAAATGTCGTTAACTTGAACACAAAATCTAAATTAGTCTTAATTAATAATGACAATGTTAAAGGCATGAGTTAAAAGCACACATGGAACGCGACATGAAAAAAAATGCCGGAGGTGAAATGGAAGTGTTTTTTTAAGCAACTTTCTTTTAAAAGCGTTCTCTTAGTCGCGAGAAGGGCACGCTAGGCGCGGGAAATGTTAACTGTCAAGTGAACATGACTCAGATCACAGCGCACGATTGGCTGACCCGTTACACAAAATTGGGCAACCTATTGGCACAATTCCCCCCGATTGGCTGACCCGTTATGCAAAATGAGTCAACCAAAGGGCACAATTCCTATCCGCATTGCGTTTTTACATAACTTAGAACCAATTGCGATTCATAAAACCGTTTATTAGTGGATACAGTTTTATTTATACGACGTTTGCTGTTAATTGTAATTATATAAAACTTACTGCTAAGCATTTAATATTTGCTACGAGGATTGTGGTATTTTGTCTCATTTACCTGTCGGGTAATACGCCGACGGATAACGCATCGTCGGACAACAGCAGACCTTGGTGTATATTCTGCTGTACCTTCTCTGTTGCTGTAGCAGTAACTGCAAGCAAGGGTACATCAGTTCTGTCAGGCTGCGCAGTTCCCCAATTTGTCGGAACTCTGGTCGGAAATCTTCGCCCCTAATAATGTTATACTGTAAATAAGTACAATTTATTTTTGTTTTGTAAAGTAGAATTCATGGAGTATGGTAAACAAAGTTGACAAAGTTTTTCAACAGATGTTGACCGAATATCCGAATATTCGTTCGGAAGGATGACCAAATATTCGAATACCGAAATCGGTATTCGTTGCCATCCCTAATAAAAATATAAACAAACAAGCACATTTGTTAAATTGATACCACACGCCACATGCTTGCAACGCCAAATTCTGTAAACAACTACTGCTTTAGATTCATACATGATACACTTAAATAAAGGTTCAATCAAATCCAAAAAGCAGTTAAAATACCAATATTATAAACATGTATTTTTATGTAAAAAGTGGCCATAACTCCATTATTGACCAATTGTTTGAGTGACAATTTGACCTTTACCATCCTCTTATCAATATGTACACTCATTCCAAGTTTCAATGAAATCTGCACAAGCAGTTCCAAGATTACTCTCCAGACACAATAGTGTGATTATTTTCAAACAAAAAAGGCCATTACTCTGTTATTTGCAAATGAATTGCAACAGCATTTTACACACATCATTATATTATGATATATACACTTATATCAAGTTTCCATGAAATCCGTTCAAGCAATTCTGAGATATTGTTCCGGACGGACAATGCTAAAACTATATCCGTCCACCTATGGCGGTGGATAATAACAAAAAGAAAAGAGAAGCTATTTCTTAAATTTTTTATTTATTATTATATCTTACAACAAAACAGTACTGCAAGAATGTTAAGCGAACAAACTATAATAATAACATATTAGATCAACACCATGTATAAGAGAATATGCATAATTTAAAACCCAAACATAATAAAATATAACATTTAACTGCATCATGATTCAAGATGTGAAGATATTGATACTTTATTGCATTATTATGTTAATCATAACAAAATAATCATTTATATACAAAATGAAATCCAAATGTACTGTTTTATCATTATTAAATTATAAATCTTATTGAAACTTCATCTTGTCATTATAAAGGCTACAGTATATGTGTGAATTAAAGTCAATTGTGGTCAAAAACTAGAAAACCTAGTAATGTCTTCAACAATTGGTAACCAATTTTTAGCTCGACTATAATATATAAAATATATATAGTGGAGCTATCCTACTCACCCTGGCGTCGGCGTGAGCGTCTGTGTGAGTGTCTGCGTTAGCATAAGCGTCTGCGTTAGTGTGCAAATGTGAAAGTTTTCGTACTACCCCAAATATTTTCTTTGTCCCTTGACTTATTGCTTTCATATTTTGCATACTTGTTTACCAACATGACCCCAACCTATTAACAATAGCAGACAACTCTATCAAGCATTTTGTCAAAATTATGGCCCCTTTTCCACTTAGAATATGCAGCAAATGTTAAAGTTTTCGTACTACCCCCATTTATTTTCATTGTCCCTTGACATATTGCTTTCATATTTTGCATACTTGTTTAACAACATCACCCCAACCTATAAACAAGAGCAGACAACTCTATCAAGCATTTTGTCATAATTATTGCCCCTTTTATACTTAGAATGCATATTATTGATTAAACTATATTAAAGTTTGCGTACTACCCCAAATATTTCCTATATCCTTTGACATATTGCTTTTATATGTTGCATACTTGTTTACCAACATAACCACAACCTATAAACAAGAGCAGACCACTGTTTCAAGCATTTTGACATAATTATGGCCCCTTTTACTTTTAGATAATTGAACATTTTGCTTAAATTACCATAAGTTCTTTATTTATGATCACATTTTATTATTACTTTGACAAAACAACACTTACCTGAATACCACAATGGATTCCACCCAAACAAGATCCCACGCCCCTACCCAGAATCCCTTCCCCCCCTAACCTACCCCCCCCCCAAATTTTTATTTTTTATGTTTTTTTAAACATCATCTAATAAATTTCCACACCTCACATTATACCCCCCCTCTCACCTTCACCCCCTCTACCCCCCCCCCCCCCCCGATTTTTTTTGAAAGATTGTCTAATAAATGACCACACCCCACATTATACCCCCTCTCAACCCTCCGCCCCCCCACCCCCCCCCCCCCCCAAAAAAAAAATAAAATATTTTTTCCTTTTTATTTTTGAAAGATCGTCTAATAAATTATTGAATATGGACAATTTCCCCATGATGGGTTACGTTATACTGTCAAGCACTCGAATAATGGAGCGCGCTGTCCTCTGACAGCTCTTGTTCAAATCTTATTTAATCGAGCTATACAAACATTTGAAAAAAAACAAGACTCAACACAATAAGAGTTGGAACATTTTTTATCCTATGATTCATGATTTCAACGTAGTGTTTGGTATTTAATAAAGAATATAAATACAATGTAGATACAGGTATGAATTTTTGCAAAAACCTGCTTATCTTTTAGGTGCACTTTTTGCTCTAACAGGTGGTCTACTTAGTACATGTATGTAGTGAACAAAATGGATTTCTTTACAAATAATTTTACTTACAAAAATCAGATTCATTATCTCATTCATTTTTCTTTTTGTATATTCACAGTTGATGTACTGGAGACAGATTGGTCAGCCAGTGAAAGATGTTCTGTTGGTATTGAGAATAAATGGAATTCTAGCCAGACACAGGACATCTACTTACCTGTCCATGTGGAAGTGAGTGTAGTTGTTATAGTTTCTGTTGAGCAGCAGAATTAATAATTGAACTTAAATCAGATCCTGGAAATCTACTGACAAGATCCAGTGTCTAGGTGACAATGACTGGTTGGAATAGTAGTCTAGTGAGTAGTGGTAACAGAACTAAATCAAGACACTAGACATGTACGGACCTCCATCATGTCTTGGTGGAAGTGACTGCGGCTGGAATAGTTGTCAAGTGAGCAGCAGGAATTGAACTCAAGTCGGCAACTGGACCTGTACTTACCTCCAACTTGTTGAGGTGGAAGTGACTGCGGCTGGGATAGTTGTCAAGTCAAGAATTACCAGCCAAGTCTTGGCAGGTAAGATAAACTATATTTCGATAACAGCCACAGCCTCAGTGGCATGCAGCCGAATCACAGATTGCGTGCTTAACTATGGTTTAAGTTCTTAGGTATGGGATATTGTGATCCATCATTGTCTGCTGTCAAATGTGTGTTACCTGTCATTTCAAGTACCACTTTTGGCTTTTGACATCTTCCTTTAAACCATAGGAAAATTTGGACATGTCTTTGCAGTCCTTACCCAATTGAGAAGAAATCCCTATTTGATACTGTGTGTTGAAAATTTGTGTTGAACATTGAAGTTTAAGACAATTATTTATTAATTCCAGATAAAAGTAAGTTGTTCTAAGCAATTCATTATCAAGCCTGTTATTTATCACCAGTATTAATGTGGTCAAATTATTTTGAATGAGTATTTCATAAATTCCATATATTTACCTCAAACATCATGTTTATGACTTTAGTTCATGTCTAAAAGTATATTCAGTATGTATTTCAGTTTAATAAAGACACTAAGAACTTCTACAATTCCATGAAGTGAAATTAAGTAATAATTCCTGGACAAACAGAGAAGTTTGGTAAAAAATTTAATTTTGAGTTATCTCCCTTGGACTGGCATTACTCGTATATGTCACTTCCATTTCCAAATGTAGCATGATCCAACAAGGGAGGTCACATTTTGGTTGTTTACAAAAAGTGGTTCTTTATTACTTCACTTTACATGAGTCTAACTAACTTTTAAGAGCTCTTTTCTAGTTGGATTAAACAGTCTGAAATCACCCACTCCAGAAAGTCGAAACACTTATCTGACAGAACATTCAATTTCATGCTGCATGCAAGCTATTTACATCACAAAAATTGTGAACCAAAAAGATTGGAATATTTGTTTTCACTGTTATAGACAGTGTTCCTGATTGAAATCAACGTGCTATTGCTTGAAAATCATTTATTTATTGGTATACACAAGAAATGTCATTATGTGGTAGAATATTTGCAGAAATAAGAATTTTAAAAACATTTTGTGCCTGTCAACATTTTCCGATTGGTTTCGGAAGTTGCCGATCGTATTTATATACACTGTATTGATAGACATAGGCCAAAGGACAGAATATCCTTCATATTTCAAGTGTGTCGGCCTTGATATTGTCACTTTACTAAATGAGAAGCAAAATCATACATGTATCAACCCGTTATAGTCAGTAACATTAAAATATTTGGGTGCAGTCATTTGTTTTTTGTAAACCCTGACATGCTGTTTTTCAGAAAAATGACGATCGGTAATTTTCGTAACCATTGGACATTTCACATCACATAAATCTTTTCAACAGATCTTCGTAAGCAAAAAAAATAAATTATTCTTTATCAATCAAACAAAATTCAAAGGTTATTTTTTAACCTAGCTGTTTATTGACAAATTGGATATCTTAAAACGTAATGAAACACACAAGAGCTTTAACCCTTTGCATGCTGGGAAATTTGTCGTCTGCTAAAATGTTGTCTGCTGAATTTCTAAAATTAGCATTTTCTTCGATTTTTTTCAAAGAATACTATCATAATAGCAAACAGTTTGGATCCTGATGAGACGCCACACTCTGTGGTGTCTCATCTGGATCCAAACTGTTTGCAAAGGCCTTTAAAATTCGGTTCCCGCACTGAAAGGGTTAACACCTTACTGGTCAGGCCTGTAATGATTCAGTCTTTCTCTTTCAAGCTCGCATAAAGGCTTTAGAGCAATTTATGCCTCAAACAGACACTTATTGTTATGGCCCCATAATTTTTTTTTTTAATATTTACATATTTTCCACATTTTTACATCAAAAGCAACATGCCTCTTCGGTAAGCTCTCGATTCATTAATATCATCCTTTTAATCAGTGACATTTTAATATCTTAGCAACCATTATGAAATTTGTCACCTGTTTATTGTTAATGGCCGTACCATGTTGTCGACACCAAGGGTTTCAAATAACCAGTGCTTAATGTCATTAAAATGCACTTTTGTGTCATACGGAATACACTAGTGCGCTTGCTGGTGATATATTTGTCAATATTACACCTCAGAGATATTGGTCCTTCTATATCTATATGACCGGTTTCAGTCTGTAAAATGGGATCGAAAAACCTTAGAGCATATGGACCGGTCACTATTTTTTTGTATATGGACCTTCGGGGTTACACACCGCTACATGTGCACTGTGTTGACGCGTCATTGAACAGCATTGACACTATTTCAGCTTTAACAAGAGTACAAAATAAAACTTAATTTAGAATAAACGACACGCTAACCTCAATGCCAACGTTAACATTAATACAATTTTTTAAACAATAAAGTCGAAACAATATTCACTTCCATTTTCTATTCTTCCATCCCTTTATCGAAACTCATTTTAAATCACACTATTTTATTGTATTCCTATCGAAGTTTACATAATGTATGATAAACACACAATCCAAAATACGTTTTGCATTCGTTTGATGCCTTAAACAAACAACTAACTGTTAACAAAATAGCACGTCCGACATGTCCTAAACATCCAGAGCATTTAGCTCCAACTGGAATGTTTCGTCAAAGAAACTACGTCACACAATTTACGTCATCGTTTGCGCATTCAGTTGCATGAAAAATAAAACTACGGAAAGCCGGTTTAACACTGTACAGTGATACAGGGGATACTCTTCGGTGTAATATAAGAAATAGTAAACTCCACTTCGGTCCCAATGGCATTATAGTGACCAGCCAGACAGCCAAAAACTGTATATGGACCTCAGCCTAAGGCTTCGGTCCATATAGGGTTTGTGGCTGCCTGGCTGGTCACTATAATGCCATAGGGACCTCAGTGGGATTTACTATTTCTTAAATATCACACCTTCTGAATTCTTATTCAGTCCCATTATCAATCGTCCTATTAGAGCACGTTTCCGATAGTTTCTTGTGGTGAAAAATGATAAATCAAAATATCAAATTAAGCAGGATAAATTAGTTACATTCAAAAGGTCTTCATCTCTCTACAAAGTTTTATATTACTGAACCATAATTCAAACTTTTGAAGAACTTTAAGCTGACAAGGATGCTCAGCTTACAACTATCAATTAAAAACCTATTGCATCAAAAGCCAAAAGCTTAATTAAAAAAAGAAAAGAAATGTATATAGTTCTGTTATAAAAGTAGTTGATAAGAACAATAATTTGTCACCAGAAGTAGTCTTGGAATTGAAGCATGTAAGAAATTTGTTGATATGTGTTCATACAAAAATGATGACACTTCAATAGAATTTTTGTTTTCTGTTAACCGTTTCCCCCATAAGAAGCAAAGTGAAAATGGATTTTGCAAACAGCATTAAACCAGAACAGCCTGCGAGTAACTCGCAGTCTGTTCAGGTTTTATGCTGTTTGCTGTTCATTAACTAAGGGTTGGAAATGTAGCCTTTAAGAAACTTGAATCTAGTAAGAAAGGTCTTCAATTAAATTTAACTTTCTATGGGACTACAAATGCGTCAAAATACGTATCTAAATGGTAAAGGGGCACTTTTTCAACTCATCTATAATTCAAAGTTGTGTCCACACATAGCAAGCTGTTATGGATGCACCAACAGTACTGCTGAACAAATAGAATCATCAAGTTGTCTTACTTTAGAAACTATAAAGTTCTGAAATCTGAGCTCGAAAGTCCATATAGCTACAATACCGGTTATGCATAAAGAACCACCTCTCAAAACTTTTCATAAAATTAAACTTTGCTGAGATTGTTTATAATTGACATCTTACTATCCACAATTCAAACAAATACATTGACATGTGTTTAATAGATAATACCAATTTGTTACTTAATAGTCTTATAGTTTCTGCCCACAAGTCAGCTGGTGATGCTGCTTGACTATAAATAAAGTCAGCATAGTCTATTGTATCAAATGTTGTAGTATATTTTCAGTCACACAAAATATTTTTCAGCATAGCTGTCTAATCCAGCTTTAAATCTTAGCTGACCTTTGTAAGCTAGGTAACAATCAACTTGAATATAAAATTCCAGAGTACTTTTAACCCTTTGCATGCTGGGAAATTTGTCGTCTGCTAAAATGTCGTCTGCTGAATTTCTCAAAATAGCATTTTTTTATATTTTTTTCAAAGAATACTATCAGAATAGCAAACAGTTTGGATCCTGATGAGACGCCACGTTCTGTGGCGTCTCATCTGGATCCAACCTGTTTGCAAAGGCCTTCAAAATTCGGTTCCAGCACTGAAAGAGTTAAGTAGTACCTGAGCCAACAAGGACCAATCAAGGGCAAGTTCTCTGTCCATGGAGCAAATCTTTTTCTACTTTTTGTTTTGTGAAATTATTCATACTGTTGATGTCTTTTTGGATTTTCAAATTATTTTAAGGGAGGAATACCAAAACCAACAACAACAAAAAAATAATTAGGTCGTACTATATATAAGTACCAACTTCCCATGTAGTACTTACAGCAATACCAAGAAGTAACATCTTGTATCTAAATTAGTTTCCTGAAAATAAGATAGCTGTGATCTATAGATAGCTTGTGAA
Source organism: Dreissena polymorpha (assembly GCF_020536995.1). NCBI lineage: Eukaryota > Metazoa > Mollusca > Bivalvia > Myida > Dreissenidae > Dreissena > Dreissena polymorpha. The sequence goes on from NC_068360.1 coordinate 21,461,725, forward strand.
TGGGAGAGATGGGGAAATGAACAGTTATTATCTCATGAAGCCAATTAACAATAGCTTGTTATGAGCTAACAGGAGGATAAATTGGGTAATCACTTGGCAGAAATGGAATGGGAAGAATACCTCCAATTTGGAGAAATAGGCAAATTATCATTCTGTTAGAAATGGCTTATTATCATTCTGTTAATAAATGGGAGCTTCTCTGTTTGCTGTGTAACCTAATTAGACAACCCTGTTAGAGACCGGTTGGAATGGTAATAATGCTATTAGTCAGGTGTAACTTGCATTTTTTCCTCAGAATCATTCATCATTCTCATCAAAGGTACAGTTACCCAATTGTCACTGGTAATGGGTGTTGGTTGGGTATGATATGGTTTGCACAAAAAACAACATATAACTAACTAAAAATGGTCTATATTGTTTCAACTTGATTTCCCTTTTAAAAGTATAATTTAAGTTGCTAGAACTATTGACCCATTTATGCCTAGCGTCTAGAAAAAAAGACCGTGGCAAACAGCGTAGACCCAGATGAGACGCCACATGATGGCATCATCATGCGGCGTCTCATCAGGGTCTGCCCTGTTTGCTTAAAGGAATTTCTCTAAGAAATATTCTAAATATAGAAATAAATATACTAGACATCCCTAATTTTGGAAATAAATTGATCCAATTTAGAAGGATGGGAGAGTCCACTAGGCATAAATGGGTTAAACAAGCTTAATAATATCATGGTTGATACTGTGTCTGCTCAACAATCTGAAGGTTTCCATACATTGGAAAGATCTTCTCTATGTAAACCACCCTCGAAGAAAAAGGAAATTAAGGCATTTGCATAAGGTGTCATCCCAGATCAGCCTGTGCAGTCTGCAAAGGCAAATCAGGGACAACACTTTCCGCCATGACTGGCTTATTGCAAAGAAGATACTTAATTCAAACGTAAATAATATAAAGGTAAAGCTAGTGTCGTCCCTGATTAGCCTTTGTGGACTGTGCAATGAGGCTAATCTGGAACGACACTTTACAAACATGTGTTAAGCACAGATTTCGTAGAATGTGTCTCATTTATACCACTTACTTATCCTCTTATCCTACCAAGGATTAAGCATTTTTGAAAAATAAAGCAAACAATTAATCTCAAGAAACTCAGGAGAGAAATTTGTGTTCTTATCCAATTCTTTAATAACATAACACCAAATATAAATATTTTTTATTTCGTTTATGAGCTTTTGGCTTTCGATGCATTAGAGTTTAAATAAATAGTTATAAGCTAAGCTTCTTTATCAAGTTTCCTAATAGTTAAAAAAACAACTGCTGAAACGCTGATCTTACACTGGGATTAGATTGAAGAAAAGTGCACCGAGAATGAACATTTAGATAGCACATGTTTAAGGGACTTCCTAATATACATAAGACAAATGTATTTAAAGTACAACTAGTGTATTATTTGAGTAACCCCATGTTCTTCGCTTCTCCTTCTGCTCCTATGTTTGTCACATAATCAATATACAATATAATTGACTAACATCAGCCCCATATACATCTCACATACACAAATGTAGTTTTTTCAAGGGCGATTTGTTTGTAGGCATTTTCTTAAATGACTTTATGTTCAGGTACACAAAGTCAAGAACAATTAGAATTATATACTAACATACAAATGCATCAAATCATGCTTATGACATAATGCTAATGTCAACATAATAACAAGCTTTCTTTTTTTCAATACGCTATTATAACCAATTAGATTGGGGTTACAAAGACTAAAAGCCAATTTTATGACTTGGTATGCATTTAATTGATAAATGTAAAGGTCTCTAGGGAAAACCTGACTTCATGCATGTGGGTAAAAATAATTGTCATAGATCAGACTGTGAAGTTTACACAGGTTAATTTGGAACAACACTTTCCACCTATACTAATTTTTCATTTAGAAACAAGATGTGTTAGTGAAACACTATGTCCCCCCATATATTTGACCTTTGACCTTGAAGGATGACCTTGACCTGTCACCACTCAAAATGTGCAGCTCCATGAGATACACATGTATGCTAAATATCAAGTTGCTATATTCAATATTGCAAAAGTTATGGCCAATGTTAAAGTTTGATGCAAACAAACCAACAGACAGACATGGAAAAAACAATATGTTTCCATGATAGACTCGGAAACATGAAAACATCAATTTGATGAAAAAAATCCATAAAAGCCGAAAGTGTCATCCTTGATTAAGATAAGCAGACAGGACAGGCTAACCTGGAACTAAAATTGAGTCGTGTTCTGAGAAAACTTGGCATAATGCATGTGCGCTTTTATGGTATTTTTAGTTTCAAGGAAGTCCCTCCTTACTGAAAAACAAGATTAGGTGGAAAGTGTTGTCCCTAATTAGCCTGTGCGGTCTGCACAGTCTTAGATCTGGGGCGACACTTTACTCACATGCATTATGCCCAGATTTCTCAGAACACAAATCAATTTATCACATGCATTTAGTCTGCTTATCAATTTAGTAACATTTGTTTCACATGTAATACAATACTCTTACTAAAGGCAGAAGGGTCAACCATAGACCCCTAACCCCTTAAATCCCTTGAAATTCCTTTGATGCCCACTTTGGTATCTATCTGTTCAATGACTGTTAATGCATTAATTACATCCATTTTTGATCAAGTAATCCTATACCACAATAATCTACAGAAGTGTCAATACTACTGATACCTCTGTCAACAAAATAATGAGTCCCTGATTAGATTCCAGATACTGATGGTTTGAACCATGATAAGAAAATCATAAAATTATTTACAAATACATGTGCGAAGATATGATTCAGTGCATTCTTTCAGATTGCAGGTAAGATTCTGCATTGCACTCACTAAATTTTCACATCTTTCAATATTCATTTGAGCCTTGAAATGGGAAAATGGGGCTTAATGCACTTTCGTAAAGTAAAACTGTCGTCCCAGATTAGCCTGTGCATTCAAACACTTTCTGCCTTGAGTGGATTATCCATAAGAAGCAACTTCCTTTAAACAAATAATACCATAAAAGCTGCATGTTTTGTCCCTGATTAGCCTGTGCGGACTCATTAACAGGCTATAAATCTGAGGCAATGCGTTACACATGTACATTAAGCCCTATTTTCCCAAAGCACAGCTTATTTATTTCTGATTTTTTTTATATAGTTTTTCATATATGTGCAAAATGACATTGAGCATGGGATACTAATTTCAGTGTCCACACATGCAAGCCACATGATTTCTTATACAACAAGAACTGCAACTCCATATCTTCAAGAACATTTTCATACTGGAAAAGGGCTACGGGCAAAGGGCATTAACTCCATAAAACAATGCTTCTATTGCACAGAACTCTTCCTTAAAACTAGTTGAACCATGTATGAAGTTTGAAGTTGGTAACTTGACTTATTTATGCCTAGCGTCTACAAAAAAGGACTTGGCAAACAGTGTAGATCCAGATGAGACGCTGCATGATGCGGCATCTCATCTGGGTCTGCGCTGTTTGCTTAAAGACATTTCTGTAAGATATATTCTAAATATAAAAAAAAATATGCTAGACATCCCTAATTTTGAAAATAAATTGATCCAATGTTGAAGGATGGGAGAGTCCACTAGGCATAAATGGGTTAAATAAATTCAAAATTATGCCCCAGACTAAAGTAAACAAGACACACTTGTGGTCAGACAAAGAGACCAGTTGATTAACCCATTTATGCCTAGTGAACTCTCCCATCCTTCTAAATTGGATCAGTTTATTGCCAAAATTAAGGATGTCTAGTATATTTATTTTTATATTTAAAATATTTCTTACAGAAATTCCTATAAGCAAACAGCGCAGACCCAGATGAGACGCCGCATCATGAGATGAGACGCTGTTTGCCAAGGCCTTTTTTCTAGACGCTAGGCATAAATTGGTTAAAGAATATCCCTGATATGTGTGGTAAATGTTATTAACATCCCCTTGCATATTACATAAAACCATCCATGACTTTAAATAAAGGTCGACTATAAACAATATGGCAAATAAACAGTTTTTTGTTACAAAGGAAATTATTATTCACTGGCTAGATCGTTAATAGATTTTAAAATAGTATTCAATACTGGTAAAATGTATGCCGAAAAAATATGCTTGCACTTAAAAAATAAATTTTGGCTTGATGTTTTGAAAAACTATATATTGAAATATTGAAAAGCTGCCAATATTAAATTGTGATGATATTCTGGATATGCCTCTTTTTTATAATCATAATTTTAAAATTAGCAATAGCTATATCTATATCAAATGTCTATATGAAAGAGGTATTCGGTTTGTGAGAGACATAATGGTAGAAAGAAACTGCTTTATTTCCAAAGAATCTTTGGATACACAAGTTGGAACAAACGTAAACTTCCTATTGTACCAAGGATTAATAAACATAATAAAGAAATACATTGACAATTTTGAAGACCTGCCAAATTTTGACAAAAACACTCAAGGACCTATATTACCAACTTACATAAAAAAATAGTAGCCAGCCCTAAAGAAGAGAAACATATTTATAAAACATTTAGATTAAAAACAATGACATTCCAGCTTGTGATACTAACTGGAATTCAACATTTTTAAATATTGAATGGAAAAAAGTACATGCACTTGTATTCAATGTAACTAAAGAAACTAATATCAGATGGCTCCAGTTCAGAATAGTCCACAGAATATTGGGGACAAAATCCCTAATGTTCAAAATGACAATTGTGGCTAATAATGTATGTACATTCTGTCATTTGAAAGTTGAAAATATAATGCACTAATGTTCTGGTACTGTTCACATACCCAGGAAGTTATTAAATTTGTTATTGATATTGTTCGTAGAAGTAGACCAAGCATACCTATTCACATTACATGTCAGGATCTAGTACTTGGAATTATTAATCCAAAAATGAATGATTTAAATATAGTATGCCTAGAGCTTAAACGGTATATCTTTTATTGTCAAAGAAAAAAAACAGAATTCCTTCAAACTACGGACTTGTAATCAGTATGAAACAAACTTTTGAAATTTACAGAAATACACTTAGATCAGAAGAAGAATTTTAAATATGGTCTCTGGTTAAAATATTTACTGACATCTCATATAATGACATAACCAATCATAACTCATAATATAAATAATGCTTATAACATATTTATTTGTTGTCATTGTAAACTCTGCATTATCAGATTTCCGTGATAACTCAAGAACGCTTACGCCTAGGATCATGAAACTTCATAGGTACATTGATCATGACTCACACATGACCCCTATTGATTTTCAGGTCACCAGGTCAAAGTTCAAGGTCACAGTGACTCAAAACAGAAAAAAGGTTTCCGGATGATAACTCAAGAACGCTTACACCTAGGATCATGAAACTTCATAGGTACATTGAACATGACTGGCAGATGACCCCTATTGATTTTCAAGTCACTAGGTCAAAGGTCAAGGTCACAGTGACGCGAAACAGAAAAATGGTTTCCGGATGATAACTCAAGAACGCTAACGCCTAGGATCATGAAACTTCATAGGTACATTGATCATGACTGGCAAATGACCCCTATTGATGTTCAGGTCACTAGGTCAAAGGTCAAGGTCACAGTGACAAAAAACATATTCACACAATGGCTGCCACTACAACTTACAGCCCATATGAGGGGCATGCATGTTTTACAAACAGCCCTTGTTTTTGTTGTAAAATACTTGAAATATAACACAATTATAAAAAAAAAAGAAAAGTTTTTTGTTACATATTATAACATACATTTAAAATGCAAACCTAATATGCTGTCATAGCACTTAGGCCAAATTTACAAGCAGACACATTTTCTTTTGAAATTGTTTTGGAAAAGATCAAAATAGCAACTACTGTTCACAAGGTGCAAATTAACACAACAGGTATATCATTTTGATTAGACAGAACTGCAACAGTTTACTAATAGATTCATGTTGCAGAGTTCAATTGGCCATGTATTTACTAAACCTATTAACCCATTTATGCCTCAAGCTTCTAGAAAAAAGGCCTTGGCAAACAGTGTAGACCCAGATGAGATGCTGCATGATGCGGCGTCTCATCAGGGTCTGCGCTGTTTGCTTATAGGAATTTCTGTAAGGAATATTCTAAATATAGAAATAAATATACTAGACATCCCTAATTTTGAAAATAAATTGATCCAATTTAGAAGGATGGGAGAGTCCACTAGGCATAAATGGGTTAAGTTTCCTGTAAGGATCTTCAGACAATGTGCGGTCTGACCCTCTGCTCTCTAGAGTGCTTTATTTAAGCTTTCCTAATACAATGATTGAAACACTGATAAACACTATTACATAAAATGCAACTATCAAAAAGAACAAAAAATGAAGAAACAAACAAACATAATGCCTTTGATACAACAGTAAACCTAAAAAAACAATATTATTTCAGTCAGTCTCAAAACAGTTACAAAAAACATCCATCATACTTATGCATAACAGCAGACCAACCATTCTAATAAAATTTGTTTTCTAATCTGAAGCCCTAGAATATTAGCGTCACCATCTGTTGTTAATAATTCCTGTTCCATCATAAGTAACAGTGCAGGGGCCATACAAGTCCTCATTTCAATTTGCTCCAAGCTGATTATCAGTGAATTTAATTGACCACAAGTGGGCCAGACAAAATGACATTCCTCTAGGCACATGGAACAAGAAGAGGCCATCAAAGGCACCCAGAACACATCATCTACAACCTTCTTGCACTGAGCTTGGTAACAGCCCTAGTGCTGAGCCCTGATAATTGAAAATTTACATCTCACACAGGAAGTTTATGAAGAGGAAGATAATGCACTTTCCATGTCAAAAGATCCTACTGATAGACCCATACTGGCTGGGTATCTCATTAATTCACCAGCTGTTTATTTAAACTTGGCACGGATATACATGGTTCTAGCTACTAAACCTGGCTCTGGGAAAACGGGGCTTAAACCCTTTCAGTGCGGGGAACCGAATTTTGAAGGCCTTTGCAAACAGTTTGGATCCAGATGAGACGCCACTGATCGTGGCGTCTCATCAGGATCCAAACTGTTTGCTACTCTGATAGTATTCTTTGAAAAAAATCAAAGAAAATGCTAATTTTAGAAATTCAGCAGACGACATTTTTGCAGATAACAAATTTCCCAGCATGCAAAGGGTTAAACCTGGCTCTGGGAAAACAGGGCATCATGCTTGCCTATGTTCAAGATGGGTCAGTAATTAGCCTGTGCAGTCCACACAGGCAATTCAGGGACTACACTTTCCGTCTAGGGTGGGTTCTCCATTAAAGCGGAAAAGATTCTCCCAGATTAGCCTGTGCAGACTTCACAGGCTAATCTGGTACAATACTGTACTCAAATGCACTTCTTTTACAGAGTGCAGCTTAATTCTTTGTTACAAGCTATGTTGAGCTAATGATTTTGCACATTTTTTTTTTGCACAATTTTATGTCATGTTACTTCTTAAAAAGTTCTTTTGGTTTTGATGTTTACATAGAGCTATTATATGTTTTGTAAAATGTTGTGTTTATTCATTAAATATGGTCAATTAATGGAGAAAATACCATGATACTTATGTTCATAGATCTTTGTTCTTTTTCTTTTTGATCATCAAATGAAGTTAAATTATGCTTGTATATGCAGAAAATGTTTATTGCACATAAATTATAATCTTCCCAGTATGACAGTCTCCATGTTGGTTGTATTTAACAATTGATCAGAGAACATGACTTCCCTTGAAAACAATATACAACTTTCTATATTTAACATGGTCTAGAGATGATACAAGATCATTTTGCATGAAAACTGAGCAATATTTCATTTTCAAAGAGAAATTAACATGATTGATAGAGACTAAAGAGAAGCCCGCTTTTGTAGTCTGCTCTAATTCTTTAATGTGAATGCTGGGTTTCACACTAATAAGCATACATGCCATAATTTTTTAGGTCCAAAGCGGGACATTACATAAAAAATTGTCGGGACATTTGACCAAAAAGCGGGACACCTAAAACGATCTATCATTTCACCTTTACTGTAGTCAGTATAGTACTAACAAATACTCTTGATACTTTTATTCAAGACATAAAACATCTGATATGAAGCATGGAGTCTAAAACATAACAATAACAGTTTTATAAAATAATACAATAGCAAACAACGAGGATAATATTCATCTTTTTAGAGTACTAAATCTAGAACATTACAAAAACAATACTCATTATATTAATTTCAATGGCAAACATTAACGCAGGGGAGGCTATCCAGTACGCTGAAAGTACGGGTTACAGTAAACTATCTACAGAACAGTTACACACGGAATGCGCGGCCGTACACATTTCCGAGGTAGGTTTTTGGTGGAAGCAAACCGTCTTTGTGTTCATTTTAACTCTCAACAACGCCTCAACCGTTTTTACACCAACAAAAAACAAAAGGACAAAAGAAGTCTATGGATTTTATTTTTTTCATAAAAAAAAAGTCTATGGATGCTTTACTCGAATTATTTTTCTCTAATGTTAATAATCTTATTTTGTTTTCTTCTTATATACACAGATGAAACTGAATTGTGAATTGTCAGGCGCTGTATTGGGGGTAGTGTCAAACTGTGATGAATACCAACACGTTGTTTTTATTACAATAACACAAGACAAGATGGGTACCACTTTTACTGTTTGTTGCGATGTTTTTTTAAGCATGTATCCATGCGCAGTTTGTTACTTGTCAATTGTCGCGGCTTAATTGGAGTAGGGTCAAACTGTCATGCATAGCACCTCGTTGTTTTTAGCTTAATTGGAGTAGGGTCAAGCTGTCATGCAAAGCACCTCGTTGTTTTTATAACAATTACACCCAATTACACTAGACAGGTTGGGTATCACTTATTGGACTGTTTGTTGCGATTTTGGTATATTGCACATTCGGATTATCCCGCTATTTATGAACTAAACATTGAATGTAAAAGACTCATTAATGACGTAGAGTTAATTTTACAAAACAATTGTTTTGTAAACCGTTTCAAACAAATACAAAAATAAACACATTTTCAACATTTACTTCATTATAATACAACTATCGATATCAATAAGCGACCACTATCTTGAAGACCACCATGGTGTGAATGCCTGATGGAATCAATAATTAGCCGATAAATCGCTGATAAGGTGTCATAAACAACACTGGTACACACGATAAGTAGAATCGGATTGTTATTTGGGGGCAATAAAGGGATTAGCGGGGGTAAGTGTTAGCGAAACAGAGCTTGAATAGCGAATTTTATTGGGAACCTATAGACCTTACATCGTTTTTTACGAATGTCGGGACAAATCGTCTCATATCGGGACGGCGGGACAAAGGGCCCAAAAGCGGGACTGTCCCGCCGAGATCGGGACGTATGGCATGTATGCTAATAAGATTTTAATTGCCATGGTGATAAGCAAATAGTTAAAATATAGGTCACATGCTAAATAGTCATGCCTCAGTTTTCATAATGTGGTCACCCCTTTGATCTCATGTTCTGAAAGTTATAATTATCTATTGTCAGGGGTTTTTTTTACTAAGAAAGTGACGCCGATATTCGGCCTCTTCCCCTACCAGAATTTTCCCCTAAAAATACCATTTCCCCTCCATAAATATAATTTTTCACCAAAATATAATATTTTACCCTCAAAGAAATGTTTTTTTCTTTTGGGAAGTCGACACTTATCCAATTTGTACTATGTACAACGATCTCGCTCTCTCTCTCTCTCTCTCTCTCTCTCTCTCTCTCTCTCTCTCTCCCGACAAACACTCAAATCTGGGAATCCCAGTGATTCTATATATAGCTCTTAAATAACGTCATGGAAACCGGGCAACTAATCGTATTAATCATGTGACTATTTTACTGGATTCCTGTCTTGCGTGAGAAGGGTGTTTCGTCAATTAATTACCGGAAACCAGTCGAATTTTCATCCGGGTTATGTGAAAGCCAAGATATAAACGTTAAAACAGAAAAAAGTCTCACAATTGGCGTTCATACATGAACAAAATAAAACGTTCGGACTCGGAAAATATTAATTGAGTTGACGCATTTTTTAAGAATGAATCATCAAAAACTGTTGAACCCAGCAGGATTCGGAGGTACATGTAATCAACATCGATTAATACTGTCGGATTATTGTGAAAGTGAAAGTAGACAATCAGCAGCTGCCGCACCTTTCCCTTCCAATACTGTAGCTGATCTAGATCGTCAACCCATTCATCATGAAATTGAAATCATAATATTGACATCGTTCCCCGGCCCCAGTTGAAAACATTTCCCATTATTAGATCTACACCTGCAACTTTATTTAGGACTTTGACTTTAATATCATACTTGTTCATGTGTTTAAGAACAAAAAGGCCAGAGACATGCCTCTTTTTCTTAAAAAAAACCCCCTGAAGTCTGTAGGTGAGTTATAGACATTGAAATGAACAGTTTTTCGGCGTAAGCTGTATTAAGCCAGCTTTTCACCCTGACTTGACCTTTGTAAGTCTCCAATAATACTTAAATAAAATTTCCCGCGGCTAGGTACGAATGAATACACTTCATTTATTCCATTGGCTGATTTGAGTATAACACCAGAACATTGGAAACATATCCGCGTCTTTGTAACACTGTTTTACTGCATGAAACAATTTTATCTCTAATGAAAAGGCTCAATAGATAGAACAGTTTTACAATCAATTTTCGACATAAATACAGTTTGTGCGTTCACCTTTTATTTTCAGAGAATTACCAGCGCAAAAGCGTTTATGCTAAAGGCTATGTTGTCATATTTAGAACTTACTTGCATTGCATTTCAACCCGCGAGGTTTCGGGTCAATTCGCGGCCATTTGTGAAAGTCAGAGTTTATATACAGTTCATCACCGGAGTTCGCAGAAGGGGTTGCGATCATTCAACACCGGTCTTACTGACAATACCGTAGTGACTGTAATGCATTGCATTCTAATCCGCAAGGTATCAACAGGCTTCCTGAAAAGTCCCAAAAGGTGCCTGTCAACAGGACAGGCTGCTGGAAAAGTTTGCCTGTCCGGACAAAAATTCACCTGTCCGAACAGCGTGAGTTTATTACTGAAGAATTTAGTAAAGTTTAACTCATATTTATTACAAACAATGCGCAGCCTGTGTCTCAGTACACTTGATAGAGTAAAACCAAAAACACTTTCTAATTAGACTCGGAACAAAATGACATAACAAGATTGGTGTTGCATTCTTCGTTTTGAAAGTCAACACAATCATCCGAATCACAATCTGTGTCGTCTTCATTAAGGCATTGCCTGCTTGGGATTTGTTTTTTTCTAGTGGTGACATCTCCTTTGCCTTCTTGGCTGTTATGGCGTGGCTGTGTGGGATTGATTTTTCATGGTCAATTATCGCTGATATCCTAAAATTACAACATCCGACAACGAATGGATTTGTTGACTTGCATCGCATTTGATCGTGTTTACATATGTCACAAAACATTTTGTTACTTGACTCTTCATAATGAAGTCAACTTCGGTCGGTCATCCACTTAGTTTGAAAAGTTCTGTTAACTCGCTTGGCTTCATAATCTTTCAATTTTTTTATTTTTTTTCTTCATCGGTAAGTTTTCTTTTATGGCCAGGTTGAGCACCATCGAAGTACGTTGGCAACGACATTTTGTTCATGTGTAGTTTTTTGTTACAACCTTTGTAAATGGATAGATGATAATAATCGGACCAATCAAATTGACGTTCTCAAAAAAACAAAAACAAAGGGAGAGCACTCCTAAGAACTAGTGACGCGATAGTGTTCTTAATTACAAAAAGGCTCGAAACTAACGAAAAGAGTTATTCTAATTGGGTGTTATCGTTCTTTTGGCTAGTATGACTTTTCGGTATTCAGTCATTTTTTTGCCTGTCACAAGGCCCGGCGATAATAGAAACTTCGCCGGACCGTAAAGAATTTTGCCGGACAAGACCGGAGGACCGGCCTTTTCAGGAAGACTGTATCAAGGTCAGTTTGCGGTCAGTTGCAGAAATCTTTATATAAACGCCGTCTCATAAACTTTGTGCACTTGAAGTCTGTTTTGATCAGATAGATACTAAATAAAGATATTCGGCGATATTATTGTGGTATGTCAATCATCGATTTTTAATATGGTTTCAACATTTGCATGATAAGGACCAATTTTGATAAAATTAATTAGAAATTTTTATCCATTTAGACCAGTTTATTAAGCATGAGCACAATAATTCACTATACTATAATTATGCAATTAAATAAGATTCGAGTATTGCCGGCTGACCTATATGCACTCGTTTATTTTCATGTTTTTTGTGTTTTTCTATTCAGTAAATATAGATATCTGAGTAATAATATCACATAAAGCAAAATAAGACACGAAATCTGGCGCAACACCCCGTAATTGATTTGCTTATGATGTAGCTAAGAACTGCGCAGAAAAAAGGCATCCGCTACTTTTTATCTCATAGAGATAACTTTTGATCGTTCATAAACATCGACCACAATCAACGCCGTATATCTTTTTTAAAGATATTTCTTGTTATTTTTTCCCCAAATATGTCTCTCGATTTTCCTCTTTTACCCAGCGTCCAGCGTCTTCCCCTCTTTCTAAAAGAAACCCCTGATTGTAGGAGGGGTTTAATTTTCTTTCAAACTATACTATAATTTTTGAATAAAAAAGTAAAAATGACTAGCTTACCAGCTTTATTATGAATGGGTTTTATTCAATTCCTTTTATGGTATGTGGTAAAAATGCCATTAAAGCAAAATAAATAATCTTCCTATGCTTAGGTTTGCATCCCAACATCTAGGAACAGTCTATTATGTGAAGTTGGAAAACGACATTATAGACTGGACTGTTTCAGCTTCATTTGCTTTGTTTTGACCATGCAAATGTCAGTGGTCATAAAAACAAAGATTAAAGCCATAGAGTACAGAGTTCTCTATTAAAAATAGATGGACCTTTGCTCATGCACTGTATGGGCAAACCCTCTTTGCTCATACACCGCATGGGCATATCCCATTTGCTCATGCACCGTATGGGCAAATCCCCTTTGCTCATACACCGTCTGGGCAAACCCTCTTTGCTCATACACCGCATGGGCATACCCCCTTTGCTCATACACCGTCTGGGCAAACACCCTTTGCTCATACACCGTCTGGGCAAACCTTCTTTGCTCGACACTCAACATGCATGGATCAGGCTCCATTAGCAATAGTTGCTCATATATGTATGAACAAACAATATGCAATTGATTTATGCTGAATGATTATGTGAAATAAAGATAGGATATTTGTTGTTTGTTGGTAAAGAGATCATAGAAATAGAAATTATTCTTTTCGTGAGTGGCGAAGCAACAAGTGAAAGTATTTACTTTCAATGATTACGAGTTAATAAAATTAGATAGTCTATTGAAACTAACACATTTTCTTAGTATTTTATGCCAAGTTGACAAACTTACTGCTATAAAATCCATGTTTATCAGAAAATTCTGCGGGAATCTGAATTATATGACGCTACGTCATTTCACAATTTTGCATTTACTGTAGACGATTGGTAACAAAAAACAATGAAAAATTACAGTGAGAAATAATGATATTTTTCACTGTTTGAACAGTGAAATATACAGTTTTTGTCACACATATTTCACTGTAAATCATCAAAGAGCATAAATTGATATGCTGTTATTGTACAATTTGTTAACACATCTGGATGTGTTATTTAAAAAATAAGAACAACAATTTTCAATTTTCAAAGTCATATTTTATTGTTTTCCCTGGTTTATTTCATTTGGAAAGTTTTTGACATGTATGGAGACTTGTACATTAGGTTTAATTATTTGAAATTTTTTTTTTAAACAACAACATGCACTCTTCGAAGTAAGTTTTTTATTTTTGGTTGTAATAGATGACCATTTTTTTCATCAACAATCATTAATACAGTTTATTCCATTTTATGTGCATTTAATTGATTTAAAAAAGAAAGCAATTCAAATTTTAAACAATTCTATAAGCATGCTTTTAACCATTATTTTCTATAATTCATGATGAAAATTACTGGAAAACCGATAATTTCATAGGATGGAAATTTTTTTTTTTCATAATACATAAAATAACACAGAAACAGAAAAATTAATTAACAGTCTTGCAATGTTAACAATGATGTACAATTCATTGTGTTTTTAAATAATGAAATTTTTGTATGAAAATTGACATTTGTCTCACTCAGGTTTGATAAAGACTTCAAATTTAATAATGTAAAAAAATTACTGTTAATGCACTGCGAAATTTGACCTATAATTAGTAAATTCACCAAAAAGATATTTTAAGCAGATTAGTATGTAAATGTGACAAACATATTGTTAGGTAGACAAATCTGTTTAAAATAATAAAAATACATAGATTATATATGACATTATCAACATGTACAGTCGTTTACAGTCATTACAATAAAATATTAAAATCTATTTCAGGAACTTGACGGTAGAATGTATATTAAAAAAATCACACATGTGATTGTTTATAATAAATTTATATATAGCACATACACATTAATTATAGAAAAACCAACAAGATAAAATAAATAGATTGAAATATATAACAATATTGATTGGAAGTTCACATATAACTTTGTTTTTAAAAACTCCAAAGATACATTATATACAATGGCTTCAAACTAGAATTGTACACAGAATTGTGGGTACAAAATCTCTGTTATTTAATAATATTGATTAGAAATTTACACATAACTTTGTTTTTTAAAACTCCAGAGATACATATATACAATTTCTTCAAACTAGAATTGTACACAGAATCTTTGGTACAAAATCTCTGTTATATATGAAATGAAAAGTTTAAATGACAATCTATCATGTTATTTTTGTAAAAAACATGAGGAAACCTTAACTCATCTCTTCAATCCATTTTCAACTATATAAAACATTCAATGATTCTGAACAACATCAATTTGCCCAACAGTTCTTGCCAACATGTGCTCGTTGGATTTTTTTTATGAAGAATTGACCCCATCATTATTTTATTTTATTCTTGAAATAAAATTGTATGTTTTTATTTGTAAAAAAAATAGTAAAATCCCAACATGTCCAGGGCTAGGAAAGACTTTTCAACTAGCATGGGAAATTCAAAAGCACACCATTTCCCTAGACTCGGAATTTCCAAATTGGTCAGTTGTTGCATTATTTATGCTATGGACCCATAACGAAAAAATGTCCTTGTGTTAAATTGATGTGCACTGAAATGAATATTTGAACTATACACTGTGGTGTTGGTATCACATTTTCTTTTCAAATCTGTATTTACCATTTACACGAGAAAACAGTGATTGTATTACAAATTTCCATATTATGTTACTATAATTAAGATCCCTGTCTTATATAGAAAGTATAGTTACTACATGTTGTACTTGTATTTTCTGTGCTTTTACAAAGATTTACTAAGTACACATGCATACATTGTACACTTCTTATAAACTTGCATTCTGTTTATAAACTTGCAAACCATGTAGCTGTATACAAACACAACAGTTTCTGTATTCAATTACTACTTGTTTGTAAGGTATGAAGTAGGATCGACCACTCCTTCACAAAGTTTATCCTATTTCTACATAAAAACCGATAGAATAACTACTGATACTATAAACTTGAGCTCTAAACTATTGATATTTGTTGAGCATGTTTTTTTGCGATCTCTACTTTTAAAACACTGTATGATACAACATGATGTCATAACAAATGATGATGTTTAAAGTAAACAAATAGCTCATTGCAAATATTGGGAAAGCATTGCTATTGCTTTGATTTTAGGGCGATAAACGACCACAAATTAATCGGATAAATGTAATATTATTTGAGGGTCGGATAGAGATCAAGATTATAACGCTTGGCTTGAAGCTTGCACGATAAACTTGATCTCTATTGGACACTCACATAATATACCCTATTTATTAGGCTAGACAGACACCATAACCACTACACCACTGCCACCACATGCAGAGGTTGAAATGCACACACTTAATCACACTTCTATCATTACTTTTATTTCCTCTGCTCTTATGCTTTTGTTGGTGTGAAACAAATAAACTATTATCATAAATCCAAGTTTGACACAAAGTGTTTTCCTTAAAAGATTGAGGAATTTTTTTTGCTTTTGAATTTCATTAACCAGTTAAGGCATACAATTATTAACCTTGCATACCACGGTAATCAATTATCATTATGAAAACAGAAATCCATGTTTTCAGATGATACTCTTATTAGTTTAAGGCGAATGACCAATTGCCACAAAAAAATGTTTCTATGTTTTGCATTTTTTCACGCCACTTGTTTTCTATATACAGAAATCAAGTGTGGGTTATTCTGCAATAATTATGTATTTAATTGCTATTAACACATTATGTTTGTAAGGTGTGGAGTAGGAAGGCCTCGACATATGCATACTTATTGAGGATGTAAATAAAGTTTGTTTAAATAAAAATAAACATTTTAAGTAAAACAAACTTGCTGTTTGCCATTGCCTTAAAAAGAAAAAAAGAAAGTATATACTATTTTTTATTTGTTATGAAACGTAATTAAAAAACATTAAGAGCATATCAGCTTGTCAGTAGCATCAATAAACATGACGTCATTTAGTTTCTACGATGTTTGTTCTGAATTAAAGTTAAGTCATGAGCAAAATATTTATGAATGAAAACAACTTCATATGTTAGTACAATTCAATGACGTCACTAAAAAGGGAACTTTGTACTTAGAAGGGCGAAGTATTGAAAACTATAGTTTATGTTCAAAAGCTTGAACCAATCAATCTGAATCATGTTAGAATCTAATTAATATTTTTCTATGAGTGTTTGTTGTTGAATAACCCACAGTAAGGAGTATAGATGCATGTTATCAAATCGCTCGTGCTGTGGGTTATTCGACAAGAAATCATCATAGAAAATTGTATTTCTTAATAAGAAGTGTGATTAAGTGTTTGTAGATGCTCTAGTCAAAATAAACATCTACCTGATCCTTAATGTGTTTGGGCAAGTGCCCAGAAGGGGTAAGACTGAACCCTCTGCACCAGATGACATTGGTGTTCACAGTTTCAACAAAGGGTTCAGTCTTACCACCTTTGCAGCCTTTCATTCTCCTACTTGCAGGAGTCCAGGCTGTTGTTTTTGCCCCCTTGTACCAGTGAATTTCAACCTCTGCAGGCGATACAATATTAATGACTTTGGCAAGCTGGGGCCACTCATCTGCATATTTCGCCCAGTCAAGTAAAACAAAGAAGCCTTCTTTGATCGTTTCTTTCGCTGGAGCAGCAGAGGCAGCAGCAGCCTTCTTGTTGCCTATTATTACAGGAGGGATGGGATCGTCTATTTTTGCGATTCCCAGCAAGTCTGATAAGTCATCTGAGGCTGCTGTGTCCTCTTGCCTCCTTTTCTGCATAAGCAGATCAAGGATGTGCACTGGCTCATCCATCCAACTGTCCTCTGAAGGAAGAACATGCATAAATACTTAATTTGCAATGATGAGTGATCAACGTGGTGTTAATTAACCAGTAGCTTTATGCAATCATGAACTGGTATGTCAATTTTCGTAGATTCAGCATCTTAGTAATATATACCTCAGGCTCAATTGTGCAATTAGCCAGATTTGTTTTCCTGCTCCTAGAATGTAGTTTTTTTAAATATGAAAGAATGTTTTATATTTTTTTGTGCAAAAATGACTTGAAAATATTAGGATAGCTAGAATAAGTATAGGTCAGAATATTTGTTGGATACTAGTGATAATAGAAAACATCCATTTTCTGTGATCACTCAATTTAGATTGATTTTCTTCTGTATCCAACAAATTTTCTTTTTATTTTATTTTATGCTTTTTTTACCGTTTTTTTACATAAAATAGTTTACCTGGAGAATTTCAGAGGAATAATGACCTCATTTCCTTAAAATATGACTTAATTTTACAGTATAACAGTGATACATAATCAATATATTTCACTGCTTTTTTTCACTGTTTTAAACAGTTAAATATCAATTCTGTTTTACTGATATTTATACTCTATAAACCTCTGCAAAGCATAAAATAAATAGAGGATTTGTTGGATTTGAGTGATCATAGAAAGTAATTTTTCACGAGTAGCGCAGCCATGAGTAAAAATCTATGTTTTCTATGATCATGTGTGAATTAATATACATGAAGATATTACACCGAATCCAACAAATTTTCTTTTTATTTAAAGCTTTTCCCCATTTTTTTAACTTTTAAAATAGTTTTAACTTATATTTCCCTATGATCCACCAGAAAGCATAAAAAATATGTGATACTCATATAACATTCTGTACCTCTCTGTCTTAATATTTGTGTTGTTGGAAATAGAGCTTGTATGTTTTTTAAACTAAAAATGTCTACAAAATAATTACCTATTTCCTTAAGTTCATTGAAATATTTGTCCCAGTAGTTGGCCATGGCATTGTCCTTGTAGAAACTGCAATATATAAACATAATTGGTCAATATGTTATATTTCGAGATTTTTAATACCATTATATCACCAAGAATGTGGTCGCTTTTACCAAAGACATGCACACACAATTTGGATGTTAATCAATGAACTCCAATGTGAAAATATACCATATAAATTAAATCTTAAGCTAGCATTTTCAAATATTTGGGGTCATATTGTTTTTGCCCTGTCTGTTTGTTTTTGTTTGTTTGCTTCAAAATCTAACATTGGCCATAACTTTTGTAATATTAAAGATAGCGAATTGATATTTGGCATGCAAGTGTACCTCATGAAGCTTCACAATTTGAGTGGTGAAAGTTAAAGGTCATCGTTCAAGGTCAAAGATATATGGGGGACATAGTGTTTCACAAACACATCTTGTTTACTAATACATATAAAAATAAAATTACCTCTAAGTGTGAGGCTAATTTGAATTAAAATGCATGAAATATATCAGTGCATACTTTTCGAAGTGTGTTAAGCCAATTAACGATATATGGCTGGGGTGAACATTTAATTGTTGAATTGATTTTAAAAATGGAAACATAAATAACCTTAGTGTTCAGTCTAGATGGCATCATCTCATAGCTTATGCTACTTACGAAGCAAACGTCTGCATATCATTGATGACCTTATCATCAATGCGTTCCAACGATGGGGCAATCTGTGAAACTGGTCCTGACGGGCAACTCTTCAACAAGAAGTTTCCTTCGCATACATTCCAAGTCTGCAATAGACATGTTTAAATATTTAATTCATTTTGAGGACTTCAGTACAAATACATATTTGTACAGTTTATAAATTAAATTTCCTGGTAAAATGTAATCCATAGAGCATTACCCAGTACAAAAGTTGACAATCACAATAGCTCTATTTGCAATTTATGTTAATATTTCAGAACACTTAGTAATTTTTGTTGCACAAAATCAAAGATTTTAATCACATCATCACTTATACATGTAAAAACCACCTTGCGTGAAACTTTCTGTCAAGTAATACATATTAGGGATATGTATTTTACTCATGCAACTTTTTAAAAATGTTATGATTTTTTAAGATTCATTTTATATTCAATTTTTATGTTTGTAAGTCATTTTATCTTCTGTAAATGTTATTTACAAAAAAAGGCAGTAGATGTTGTTGAAAAAAGAATATGATATCAATGTTGATTATTTATATTATTTTATTTTATACTTTCCGGTGGTTTATAGAGAAATATCAGTGAATTAAAACTGATAATTTCACTGTTTCAAACAATGAAAATTATCAGTGAAAATTATCGATAATTTTCACTGTTTATGTTAAATGACGTCATTTTTTGGACGAAATGACGTCATTTTCTCAACGTAATTCTTTAGTTAAACTCTTTAACAATGTATATAAACTGTGAAATAAAGCATAAAATAAAAAGAAAATTTGTTGGGTTCGGTGGATTATCGATTTTAATTCACTCGTGATCATATAAAATGTATATTTTCACTCGTGGCTGCGCCACTCGTGAAAGTATTATTTTCTATGATCACTCGTGAATTAAAATCGATTATCCACCGAATCCAACAAATATCCTCTATTTATTTTCTTTGAACTTTAGATAAAGTCACAAACTGAGTGTATTGCAAAGTCATGTTTATTAATCTTCATTAAATTTTGACATAAATATGAATAGTAATTGCTATATATGACACATTTTTTATGAAAGCCAATGTCATGTGAGGCTTTTGCAAAACAAAAGGAAATATTATTTCATAAATTTCTGCTTTCTTAAATTTTCTAATTGAGCTTAATCATTAAAGGGGTTTCTTAATTACATTAGTTGATTTTACCTTATCGGTGGACCACTTTTTTGTGTAAATCACAGCTTTGCCATTCTGATTTATTATTTTGAAAACATGTGGCCTGCTGTGGTTACAAATGGGATTCATGTCGAGGTACTCAGCAAAGTTGTATACCTCACTGAGCTTGATCCCTGGAATCATCCATTTTAATATCTTAAAATGAAAGCTTGGTATATGTTTTTTATGTTTCACTTTGAATAATTCTTGTGGCTCTCAGAAAGACAAATTTTAACCAGATAATGAACAAATAAAGATGTACTAATAAAAAGGTATTGGTCATTCTGAGTATGGTTCATTTAATACACTTGCATGTCAACTATCAAGTGGCTTCAAAGTACTAGTATTGCAAAAGTTATGGCCAATGTTTGAGTCTGAAGCATACAAACAAACCAACAAACAAACAGACAGGTCAAAAGAAAATATTTCCCCTAGCATAGACTAAGGAACAAAACAATGACATTAAATACCTGTATCTTTAGTCAACAAAACTTAATTATATACTTAATTACATATGCATCTATAGAAAGACTTACCTGTGGGTGCAGGTGTGTAACATTTTTCGAAGCCAATTATTAGTTCATCAAGTGTCCTCACCTCCTTTGTCCACAACCATGTAGAAAATCTGAAATTAAGAGAAATAATGATGTATTTGATAATCTCCTTTGAATGTGAGTGATAAATGTTATGTAAAAAAATATTTATCTTCATATGAATACTGCTACCATTGTAAAATTTTGCTGTAATATGGTTGAGTACCTGGAAAACATTTGATCAATGTCCTCATGTGTATGTCCCACCATGAGGAATGAAAGTTTGACTTTCTGAAAAACACCATATTCCACCAAGGCAGCCAGGAATCCCAGCATGTATCTGTTAAACAAAAGACCCTTATTAGTGAATTATTTAAAGCGGTCATTATTGGGCATGTGTATAACTATTGTTTCGATGTTCCATGTGACATCATAACAAGTAACCTGTTTAGTATGGTAATACGGAATCAGTAAACTAGCCAGTAGCATACATCTAAATTTATTTCTGTGCAGTTGTATTATAACTACTGATACAACTTGTATTCTTTTTTATCAGAGACAATAAGTAAGCATATAATAAAATTGTTTATTTCTATGTATAGATTCATGAACATATTGAGTATCTCATATTTTCTGATTGTAAACCTCTATCAAATACCTGTTTTTATTTTGGCCTGGACAGTTGTCTAGTTGCAGGTAGAGAACAGGAGGGAGACTGGTCATAAGCAGAAGGGTATGAACCAGAACTGAAATGCAAGAAAAATATCTTGAAATTCTTATCACATTTTCATTCAGATCATCATCATTGGAATGTCTTTTTTATACGTTTTTTTCACAAATTCAATCACAATTGGATAAATGTAGAACACTCATATGGCGATTGCAGCTATCTATATTTTTTTAATTATTTATGTTTTTGTTTTTTTACACATTGATTGGAAATCGGAGTAAAACACATTTTGTTCCAAAGGTGTATAAGAAACATGTGCCAGAGGGAGATTAGAACATAGATTTGCACTATGGGAAGTTTAAGTTACAAAATAACAGAATATGGACGAGGTTAAAATAACATTTAGAATTTTGATTACCACTGATAGCAAAGGAACTGCCATGAGCCCACTGGAAGGTGTCAAAAAATCCATAGGCACCATATCCATGGACAATGGCACCCATGAGATTAACTTTCACCTTCCAGAGGTTAGACAGTCCCTTTGCTTCCTTCAGGTAATGTGGAAGGCTTGTCTTCTCCTGGTCCATCCCATCCAGAATGATAGACAGGTATCTGGCAGGGCTAAACTTTGCCTTTTGCGCATGCTTATAGTACTTCTGGCGTTCCTGGCTAAAAGAACAAAATTAACATAATGTTTAATGTAGAATTGCAATGCTAGTCCAACATATATTTAAACTATCCTTTGTTATCAATTCTTCATGTCCATTTATTAAGACATACTTTATTATCATCCAATTATACATCTTAATGAACATTAAGTCTGTAAATATTTTTGTGAAAGCTGATTCATGTTAATTGAAACACTTAGCAAGAGATTTTTTTTTTTTTAAGAAACACAATGCCCCCTACTGCGCCTGCCACTTTGAAGCCATATATTTGACCTTTGACCTTAAAGGATGACCTAGACGTTTCACCACTCAAAATGTGCAGCTCCATAAGATACACATGCAGACCAAATATTAAGTTGCTATCTTCAATATTGCATAAGTTATGGCCAATGTTAACGTTTTGGAACGGACAGATGGACTGACGTACAGTTGAACTACTATAAGCCATCCTATCAGGGGCATAAGTTACAATTTCATCAATCTGTCATGTAATTCATTAGATGGTTAAATCAGAATGAAAGTATCAAAATGAATACAGAAAAAAACATATCATTACTTCTGCTGTTGTAAATGTAATTCTCTCAATTTGAATAGTTTTTTCTTATCCTCCCTGCATGTTGCCTTTTCAATTTCAGTCTTTATTTTTGTGCACACATCACATGCTGAAAATCTGGATCTCTGCAATAAATGTACAATTGTTTGAAAGAAAACCAACTTTCCAATTGCAAAACAGTGCACTGAATAAAAAAGAGATTGTAAAATTGCAAAAAATCAAAGTTAAATTAATATAACAGAAATCAAACTTAAGATGTATTTTTGTTTTTTTGATATTATATATAAAGAATTAAAACCTATATTCGAAAGGTCACCGTATTTATATTTAATTGAAAACAAAAAACATAGAAGGACTATTGCCAAAATGCATCTCTCATCCCATAATTTGTTTATTGAAACTGGCAGACATCATAATATTGTCAGAAACGAAAGAATATGCCCCATGTGAAGCTGTAATGATATTGAATATGAGGTACATTTCATACTTATACTGTCTGCAATACCTATAAGCAAGAATCAAATATATTCCAGAATTCTATTACAAGTGACCTAGTAATACTATGGTCAAATATATTAAACTACTAAATGATAGAAAGAAAACGACACTTAGAAAATTATCAACTTATTGTATAACGTGTTTCAAAAAAAAGAAATAATAATTTGTTTATTATCACATGATTTGTTAAGATTAACTATAGCCTACACTAACAATTGAGTGTACTTTGCTTGTAACATGTTGTCTGTAAGATTTTCATGTATTTGTATATGACGATAAGCTTGTTATGCTTAAGTCAAAATAAATATTATATTCTTATTTGATCTGATATTTGTTATTTGATATTTGAGTAATTGTTTAGACTACACACGACTACTTTAACTTTACCTTAGGAATGATGATGTGTGGCATGTACCTGGCCCACACCCGCATGAAGTGTGTATGGCTGATCGGATGTTCGCCATACACCTCTGCTTCCACACACATCATGTTGTACACATCTTTTTTTTTAAGCAGCAGGGAAGATGAAGTCTAAAACAAACAACTAGGAACGATACGATATGGTCATGCACAACATGAAACATATCAATAACAAAGAGAATTCAAACAAATATTTATATACATAATTGAGTAATATGTTACAGTAATAACAAGAAATATCTTTAAAAAAAGATATACGGCGGTGATTGTGGTTGGTGAAAGGTAAAGAGTTTAATGACTGAAATCAAAGATAGCATATGTCTTAAATGTTTGTACAGTTCTTAGCTGCATTCCACGCAGTACGGGATGTTACACGTAGTTTTTGCGTTTTATTTTACATTATTACATATTTCTGATCATATATCTATAGATACAAAAAAAGAAAAATGGAAGTGAAATTAAAACATTTTAGTCAACCGGCCACACGCGAAGTATATGAACTAAAATATACTAGTTCACAGACAGGAATATGTAATTAATTACTAAATATGAGAACATAGCCTTTAAATACAAACATTTTGGCGCTGGCAATCCTCTGAAAATAAAAGGTGCACGCACAAACTGTATTGATGTCAAGAGTTGAGTGTAAAACTGTTCTATCAATCAAGCCTTTTCATTAGAGATAGAATTGTTTCATGATGAACACACAGTAAAACAGTGTTACAAACACGCGGAAATGTTTCCAATGTTCTGGTGGTATACTCAAATCAGCAATTGGAATAAATGAAGTGTATTCATTCGTGGTAAGGTCAGGTAAGGTGAAAAGCTGGGTTATACAGCTACGCCGAAAAAAAACAATATCTTACTTGTTAGAATCTGGCATCTTGTCAGCATAACGACTGGCAAAGCTGCTCAGCCAAGACAATGCATACTGTGTTTCCACAGTCTTTGCTCCAAGCACCTTGCCAGGTCCCACCAAATATTTGGTGCCATCTGTGAAACACAATTATAATGAACATTTCTTATGAAAAAGTGTTTTCCATTTTTTTGGCTTGTATAAAAAGCAAACTTAAAAGAACCTGTATTTAGGACTTAAAATAAGCTGTATTAAAGTTTAAAAGATACTTAATTTTATTGTAAATAATCAACCATGAAATCAAACCTGTAAATTTTGTCCACAAGGCGTAGTAAGTACTAAGTGGAATCCCCAGACACTTCAACCAAGCACTTTTGCACACTTTCACGCCTTCAATTATGAAGACTGTCTTGTTTTCAGGTTTCCTAAAATTTCAATGTTAATGAGAATTCCTGTTAGGTGTAAACACATAGATACACAAGATTATATCAGGCACATCTTATTCCATTTAGGTGTGTAAATAGTCTTTTGAATAAGAAATATATTTGAATGATTTTATTTTCATGTTGCATAAACATGCATAAAATTAAATATGATAAAATATGTCCTTGAATGACAATAATTGGCATAACTATATAGTTTTTTAAAGTTACCACATAAGTTAATAGAAATATTACTCATTAATAAAATAATAAAAAGTAACAAGA
Source organism: Dreissena polymorpha (assembly GCF_020536995.1). NCBI lineage: Eukaryota > Metazoa > Mollusca > Bivalvia > Myida > Dreissenidae > Dreissena > Dreissena polymorpha. The sequence continues at coordinate 21,486,993 of NC_068360.1, forward strand.
CAGTTGTCATAATGTGATTCATATGCAATATATTTTGTCATGTTATACTGTGTATTACAACACAGTTGAGGATTTTCATATTACTGTGTGTGAGTAGAAATCCAATTGAGTATCCACTGTGAGCGCTCTAACAAGGACAGCTGTTGAACACTGTCTCTTGCCGTGCGCATCACTTCAATTGGCATTGCTGCCAAACACATTAGGCTACAACACAAGTAAGCCTGTAAAACCTGCAGTGGCAGCAGGTCTTTCTTCACTGTAATGAATGAAGGATGGACATGTCCAAAATGTTACAATTCAAATTTTAAACAAGGCTATTGTCAAGCAATATGGTCCCCTACCGACTCCACCATTGTCAGAAATTCCATCATTTTCAGAATAATTTTTTTTGTTTCCATAGCAAACACAAATTTTGACGTAGGAACAAAATGAATTGACGTGCAAAATTTCCATATAGCAGGCCGTCAACTGATTCCTATATTCCTATATTTTCCTATATTTTGGAGAATGTTCACACATTTTTCAAAACCTATATTTTCCTATATTTTTTACTTTTTTTCCTCTATTTTTCTATATTTTTTACTTTTCCACTATTTTGTTTTGAAAATTTCCTCTCTTTCTTTAAAAGAAGTAATACTGCCTTAAGATATTTTAATTTACAGTGTGAAAAAGCTGTCCCTCCTCTTCCAAGGCATCACCATCTTGCAGGAGTGCTGTTGTACACTATTGTGATATCTATATGGACACCTTTGATGAAATTCAGGTGCCCACATTGATGACCACAGTGTGTTGCTGCATCAGCATATCTGCCTTGGTGGGAAGATGAGGGACTGTTTTGTTAAGTAAAACATGAATTTAATGATTATTGACGGAAAACAACTAAGTAAGAAGTTCTCTAAATATCTCTAGAACATTACTTTTTGCCATAAAATTGCTATATTTTAACCCTAAACAAACCCAAACCTCCTTTATTTTGATGTAAAAATTCCTATATTTTTTTCCAATATTTTCGCTTAAGTCAGTTGACGGCCTGATATTGCCATCTATCCATGTTGCAAGTTTCATGAAAAAATATTAAGAACTTTAAAAGTTATCGCAGGATCCAGAAAAGTGTGAAGGACTGACGGACAGACAGACTGACAAGACTGACAGACGCAAACCATAAGTCCCCTCCGGTGAAACCGGTAGGGGACAATTTGCTTATTTCAATAAAAAAAAAAACATTTTATTTAATTTGTAACTTTTTTGTGGTCTGAAACATTGATATAAATAATTCATAACACTATAAGACATAAATGGATAATAATGAAATTACTAATATTTTTTTTATAATTCACCCTTTTTGGTCTCCCGTTCTTGCCGCTCATGTTTTCGGTAACCCACCGGTCTGCCCCTCTTTTCTGAAAGAAAACCCCAACAATTTCAGACATTGTATGAACACGATTGAATTAAAATCGAAATTCCATTGAATCCAACACATTGTACTACTTCAATACAATAATATTTATTTAGCTTACTAAGATGTCATGTAATTAGCAATGGTTGTCTTGCAATTCATAATAAATGATTAATAGAAACATATGGCCTGGAAACTGTTAACTGCATAAGCATTGCATGTTGTGTTAAGGATTAAATGAATATTATATATATATATATATATATATATATATATATATATATTTATATATATATATATATATATATATATATATATATATATATTTATATATATATATATATATATATATTTATATATATATATATATATATATATATATATAATTATATATATATATATATATATATATTTATATTATATTACGCTTTCCGGTGGTTGATAGAGAGAAATCTCAGTCAGTGAAATTAAACTGTTATTTAATAGTTTTAAACAGTGAAAAACAACAGTGAATAATATTGATAATTTTCACTGTTTTACTGTGAAATGACGTCGTTTTTCAATGAAATGACGTCATGAATCCAGCGAAATGATTACCGGGTAGTTAAACTCTCTTACAATGTAAAAAAAAAAAACAGTGACAAAAGGATAAATTAAAAAGAAAATTTGTTGGATTCGATGGAATATCGATTTTAAATCACTTGTGATTATAAAAATACATATTTTCACGAGTGGCTGCGCGAAAATATTATTTTATATAATCAATCGTGACATAAAATCGATATTCCTTCAAATCCAACAAATATTCTCTCTCTGTCTCTCTCTGTGTGTCTCTCCTCTCTCTCTTCCTCATTATTTTTTGTTAAAAAGTCTTGTACTATTCAAATTTTTAGTGCAATAAACAGTACATTTCAACGTTACTTCAAGCTATCTGTTTCCGAATTGATGTGATGTAAATAAAGTTAAATGTAATTGTCTAGCACCATTCATGTTTACAGATGAATAAATGATAAATACGGTATGTAAAGAGTTAATAATACTGAGAACTCATTGTACCTGATTTCGCCTCTGACCTAGTGAGAAGTTCCTGATAATCCTCTTCATCAGAGTTACTGAGATCTGTGTACAAAAGAATCACCATATAGCATAGAAGTAATGAAATCATTAACTAATTTACAATGATAAAGCTTTGACAATTTTTCGAAATCCAAAAATTTAGTGTGTTGATAAAGCACATTATCAGAAAAGCTATCTACAATCGGCAATACATGGAATATGAACAAATTGTAACTGTGACCTTAATTAGTAAAGATATAAGGCAATGCACAAGTCTTTAATGACGTTTTCTTTTATTTACAGACTTCCATTACCATCATTTTCAAGTTGTGTTTCATCTTCAAGTTGTGTTTCATCTTCAAGTTGTGTTTCATCTTCAAGCAATGAAACTCGATCAAAATCGTCATCTGAAACCAAAGTAAATTATTCAACATTTTACCGCAATCAATGCTTATTTGTACTAAAATCTAGTTCAAAGCTCAAAAGTTGGATGAACTTTGACAATTAAAAGCGTACTTTTTTTTACAAATACTCTATTCTATAATCAAAATGCATATATAGCACTAGAATAAATCACAAAATCGTCTTGTATATCAACAGCATATATACAACCCTTTAACATATCACTGTGACGAAACCTCAATCATTCAGCCATAGTGTATAATCAGTTTTCAGTGTATGCATATTAAAACAAGATAATGCCAAACAATATTGTCTCCTCCGTTGTCAGTGTTTTTATGTCCCCACCAATACAGTGGGTGACATATTGTTTTTGCCCTGCCTGTTTGTCCGACAAACACATTTCTAGTTGTGTTTTTTTTAAATATTTGTTGCCATAGACATATGAACATAATGAAATGACATGCATAATCTACATATTGCAAGCTCTCCATGTTTCAAGTTTCATGGAAAAATATGAAGAACTTTTAAAGTTATCGCAGGATCCAGAAAAATGTGACTGACTGACAGAGAGACAGACAAACATACAGACAGACAGACCATAAGCGCAAACCATAAGTCACCTCTGGCTTCACCAGTAAGGGACAATAAATATAATTTTACCTACCATCAGAGTGTAGGTAAACTGTTTCTCGGTATGTGGCATATTCCGTCTCCATCTTCAAAAACCCAGACTACAGTTAATAGCTGAAGCAGGAATAAGATATATGAATTGGTAATGATTTGTGTACATGTTGATGCCGATTTGTTAGCGATTTGGTAACAATTTAATAGACCCGATTTAATACCGATTCATTATTTAGTTGATTTTATCCCGATTTATTTGCACGATTTGTTTACGATTGATTGACGATTCATTAGTTAGCTCATTTGCTTGGGATTTCCATCGGTACCAAATCGTGAAAAAATCACGTCACTCGTCAACTGGTCTATTTACGATTTTTTCGACCGATTCATTCACATCTTTTTTTGCTTGGGTGCAGTTAAATAATATACTCCTATTTCGAATAATTTAATGCTAATTCTGAACCTTAGTAAGGGAAGTTGTGTTTAAGAAGTATGTAAACACGGCCGTACGCTATTGTTTTGATACCTTGACTTCTCGTAATTATCAAAATAACAACCAATCGGCTTAACGGTTACCTATCATTGTTCAATGGAATGCTCCGAACGCTGGATTTGGGCAAGTTCATTTCTTAAATAGACAAAAATGTTTAGATAAAAACCACAAGACAAATAACATTCTAAAATATCAATATTTGATTGAAAAAGTGCATTAGAGATTACATATGTTATGTACCCTCACAAAAGCATATTCATAAAAAAAGAATCGATAACACTTTCACATGTATGGTACGTGTAAACACCTACATGACATCATGAACCAATGACGTAAGACCGTGTGCATAATTTTATCATACTTAATTAATTGTTTGTTTAAACAATAATGGCGCGATAAAAATGTATTATGTATTCAAATGTAACAGGTTTTTTCACGGTTGATCTGGATTGCCTTACGGCTCCAAGTGAAGAATTGGTGGTGCGATGCACAGACACTACATGGGTGCAGCAAATCAAAGAGAGCATGAGATCTCAACCATCACGGCCAGTCACAAGAATTCCGGTTCTGTGTGAAAGAGAGGTAAAAATATAATATCAGTTTCACATTACAATTAACGTGTGCCAATACTTAAATAATACATTTTAAACTTTTTACAAATCCAAAAAAAATGTTGTTTTTTTTTAAGTTTTCATTTTTAGCTCCACTGGCCAAAGGCCAGCGGGGCTTATGTCATGGTCCTGTGTCCGTCGTGTGTGCGTGTGTGCGTCCATCCGTGCGTTAACTTTTTCTTTAAAGCCACACACCTTAAAGGGATCTTTTCACGCTTTGGTAAATTGACAAAATTGAAAAAAGTTGTTTCAGATTCGTAAGTTTTCGTTTTAGTTATGATATTTGTGAGGAAACAGTAATACTGAACATTAACCATGCTCTAATATAGCCATTATATGCATCTTTTGACGATTTTAAAACCTAAAAATTATAAAGCGTTGCAACGCGAAACGATTGAATAATTTGGAGAGTTCTGTTTTTGTCGTTAAATTTTGTGAAACTACGAAGATTGCTTATATAAGGTATAAAATACATCAAGAATGTGTACTCGGCGGAATAGCTCAGTAGGCTAAAGCGTTTTTACTTCAGGACTCTGGCAGGACTCCAGGGGTCACTGGTTCGAAACCTGCTCCGGGCAATGTTATTTTCCTTTTTTTATTTTTTTTCTTGATTTTTTACTGGAGCTTTTATGATCCAATGTTTACATTTATCAATATAAAGCATTTAATGAATAAGTTAAAAAAAGGCCAAAATCTGTGAAAAGGCCCCTTTAATATGAACTACATTTCATAGTAAATTTAAGTATAGATAAGAAACATATTTTATTTATGCCATTTAGAATATATCTGGTAGTTACAGGGTAGAAATCCATCTTGTTGCGCTTTAAAACTTAAAAAATAATCGCGTGTGTCGAAATGGACGTATACGTTTAGAAATCCTACTTTCGGTTTGAAAAGCGGTACCGTTTGAAAAATAATAAATTACTTGCTAACTAGGCTATATATTTAATTTTATCTATGCCAATTAGAATATATCTGGTGGTTACAAGGTAGAAATCCGTCTATTTTGCGCTTTAAAACTGAAATAATTATCGCGTTTGTCGAAATTACGTTTACATATAGAAATCCTACTTTCGGTTTTAAAATTAAAACAAAACAAAATAATAAATTATTTGCTTACTAGGCTTTAGATATAATGACAATTTTGCACACTTTCAAATTGCATCAATATGTATTAATTAACATATATTTCATTTCAAGGTGTGTGGCTTTAAACATCAACTTCTCCTAAACTACTCGTCCAAATCTGATGAAATTTTCAGGAATGTTCCTGTGGTGAACCTTTTTCAAATTTGTTCAAATTATGCCCCTGAAAATATGCTTATATAAGGCCTATTTTGTGCAAACTTTATTAATCTTCTTGTCCATAACCATTAGGCCTAGGGCTACCAAATTTGGTATGTATTGACATCTTATAGTCCTCTACCAAGTTTGTTAATATTATGCCCATGGGGTCTAATTTGAACCTGCCCCAGGGGGTCAAAAAATGAAAATGAGCTTATATAAGGCCTATTTTGTGCAAACTTTAAAAATCTTCTTGTCCGTAACCATTGGGTCTAGGGCTACCAAATTTTGTATGTAGTGACATCTTATAGTCCTCTACCAAGTTTGTTCAAATTATGCCCCTGGGGTTAAATTTTACCATGCCCCGGGGGTCAAAACATTGAAAATTTGCTTATATAAGGCCTATTTTGTGTAAACTTTAAAAATATTCTTGTCCATAACCATTGAGCCAAGGGCTACCAAATTTGGTATGCAATGACATCTTATAGTCCTCTACCAAGTTTGTTCAAATTATGCCCCTGGGGTCAAATTTGACCCTGCCCTGGGAGGTCAAAAAATCGAAAATTTGCTAATGTAATGCCTATTTTGTGCAAACTTTAAATATCTTCTTGTCCATAACTGTATGGCATAGGGCTACCAAATTTGGTATGTAATGACATCTTATAGTCCTCTACTAAGTTTTTTCAAATTAAGCCCCTGGGATTAAATTTGAACGTTCCCCAGGGGTCACAAAATTGAACATATGCTTATATTGGGCCCATTTTCTGCAAACTATAAAAATCTTGTCCATAACCATTGGGCCTATTTCTACCAAATTTGGTAGGTAGTGACATCTAATAGTTCTCTACTTAGTTTGTTCAAATTATGCCCCTAGGAACAAATTTGACCTTGCCCCAGGGGTCACAAAAAAGAACATATGCTTAAATAAGGCCTATTTTGTACAAACTTTAAAAAACCTTCTTGTTCTTAATTATAGAGCCTAGGGCTACTAAATTTGGTATGAAGTGAATAGTCCTCTACCAAATTTGTTCAGATTATTCCCCTTGGGTTCAAATTTGACCCGGCCCCGGAGGTCACAAAACTGAACATATGACGTTTACCAGTGGAGATTACTGCGCCCGTTTGGCTGTGACCAACAACAACAACAACATCTTGTAAACATGAGATAAAACCCTGTCATTTAGTGCCATTTTAGGTCAGATGGTGACTGCTTACACAGGCATTGAAGTAAGAACATGTGTTATGTATGTTTTTCTTACAAACTGAAAAAAGTCGGGTTTTATTTAAATATGTCGAAAGTGACCATATATCCGGATGAAAATATTTTGGATGACATGTTAATTTCCATAGTAACTTTTTCCATATATAAAAATGCTCACCCTTCCAACTTTAAGCGCCCAGTGGGACGAGGGATAGAAAGAGAAAGTCACATGCTTGAGTACATTTCAACCCATGCGCATTACACGTTTTTTTTGCAAAGAAAAAACAGTGAAGCGATACAGGGCCATCATGGCCCTCTTGTTACTGTTATACCATAATGATTAAACACTTCTGAAATTCCCTGCTACAATTATCAATACATGTACATTTAGATTCCCCCAGTGGATTTTTGCATTAACACCATGCAACCACTTCTGACACTGGGGGGAAACCATATGGTGACAGCCATGAAGGACCTGCTAATAGAAGAAGCTGGCAATCCTGATTATGAATGTTTGAGGCAAGTTTAACAAGAAAAATCAAGCATAATATTGTGTTGTCTGACTTTTGTTTGTTTCTGACAAACAAATTTCTTGTTAAGTTTTTGAAACAGGGTCTTTTTTCATTGTGCAGACATATGAAAAGAAACATTGTGGTGCATTCTTAATCATATTAGAGATCATTGCTTTCAACTTGGGAGATGCTCAATATGTCTAAGTAAAAAAAACAAAAAACATTTTTTTTTTTAATTTGGTAATTCCGCTATCAATTTTGGGAAAAAATGACCTTACTTTCAATGGGAAAATGGCCATATTTCGGGCCCTGTTATAAAGCCCTTATCAGTATACTATATTTCATAAAAACATGTAACTTTACTCAAATTAAAATAATTAAACACATTTTTTATTCTTTTCAATAAAAGAGCGGAAAATACAAGTGAAAGATTAACTAATATTTTTTACTAGTGAATATATAAGGTTGACATTTAAATCCAGCTTTTAAATGATGCAGGGATTTTCTTAGCCACTGTGGAACAACGAGCCTGCTCAAATTTGTGATTTTTTAAAGGACAAAATGCATTAAATTGTGAATTTTTACCAACTGCTAAGTGTGACATTTTAAACATTTGCATTTATAAAGAACGTATGTGTAAGAGACTTCATTCCTTCCTTTGGCCCATTCACCTTTTAATATTAACCACCACAGAGCATATTTTTCCGCTCTTCAACCTCCAAAAATATTATTATTTTACACTTTCAAGGAGGTTCGTTTTACGGCCTTACATAAAAAGCAGGTAAAATCCCTGCCTCAAAATACAAAACCTGGTGACGTTCTAAATTTTGACCCTCATTATTTGTTTGATATTTCTTCAAAAGGCATGAAGGAATAAAAAGAAAATTTGTTTGATTCAGTGTAAGATTGCATTTTATCCCATTTTATACTGGCATTGACTGTATAACACAGCATGGAATAAACTAGGCTGTATACCACCTTGATACACAAAAAAAGGCTTATGCTCCCTGTGTTCTAAGCCTCGCGACATAAACTTCTCTCTATATTCAACGCTAACCTAGTATTCTATATATATTTCATTCTTGGTATCAGAAACTAGATACAGAAACTTATATAAAACAATTGTTTGTATGAAACATGTAAATTAACACAAATTAAGATGAAAATCATGATTATAAAAATAATATAAAACCATAATTCTATACATGTACATGCAACTGTGAAATTACTAAGATTATACTGTTTTGATACAGGAAGGTGGATGTAGAAGTTTATGTTGGGCTTACGCCCAGAGAAGCCATGTTTGTTGCATCATGGCACAACATACAATGTTCACAGAAGCCAATGAACTTCCAGGTAAATAAAAAAATTACATAGTGATGAGTACAATTGTTCACAGGAAAGTCCGTGCGCTTTACATTTTCTTAGGTTGGCAAAATAAGAAAGATAAACAATATTAAAAAAATACCGGGCTTAAGTTAATGGAAGGTTTTTTTAGGAGCACTTCTAGCTTTGGTCTCAAAACTTCTAATATTCAACACTTAGATTTGGAAATCAGCCCAGTTTTAATTATATCAATTCATTCAGTGATTATAATTCATATCAACCAAATATAAGGCAACAAAAATACATATGCTAAACCATGACTGTACATAAAATAGCTTTTGTAAAGTAACACGAATTTATGTTAACTTCAGCTGAAAACATTAAATAATTAATGAACTTTCATATCAAAGCAAACTTCCAAAATAAAAGACCATAAAGTTGAGAATCCCAGTATTCATAAATTAATGTAAGCCCTGTAAAAAAATAATATTAGTGATCAAGATGTAGTCGCAGTTAAAAGTGTAACCTTACAAGAAACACAAAAGTTCGCATATAGTAATGGTGTTTTTTCCATTAACTAGCAATTGTCTTTCTAGTCATTATATATATTTGATATCATTTTTAAAATTTTCTTTTAATCTTGAAATGAGTTTGAATTTTTCAATTTGTTATAGTATAAACAAATATGTATTCACAAAACTCATCTTTAAATGTCCTAAATAATATTCAATTCATTTTTTTCCATTAAAAAATTCAATTAAAAAGTAAAAAAGTAATAATAAAATGGAATTTCAGAAGGTTTAAAATACAATTAACAGTGTACTCTTTCCATCATAAATAGGGTTACATATAAAATATAATCCTGACCAGCATGCTTTCAGGACAAAGTACGCATGGCGCGGAAAATATATGAAAGTAGAAGTACGTGTAGCAGCAATTGGAAGGGGGAAGTAATGGTGGCCCTTGGTTCTTTGGACAAAAAGGCATGTATCTAAATGTAAATGTACCAGTAAGCTGAGAACTTAGTCATTTCATAAGTGTTGAATTTTCAATTATTAAAGTAAAAACAATCCTGAATCGTATATCTAAAACAGGTGTGGGTTGTACAAACAGCAAGTCAGTTACTGACTTACCATGAACAAAACATCAATTTAAAAAAATGATTCCATTATAATATATTAATGTTACAAGGAAATAATATTGGAAAAAAAACATTAAGATTTGTGCTGATTAATGCCAGTCATGTGTCTATAAACATAATCTTTTAAAACAAATAACAAATATAATGCTTTGTTACTTAAATAATTTAATAACAGGTTTACAAGCTTGCAGAGGGCCTGGGCCCAGTTCTCTCAGTAGCTGCCTACAGCCAAGAAAACTGGGCAGCAGTAGAACGCATTTTCGAGTCCCACTCGCAAGAGTCATTCCCTCAAAACGTAAGAATCTGTGCATCTTACATTTTCTGTTCCCTTAAATAACTGACATACATGTATGTTAGTATGATTTGGTCAGTTCAGAGTTGTATCCTTTAAGTGATGGTGAAGGATATCAGTGAATTAAATGTTCTTGTTTAATTTTTAGTTATTCAGACAGCTGCAGGGTGTCCAAGACAAATCCAGGACACCCTACTTAATAAAGGCAATTGGCACTTCAGGATTAAAAGTTGCCCGAGAAATTGCAGAAGATAAAAGAAAGTAAGGTTATGTCAACATTGAAGTCCATCAGTTTTTAAGTTTTATTAACCAAGCTGAAGTTTGGGCATATTGTTATGGCCTTGGAAATCTTTATGTCATCTGGAGCTGTTCATGTGTCAATATCAATCTTGAAATAAGGAGTTTTGCCCCATAACTTAGCAGTTGGTAATATTTTTGTCATAAACTTTACCACACTTGCAATTCATGTATGCACAGTTGATTCAAAGACTATTAAATACATAATGGTGAAAAACATGGTTTTACACTAAACACAAACTAAAACACACCTTTAATTAATTTCATTGTTTTCGATTTTAAATAGCCAGCAACTCAGATATATGTGTCAATACTTGAAATCCCATTTCAACCACCAATGTTTTTTTCATAAGAGACCACATGAAGCAATTAGCTGTGGCCACATTACAGATGGGGACTTGGGAAGACATTGAGGAGACATATACGTTGTCAGACAAGATGTTAGAGTTCACTGGTATGCTTATTTATTAAAGGTTATAATTTGGAGAAAAAATAGCCTATTAAAAATAATGGCTTATTTGCAATTATTAATCCTCTCATTACTACAATTGTATTCATTTTATAATGCTTGAAATATCATAAAATATATTTGTTACTTTCCTAAGAATTGAACAATTAGACCCTGAAAATCCTAGCCTGAAGTCCGCTTAAAAATATTTAACAGATCCATATTTCATACACAACTGTACGTTTCCTTGATCTTACAAATCATTACTTCAAAACTTGTTTTAATTATATGCTTTCAAATTTCCAAAAAACATACGCCATTTTTATGGCAAGTTAAAATTGCAAAGCCCCTTCATACATGACATAGCAATAGTACACATAGAGGATGAATGGACAATGATATTTTATTTATATTTTTCTGTATGTTATTTAATATATGCAATACAATTTCACCAAAAAAAACTAAACTGACATTTTCAAAAAAAGGTTTTATCATGAGTTAACAGAGCAATTGTTCTTATAGTTAAATATCACTTATATAATTTCAAATAAATCAACAATATTATAAAACATATTATACATCCAATAAATTCATCCAATCGGCATTCTTCATATGTTACCGTCCAATATATTCCGGTATTGGATCCAAAAAGTCTGTATTTTTTCCATATAGGACAGATGAGTACAAGTGCACTAAGCAATTGTTTTATAACGATAAAAGCCGTTACTGAGAAAAAGTATCCGAATGTACTATTATCGACTTGCACGGGCGCTTGTCTTGAAAATAGTATAGATGCAATTAAAGCATTTTTAAATCAAAATTAAAATGAAACAAAGAGCTGAAGAAAGAGATATATGATAAAAAGCTTATTTGACGTTTAAACTGTACAGTACGTGATATATTTGGACTCGCACACAGCCTTAAGGCTCATCCAATATGACGTCAGACTGTGTGCTTGTCAAATTATATATACGTATTGTGCAGTGAAACGTCTAATAACCTATAAAAAAGGGAAGTTTTAGATAACAAAGTAGATGTCTTATTTCTTGAATATCAATTACATTTTTATTATTACAGGTGACTTATCAACCCCTCAAGGACGTGAACGTTATTGTTACCACGTTGAGAAATTGTCCGTCAACGACAAAGATGCATGGACAGTTACAATAACTGTCAAAAAAAATGGAATTGACGTGCCATTGCAGCCACAAATTTTACAAAAGTTCACTGAAAAAATTATTAAAACAGTGCAAAAAAATGTCACTGATTTTGAAGAATAAATAGATAGACGAATTTTGTTGAATTCTGTGGAATATCAATTTTAAGTCACAAGTGATCATGTGGGTGATCCACTCTTGAAAATACATTCTTTCTATGATCACGAGTGATTTAAAAATGATATTCCACAGAATAAAACAAATTTTATTTTCACTTCATGTTTTTTTTCAACGTTTATTGACATCGTAAACTAGTTTTGCTAAAGAATTTTGCTGGAATAGTGACTGTTATTTTTCACTGTTTGAAACAATGACGGACGGACGGACGGACGACAGTGCCAAAACAATATCCCTCCGCCTCTGGCTGTGGATATACATGTATACTCATACCAAGTTTCAATGAAATCCGCCAAAGCACTTCCAAGATATGGCTCCGGACACAAAAGTGCCTATAGTAAAAAGCATTTTTTCAAGATACAAAGGGCCATAACTCTGTTTTTAACAGATGGTGTACAATGCCATTTGGTGTTCATCACCCTCTTATGCATATATATACTCATAACAAGTTTCAATGAAATCTGCCAAAGAACTTCCAAGATATGGCTCTGGACACAAAAGTGCCGGATGGACAGCCGGACAGTCGGACGGACGGAAAACGCCAAAACAATATCCCTCCGCCAGAAACGCCTCTGGCGGGAGATAAAAATTCTCATATAAACTACGGTAATCTGGTGATAATTGTTAGTGACATACGGGACATAATTGTAACACTCTCATGTAGAGCTAAAATAGTAGAATTTGATTTCCGCATAAAGAGAGTGAATTATGTAAAGACTTTTAACTGAGATTATGTTCCGGTACTTTAATTTTTTTTTTTTTTTTCAGATTTTATTCAATTGATATAAGGGTTCGTTTAGAGTCATACAAGCAACTAGCTGTATTGTACATGTTAATACAATTTATTTTCAACCCTCAAACACCTTCTATGGGATGTGATATTTATATATCATTTGAATGCTTGCTTTATTTATATTAATTTAAAATGTTCATGAAAAAAATGTCAAACAAATATAATGTGCATTTTCTTAACTAGGGGGGGGGGGGACAATTTTAGTATGAATAAGGCCAATTTTTTTTTACCTAAAACCAAAACCGGCCTTGGTTTTATTCATATGCAAAGATAACTTGCATGATAAATAGAAAATATTATACGAGTGTCTGATTGACATCAATATCATCATGCGAGCTTCAAGTCGAGCATGGTAATCTTGATTTCTATCCAACACTCGCATAATATTATATTTATCCAATTAATTTGTGGTCGTTTTTCGCTTTCGCTAAAAAATCAAAGCAATAGCGTTGGTTTCCCAATATTTGCAATGAATTGTTTGTTTAATTCAAACATTATCATTTGTTATGAAATAACATTGAATCATACAGTGTTATAAAATTAGAGGATCACAAAAAAAATGCTCTAAAATTAACAATAGTATAGAGCTAACGTTTATAGTATCAGTTGTAATTCTATCTGTTATCATGTAACAATAGGATAAACTATAATTTCTTCTGTTTAAGGCAATGGCAAACTGAAATTGTGTTGTTGTTTTACTTAAAATGTGTCATTTTTATGTCCCCCACCACTACAGTGGGGGACATATTGTTTTTGCCCTGTCTGTTGGTTTCTTTGTGTGTTTGTTTGTGTTTGTGTCAAACTTTGACATTTGCCATAACTTTTGCAATATTGAAGATAGCAACTTGACATCTGGCATGCATGTATATCTCATGGAGCTGCACAATTTGAGCGGTGAAAGGTCAATGTTAAGGTCATTCTTCAAGGTCAAAGGTCAAATAAATAGCTTCAAAGTGGCGCAGTAGGGGACATAGTGTTTCTGACAAACACATTTTTTGTTTTAATATGCATTTACTGTTAAGTTCCTGAACTACATTTTGATATTGTATTCGAATGACTGAAAATGATTGAACATGTTGATTATGTCATACATAATCTATGTATTTTTATTATTTAAAAAAATTGTGTCTACCTTCCAATAGTGATGTCAAATTAAAAAATAATCTGCATAAAAATCTTTTTTGGTGAATTTAATTATTACAGGTCAAGCTATTTAAGAGCATAAACATTAATTTTTTAATTAATTATTAAATTTAAATCGATACCATACTATAAATTTTCAGTAAAAAAGAACACTATGAAACACATTATGTATTGATCCTCATTGTTAATATTGCAAGATTGCTAATTTATTTGTCTTTTTATGTGTGATTTGAAGCATTATTTGCATAACTAATGACCATTTTTCAAAGAACAAACATATTTACAATAAAATGAATCTAGCGTTTTTACTATTTAAACCAGCCAGAAATAAGGTGACCTTTTATAAACATTATTGGCATTAAAACCTTAATTTTGTAAACTGCATGTTGTTATTTATAACCATAATTATATGTAATGAAACATAACGTACAAGTCTCGATACATGTCAAAAACTTTCCAAAATGAAGTAAAACAGGGAAAACAATAAAATATGACTTTGCATAATGAAAATTGTTGCTTATTTGTGAAATGAGGCATCCAGATGTGTTGAAAAATCATACAACAACAGCATATTATTTGATGATTTTTGATGGTTTACAGTGAAATATGTGTGACATAAAATGTATATTTCACTGTTGAAACAGTGAAAAATATAAATATTTTTCACTGTCATTTTTCTTTTTTTATATCCTGATCTTCTACAGTAAATGCAACGACCCACAAATGACGTATGGCTCAAAATTGTGAGATGACGTAGCATCATATAATTCGTGTTCCCGCATAATATTTCAATAAACATGGAATTTATAGCAGTGAGTTTTTCAACTGGGGCATAAAATAATAAGAAAATTTATTAGTTTCAATAGACTGTCGATTTGTATTTGCTGGTGATCATAAAAAGTATATATTTTCACTTCCCCACACACAAAAAGAACAATTTCAATTTCTATGATCACTTCACCAAACCAAAAAATATCCTACCTATATTTCACATAATCATTCAGCATAAATCAATTGCATATTGTTTGTTCATACATATATGAGCAAATATTGCTACTGGAGCCTAATCCATGCATGTTTAGTGTCAAGCAAAGGCTAGTTTGCCCATGCGGTGCATGAGCAAAGGGGTTTGCCCAGACGGTGTATGAGCAAAGGGGGAATGCCCATGCGGTGTATGAGCAAAGAGGGTTTGCCCAGACGGTGTATGAGCAAAGGGGGTATGCCCATGCGGTGTATGAGCAAAGAGGGTTTGCCCAGACGGTGTATGAGCAAAGGGGATTTGCCCATACGGTGCATGAGCAAAGGGGATATGCCCAATGCGGTGTATGAGCAAAGGGAGTTTGCCCATACGGTGTATGAGCAAAGAAGGTATGCCCATGCGGTGCATGAGCAAAGAGGGTTTTAATCTTTGTTTTTATGACCACTGACATTTGCATGGTCAAAACAAAGCAAATGAAGCTGAAACAGTCCATTCTAGAATTAATGTCGTTTTCCAACTTCACATAATAGACTGTTTAGGGGATTAACAAGTTATATATAAATTATTGCTTCAAACATCATGTGTTGGATATAAAAACTCTTTGATGTCAGTTTGAAAAAAGATAGAGGTTTTTATCTGTAACAATATATTTTGGCTACTTAAAAAATGGGTACATATATAAAAATGATTTCAAGTTTGAACAATCCTTCCACGTGAGCCTTGCTGTAAGGGGCTTAATACATGTGTTTAAAGTGTCCTCCCAGAGGCAAAGGCTAAACAGATGAGACACTTTCCACATATACTGGATTTTCGTTCAGAAAAGACTACCTACAAACATAAATTTCAATAAAAGTGGAAAATATCGTCCCTGAATATCCTGTGCATACTGCACAGACTAATCTGTGACGACACTTTACGCACATGCATTAAGCCCCGTTTTCTCAGAGTGAGGCTTATATATCCCAGCTGTTATGCATTGCTATTTTTCGTGTACACACATAATTAAATATTTGTTTGTTTTCTGCATTTTACTAAGACGTAATCATGATTAAAGATAATTATGGACTATCATGAGTTTTTTATGCCCCCCTTCGAAGAAGAGGGGGTATATTGCTTTGCACATGTCGGTATGTCGGTCTGTCGGTCCACGAGGTGGTTTCCGGATGATAACTCAAGAACGCTTATTCCTAGGATCATGAAACTTCAAATGTACATTGATCATGACTCGCAAATGACCCCTATTGATTTTCAGGTCACTAGGTCAAAGGTCAAGGTCACGGTGACCCGAAATAGTAAAATGGTTTCCGGATGATAACTCAAGAACGCTTATTCCTAGGATCATAAAACTTGAAAGGTAGATTGATCATGACTCGCAGATGACCCCTATTGATTTTCAGGTCACTAGGTCAAAGGTCAAGGTCATCGTGACCCGAAATAGTAAAATGGTTTCCGGATGATAACTCAAGAACGCTTATGGCTAGGATCATGAAACTTCATAGGTACATTGGTCATGACTGTGAGATGACCCCTATTGATTTTCAGGTCACTAGGTCAAAGGTCAAGGTCACAGTGACAAAAAAACATATTCACACAATGGCTGTCACTACAACGGAGAGCCCATATGGGGGGCATGCATGTTTTACAAACAGCCCTTGTTTTATATATAAAACATACACATGTTACTTTTATGTTAATAAATAAACACACACAATGCATAACACGTCAACCAAACAACTCAAACAGACATTAGATTTGTTTATATTTCATCATTACATTTATATTCTGACAGAACATTATTTGGAAAAACACGACCTTCAATAAAAAACTGAAATAAATGTACTGCCTTTAGAACTCATTTTTGTGAGGAAAGTTTCATGTTGTGAGGTTTTTCTCATCAAGTTTCCGAATTTACCTTGTTGATAAGTCCTTTTGTATGGTCAATTAATCTTGTTTTAATCAGACAGAACAGTAATCTGATAGTGCAAGGCCCACATGCATTCCATTTATTAGTGCTGCAACAATATACCGGTTTATCGGTATATATCGCAATACGCAATTCGCATATTGTATTGCGATACGATTTTCATCATACCGGTACGAACATTTTACAAAAATTCATTCAAATTTCGTCCAGAAAAGCCATTCGAAATAATGATAACAAGGTAAACAAAACAAAGCAGTGTAAAATAAAAAATCCGTAAAAATAGCATTCTGAGATTATACAGAGTAGCGTTGTTACATCGGAGCATTCGTTCGATGCTTTTGAACAGATTATCGTTGAATTAATTGCGCACAGCTGTAAATGTTTCGTTCGATTCTGATTTGAGCATTATTTGTAATCCGAATTTCGGAAACACGCTTCCAAATTTTAATGCTAATGCGACAATAAAAAATTATAGCGTCAAATAAAAAGTGCTTTATCCTTTGTCTCAATAAAAAGCGCGCGAAAATTATACAGACATGTAGAACGTGGCATGGAAAGTATGGGTGTATTTTGTGTTGTATAAAAACGGGAACATCACGTCAGGTGAATTACGCGTGTTCAGTGGAAAAAAAACGCCCCGCTTGGACGTTATTTCATCACATCTTTAAATAGTAACAAATGCCAAAATGAATTTGATACTTAAGAAAATTTGCGAATGTTTGTGTTTCTTGTTATTCTTGAGCACATTTATAGTAAATATATACCAGAATTTGCTTTAAAACTGGAATAAACGGGATTATCAGGTAATTGGCAAGTTATAATTTTGGTACAAGTAAGCAATATATTGCGATATATTGCAATACGGGTTTTTGAACTGACAATATATTGCAATACGGTTTTTGGCGTATTGTTGCAGCACTACCATTTATGGTCAATTAAAACTGTAAACCTGGGCTCAATGATATAACGAGGGCACCCTGGCTAGGTGAGCACAGTTAACCTGCAAGTATGCTGTAGTTCTGCTAATAATAACACCCATCAGTACTGCTAAAAAATACATGAGCCTCAATCTGGGAAAACGGGGCTTAATGCAAGTGTAAAGGGTTGTCACAGATAAGCACAGAATTGGCTCAATAGGGACGCCACTTTAAACATAAGGGGCTATTTCGTTCAAAGGAAGTCTCTTAAAAGCAAAATCCAGTAAAGGCAGAAATTATTATCCCTTATAAGCCAATGCTGACTGCACAGGCTAATCTGGCACAACATGTAACGCACATGCATTTAGCCCTGTTTTCCCACAGCAAGCATGTGAGTCCTGTCATTGGATTATTGCATGTACGTAAGGTGTCATCCCAGATACCACAGTGCAATCCAAACAGACGTATCAAAGATAACAATTAATACTGTGAAACAATTATTATTAATCGCCAAACATTGATTTTGGCATATTTCGTCAGTAGACCGATTGGTGGATTTAAGTTGCTTACCAATAATTATGTGTAGTGTTAAAACAAAAGGAAGACTGAAAGACATTGATATGCAATGTAATCCACGCACATATCCTGCACACAAATTGAGAAAAAATCAAAGTTGAGACAAATTTTGACCACAGTCTATTTGTTATACTAACGCGCGTAATACCCAGTCTGTACTTTATCTTGACTTTCTTCCTGCTGCTAAGGCTAGTATTCCATCTATCCGCATCCGTATCCGCAAAATCATAATACGGACGCTATATTCCATTTATCCGCATACGTCGAGCGTATCTTTATTTTTGTAGATGGATAAAACTAAATATTATAATTGAGATAATTATTATGAAGGACAGGCCTGAATTTAAGTAGATATAAGGTACAAATCATCATTCTGTCTGTAAAAGAATACAAATGGTAAATACCTGAAACATCTTCTTTAAGTGCCTTGGCCATGCTTTTCCAAACATTTGAAGTAAAATCAGAGTCCCGATATGCAGAACTGAGTTAGTTGTATAAATCCGGGTAATTTTTCACGAATTTGATAGTTTTTCAGTTGATTTTTGAGATGACAGCTACTCTCATCATGCTAAATGCCGTCCGTATCTTGTCCGCATCCGCATTAGAATGCTCACTTGAAGTCTAAATTAAATGCTCTTTGTTCTTTTTTTGCACATGCCCGGGCGGACAACTAGATTATAAAATAACTTGGCCGGACCCAACTTTTTTTGCCAGGGGCAATAGGACAACCGTTAATGTTGAGCCCTAGAACTTTTTTTGCGGACGCCTTTTGCGCATGCGGATATACGGATGTGGAAGAATGGACTAAAGTGCATTTCAACTTGTTCTATTTTTTGCGGATATGCGGATGCGGATAAGGACAGATGGAATACCAGCCTTAATCTATCAGAAGGAAGAAACTTGACCTTGATGGAGTGTACTTTTAGGGGATATACAGTAACATCAGGGTGCTATCAATCTTTATTATTTTCAGAGGTCTAGTGCATTTTAATGGCTCATAAAACTTAAATATGCTCATGCAGAAGGCTTTAGCCAATCTAGTAACCAGACCCATTTTATTAATGACCTGTCATTAAAATTACACACCAAAACATGGTGCATGCTTTCCTTTGGATTACTGCATGCGAAATAATACAGACAGAGAGTAATTTTTTAGGAATAAGCATTTTAATAATCTAGCTTCAATGTATTGAATTTATAAATGTTAACATAACAAGTGATGGAGAAAGTTTTTATCGATTACAATCATGAGATGGAAAACATAATGTTAAGTACAATAAACTCATATCAAGAGCAAATACTTTAGTCTTATTGCTTATTAATGGATACATGTGCATTGATTAGAACTTTACTTTCAACTAATATTAAACTGTTTCTTTTGTGGAGTATAGTTTCTTGCCAACTTTGATAGCATTATGCCGTTCCAGTAACAAACAACAAAATAGAACATCAATCAGTTCTTACATACAGTGTCAGTTGTTTCTCTTTCATAGCATAGTGGTGAACTTTACAGGTGAGAGAAACATCTTCATAATACCTAGTATTTTCATGGACAATTCATTTTCTGTCAGGAATTCTTACATACCATATGAATTACATTGTGACAATAATGGAACCAGACTATTCAAAATGTTTCCTACGGTTTACAAGGAAAACAGTATGGGTTTGCCAAAAATCTTAATGAGTTCTATTAAATACTTAGGGTTCCACAATGTTTGTACATCTTTTATATTTGAGTGTTCTTTGTTCAAATTATCTGCTTTATAAGGGTGAAATGACAGATAAAAGTTTGAAACTATTTGTAATTTTGTTCTTAGGCCCTAATGCACTATTTTTTAAAGTAACTTATGTGTTACATACATGTTAATATACGAGTGCACAGCCTATTCCATGCAGTTATGGGGCGTTACAAAATTTACAGCTCTGTATTTGTCAGTTTCAATTTACAATGTAATTATGTCCCATTATATTTGTTTTATTTATCACACAAAAATATGTATTTGAATATTCAACTGTCTATTTCCGACACTTGCAAATAAGCCTCACTATACGAAATTATGGTTTTATGCACATGCCTAAA
Organism: Dreissena polymorpha; assembly: GCF_020536995.1. Classification (NCBI taxonomy): domain Eukaryota; kingdom Metazoa; phylum Mollusca; class Bivalvia; order Myida; family Dreissenidae; genus Dreissena; species Dreissena polymorpha. Next base: position 21,507,822 of record NC_068360.1, read on the forward strand.
GTGTTGTCCCAGATTAGCCTGTGCAGTCTGCATCTGCTAATCAGAGATAAATGCAACCTGCAAAAAAATATGACATTTGATAGAATGGTAAGTAAAATAGCTCTGATTTCTCCAGGTGTAGTGAAAAAAGTATAGTATTTGTGTTAATAGGATGATTCATACCCAACCACTGACCAGGTGATATTGCTTCAAGAGATATGATATGTCTTCAAGCTGCAGATATTATACAGATTGATGTAGGAACAAGGTCACATCTCTTGTACCAGATACCTAGATTTGTTTTGATTCTGGATTTGTCATCATAATATGAGCTACGTTTTGGGAGAACTGTGCTAAATGAATGTACGTAAATTGTTGCCCAAGATTAGCCTGTGCAGTCTGTTCAGGCTTATCAGGGACAACACTTTTCACTTTGATGGACTTTTCTTTAAAGAAATCTTTTACTAAATTGACAATAAAATTAACAAATATTATTTTAAATTCGCAAATTTTCGTTTTAGTTATGTTATTTGTGAGTAAACAGTAATACTGCACATTTACCTTACGCTCTAAAATATCCATCATATGCATCTTTTGACGATTTAAAAACCTGAAAATGATAAAGCGTTGCAACGGGAAACGATTAAATAATTTGGAGAGTTTTGTTGTTGTCGTTAAATTATGCGACACTACGAGGATTACTTATATTAAGTAAAAAATACAACATCATTGTATGAGCACAGATGGCCTAGCGGTCTAAGCGATAGACTTTTACTCCAGGGGTCAGTGGCTCGACCCAAGTTGATGTTTAATTTTGTTTCTTTCATTAATTGTAATCTTGATTTTTACTAGAGCTTTTCAGATCCAATGTTTACATTTATCAATATAAAGAATTTAATGATAAACTTCAATACATGCCAAAATCTGTGAAAAGGCCCCTTTAAAGGTAAGTCTCTTATTACAAATTAAGTCCAGGCAGAATCATCATCATCACCAACAGCATTTTATTTAAGTTATTAAACGCTGATTAAGACAAAATGTGGGATTTAGACATGTTGTATTTAACTGTTTTAGAGATTTACTATGACCACCCCCCACCCCCCCTGGCACACACAAACACATAATTTGCTGACTAAATTACTAATGTTTCAATAATGCACCATGTCCATATACAACAAAACCTCATGTACTGCACATCCAATAGGGTGTTTGCAGTACCTCCAATTTCTGCTGATAAGGTTTTTCAGTTTAAGAACTAACCTCTATGATTTTCAACATAAAATTGCTGTACACTTTATAACACAAAATTATTTTATTTATTGATAGTTTGTTAACATTGTATTGGGAAGCAACATTCTGCTAAAGATCTTGTTGGATGTGTTTTGGCATTTTTACTGATATTTATTACAAATCCCCAATAATCAAGTAGATATGCCCCTGTAATGTGTATTTTCAATTTTATGATGTCCTGCGCTTGAGGCGGATTTATGTGAGGACCTGGAGACTGCGTCCCAGCACGCCTACCTAATTTGCATACAAGACTTACATAATTTGGGACGAAATTTGAATTATAGCTGAAATTTCAAGCTATTTAGTTGTTCCAAAAAGACATGCCCCTGTGATGTCTATGATTCCAATATAATTTCAGCCCCTGCTGTGACCTGGCACCAGGCATGTCAGAACTTATCTGAGTTATGAAACCCAAGAGCATGTGCATTAAAGCACTTTGGAATATAGGAGATAGGCGGGAGATAATGCAAGGCTATAAATTACTGAATATGTTTAAACAATATTTAAAAATGCAAATTTTCAAGAATAACGCAGACAGGCTTATTAATTATTCATTCTAAATACAAAGTATATTGTAACAATTAATTTCATCCTCTTCGCCTGTGGTCCCAAATGGCGTTTTGTAGCTAGTGGGTTTATCACAGGGTGGCTTGCCCTACGCCCAACCCTCCCCCTTTTTTTAGATGGGCTAAGGGCTGTCATTGACTTTTTTATGACTGGGAAAACAAAATGCCAAGGAATCAAGATCCAGTAAACCAAATTTATCAATAGGATAGCTGTTAGTAATGTCTTAAGCCAGTGTATAGAATTAATATCATTGTTAAGTCTTTACAAAATTGAACTCTTTATAATTGATCAAACAGCATCTATACCCATTAATTTATTGGGACCAAAACAATTGTTCTGTACTACAAAGAAGACGTGACATAACAAGTTACAAAGAGAAGCAAAATCTTTAGACATCAAAGTTAATGTAATTAAAACCCAATCAGTGCCTGTGAATATTATGTGTACAATAAATATGCCAGCAAGCTGTTGTGTTTAGTCAAGTGGACATATGCATCCCAGACGAAAATGCCATCAAACTTATTTGCCACCCTTGATATTGACTCTCTCAAACTTTTATGTATTTAATTTAGGATTATCTGATGTAAGATACGCAAGTACTTAAGAAAAAATGCATTTGAAGAATTTTTTATTTTAGTGCTCAACGACTAACAAGTTATACTTATCACTAAGTACTCATCATGGTTACTTTTATTATACAAATGCAAATGGCTTTATCTTTATTCATTGATAAATTATAATTTATCCACACTATGGGAAAACTGGGCTTAATACATGTGTGTGTAGTGTCTTCAAGATTAGAATGTACAGTCCGCGAAGGCTAATCGGGGACAACACTTTCGGCTTTAATGGATTTTTTTTTTTAAAGGAACTCTAGTCTGAACATAAGTCCAGTCTAGGCGGTACTTTACAATGCATTAAGCCTGGTTTTCCAAGAGAGTGGCTCAAACCAGTTATCAAAATATCAAGTCATGAGAGAGAGGAATGACTCAATGTCTGGAGAGTAACTGGCCATGTGGACACTTAAACCCTTTTCATGCTGGGAAATTTGTTGTCTGCTAAAATGTCGTCTGCTGAATTTATAAAATTAGAATTTCTTCGATTTTTTCAAAGAATACTATCAGAATAGCAAACAGTTTGAATCCTGATGAGAGGCCATGTTCTGTGGCGTCTCATCTGGATCCAAACTGTTTGCAAAGGCCTTCAAAATTCGTTTTTTTAACATGTTTTTATTCAGTATAAAAAGTCAATGAACTCTGCATTGTTGCTGAATATACAATACACTTGAAAATAGGCTTTATGCTGATTGAAATTAAAAACAAAAAAACAACTTAAGCATCAGTATCTGTTCTTTCTGAGCAAAAGTGGCATTTATTGTTAGTGAAGAAGATACATTTTCAAGAATAAACATCAGAATTATAAATGTTTTTAGAATGTTAGCATTTTATCCAGTAATCTCAAAGTACCAGTTTTTGGATAGAAATCCAATAGCATTATTATTTAGAAGTTTGCAAACCCTTGTTCCGAAATAAAAATCATTAACAAATATGCGGAGTAATTTATTTAAACAAACAGAAAATGCATTCTGAAACCCTTAATAGGAGTGCTGCAATAATTTGTAATCAATAACTTATGTTTTAAAAATCATTGGTTCATGCTACCAATTGTAAAATATTGCAACCAATCCCTGAATAATGTAAATTTGCCATGACGTTGGAATAACATATATCCCGATCAGACTAGAATATTAAATATACCCATTGTCTGTTATAAAAAAATAGTAACATAGGTTACAACTCAAATTTCTCACTTTGTTTAAACTTATTATAATTTGTAAATTATCAACTGGTAGGAGAGAAACATACATTTATGTTTGTTCTCCCTTTCTTCTGTTTGAATCACATTCTGAAGAAGTACATGTATTTGAACTTAAGTAAACTACTTTATAATTTTAACAAAGGAAATTAAAGCAAATTTTGTTGCAGAATTTTATTTTATTTTGTATACTGTCTTGCTATACCATTCGACCCTAACATATTGACTGATTATATTCAAAAATGTAGCAATATTTGTATGTTTCTTATTGGCTTTTGTGGTCTTGTGCTTCATTTAAATAAAAAAGCCTGTGTGGTAAGAGTGGTACAATAGACTGATCCCGGAAAAGCACGAGTTTAGAAAAACAAACTAATTACCCCGGTACAAACATTGCTGGTCCATTATATCAACCAATGATAGCTTCCTTTAGATAATAACGGTTGATATGGTGTGTGATTTTGAAAGGATTACAAATGGGTCATGTTTATTTGTACCAGCAGATAAGTGGGTTTTTCCAAAAAGTTGCTTTTTCCGGGATTCATATATTGTGTAGTAAAATATAACACCCTGTGATGTTAATCAAGATTAAAGGTAGAGGTAAATATTACTCTAAGAGGGATTTGCAGGACTGTTATACACTTAGAAGCATGATGATGATCATACATTGTTTAACCCCTAAGAAATGATCTACGTAAAATGATGTGGGGGCGCTGCGTAAAACAACAATCAGGTCTTGTGTTCGCGGCATAATACAACTAAATAAGGTAAACATGTTCGCCGCATAATACCAATACATGTAAATGAGACCAACGTGTTCACTGCATAAAACAACAATAAGGTCAATGTGTTTGCTGCATAATATAACTAAATCATGGCGATCCATCCCATGACAAAGAAATTAGTTTTTACAGTAATGTATGCAATTGATTTTGCGTTAATTTGCTGTTCTTGTTGATATCCGAGTTTTTCAAATGGCAGCGTTATATGTTCCCTTTGATATATTGCTCAAGAGCTAGAAGGTTACAACATTGCAGGGCATAGACCTGTCACGTAATCGTTCATAGTTCATGGACGACACATAGTTACTAACAATGTTCATTGCTCTTAAATTACCGGTGTGTAGCCTATCATTCGATATCTCGTCATGCGCATATTGCCAAGATAACGAGATTTGCAGTAACTACCATTTTCTCGTGTCACGCATGGGACAAGTCTGTCCCTCTCTAGTAATATTAATTTCTCTGCATAATGAAGGGTAAAATATTCAACAACACTATATATCAGTTTCTAGTCCAATTTAATGTCTGACTTAACTTATATTTCGGTTATACAAATACGTTGTGATTGCTACATGATTGTGTCTTTTTCCAACTATCCACCTCTAGGTCTAAACGCTAACTGAACTATTTCCCTCTAACATCTGCCCCGTGAAACTCAGTTATGAATCCCATTGGTCAGTGTTCTATACGTGCTTGTTGCTGATTGGTTGAATTACAACCTAGGACTGGGTATGTACACGCTAATCAGCATTGTGATACAAATAAATAATGCAAATACAGCCTAAGGCTTGTGTCAACAGCATCGTTCCCCCTTTGTTGTTAAACATACACCAGATCCAAATATTTAATCTTTTGACCGTCATGCATACTCGCCACTGATATACTTGTCAATATTTGGTACATAAAGAAAACCCAAATATTTCACCCAATTTCTCATCATTATTTGACAGACCTCATTTTTGTAAGTTAATACATGTTAATTATCCAAAAACTACTTCATTACATTTCTACTGTATTTATTGTTTTTAAAATAAAAAGAACAATTTTTAGCAATTATCTTATATGACTGTAAAGTGGTTTACTCTTTATCGTGTTTAATTTGGTTGTAGTTGTATGCATGAACTAGGATGTACATGATTGTAATACTTAGCTATCTATTCTCCACAGTCAACATTTAAGCATGCCCTTCCGTTTACCAAATCGGCCTGACGCTCCTCACCAGTGGTTATTTCCGTTGATCACAATAATAATAATAAGTGACAGCAAAATGTGTCTAGTACTAAAATTAATATATTTATGAGAAGACCAAAAATATTGTGTATGCCCCTGCATTGACAGATTTGGGAGGTACATATTGATTGACCCATCCTTCCATCTCTACACGGTGAACACAAATCTTTCTTACTTGCATGGATTTTGTACTTGAACACTACCAACACACCCATACCAACCTTACTGCACGTTGCTGTTGACGCTCACCTACTTTTGGTTTAGACTAATGCAGAGTCCAATCTCTTGTAGGCTGCAGAGTCCAATCTCTTGTAGGCTGCAGAGTCCAATCTCTTGTAGGCTGCAGAGTCCAATCTCTTGTAGGCTAAGGGCTTATATAGGCTGAGAGCTTCTATAAGCTTTATTGCTGATAAATGTTGTTGTTGTTGTTTATCCCTTTACCACTTAGATACGTATTTTGACGCATTTTTATTCCCTCAGAAAGTTAAATTTAAATAAAGACCTATCTTACTAGATGCAAGTTTAAAAGGCTTCATTTCCAAGCCGTATATACTGATTAGCAGCAAACAGCATACAACCTGAACAGCCTGCGAGTTACTAACAGGCTGTTCTGGTTTTATGCTGTTTACACATAGCCATTTTTACATTGCTTTGGGTGTGAAAGAGTTAACTAAAATTGACGCATTCCATCTTACAACATTTTCGCTTTCTACAATGCTTAAACACTAGGATGGATATTTTCTATGAACACTCTTAATAAACTAAAATCACCTGCTTCATCTTGATATGACATTGACCAACTTTGGGACTTAAACTCAGGTCTAAATTTTGGTAACACCAAATTTACCCATCTTTAGTTTCTCCTTAAAATTTACTTGATTTTGTACTTAGCTTTTTCACTCTGGCCTAGTTCTTGGTTAATTATACCCCACCAAACGAAGTTGAGCTTGTCTGTTGGTCAGTGGGTCGGTCGCTCCGTATTAAGTGTCCGCTCTCTGATTAAGTTGTTTTCATCCGATCTTCACCAAACTTGGTCAGATGTTATATCTAGGTGATGTCTAGGTCAAGTTCGAATATGGGTCATGCCGGGTCAAAAACTGGGGTCACGGGTTCACTTAATGCGTTTTAAACTATGAGCATGGTGTCGGCTCTCTAATTCAAGTAGTTTTCATCTGATCTTTACCACCCTTACAAAATGTAGTCAGAAGTTGTATCTAGATGATGTGTAGATCAAGTTCAAACATGGGCAATGCCAGGTCAAAAACTAGGTCACGGGGTCACTTAGTGCGTTTTAAACATTGAGCATGGTGTCCGCTTATTTTTTTAAGACAACATGCAAAATATTCTGTTTCAATGCGTCATGTGGGGGTATTCGTCACGTCTGTGACAAAGCTCTAGTTATAATTGTTATTATTCAAGCTCCTTGTATTGCCTTAAGTTTTATTTCAATTTGCTGTCCAGTCATTGTTTTTTGTCTGTCTGTTTGAGAGTAACCATCAATGATATATTTGATCTTGCATCAATTATGATTATAAAGAGCTTTGTTTCATGCAAGGGCATTGTATTTTGACAATTGCTAGGATATCCTATATACCAGACTTCATTTTTAATTTGACATTGACCTCAAACTTAACAAGCACTTCTTTGGGGTCTAACTGTGATTCCACTGACCAAGTCAGATTATTGTAAAGTTTAATAACAAGCAATAATGAGGAGAGTGTGACAACCACTTCTGGGGAATTAGTCACCATCTATGAGAAACAAAACGCTCTCATTCAATACAGCAGTATAACACAAAAAATAATGCTCATTGCTTAAGAAAATTCTTATTTCAAGTAGATTTTTTTTATCAGATCAGGCATATAGATTTTTAATAATTAAATGCAACCACTTCTGTCATATCAAATTAGAAGACTTAAAAGCCTGTAAACAGAACTGATGCTCAATACTAAGATTTTACAGTAAAACATTTACTTTTTCTTTTGGGGTAATGATATATTTAAACATTTTGATTTTACAATAAATGATATTTAAGAACATGTGTACATTTTTAAAAATAAATAAAAATTATAAATAATATTACAAAAAAAGGTTTTGTGGAGTTGTGTGGAGTCGGTCTGTGTTAAAAAAAAGACAGATAATAATTGACACAAAATGGTCTCAGCATGTTTAATAAATTATAACAGTATGTTTCCGAAAGAACACATAACACAGGCAAGTGTTATATGGTGTACAACAAATGTCTATTGTAAATGACAATATTTAATCTTCCCATCATTTATATACATTATTTAATATATTACATGTATTTTTCTGTTTGTGACAAAAAAAGCATGATCATTGCTAATGATGAAGATGATGATGTAGATGATGATGATGAGAGTGATAAGAAGGATGATAATGATGATAATGATGATAATGATTATGATGATGGGTATGGTGGTGGTGGTGGTGGTGCTGATGATGATGGTGATGATGATAATGATGTTGATGATGTTGAAGATGGGGATGAGGAGGAGGAAGAGGATGATGATGATCATGATGATGATCATGATGATGATCATGATGATGATGATGCTTCTGCTGCTGCTGCTGCTGATGATGATGGCGATGGTAATGGTGGTGGTGGTGGAGGCGATGATGATAATGATGATGATGATGATGATGATGATGATGATGATGATGATGATGATGATGATGATGATGATGCTGATGATGATGTTGGTGATGATGATGATGATGATGATGATGATGATGACAATGATGATGACGATGATGATGATGATGGTGGTGGTGGTGGTGGTGGTGATGATGATGGTGATGATGGGGATGATGATGATGATGAAGATGGTGATGATTGTGATGATTGTCATGATGGTGATGGTGGTGATGGTGATGATGGTGGTGGTGATGATTGTCATGATGGTGATGGTGGTGATGGTGATGATGGTGGTGGTGATGATGGTGATGATTGTCATGATGGTGATGGTGATGATGGTAGTGATGATGATGATGGTGATGATGGTGGTGGTGATGATGATGATGATGATGATGATGATGATGATGATGATGATGATGGTGATGATGGTGATGGTGATGATGACGATTATTATGAAATTTATACAGATATTATGATTATTTTTTGACAATTGTGATAATGATAATGATGATGAAGAAAATGATGATAATGCACTGACTGTTGTTACTCATTTTTATTTAATTTTTTTTTTCAAAATCATGGCTTTAAGGTGCTGGGTAAATTTCTTTAGAAGTTTTTGATAAAACCTTGCGAAAACCACCTGCTAAGTTTTTTTAGTTTCATGCAGTTTTAGATGAATGCCACAGAACCATTTGCGCTCTTGTGTTCTTTCTTGTATACCTTCAAGGCCAGGCAGGCCTTGGCCTGGATTAAAAAATCAGGAATTGAGTTTAATGATGCTTACCATTGCTAATCTTAAATCATGACAAGTTGGTACTTTATTTTATTTTCACTGTTAACCAAAATAACCTATCTCATGTGAGCACATTGCATCCTATCAATGTTTGTGGTTCTGCTTTAAAATAAAATTCTACAACACCAACATCTTTGATAAAAAAGTAACACTCTGGTCACAATGCACATGCTATATGTCTAGTTGTTAACATTAACTTATACAATTGACATTGTATCCAAAACTGTGTATTTTTTTAAGGCTAGGGACCAAGTACTGACTGTACAATACTGATCTATACATCGTATCTTACAAGCTGTTTCTTGTGAAAAGTTTGCTGTCTTATCATGTGTTTTAAAAGTCCAGCTTTAGACATAATCTCACTACCGACACCCTACCAGCTCACATGGAAATATGTATAATAGGTGCACAATATACATAATTATGAATCTTTATCATGACATGGCAGTGATGGGGAAAGATTTGTGCTTAATATCATTCAACATGTATTTCTATGAAGTCAGTCAAGAGCCACTTATTCAGAAAACGGATGCAATTTTTATTAACTGCTATTCCTAGAAATCCACTATTTAAGTACTCACAATCAACAAGGATATATGTTGACCCTCTTGTTTTACTGAAGTTGTCTTATCCAGATGTTTTAGCCTAGATTTCTTACCATACTTGTATGCAGCAAGAAAATTGATGGCAGATATATTTGCGCTCATGTTCATATTCTTTGAACGTTTAAGCTGTTTGCATCTGCCTTCAATGTCAACATTAGTAGATTTCATGCAAACAATATGCCTTCCATGAAAACAAAAGTAGATTTTATGCAAACATTTGAAGATATCTGCAAGGCGCAGGATGTTAGTCCAAAATTAAAATTAAGGATGTTTGCGTAGCTATTAGGGCTGTCACGATTCACCGGTATATCGGTATATCGCGGTGCATGTCGTGAAAAAAATCGCACCGCGGTACGCCGTTGCCGGACCGGTTTTTTAATATTATTATATTAGCACAGATATAAATACATTACATAATTATTTTGATATAGATATCGTTTTGAAAAATGTAGAAGCGATTCGAAAGGGCTAAATAAATAATCCGTTAATATCCAGGTCAAGCAAGCGCTTCCACTTGTAGATGTTTAACTTTCACGTTTAAAATAAGGCGATGTATGGGTCCGTACCTTTTTTGGAATTAGGGACAGATTTCCTTTGCAAATAAGTTCATAATTATCAAAAATATGTTTATTCTATTTCTTATTTTCTTTCTTTAGTATATCGATCGTTCAAAGCATGGCATTTCCGAATCATGTTATATTAAGATTCTGAATAAGTCGAGGAAGAGTCAGAACGCTACGGATTTTCAATATTGGGCCCGCTGACTCCGCATTTTGAACATGCCCTTGAAGCGTTCGATTTACACAGCTATTGTAAACAACATGGCGGACATTTTAGAAAAAGACGCGAACAATAACAATGACTACTTCTATCAAGTTTATTACAGTTTCTTTTACAGTTTCTAGTCATACTATGATACCAGTGTTTTCTGATTATGGAGTTAAATAAAGTTTGTAAAACTTGTTATTCTGCTGTTTTCTTCACAGATACATATTCTGTAAAATATCGCGGTACGTACCGCGATACAGTATTGCCCTACCACGATATACCGCGGTACGCTCACGGCGTATCGTGACAGCCCTAGTAGCTATGAATATTTAGAATATTTAAGTAATTGAACTTTGGCCGTATATAGACGTATATATATATATATATATATATATATATATATATATATATATATTTATATATATATAATATTTGATATAAAGTGATAATGCTGGAACAAGCTTACTTAATCATTTAAATAAATAATTTTATAAAATTTTATAAATATTTAATAAAATAGTTTATTTAATTGCAGGACCTTTGCCCCATCATCATTCAATTATGGTTGTCAGGGACAGAAAAACCCGAGAAACCCGAGCTATTGTCATAGCCAGCACGTCCGCCGTCCTACGTCCGGGTGTTAAGATATCAATGAGGAGAATTCATTAACCAATTACCATACACTTAATCATTATTTACGAGTATACCTTTATTCAAAGGATTTGCACCCATCCACAACTCAATTTATGTTTCGGGGGATATGAATTCAACGAATGTACTGGTTCTTTTTTAACACACCTGAGAACAAAATGCGGTGAGCTATGGTAGTAGCTGGCCCAGCGGCGTGTCGTCTGTTGTCATTTGTGAGAGGTCAGTTGTCAATTAGCTCCAAACCGCCAAGCGTATTTTCATAAAAAAACACAGATTTAATAGTTGTTATGTCACATCATCAGTGGTCCTTTATAGTATTTTGTTCAAATCTAACCCAGCAACTACTTTAACTACCTGCTTTGACCAGCGTGCTTTCTCTGTCAGTACGATCTCAGACCAGAAAGTGGTTGACGATTGTCCGTGCTTACTAAAGGTGTTTTTAACCAGGTTTTCCGAAGGAAAAAACTGGTTATTAGATTGGGGATGTTGGCTGGTGGGCTGGCGGGCGGAACAAGCTTGTCGGGGCCATAACTTTGTTGTTCATTGTCAAATTTTAAAATCATTTGGTACATTTGTTCACCATCATTAGACGGTGTGTCACACGAAAGAATTACGTCGATATCTTCAAGGTCAAGGTCACAATTTGAGTTTGAAGGTCAAAAATGGCCATAAATGAGCTTCTCAGGGCTGTTACTTTGTGATTCATGGTGAGATTTTAAAATCATTTGGCACATTTGTTCACCATCATTAGACGGTGTGTCGCGCGAAAGAATCACGTCGATTTCTCCAAGGTCAAGGTCACAATTTGAGTTTGATGGTCAAAAATGGCCATAAATGAGCTTGTCTGGGCCATTACTATGTCATTCATTGTGACATTTTAAAATCATTTGGCACATTTGTTCACCATTATTGGACACTGGTTATTAGATTGGCGATGTCGGCGGGCGGGCTGGTGGGCTGGCGGAACAAGCTTGTCGGGGCCATATCTTTGTCGTTCATTGTCAGATTTTAAAATCATATGGCACATTTGTGCACCATCATAAGATGGTGTGTCGCCCGAAAGAATTACGTCAATATCTCCAAGGTCAAGGTCACAATTTGAGTTTGAAGGTCAAAAATGGCCATAAATGAGCTTGTCCAGGCCATAACTTTGTTGTTCATTGTCAGATTTTAAAATAATTTAGCACATTTGTTAACCATCATTAGGCGGTGTGTCGCGCGAAAGAATTACGTCGATATCTCTAAGGTCAAGGTCACAATTTGAGTTTGAAGGTCAAAAATGGCCATAAATGAGCTTGTCTGGGCCATTACTTTGTGATTCATTGTGAGATTTTAAAATCATATGGCTCATTTGTTCATCATTATTGGACGGTGTGTGGCAGGAAAGAATTAAGTCAATATCTCCAAGGTCAAGGTTGCCACAACTAAAAATATATTGATTTTGAAACAACTATGTAACTATGAACAATCAGTAACAATGCACATTTTGATTTTGAGTTGTCTCTCTTTATCAGACTTTTTATGCCCCCGGTAGGATGGCATATAGCAGTTGAACTGTCCGTCAGTATGTCAGTATGTGTGTATGTCAGTATGTGTGTATGTCAGTCTGTCTGTCCGTCCGTCAAAAAAAAACAACAAGTTTAACGTTGGCCATAACTTTTGCATTATCGAAGATAGAAACTTGATATTTGTCATGCATGTGTATCTCATGAAGCTGCACATTTTGAGTGGTGGAAGTTCAAGGTCAAGGTCATCCTTCAAGGTCAAAGGTCAACAAAATAATAATTTCAAAGCGGCATTCTCATGAAGCTGCACATTTTGAGTGGTGGAAGTTCAAGGTTAAGGTCATCCTTCAAGGTCAAAGGTAAAAAAATAAATATTTTTTTTGTATTTATTTCAAAGCGGCGCAATAGGGGGAATTGTGTTTCTGACGAACAAAGCTCTTGTTTTTTTTAATTGAAATCAAGGTCAATTTTACACAAGGGGGTTAACAATACACATTTTGAATTGTCTCCCTTTATCAGACTTTTTTCAACTGAAAACCTGGTTTTGTGACAATTTTGTCCCTTGTTTGCCATTTGTAGAATATAATAGACGATCTGTGTGTGTCCAAAGATGTACCATGGGGTCATCAGTGTCAAATGTGACGCATTTCTAGTTTCTTTTTCTTTGTCAGATTTTAAAATCATTTGGCAAATTTGTTCACCATCATTGGACGGTGTGTCGCGCGAAAGAATTATGTCGATATATCCAAGGTCAAGGTCACACTTTGAGTTAAAAGATAAAAAAATGGCCTTAAATGAGCTTGTCAAGGCAATAACTATGTCGTTCATATGTCGTTCATTGTAAGATTTTAAAATCATTCGGCACAGTTACTCATCATCAACGGACGGTGTGTTGTGCAAAAGAACTACGTCAATATCTCAAAGGTAAAAAATAGTCACAAAATGAGCTTGTCCGGGCCATAACTATGTCATTCATTGTGAGATTTTAAAATAATTCAACACATTTATTCACCATCATTTGACAGTGTGTCGTGCGAAAGAATTACGTTGATATCTCAAAGGTCAAGGTCACACATGGAGTTCAAAGGTCAAAAATGGCCATAAATGAGCTTGTCTGGGCCATAACTATGTCGTTCATTGTGAGATTTAAAAATCATTTGGCACATTTGTTCACCATCATTGGAAGGTGTGTCGCAAGAAAAAAATTACGTCAATATCGTCAAGGTCAAGGTCACACTTTGAGTTCAATGGTCAAAATGGCCATAAATGAGCTTGTCCGGGCCATAACTATGTCATTCATTGTGAGATTTTAAAATCATTCTGCACATTTGTTCACCATCATTGGACGGTGTGGCGGGCGAAAAAAGTATGTCGATATCTCCAAGGTCAAGGTCACACTTTGAGCTTGTCCGGGCCATGAACTATGTGGTTTATTTTAGATTTTAAAATGACTCTGTAAATTAATTTTGTTCACAGTCATTGGACGGCGTGTCATGTAAAAGAATTCAAGAGTTCAATGGTCAAAATGGCTTTAAATGATAATTGCATAATAATTCTTCCAAATTGCCATAAATTAGATTCTCTTGTTTTGTGAAGAAAGCATGCAAAATAGTCTGTGTCAATGCGGCACATGAGGGTATACGTCACGTCTGTGACAAAGCTCTATTTTTGTTTGCAGATTTCAGTCTGAAATCCAACTTTTCTTTTACAACATTTATGCTTGAAATTGTTCAATCTATAAAAAAACACTTTTAGTTGGAAATTTTGTTATTGCCTCTTTCAAAAAGCACTTTTGATATTTAAACCTTCAGACTTGAGGAGGATGTATGGTACATTGTCCTTTAGTGGTTCAATACAGAGTCAAGAATACACACTTCAGCCACTAGTTTATAACAATCAGTGTTCTCCGTAACAAGGAAGATTTTAGGCGGGCTAGTCTATTAATAATGACAAATTTTAAACTGAAACTGAAAGACACACTCAATTAACAATGCTTTCATTGTTACTTCTTACTTGGAAAAGTATTTTTAGTATTACTAAGCATTGGTTCAAGAGGTTTGTATTTAGAAGATTCAATCCGCACTCTTATTATGCAGTTTCAAAGAAGCCCCACAATAAACTTTGCAAACAAATTGTAATTGATGGACATGTATATGTTAACATAAAATATATCAATGTGCTATGTTTTCTCCTAGATCATCTATGACAGTATAGTACTTGCATATAACTGCATATACAATTGTTATCATTTATGTCAATGGTTTTCATACCTAGATACAATAAATAATGTCCCTTTTGCCTTATAATAATGTCTTGAGCAAACGTGTTGGTTCTAATTGAAGTCATAAGTGAATTTTAATGAGTTAAAAATTTTACTGCAATTAACATTATAATTTCACCATTGGTAATAGGGCCTAAATAGGAGTCACTTTGTCAGTCGGTCTGTCTGTCTGTCTGTCTGTCTGTCCAGAAATTTTGTCCGGACCATAACTATGTCATTTATTGTTAGATTTTAAAATGACTTGGTACATTTGTTCACCATCAAGGGACGGTGCGGTGCGCGAAAGA
This sequence comes from Dreissena polymorpha, assembly GCF_020536995.1. Classification (NCBI taxonomy): domain Eukaryota; kingdom Metazoa; phylum Mollusca; class Bivalvia; order Myida; family Dreissenidae; genus Dreissena; species Dreissena polymorpha. The sequence goes on from NC_068360.1 coordinate 21,523,031, forward strand.
ATTACGTCGATATGTCCAAGGCCAAGGTCATACTTGGAGTTCAAAAGTCAAATGCTTGTCCTGGCCATTACTTTGTTGTTCATTGTGAGATTTTAAAATAATTTGCCATATGTGTTCACCATCAGCGGACGGTGTGTCCTGAGAAAGAATTACGTCGATATCTTAAATGTCAAGGTCATACAGTTTTAGCTCAAAGGTAAAAGATGGCCATAAATGAGCTTGTCCAGGCCATTACTATGTCGTTCATTGCGAGATTTTAAAATCATTTGGCACATATGTTCACCATCATTGGACAGTGTGTCGCTCGAAAGAATTGTGTGGATATCTCCAAGGCCAAGGTCAGTATACTTTAAGTTCAAAGGTCAAAAATGGCCATAAATGATCTTGTCCGAGCCATAACTATATCAATGTTTTTTTCAAAGTCATTGGACGGCGTGTCATGTGAAAGAATTCAAGAATTAAAAGTTCAAAATGGCCATAAATGAAAATGGCATAATAATTCTTAAAACTTGCCATAAGTTAGGTTCTCTTGTTTTGTGAAGACAGCATGCAAAATAGTCTGTGTCAATGCAGCATGTGGAGGTATACGTCAGGTCTGTGACAAAGCTCTAGTTAATTTTGTTTTAATTAGTCCCCTACCATTTTCACTGGAGGAGACTTATGGTTTTTACAACAAAATGTGCAAACTATTCACTGTTAAATAATTTTAATCTTTTAAAATCATTTTAAAATGAAATTTCTATATAAAATAAACACCATTATACTTTTTTGTACATTTTCAGTACATTACTTTGACTTAAAAATATTACCAAATTTTACCACGTATAGCGCAAAGTTTTTTGCCTCCAAATTTCAAATAAAAAATTGGTGCGTGTGACACATTGATACAACGCTTTCCTGGTTGCTAAATTTTGAAAAATCCATTCGTAATCGCACATCTTCATAATAGTCGCCATTTTTTGTTATTGCAGAAAACTACACCCTAAAATGTTATAGACTGAAGGTTTATATAAAACAAATAGCGGGTTAGGGTAGGTATGAACGGGGTAGTAATAGTTTGGACAAAACTTAAAATTTGAAAAATTGTCTTTGTTTGTGCTTTCACACTTCTTCATTGACTGCATTTTTTTGGGCTGTTGTCGACATAAAATGAAAGCAGATAAAGTTCTGTGTGAAGGAGTTGTGCTTCGCTGATTAAGGTAGGTGTGAAAGGGATCTTTTTGCACTTCGGTATTGACAGCTTTCATCGAGAGATATGTGCTATAGGTTTTGATGCATCAGACATCGACGGAAAACGAGTATAGACTATTTTCATACCATCACGATGATGACAACAGCCCCCATTTTCTCGAGAGAATAATCTTAAAAGTAGTTTCAAATATAGTGCTATGCAACCCATGCTCCTGATCGTATAAACGCTCGCTTCTTCAAAACAAAAACAGCGCTCGAAAAACTTGGATCAAATGATTGTGCAATATATAAATGGTGGCCATTTTAAGATTTTCAGATTTTTTGGTCTTGAAATCTTTTTTTCTCCATTTTGTCTTGAAAAAATTGCATGCGCGCTCTACATGGGGGCGATTTACGTGGTAAAATACGGTACTTTATGAATCAATGAAATACATGACTTGAGCCAGGTACTCTTAAAATAAGCTTGAAAATATTTGAGACATTTAAGCTAGATCACAATGTCAAAATAACACTTTTGAAATCATAGCTATGAACATTTTTGTTAGATGTTTAACACTAGGGCAAACTAAACAATGAGCTCGAATAATGTATTGAAAACTCATTGTAGTGTTAAATTTATCAGGCCCTGTTTACTCATATAATATAATTCAGTGACACCGATTTCTTATTTTATTTTGAGATGAGGGAAAATGTGAAAAATCCTTAAAGAACAAAATGTAATGGGACATTTTTAAATCAATCAATGAGACAATTTGATTGCATGTATGAATATTTTATAAACATGATATTATTTGTTCTATTTTACTCATTAGACGACTATCAATACTATTTTCATCAATTACATTTGTAATACTGACTGATTGAACAATTAAATACATGGTTTACTTAAACCAGTGAGATATACTTCCAATTTACTTCTACACAGCGTTCAATTTACTTGCATAATTAAGTGTGGTCTAACAATTTGGTTTACTCTTACTGTCAAAGTCATGCTGTGTTTTACATAGTTACTGTTCGTTAAGTGAATGTAAACCTTGAAGGATATTGAGCTTGAACTTTATTTGTATTTGAATGCACTTGTGTTTTAGTTTTCATGTAAACTTCTTGAGCTGAACAACTTTTAAAGGTAGCTAAATGCCAGTATTTTGTGGACTTGTTTAAAAGAAAAATACTTAAACTATTTAAACAAATAGGTTTTACTTGAAACACAGAATAATAAAATGGGCGTAGGTAATTCTTCTACTTTAGCTGAACGTTCGTCGACGGTTGGACACTTTTGTTGCACATCTTGTGAGGAAAATAATCTTCAGAATTTGGCGGTCATTTATTGTGAGGAATGCTCAAGGTTTTTTTGTAAAAAATGTATCAAACCTCATAAAAAATTGTTTATGAAACATCGAACATGTGGAAGGGGAGATATTCAGAAATGGCCAGTTTCAAAGGAGGATGCTTCTCTTTTACATAAGGGAGGAGATTTTCTTTCAAATACAGAGGATGATTTTCTTTCAAAGGAGGAGGGAGATTTTCTTTCAAATAAAGAGGATGATTTTCTTTCGAAGGAGGAGGGGAATTTTCTTTCAAAGGAGTTGGAGGATTTTCTTTGGAAGTGTGACGAGCATGTGGATAAAAAACTGTCACAGTTTTGCCATGACCACAGTCAGCTGTGCTGCTCTGATTGTGTTGTAAAAATTCACAGGTATCTGACACATTTATTTCTTTAGTCAATACTGTAATAATCAAGATACATGATTTATGCATTAATTGTTTTCAAAATAACATAACTTTAAGCTCAACTTATACATCATGTACTTCCAAAAAATGGTGAAAGCGATTTTTTATAAATACATGAGCACATGTAATTTCAATATTGGCCGGATTTTGCTTTTGAAATAATACGTTGTGACTTGAGTGTTTTTTTGATGAATGGATAGAATTATATGTATTAATAAAAATATGATTACAGTTGGGATTAATATCTTTTGCTGGTATCATGTATTAGATAAAAAATCAAATTGCCATTTTAGACAGCACATCTTTGCAAGAAAGATTATTATTGTGATAATAGGAATAAAAGCCGCTCACTATTATGTTCAAATAATAAACAGAAATAATTAAGTCGTGCCCTGTCACAGGAATGATCCTTTGGTTGGTAAGAGTTGTGTTGAATCAACCATAAGGCAAACTGCAGTGTTGTTGTTTTTTTCCATGTCGGGAATGGGGCAAGTTCCCTTTGGATTGGGAAAATTTGCGATGTTTTCAATAAAATTGGGAAATTAGTGTTGTTGTTTTGCTTAAAAATGCTTTAAAATTGAGAATACAAGTGTTTTCAGTATTATATTTACTAAGGATAAACTGATATGGATGGGAGTTGAACAAAACATTGAGATTTGAAAAAACACCTTCCATTTGGAATTTTGGCTCCTATTTGGGAAAAATATACACTTTTTTCCATTGGAAATGGGGAATAGTACCAGACCCAATTTTGAATGAAAACCCCCACTGCCAATCATTTTAAAAAGCGAAGTAAACAACACTATAATAATTCTGAATACATTTGATTTTACAGTGAATGACTTTAATGGAGAATTATTATTATACAACCCTTCTCAAAAAAGTGTGTGAAATGTACGTTTTAAGTACGTTTTGCGTGTGTTAAACGTGGCGGTATTTGCACTGCGTTTTTTGTGCGCTTTTTTTTATCAAGTGAGTTTTTAACAAAAACAAACAAACAAGAAACTGTGCGCTTTTTGTGGGTAAATGTGCGCTTTTATGTGCGTTAAGCGTGCACTTTTTATAAGTGCGTTTTTGACTGCCATTTATGTGTGTAAAATGTGCGCTTTAAGTGGGTTAAATGTGCGCTTTTTGCGAGTTAAATGTGCGTTTTTTTATTTCTAAAGCGCACATTTAACTCACTTTAAGCGCAGTTATAACCCACATAAAAGCGCACATGTGTGTTTAATGTGTGCTTTTATGTGCGTTAAACGTGCGCTTTTTATAAGTGCGTTTTTGACTGCAATTTATGTGTGTAAAATGTGCGCTTTTAAGTGGGTTAAATGTGCGCTTTTCACTAGTTAAATGTGTGCTTTTTTATTTAAAAAGCGCACATTTAACTCACATTAAGCGCAGTTATAACCTACATAAAAGCGCACATGTGTGTAAAATGTGCGCTTTTAAGTGGGTTAAATGTGCGCTTTTCGCGAGTTAAATGTGCGCTTTTTATAGGAACTGACTATAAAAAGCGCACATTTAATTTTGTTTAACCCTTTCCCTGATAGACCCCTTACATGTATCTGATTTGCCACCCCAGGCCAATACCAGTCCTGCTGTTCTGATAACAGTGACTCCATATACAGCTGATAAGCCTGACTACACCATCTCAATAGGGTTAATTGGAAAATATTGGAAAATTTCTCAACTGTTACACCTATCTTGTTTAGGCTTAATTTTCACTTAGTTCCTTGCATTTCACATCATTTGTGTCAATGTAAATATTGTAGAGAAATAAATTCTCCTTCCAACCATATAAATTTTAAGTTTGTATTCTAAACAACGCATGATGTTGAATGAACAAGTCAAAGCCACACTTTTTCGGCGTTAGCTGTATACGCCAGCTTTTCACCTTAGCCTGACCTTTGTTAGCGTCCAATAGAATTCAAATAAAACTTCCCGCGGCCAAGTACAGATGAATACACTTCATTGACTGCATTGGCTGATTTGAGAATACGACCAGAACATTGGAAACATGTCCGCGTCTTTGTAACACTGTTTTACTGCGTGTTCAGCATGAAACAATTTTATTTCTAATGAAAAGGCTTAATAGATAGAACAGTTTTACACTCAATCTCGACATCAATACAGTTTGTGCGTCCACCTTTTATTTTCAGCGCGAGAACGTTTGCACTTAAAGGCAATGTTCTCATATTTAGTACTTACTTCCATATTCCTGTCAACATGTTAACATGTTAAAGTATAGAGAGCAGTGGAAGCGAAGACTCACTTTAATGCATTGCATTTCAACTCGCGAGGTATATCGGGTCAATTTGCGGCCACTGTGTGTGAATGTCAGAGTTTACATACAGGTCATCGCTGCATCTCTACCCTATGTGCTGATCGGAGTTCGCGGCCAGGAAAATAATCGTTACATAATAAAGACACTATAGCGTGAACTAGGTGAACTGGAATTTTCTTTAGACCAGACAGATGTTAAATGAAGATATCCAGCGATATCATATGGTATGTCAATAATAGATTCTTAATGTGTTTTACAACAATACCATGACAAATATTATTTTTAATTAATTTAACAAGAATTATGCCATCATATTGACTAATGAATTAAGCATGAGCGCAATGATTCTCAATACTGTTAATAATCGAATCAAATAGCAACGTCAGACAAACCACTAAAACAGGTTTGTTCGAAGAACGCGCATATAAATATTTAAAATATGTACGGATACTTCGCGTGTGGCCGGTTGACTCATATGTTTTAATTTCACTTCCATTCTTCTTTTGGTTTTCTGTTTTGTATCTATATGTTTATGACCAGCAATATGTAATAATGTAAAATAAGCCGCGAAAACTCCGCGTATCATCCCGTACTGCGTTTGCTGCAGCTAAGAACTGCACAGAAAAAGACATTCTCTATCTTTGATCTCATTCATTGAAGTCTTTACCTTTCATTTAACTGCAACCACAATCAACGCCGTATATCCTTTTAAAAGATATTTCTCGTTTCAAGTAAAACATAATTGTATTCAGTGTTTTATTGACAGACAATAAATACTGAAACATTAGGCAGTTAATCTTTTGATTTGTCGGCATTTTGTTTCATTTCAGGCTCCATGCAGTTTTCAGATCATAATCTCTGTGCTTTATTACCCGAACTCGTTAGTTTCTGGACACGTGTGCTACTGAAAAAAGCCGCCGGGATTGCGTTTTATGGCCCAAACAAGCACAAAGTGTCTAGTATCCCGTGTGTTTATCCCTAAATATTAGATAAGCACGTGCACTATTAATTATTATGTTGGTCAGTAAAAAAGGCCTACTGAAAACCGCTGACTGCGTCTTTGATTATTGCTCAATCAAGCAGAGATAATCCAATATCCTGTGTATTACAAAAACACAAACTTTTGATAAACACGTGTCGTCTGTCAAAACAATAATTGTATACGTCAGTTAACATGTCGAAGTAATTCTCGTATATGATCTCGGAAACGGGACTTGCTTTAAACATTAACCATTACAATATTAATTTTCAAAAGATTTGCTAAAAACAAATGAGAACCAAACAAACATACACAGACAACACAAAATATTAATAATTATGACAAATTAAATGGAAAAAAGACGTTGGTTTATTTTCGAAAAATCACTTACTTTCTCCCAATTTCCAGGGCTCGGCCATGAGGGCAACGTGGGCGATAACTTCGCCCGTGACATAAAGATGTCGCCCTTAAATAACACGAAGGAGAAGTCAACTTCGCCTTCTTTTTTTACAACATTGCCGTTTTTTCCAACTTTTCCATCTTCAAATATACATCGGCATACACTCCAAACAATAAAGGCTTAGATAAAAAGATGAAAACGAGTGTCATTTTGCAGACAGTTTTGATAGTTCTCGGTTCTGCAAGCGCAATTAGTACACCACCTTGCAGGCGTAGTTAAGCAGTACAATAACATCTATAGTAACCCATGCATATTGCTAATTTCCATAATTTGATAAATCCATATGTTAACGTTTATTTTATATTCCTCTTATTGTAATATGTAAGTAAATGCATACAAACCAAAATATTTTTTAAAATATAGTGATCAATTGAATCAAAACACTCGAGCTCAAAAAAAATAATTTAACATTCAAGCTAATATGTGCAAATTGGTTCTTATTAAACAAGACACGTGGGTCTGTAACGAATGCGAATAAATGCGTCGGTATCGACATAGTGCACACAATTCAATACACCCTCGCTTTCCATGCGGATAACGTAACATTTGTACATGTCTCGCGCGCTTTTAATCAGGACTATGGGTCAACACAATATACATGAACATGGTTTATTTGAAGCACGAACGTTTTTTTTTTACATCACGTTAACATTATAATTCGGAAGTGTGTTTCGATAGAAAATTTATTTATGCATGAAATGCTAAATATCCATGAGGATTACACCTGCTAGTCTGCTTGTCATCATTAGTTAAAGTAATTGGCCATAATTTTTTCGTGGATGAATATACTCGTAGGGACCAATGAGTGTGGTAGGTTTATTAAAGCCTGTATGTGACAGAAGACATTGGTACGGCGGGCATTTTGCCTGTTAATTAAATTAACAGTGTAGTAAAATTTGATTTCTAATTTGACGCAAGCTCTACAATATGTAATTATCATGTACATTGAAATGTAAATAGGGTGTTGGATTGGCATGACAATTTTAAAGTACTGTTGATTTTTATGATGCACATGGAAATTACAGGTTTTATTTGTATGAATTGATTTATGTGACTTAATATGTAAGGATTTATTGAATTTGAAAATAGTATTTGTATGTCATTGATTATGTTAGGCTTGGTGTAATGAGGTGTTTAAAACAAGTTAAGATTTTATTAAACGTCAAACAAAAACCACTTCTTCATAATTTGGACTCACTTCTCCCTAATTTCAGCTTAGGGAGAAGTCACTTCTCACTCAAGTTTGAACCTAGGCCGAGCCCTGAATTTCCAGAAAATGACTTGTACATGTTGCATAAAATCTAAATATAGATGACGCTGTTAATTGGTCGTTGTAAAAGAATATGAACTGTACACGGCACTTTGCGTGCATTCAGATACAGTACAATAATTGTTGCAATATTGAAGGAACTACATTATGAAAATGATACAGTGTTTATTACTTTTATTTTATTCAGGAAAATGTCAAAATCATTTGCGAGATATTCCGATACTCAAATGGAAATTTACTACAAAGCTTTTACAATGTTGTCGGCGCTACGCAGTTTTTGTGTATAAATAAATGCACCCACGCCAATTTTCGCGAGCTTTTTGTCAAGACCAACACTGGACACGAAAATATCATGGGCATATACATGTATTTATTTGCTGCTACAATTTGTAAAAGGACATGAACTGTACACGATGCGCGCACACCTCATTAAGTTATTTACGCGTGTTGGACTATCCTTGTCCCGATTGGACACCTATTTCATCAAATCTTTAAATAGAAACATATGCCGAAATTCATTTGATACTTTAGAAAAATGTTGGATGTCTGTGTTAATGAGTTTTCTTGAGCACTTTTGTTGTCAATATTAATCAGAATTTGCATTTGAAATTGGACAATGGGAATATACGGGATTATTGGGTAATAGATAGACACGGAAAAATTCGCATGTATGCTGTAATCGATAGAGACGGTAATAAACGCATGTATCGGGAAATCGATAGACTCGGGCTTATACGCATCTATCGGGGAAAGGGTTAAAACGCAGTTTTAAGCCACATAAAACGCACAATTTACGAACATGAATGGCAGTAAAAAACGCACTCACAAAAAGCACACATGTGCGTTAAAGGTGCATCTTTTGCCTTAACAGTTGATTCAATTATGTGCTGTTAAAAGTTTTTCTTAATTCAGATACACAATAAAACCAATAATTATACACAAATATATTTGTGTATTTTAAATAATTACAAGATAATTCAATTTTATACTTTAATGTACACCAACATTTGTTAACATACACAGGAAATTAAATATCAATGACAATTTGATGAAATAAATATTAACATAATTATATTATAAATAAACAAAACATAATAGCATACTAATAAATAACATGTACAGAATATACACAGGAACATCTATATACATAAAAAAGATGAGAATCAATCAAGGCCTGTTATTTCTTTGAGGCGGCGGAGTGCGGCTTTCATCTTTCTCTCCACGTCTGCCACCAGCTGGTCAAACTTCTTTGCAACTATTATACTGTGATGGCCTTTGCGCGGTGCGTCTCGTGCATGATCTCATTTGATAAGGTCCTGAAAGATATTTTATAATGTAAGTGTTGAATATTGCTGTTATGGTAATCTCGTTGCTATAAAAATTATAGATTTAAATAAAAACTAGTTTGTTTGCTTGTTGTTTTGGGTTGTTTATTTTTGCAATTTTAATCCCCTGATCACATGTGACTTAACGCTTTTCATAAATAAATATGTTTGGTAGAAAATGCTGTTTGAAAATGTACCAAGATACGTGGTCTCATTTGGCTGTGTGGACTGGTCGGAAGAGTGACTCCTTTAAAATGCAATAACCAGTACCCTGTATAGTTTTACCTCTAAACAAATCCAGCTTTTCTTGGTCAAGGAGAGGGCTGGGTTTTCCCACTTCTGTTTTCCTCATGTTGGCCAGCTTGTGCAGGGTAAAACCTGGTATTCAAGTCAATACATCAGGTAGTCTCCCTTTTGCTCCCTTTATTGGCAGGTGATGCGATGTTGCACATTCTTTCCAAAGGATATTCTGATCAATGTAAATTTCAAGGTCACCATGGGGTTTAACCTTTAAATTTAAAATATTAAAGTTCTCATTTAATATGGGGGAAAAAATCTGTTCATTAATGACCAAAAATAGGTATTCCCTTTACAACTACGCTCCCGATAGGGAAAAAACAACAAAAATACAACATATTTTTTGGTAAGTCATTGGTATGACCGACTGGTAAGTCATTGGTATGACCGACTGACTGATACCGTGTATTACTATTTCATAGTCATCAAACATACATAAAAAACATGAATACACACAAAAGCTTTGTTACAACATACAACATAGTCTACAACAACGCCAGGCATACTGTATGCCGGCACGAGTCCCTCCTCGTAGGCAACTTATAAGGCAGCCACGCCTATCAACAGACAACTACGACACTAGGCATACTGTATGCCTACACGAGTCCCTCCTCGTAAGCAACTATAAAGGAAGCCACGCCTATCAACGTAGACTGCTACATCACCAGGCATACTGTATGCCTACACGAGTCCCTCCTCGTAAGCAACTATAAAGGCAGCCACGCCTATCGTCTCTTCCGGAGACTGAATCCCTCAGTGGGATAAATAATAATTATTATGATACTGGTATACATGTATAAATTGAATACATTAAATGCGTACGTAATGTGGATAAACGCATGACCTGTTGTAAAAAACACATTCCTGAATTTCAAAATTAGCTCGTACCAGGGTAAAAAGCATGTAGATTACACTTTTAAACAATAACGTTTGTAATGTTACTCTTACTGTTATTCAAAACAAAATAAAAAATTAACACATGTATCGATCAGTCAATCCCAACGCTGAATGACTGAACAGAGTTACTCGGCCACGAGTAAAACGCTCTCTTACAGAGCCACCTATCGGAAACTACATTGACAAGGGAAAGTAGTTTTCGTCTAATTCGCACGTGCTCAAACGACGAAAACAATATTTCCCTTTACAACTACGCTCCCGATAGGGAAAAAACAACAAAAATACAACATATTTTTTGGTAAGTCATTGGTATGACCGACTGAATTAAAAGAACGGGCTTGTAAGTATAGTACAAATAATAATTGGCTTATTATAAATGCATTGATGGTTATAATCCAAGTGACATTGAAACCCTTAACCTCTCATCAACTGAGCTTTTAACATAGCCGTCCTTAGCTGTTTCACTCAGCCATCTACCATGACGTTTAAATAACCTGTCAGGAATGCCATTATTAGCCGCAGCAGTTGCGCCACCAGCTCTCAAAGAATGAAGGCAATATTTGCTTATGTCTTGAACATGCGGTTTAAACGCAATCAAAAACAATTCTCTAAATTTACTATATGACAAATGCTTGTTTTCCTGTCTGAGCCTATGTCCACATTTCGTTGAACTTAACCGACGAAACAAGTAACATTCAGATTCCGATGAAAAATCTGTCCAAGTAAGGTATTTCTGTAAATTGACTACTGGACACAACTGTGTGCCTGTCCTAGCAATAAGCACCCATGCTCCCTCACGGAACTTATCTGTCTTGCTAGATTTAATAAATACACTTAAGTAACTACTGTTAATACAAACATCACTCCTTCTCAACTTTAGTACCTCTGCACTTCTTAAAAACCCAGCATATGATAAAAGGCATATACAAATAAATCTTTGATTCATAACATCATTTTCAACATACATATGTGTGTACATTTGTTGCAGTAAATCAACAGTCATTGGTTCTTTCTTATTCACAGGTTTCGCTAAACGCCGTTTTGCAGCTTCTAACATATTAATGACAAGTCTTGAATCAGTAGGTGATACATAATCAAATAAATCATGATAATATTTAATACTGTAGAACGCATTTATAATCGGACTTGCACTACTAGCTGTTTGTATAATTGACGCTAAATATAGCGCAACTTGAAAAGCCTTGGCGGGCAAGGCATCCCCGCTTGAAAGCCCATTAGCATACCCCCAACGACGCCATCGATTGAAGCCCCTTTTGTAACTGAGGTGCGTGTTTTCCGCTTTGGTGACTTTAAGCAACTCGGGCAGCAAGGATACCTTCTCCGCCAAGACCTCTGGCAAGCCATCAACTTCACTTCCGTATCTCTGAAAAAATAAATGTGTAACAGCACTAAAGTTGACAAAGTTTGTTACTTAACACATTATATTTACAAACAGTAAGCAACACTATCAATGTTCATGATTCACAAATGATATCAAAAGTGCTAACATGCGAAATTTAAGATTTTCAACACCAAACAACCCAGAACCATTCTTACAAGGTATGTAATAACTTATTGCCGTTGGTAATTCCATATAGTCTATTACAAACGACTTAAAATGTCCATCACTTGTCCAAATCATAGGCCAAAAATTAGCCGACTTCCATTCTGGGACAATCAAAACACCTTTTGCCCCACAAGATTGCATTTTAAGCAATACCCTTGGTATTAATATTATAGGTGGTACAAATAAGCCAAAACTATGCGTCCATGGGTAAGTAAAAGCATCAACTCCTTCAGACTCTTTACACCAAAATCTAGAATAAAATCGCTGTAATTTGGCGTTATGTTTCGAGGCAAAGAAATCGACCTCTAAATTTCCCCATGAAGACTGAATTATTGACAAAATGTAAGGGGAAATACCCCAATCGTCTTTTTCTACTATTTTGGACAAATAGTCTGCCACATAATTCTCTCCCCTTGGTATCCATTCAACCTCCAAATGAATAGAATGAACTAAAGAATACCCGAATATTTTCATCGCTAAATCTTGTAATTCAGGCTTCATGGAGCCCTTAGCAACAATGCTGCATACACCTGTGTTATCAGTAAACCACTTAACTCTTTGATTTACCAATACATGCTCAAGCGACAACAGTACTCTATAAACAGCACACAATTCTCTCCACGTGGAGGATTTTGCCGCTTCCGACGGCGACCACGTGTCGTGCACTACACCGCTTTGCATTTCGACCTCATACCCTGCTAAACCAGTGCTGCTAGCGTCACTATAAACAATTCTAGTACAGCCATGACTGATTGCCAATGTTCTAACATTTATAATTTGTAAATGATCATTCCAAAACGAAAGTTGAACCTTACTTCCTTCAGACAACTTAATATAAGAGTTCCACGTTTTTGCTTTAAGGATGTCAATGCTCAAACACCTAGTCATAATCTGAGAAACAGTTCCCAATACTATACCCATAGATATAATTTGTCCCACAAAACTAGCAACTCTTCGCACACAAACATAGTCCGAAGTTTGTAAAAATCTAAGTGTCTGTAGAACTTTATCGATTCTACACCCCGATATTCGCACGGTGAAATTAGCTGTATTTAACTGAGATCCTAGCCATTGTAATTCTTGCACTGGCTCCCAGCATGATTTATCAACTTTAGGCACCAAGCCGGATAACAACAAATCTGATTTAATTTCCCGTGACATAATTACTGTCTTATCGTATGTCTCTGCGGTGCCAAAACCATCATCTAAAAACATGATGATCTTTTTACCTTCGCCTCTCCATTTTGCAATTAATGGCCTCATTAATTTTGTATAGATATAACAAGCAGACGACAAACCAAAAGGAAGAACCAAAAATTTGTAATAGACCAGAATACCTGAATAATCTTCCCAGGCAAAACCTAAATAATCTGTGTGTGGCAGAAAAATATCCACAAAATGATATGCTGACGTTATATCAAACTTAATCATCCAACAATCTTTTTTGATATACATCAATGCTAAACGCAAGTCTTCATACTTTACTGATTGCTTCCAAACATGAAGATTAACCTTTCGTAAATCTAAAATAAGCCGTTTTTTCCCATTATTATTACAAGAAACTGTCAGCGGATTAACAACGTGTGGAGCATTTGTACATTTCACAATAAGACCGCGATCTAACAAACTTTTTATAGCTTCAGTCACAAAATTATTTTCATATAAAGCTGAACGATTGTTTCGACAATGTACATGGTCTGGTAAAGAAAAGAATGGAATTTTATAACCATTTTGAATAGTGTCTAAAATGAATTGGTTAGCTCCAATATCTTTCCAAAATTGCACATGATTTTTTAATCTACTTTTAACCAGTATTTCTTTCTGGCCTTGTTCGTACTCATAATAGTCGTCAGTAAATATTTCCTGACTGTTAGCAAAGTTATCAGTAAACGATAAATACTCATCTTTTAAATCTACGTCTGGTATAACCGGGTTCTGCGGTCTGTGACTACTGTTTGGTAGGGACGTCAAGCTGCGGGATCCGCCGGGTGTAGGGGCAGTGGCGTCTGAGGTGGGTGGTTTCTCCACAAGCGAAACAGGGACCAATTCCGTCTCTTGCATTGCCCTTGAAATAATGGGGATGAAAAGAATGCAGTTGCTGCATGGGTCCTGAGCGCTGCTGTTGCACCGGAAACGAAAACGTGTTTCCGCCATGTGGCAAGCTTCCGGAAGTGACGGTAGCGGAAGGCTTAACACTTTTCTTTGACTTCGCCTTCTTCTTCTTTGCTGCTCTTGCCTCCGCTCTGTTGATCCTTGATTCATCACTCGAGTCGCTAGCCACGGGGTTTGCCTCATATTGGCGTACCGTCTCCCATCCGCCCTCAGACGTGTCTGCTATACGGATAAGCTTGTTTCGTCGCTTTAACTGTTCACAAGCGTCATTAACTAGCTCGCGAGCGTACTCTTGTTTGTTGTTATCAAATGCCCAAAGCACCTGGCTAATGTTCTCGTGCAATTCCGAATTGAAATCGTGCTGAATTTTGTTGCTTTCGTATCGCCATTTTAGTTCATGTTCCGTCTTCAATTTTTTAACTTCAGAACGCACGGAAAGCGAATTCCCTCGAACTTCTTCTTTTAGAGAACTTATTTCTCTTTTCTGTTCGCGCATTTCTACTAAAAGTTCCCTAATTGAACTATTTAAGTCCATATTTTCCTGAGAAGCACACTCTTCGCCAGACCGCGTGGTCATTTTCATATGCAAGTTTATCCCGTGCAAATTAACACATGTATCGATCAGTCAATCCCAACGCTGAATGACTGAACAGAGTTACTCGGCCACGAGTAAAACGCTCTCTTACAGAGCCACCTATCGGAAACTACATTGACAAGGGAAAGTAGTTTTCGTCTAATTCGCACGTGCTCAAACGACGAAAACAATATTAAATAACATTTAAGATGACAATAACCATAAAATACAGCCATAATAATTCAAACGGTGTTGTTTTTCCTTAAAATTGCATTTCATTTACTCATCCATTTACATTTCCCAGTGACAATACATAAATATAATGATGATCATAATTAATTTAATAAACTAAATTAAAAAGGGATGCAGAATTGAAAATACAAACCTGTTACAACAGACTGTTATTCAGTATTCCAAAAATACAGGCAGTTGTTGAACTAGACCATATCACTTTATATGTCTTTAACCTGCACCCACTTTGAATCTCCTTTGCAACAAACTTTAATATTGTTGATTTACGCATTGTAGTAAATACACATTTTATTTCATCACACAATACTTCATGCTGAAAGTCTTTCAAGACATTTTACACTAGAATAATAAGTCTGAATGTTGTTCACTTTATACATGTACCTAAAATATAGCTTAAAGTCAGTTGCTGATTCTGCTTGTTTTCAAAAAAGAACTTCCTTTCTGTGGTTCTCAAATAGATGGTGCCTGAACCAATCAAAAGTATATCAACACCCCTTTGTTAGGCTTAGATGGAGGACTGATATGGACTGGCTAATTTCTGATCTGATTCCATGCTGTGTCTAAGCCAAAAATTACATAATTTGAGAAATACTGATAAGGCAGTCATTTTAACACCAAAATATTTATTGAATAATACACAGCACCCTTAACGCATTATATTTAATTGTGAATATTTCAATAAAACATGCTAAATGGTGTTAGCAAATAAAAATAATTGTTTAAATATTATTTTTATTGCCTTTTAAATGTATGTTTATGGTCAATACACTAATTGTATATTGGGGTATAAATATCAGTATAAGAAAGTTCAAAGGTCAAGGTCACGGTGACCCGAAATAGTAAAATGGTTTCCGGATGATAACTCAAGAACGCTTATGCCTAGGATCATGAAACTTGACAGGTAGATTGATCATGACTCGCAGTTGACCCCTATTGATTTTCAGGTCACTATATCAAAGGTCAAGGTCACGGTGACCTGAAATAGTAAAATGGTTTTCGGATGATAACTCAAGAACGCTTATGTCTAGGATCATGAAACTTGATAGGTAGATTGACCATGACTCGCAGATGACCCCTATTGATTTTCAGGTTACTATGTCAAAGGTCAAGGTCACGGTGACCCGAAATAGTAAAATGGTTTTCGGATGATAACTCAAGAACGCTTATGCCTAGTATCATGAAACTTGATACGTACATTGATCATGACTGGCAGATGAACCCTATTGATTTTCAGGTCACTAGGTCAAAGGTCAAGGTCACAGTGACCCGAAATAGTAAAATGGTTTCCTGATGATAACTCAAGAAAGCTTATGGCTAGGATCATGAAACTTGATAGGTACATTCATCATGACTCGCAGATGACCCCTATTGATTTTCAGGTCACTAGGTCAAAGGTCAAGGTCACAGTGACAAAAAACATATTTACAAAATGGCTGTCACTACAACTGAGAGCCCAAATTGGGGCATGCATGTTTTGCAAACAGCCCTTGTTCACTGTTGAATTGAGATTCACAGATTGAATATTTAATGTGTATCATTAACAACTTGTGAACAAAAAGCCGGTACACTTCCTTCATCCGATTTTCGCACATTAATTTAAAGTGATATTATGCGCTTTTTATGTCCCCCACTATAGTAGTGGGGGACATATTGTTTTTGCCCTGTCTGTCTGTTGGTCTGTTGGTCTGTCTGTCTGTTTGCGCCAACTTTAACATTTTGCAATTACTTTTGCTATATTGAAGATAGCAACTTCATATTTGGCATGCATGTGTATCTCATAAAGCTGCACATTTTGAGTGGTGAAAGATCAAGGTCAAGGTCATCCTTCAAGGTCAGAGGTCAAATATATGTGGCCAAAATCGCTCATTTTATGAATACTTTTGCAATATTGAAGATAGCAACTTGATATTTGCATGCATGTGTATTTCATAGAGCTGCACATTTTGAGTGGTGAAAGGTCAAGGTCAAGGTCATCCTTCAAGGTCAAAGGTCAATTATATGTGACCAAAATCGCTCATTTTATGAATACTTTTGCAATATTGAAGATAGCAACTTGATATTTGGCATGCATGTGCATCTCATGGAGCTGCTCATTTTGAGTGGTGAAAGGTCAAGGTCAAGGTCATCCTTCAAGGTCAGAGGTCAAATATATGTGGCCCAAATCGCTTATTTTATGAATACTTTTGCAATATTGAAGATAGCAACTTGATATTTGGCATGCATGTGTATCTCATGGAGCTGCACATTTTGAGTGGTGAAAGGTCAAGGTCATCGTTCACAAGGTCAAGGTCATCCTACAATGTCAAACATCATATAGGGGGACATTGTGTTTCACAAACACATCTTGTTTCACTGTAGAATTGAGCTGAAGCTGAAAAGAATTAACAGGTCAACAGTCTGCGCCAGTCCTCTAAGCCGAAATGATCCATATAACAAAATTGTGTCTGTGTGTCGTATGAATGAATCTGCATTAAAACTAAATTAATATTCACATCGTACATCGAGTCATTTCTGTCGTCTGTTGTCAAAACGAAAGTATGGTATATAATCAAATGCACTATTTTCTCTTTCCCGGATATTGTTTTGATATGTTGATGCTGCATTAACCAATATAAGTGTATATGAAGTGAAAACACCAAAAATAAACAACGGTTGCGATATACACTTATAAACATAGCATATACTGTTAGATGCGCATAACACTTTAATAATGGATTTTGGATAACACTTAGGAAGGGGGTTTATTCCGCCTGTCTGAAAACTTGAAGGGGGTTTGTTCAGCTTTGAAAGGGGGTTTATTCCGCGTATGCAAAATGTGAAAGAGGGTTTATTCCGCTATGCCGTTTTTAGGGAAGGGGGTTTCTTCCGAAGGGGTTTCTGCCGCACACCCTTACAGAGGCATTCACATACCTCTGTTTATTGACACCCTGCTGTGGTCACAGTGCAGTGACCATTATCAGGGTTAATCAATAAAAACATGTACTGGAAAATGCATTAAACCATTGATAAGTCCGTTGAGAGGACATATTACACATAAAATGCTCATGTAATGAGACCCTTAAGTTAATTAATTGCCATCAATTATCGCAGTATTTGTAATATATAATATTAAATAATACTTTTGAGGCAAAGAAATCACACAGCGTCGTGAAACAAATTCAATATAAACACTAAGAAAAACATATATATTTTCTATTTTTAAATATATATCTCAGTTCCACACAAACAGAGACGTCTCAGACGCAAACAACGAATAATTACACCCGTATAATATTACATACGGACTTGTAAACTTTTACCCGTTTAAATTTCAAAACTATCCGTAAGATCGAAAATATATGCTATATTGTTAATATAATCCGATCTACAAGTGTAAGGGAACAGATAAATGTTTTTTAATGCTTTCTGGTGGTTTAATCGAAAAATATCAGTGAATTAAAACTGATAAATCACCGTTTAAAACCGTACAATTAATAGTGAAAATAATTGATAATTTTCATTGTTTTACCGGAAATATTCTTTGGGGAAAAATACCAAAATAGCCATTTGTAAGCATAAAATAAATAGAACATTTGTTGGATTCGGTGAAATATCAATTTTAATTCATATAAAAAATATATATTATGATCACTCTTGAAGTAAAATCGATATTCCACCAAATCCATCAAATATCTTCTATTTAAATTAATTAATGATTTAACTACATTTAGTGAAAAGCAAAGAAATCACGACGCGCCGTGAAATTAGCAAGACAAAATATCTCTCGTTAATGTTAAACTTTGAACTTTAGCAAATAATTGTGTTGGTTTATCGTGTATTATTTGTAACACAGCAAACTATATCATTATTTATTTGCAAATGAACACATTCATGATTCATTTTTGAATGTTCGCTTATTAAACAAGATATTGTAAACGCAAATATTTCGTTAAAGAAGCTATATTCAATAAAATAAGATTTGATAAACGTGCAATTGTAAATAAAGATTGAGAGAGAGAGACACTTATATTTTCAGATTTTTTTTAATACTTCTTTTCTACAAAAAAAAGAAGCATTATTAAACGCGTACTTGTAAACTTTCACCCGCTTTCAATGTTTTTCCTCAACACTATCACGATGGATAAAATATGCTTACGTTGTTTATAAAATATAAGATTTACAAGTTTAGGGCAACTGATCAATGTTAAATGATTTAAATCAATTTAATAGAAGGCAAAGAAATCACACTGCGCCGTGAAATTAGCAAGGAAATATTAGCTCACTTTAATTTTAGCAAAACATGTATTTGTTTAACGTGTATTATTTGTTATACAAATTTAATTATTGATTTGCAAATTAACAGACTAATGATTCATTTATGAACATTTGGTAACTAAATAACGCCCATAAGTTTTCAACTTTTCATAATAAATATTTCGTTAAAGAAGATAAAGTTAAGATCTGGCAAACGTGCCATTTTATAAAAAGAGGGAAATACATATATTTGTCTATCTATATATACCATATTATCTTTACGGTCAGCGTTTTATCGTCTGCTTTTTAACGATTGCCCTATAATTGTATTGAAGTCAGTCGCAATTGCCGCAGAAACATGATTTTATTTCACTTGATCTCATACCATAAAGGCTATTACATAGTGTATACAGTAAAGTTTATCATTTCGTATTAGTAAATTCAAAGTACTCGAGTTATTAAATCATTATATAGATTTTAATATTATACTATATGTTTAATGAAACGACGGTAATGCTAGCAAGAAATATCTTTTTTAAAAATGATGTTCTTCATATATCCTGATTTCAATATCAAGTACGTGTACGCGTATATTCAAACTGCTTACTTGTGTACGTAAATTTAACTGATACTTCTTCGGATCTAATTAAACGTTTATGCGTTTGTTTTCAGCGTGTTTTCTAAATGAAAAATCAAACCACAATGACGGTGTAACACGTCCCCTAAATTTTAATGTACTCAACAATTTAGCAATAAATGACATCATTCATTATGGCAGTAAATCCAATTGACATCTCGCTTGGACACTTAATCACGTGGCTAAGCGGTTAGAAAATACAAAAGTGGCTTCTTTGCCAACAGATTACGCGATATTGCGGGTGATTTTTATGGACTTTTTAATCCACTATTACGCTGGTTAAAGGGGATGACAGAAATTATTCGTTTAAAAAAAAAATTAGCTATCTATAACGGGTATTTCGTGCGGGTTTACCGAAATCTAGCATGTTACTACGTGTAAATTAACACGTCTTCACTGGTATGTACACATGTTATGTACGAAAATATTAACGACACATTTTCCCCACATG
This sequence comes from Dreissena polymorpha, assembly GCF_020536995.1. Lineage (NCBI taxonomy): Eukaryota > Metazoa > Mollusca > Bivalvia > Myida > Dreissenidae > Dreissena > Dreissena polymorpha. The sequence goes on from NC_068360.1 coordinate 21,543,285, forward strand.
TTTTGTACACGAATAAGCGCTGTATACCTGGCATTTCGGTTAGATTTTACACTCTCTCGACGCCGAATGGGTATCGAAATCCCCATGTTCTAACGTATAAAAGTGGATTTCGTTAAGTTACGCAAAGAGGGTACCATTGCCTATTGTTGTTCATATACTCTTAATTTGAAATAAATTAATGTTCTTTAAGGGGGATTTCGGTAATTCTAAACATTGAAGCTTACACTCGCACTTGTCAAGACCACATGTCCGCGTTGGAAATGGTATATATTCAATTCCGCTAACTTATCTTTTGATCTCAAAGAATTGATGTCACCATATGTCTGCACATGTGTAGATACCGTCATAAAGATAATATATCACACGTCAAATTCTAATAACAGGTATAATGGCCTAATTCGTTCTGAGTTGTATTACTCTTAAGATAATGCAGATTAACCTTGCTTCTATTACTAACCTTATAACTGATAAAAAAATGAAAAAACACAAGCTATTATGTGATGATCAGATCGATAACATTTAATAAATTTTGATCATTTACGCTAATTATTACCAAAATAATTAATAACAATACAATCTAAACGTTGCAGTTTGGTTGTACCAATGGTGTATATGAAAGTTTTCCTGACCTTTTTCTTTCTGACGTTTTTTCAAAACGTTGCTGCAACGTTGTATTTAGGTTGCATTCAAACGAAGTATTTTTTAATTATATATTTTTTTAAATAATAATAAAAAAAAACAAACTATTTTTTGCCAACCGCTCTTTTCAGTATTATCTGCAGTCATAGACATTTTCGAGTCCGTTTCCTAGATAAAAACATTACTTGATATCTATAGAGAAATAATTGAAAAGCTCCCCGAGTGGGATTCGATCCCACCATCTCCCGATCGCTAAGCGGACACGTCATCCAATACACCACTGCGACAGTTGAAATTTTCAGCGAATTTTGATGACTATTACTTTTTAGTTGAAACTATGAAACTAGATTCTACCATTTTAATGCATAACACAACTTAAAAAATATATTTTATCCAGCGATTTTGAGTTAAAGTTCATCTTAAGCATCTTTAAGTTTAAGCAACTGATCTGTAAAATTAGAAAAATTAAATTTCTAAAATTTACAAGAAATCATATTTTATTGATGCTATGCAGGAACTGAATTTGTATAAAGTACGATTCCTACTCGAGGAGCGTTTCATTATCTTCTCTATAGACACCAAGTACTGGTTCTTTCTAGGAAACGGACTCGACAATGTGCATATGTGCCAATAATACTCAAAAGAGCAGTGGCAGTAAAAAAATATATAAAAAAAGAATTTAAAAACACTGCTTTTGAATGCAAAGATTGCAGCAATGTTTGGAAAAAACGTCGAGAAATCTTTCATATACACCACTGTGACAACCAAACTGCAACGTTTGAATGCAACCTAAATATAACCTTGCAACAACGTTTGGGTGCCAACAATTACCTAGAAGCAACGTTGTGCAACATACTTCTCAAACGTTTGACCGACGTTTCGCGTGCAACGTTACAGAAACGTTCGGAAGTGATTATTTCTGAAACTTCCTTTCACCGTTATGATGAAACGTTGTAGTATTGTTGTGTATGCAGCGTTATGGCAACGTTCGGTAATGTTTTCCGACGTTGCGACCTAAATATTACGTTTCAGCTTGATGCCCACTGGGTGTACTTACATGACTAATTGCAAATATTGTCCATATAAGTAACCAGCACTTTTGCCAACCAAGTGACTGCACATGCGCGAAAAATACCGATTGTAAACAATAACAATCAACTTGTCTTAAAATCACATCCTCAGGGAAGCACAACTGTGTCGAGATATTACCTTTTGTGTGAAATGTATATTAAAAAAAACATACAATACAATCAATCCTGTTAGAAATTTAATAAATGATAACAGCTCACAGACAGCTTACTGAGTCACAAATGCAGTCATGAAGATGTGTAGTTTTAAAATGTAAACTTTTCAACTTACATATTAATCCGTCATAACCAATTAATTAATAATCAGTTATTTCAAATGATTCAAATAGACACAGAAGTAAACAGTAATAGTAACACTTATAACCAACGCGTTTTAATTAAACGACGATCGTCCCACCATTCACGAAAATAGGTTGCCGTTTTAAAACAATATTTGTGTGTTTAGATTTATCACTGACTAACATTTTAATGAATTCTCATGTCATTATAATGTACTTATTTACTATATAAACGAACATAACGGCTCTCATAGAATAAAAACCAACACAACAAAAACACGACACTTCTGCTTTTTCTCTCGATCTGCACGCTCACTATTAAGGTATTCTTAAAATATTATATTTGAAAAATACTGTTTCCATCGACAATTAATTACGACACATTTCTTCGTTATCAAACACCAGAATTAAGTCGGACAATAAAAGTGTCAGCGTGTTTCACGTCAATCCTCTAATCTAATATTGAATGATGTTTATCCCACGAACAGTATCCTACAGATGTTTTTTCATAATTTTGTGTTAGGTTTTGCAATAAGAGATTTTTCTTAAATAACATATATTTTAGTTTGATAGACAATACAAGTAAAAAATAATTATATCTTTCAAACTGAAAATGGATACCACAGGTATAAGCAAGGATCTATAAATAAATATTGTATGACACACCTACCTCTGTTAGGCTCCGCCCATTCAGCGCTTTTCAGCGGTATGGACAAATGCGCATGCGTAGCGATTAATTGCGTAAAATCGCTTAACAAAAGTGGTTGCGCAATTCAACGGTTAAAAACGCTTAAAAACCGATGAAATCCGTTTAAAACGCATAATACCCGCTAAAAATCTATTAAGCGGTTAAATCGGTTAAAAACGCTTACTTGTTAGCGATTTTTTACCGATTAAATTCGGAACACAATCGGTAACGCTACTGTAATTCCAATATGACATGAGGCCTACAGTCTTTATCCACAGAAGATAGTCGAATGTGGGCTATTCTGCAAACAAGTATGAAAGGAACTAAACAAACGTTTTGAAAATATTAGATTCAGAGAAATTGTTTCATAAATGATTACATGTTTAAATGCAGGATTAAGAATACTTTTGAAAAACCACTTGCAATTTGTCCCTTGCCTAACATCAGACGGTAACAAGAATTTCTCTCTTGATTCAAGTTTATGGAGTTGCAGTTTGTGTCAATATACTTGTAGTTTGTATGATGAAGCTGTCGAAATGGTTGAGTGTATGTGTGTATGTGCTAGTCTAGTGTTTATTTGTACAGTATTTAACAATAATTATGATATCACACCCTTCTTCAAGTGTTGTTTTTTAAAGTGTTGTTTTTTTTTCACCATTTTGGGATTGGGACCGGGTCCCTTTAGATAGGGAAAATTTGCGGGGTTTTGACTGAAATTGGGTAATTAATGTTGTTGTTTTGCTAAAAAATTGCTTAAAATGAGAATACATTAGTGTTATCATTAGTATATTTATTAAGTTTGAACTTATATGGATAGGAGTGGAACAAAATATTGAGATCTAAAAAAAAACTTTTTTCATTTTTGGTAAACTTCCATTGGGAATGTTTAGCTCCCGGTTGGGAAAAATATATACTTTGTTCATTGGGAATGGGGCTGATTACCGGACCTGATTTTGACACACAAAAAACAACACTATCTTCATCTATGTATTAATAAAGCTAATATCATTTTATGCAAGAACGGGATTAGTTAAGAGCAATGCAGTTCTCATAAAATATAACCTTTAAAAGAAGTAGAATATAATAGTAAAAGTGTAATATCAACGGCTTATGCACAAACATATTTTCATTTATACTTAGATTGTCATATATATACCCCCGGTAGGGTGGCATATAGCAGTTGAACTGTCCGTCAGTCTGTCTGCCCGTCAGTCAGTCAGTCCGTCCGTCCGAAAACTTTAACATTGCCCATAACTTTTGCAATATATTGAAAGTTGATATTTGGCATGCATGTGTATCTCATGGAGTTGCACATTTGGAGTGGTGAAAGGTCAATGTCAAGGTCATCCTTCAAGGCCAAAGGTCAAATAGATGGCTTCAAAGGGGCGCAGTATGGGGCATTGTGTTTCTGACAAACACATCTCTTGTGTATGAATGATTTTAATTTGAAACACTGAAAACACTTAAAGTCTTAATAAAAAAACACACTTTGTCCCATGGCACTTTAATGTGGTGGGAAATTCAAAAGAAGTAAAATAATGATAAATGAAATACACATAGCTTCTTGTTATACATATGCTTACTATGTATGACATAACTATACAGTGGTAGTATCAGTATAATGCACAATGTGTTGTTCAATGCGGTATACATTATTTCCCAACGCAAAGTTGATTGATTATATTTATATGTTTTTTTATATATTTTAACTGTAATCAATACAGTATTACTTCTAGAAAAGTAACATTGTGAATTATGGGAACATGCATTGTTATTGTATGAGCCTACATTTTGTTGTTTTTTTGTGTTATAATTCCCTTTTAAATTTGTATTATAATTAAAATAATAAAGGGGTAAGTGATGGCTATTGCCCAGTTGATTACTATAATATTACTTACATGGCTGTCTTTTTTTTCAGACTATGCTTACAAGTGACCACATTACCTCAGGCTATCAAAGAGAAGTCATCCGATTTCAACAACCTGTCTGTCAGAACGGAAAATACTCTTTCACAAATAACACAGTTGCAGACCTATCTCGAGGGCAGAATGAAATTTCTTAAGGCTTCATACAAAGAACATGAGAGGCTTATTGTGGATGGTTTGCGTCTGGGTATAATATCGTTTTTACTCCAATGTGAAAACAGCACAGTTAATACAACACATGAACATATGCAATACACAATCAATGAAATGCGTGAGCAAATCAAATATTTATTAGCAGATTGTGAGAAAAGCACTATTAAGGAGAAGAAAGAAGAACTAAACCTGAAACAAGCTCCTCTCAAGGTTGTGAGACACAGCTGCATGAGGCTTCATTATGAATTGTTACATCTCCATGTAGCCGTACCGAAAGTACTGGGTAAACCTGAACTCTCTTTTATTGCCAGTAAAAAATGTCTGGAAAAAATACAACAGTCTGATATATTGATAAAAGAGAACTTGTCAAACGATGTGTTAACTCTGAGTGGGAAGTCTGTGCACAATGTGAAAATGCCAAGTGATTCAAACACATGCTGGATCATAGCGATGTGTGCTCTCCCAGATGGACAGGTCCTGGTTGCAGACTATCACAGTTATAAAGTCAAGCTGCTGAACCAGTGGTACCAGGTGGTGAGCCACTGTTGTGTGACTTCATTTATACAGGGCATGTGTCAGATCACACCCAGTGATGTTGCAGTGGCTGTGAATGAGAATCTTAGTAACATACATACGGTCCTGTTTATCACAGTAAGCCAGAGCCAGCTTGCCATAGCCAGGAAGTTTCAGTTACAACATAGCTGTTATGGAATTGCACACCATCAGGGTGAACTGTTTATCTGCTCTGGTACTGCTCTGTTCAAATACACTCTGAATGGCAACCAGGTCTGCAGACTCTATAAAGGTGGATCACCTTATACAGGTAAGAATCAAGGTCGATTCATCCTGATAACATTCGTAATATGTAAAGATGGTTTTCTGGTCGAATTAGGATTTTTTAAATCGATTAAATGGCACATTTTGGATTTATTTTATGGAATAAATGGACCGAATGTTTTTTGTATCGACAAATATTGACACATCAGGCCTTTACCGTACCATTTTGGAAACAGTCATATAAATTATAGTTATATACTTTGTTAGATGATTATTAAGTGGTGTTGCTGCAGTTTATTTAACCGATGATATATTTATAGCAATACCGATGATGCTTTTATCACAACTCAATATTTTTTTTATCAGTATCATCAGAAATGACCGAGTTGGTTCATAATACAATTGTTAGTAGTTCGATCCCAGGCGGGGTTAACTTTTTTTTTATTTTTTTTTCTTTCTTTACTTTCATACTTGTTTTATACTGGATCTCTTTAGTCCTGATGTTTACATTTATCAATTTAAAGCATTTAAACACAAACTTCAAAACATGCCGAAATCTGTGAGCATGTAAGTTATTAATGATTAAGGTCGAGTTTGATACTGTATGACATTATGTTTTTGATTAAATATTGTTTTTCATTAATGTCTTTTGGTAAGCTGTTGTGATCCCAGTTAAGATTATAAACAATTTCTAATGTTTATGCATATTTCTGACAATCTTTGTACTGGTACTTGGGTTTTGTCTTATTGCTGTTTTTTTTTAAATTAAATATGACGTCTAGACGGTAGGGATAATTAAAACAAAAAATCTGTTAAAAGTGAGGTTACCCCCTTTTTTTATTTCTGTTTTATGATGAAAATACGTAGATGAACATATTTGAGCAGTTTCGCAGAATTCTATTTGGCAGAAATGATTTAAATTCCATTTATGTGGTTAAAATAGTAAAAAAATGATGTTTTTTGGGTGACATAACAATTAAAAAAAAAATCTTAAAATTTAACTTGTGTACTCCATTGTTTTGGTAGTGTGTGGTTTTATCAAATGGTATATGATGTATCCTAGCTTAAATAATATCTACATATTGCCAATTTAATAGGTTATTTATTATTTTTACGCAAATAGAGATTTTTCAGTTTTATTGAAAAAGTACATGTTATATAATGGTGAAGCCGGTGACCCTATGTTTTTATTTCATTTTCATATAGTATTTGTATGTATATCTTAAATATAGTTTTTTGACGACATCTATTTGGTGGAAAAAAAAACAGCAAAACTGCAGCAACACCCCTTAAATTCAATACGTGTGTAAAAATCATTAGACACTCTTTCTACAAATAAAAAACATATTTTTTGTTTAATTGGGATTATTTTTTACAATATTGGTTTGGGATCGGGTCCATTTTAAGGCCATTTTTACATAGCGGATGTATTATACAGTAATTGTTATATAATTCATATGTGCACTTTGATTCAGAATTACTGATTTGTAAACATGAGTAATGAAGTATTTTGACCGTCACTACATGACATGTCTATCAATAGAAACTCAGTTCCTGGGAAAGAGACACTTTCTGACCTGGTCTTCATTTATGTGGCTATCAAATTACTGTACATGTATAATATGTATTATGAATTGAAAATTTTAATAAAATCATACACAATAGGTACTCTTTAAATTGTTGTTTTTTGGATTTTAAGAAATTTTCAAAGGTATATTTTAAATATAATAATTAATTATAACATTTTTTGTTGTAATTGGTTCGGTAAGAAACTAGATAGAAAAGCCTCAATATTTGTTGTTTGAAATATTATTTTTCTTGTTCTAAACACTTTACAAACACAACTACAGTCGTAACACTGCACATGTATGAAGTATGTCTGCTTTTGTCATTTTCACTTATGTCACTACGTTGTTATCGCATGTTTACATGTGTGTGAAATCTATTATTGTCTCATATAGTAACATTCAGAATATACTTGTATTGATTTAATTGTGCAATGGTTTCCGTACATGTGATTGTGCTCCACTTAATTTATAAATGACCAGTCGCATTTCAACTTTATTGTCACACTTAACTATAAGATTATTGGAATGTATGCATATATTTTAGATGTGTAAAGACCTATTTATAGCAACATATGCGTAATACAATATCACTGCAGTATGTTTGATAAGATTATTTAACATTTACAGATTCCATGTCTTGATCTCACTCTGTTTTGCAGTATGTAAGTGTGCTGTGAGTCCCACAGGGGACAAGCTGTACATTACCAGCTACTCCCAGCACAAGCTCCTCACCCTGGCCAGGGATGGAACACTCCTGGCTTCACTCACAGACCCAGAACTACGATGCCCAGAGGGTGTAAATGTGTCCCCTGTAGGCCATGTGCTGGTTCTCTGTGGAGGCCAGTCCAACACTATCCTACAGGTGGACTGGGAGGGTAGGAGGAAGCTGGCCACTCTGACTACAGTGTGGAAACCATGGTCAGTGTGCTACAGCAGCACCACCTCATCCATCATTGTGGGACAGTGGGACAGCAACACAATCCTGGTGTTCAGAGTGGAATAATGTGTACATGTATGTATAAGTTGTTGTAATTGGTGATTCATATATCAATATCATTTTGTTGCTGGGCACAGGAAAATTGTAGTGTGCTATGGTTACAAAACAAAATTGTGTTTGTATATGCAGATTCAAATAATGTATGTACACAGGGTTGTTTCTTTGAACATTAATCTAATACATGTTATTTTGTCATAACATTTGTGTCATCATTGTCTTTTAATTCACAAATTGTTGTTAACTTTGCATGCAACAACGAAGCATTTCAACTGCACTTTTAATGTTTGAAGATAGATGCACATGTATTATGTACATATCTCTTAATGCTATTTTTTTAATTGCGTTTCTTCATACCCCATGGCATGTAAAAAATGTATATCGATGAATACTTTTCATAAAATATGAAATAGTTGTAGTAATCTTTGGAGGAATATATATTGATGTTTTGAGTAATGTTTACAGAATGTGCACAATGATGTGAGATGTATTAATTTACTGAGTTTTATGCTCGTAAATATTTATACCGCATTTCCATTTGTAAACGGGGCTATCAGGGATCATATTTTTCCGCAACATCAATCGGTCTGGATATAAATGGGGAAAAATATCCGAAAATTGATATCCGAAATCATGACAAATTACGTTAAAATATATACCATTGATTTTGCCATTCATTAAGGTGGTACAATAAATGCACAAGTAAAATTCCCTTAGGCATTTTTTTAAACAGAACATACGAGTTTTCTCAGCTGGTTTTATCATTTGCTATTTCATAGTTGTTTCGTGCGCTGTTTTATCAGATTTTTTTATTGTTCTAAATAGTATTAATCTGTGTAAGTCTATGCCGATGTTTAAAATCGTTGTCGACTCGATAATAGCTTACAAACATGCCTTGAACCAAACAAATGTCTGTGCGTAGGTTGGCTACTGACAATAACAAAACCAAATAATTGGTGTACGTTTTAATTTGTTGTCAAATAAATCACAGCCGATAGTTTAGATGTGTAGGGATTTAATCACGAGTGCAATGCACGAGTGATTTAAAACCACGCATCTAATTTTCTGGTCGTGAGTTATTCAACAACCAACTATTAAGTACACGAATTAATTCGATTCTAACACGGTTTTTACTAAATATTTATACAGTGTATATTATTTTTCTTGTGTACAATTTAATGTGAAGTTCCACCCTTAAAAATAACTTTCGGCTGTTCTGTCGATCAGATCCGCGACTTACATGCATAATTATATTACGGGATTATTACGCTGGTGGAAACTGTATCGGCATGTTTTGTTTAGTTTCAGCGCGTGCTTTCAGTGTATAAGATCCGCCCATAATTATTGCAGAATAACCCATAGACGATTTTCTTCTTTGTTTATATGAAAGTTTTCACGTGCCGTGTTAGAATCGCAACATATTGTTTTGTATCACATGCACGTCAATGAACATCGAAGACCGATTATAATAAAACCAGTGCACGCAGTCACCTTAGCAGACAAAGCAGAAATACCGCTATAACTATGATAACTATCAATAGACACACAATGACACCGATAATCGATCGATATGTACATCACAGGCCTAAAGAAATTCGAACGCGTCTTTAATCCGCTGTTCACAAGTTTTCGATTCTTTGTCTGACGTGCAATAAACCGGTCCTGACCGGTTAAGAGACCTTACTGCAGCGAATGGTTTAGCACACCTAATCCAGATAAGAATGTCTTTAGGGTGTCTTAGCATGTGCACTGTGTAATCGATTTCATGGCATGGGAATTTTAGTAAACAGATTCGGACCGACTGTTTGGGATTTTCAATCGGTCTTTCATGACCCCAATCTGTCTAGGACCGACACAACTGAAAAAAATATGATCCCTAGGGGCTATATAGGAGTCACTTCGTCGGTCTGTCTGTCCCAAAATTTCATCTCATCTTCAAACTTGGTCACAAGTTGTATCTAGATGATGTCTAGGCCAAGATTGAATATGAGTCAAAAACTAGGTCACGGGGTCACTAAGTGCGTATTAAACCGAAAGGTAGTCCGGACCATAACTATGTTATTTATCTTAAGATTTTAAAATGACTTGGTACATTTGTTCACCATCATAGGTCGATGTGTCATGCAAAAGAAAAAGATCGATATCTCCAAGGTAAAGATCACACTTCTAGTGCGAAGATAAAATGATTATCCGGGCCATAACTTCATTTATTGTGAGATATTAAAATTACTCTGTACATTTGTTCACAATTATTGGACGTTGTGTCATGCGAAAGAACTACGTCAATATCTCCAAGGTCAAGGTCACATTTTGAGTTCAAAGGTCAAAACTGACCATAAATTATCTTGTGGGGGTCATAAATATCTCATTAATTGTGAGATTTTAAAATGACTTTGTACATGTATTTTGTTTGCAGTTATTGGGCGGTGTGCCATGCAAAATAATTCTAGAGCTCAAAGATCAAAATGGTCATAAATGATAAAATCAAAATAATTCTTAAAAATCACCATAAATTAGCTTTTTTAGAATTATGAAGACAGCATGCAAAAAATTATGTGTCAATTCATCATGTGGGGGTATAAGTCATGTCTCTGACAAAGCTCTAGTTGTTATTGATTTTTAAGTGCATTGATGTCCTAAATATACATACAATAAATACATCAACCTATTCTGCTGCTCCAGTGGCTGCTGAGGCAGATCAACGATGCTGAGGATGTGATGGACATGAATAACCGGAATAGGCAGAAGGTAAAAGAGACTATAATCATAAATAAGCAGGACTTGGCATGTCTTTTCTTCGGCATTTAGGGGGCAAGTGCAATTTTGGAATTTGGAAATTGTTCACGCAAAAAAGTCCATTGACTTGGGAAAAACTAATTTAATTTAAATCTGTCTAATACTTCAAATTATAGGAATAAATCATATTTTAAAAGTTACTTACTTTGTTAAATATAATTTAAATATGATTGAGATATAATAATCAAAAGGCTTTTATTAAAAAAACTTTGGGTATGGGTCCGTTTAACAAACCCATAAATACGCTAGAAAACAACCTGCGTGTGTATTTCCTGTTTATAAAGAATGCAAAAAGATGTGGTAGAAAAGAACAGTATTAATTATTTATTTACATAAGGTAAAATATCCTTTTTTACTATTTTTATTCTGTAAAATCATTTACATGTATATTCGAACCCACGAAATTTCGTGGTTAAAAAAAACTTTCTTGGGTACATGAGTTAGTGCGTGGATTTCTCAGTTAGGGAAAATAAATGAGGAAATTGTGTCAGTTATTGTCCAGTGTGTTTGTGCAACCGGACCAGGGGGAAACTTGTGACCTTGTTATAAATAGCGCAACACAACTCGCTTGCTGCGTTTACTCTTTTATTCATTCATAGTTCTTTAAAATTTCTCCACAAATTCCATCCTCCTGTATTGCATTCTTAAGTACCCCTTCTTAACTATATTAAATTCCTTTTGGATCTTATTTCAAACGTGTTTCTAACCTATTTCCAACTGTCTCTCTAACTTGTAACTGACTTTCTAACTTTAAACTGACTTCTTACTTCCTTCTTGTTTTAACTCTTTCTTGCTCTCTTGAAACCCTTTTATCCCTAATACCAAGTCGAACCCACACTTCTCACTGAACAATCATCTCTATCTTTCATTCACCACAGAGTAACTTACTTCCTTACTGCTATAAGACTGTAAATAATTAGCGCCTAGTCAAAAAATCTTTAGATCTTTAGTCACAGTCATTATTTTATGTGAATTCGATAGGAAAAGACTTCTAAGACTGTAACTGACACAATGTAATCACTGTCAAGTTAAACATGTGGTTCAAAGTAACCTTCAACTGCCATTCAGTAGACAAAGAAATCATACTCAAACATATTCACATAAATCCATTCAATCTCTTTCAAACTGTAACTATGATATTGTATGAATTTATAATGCATTCAATCAAAATCAAATAATAATAAATTAATATGTGACATTTGTGTTAAATGTGTGGATCTGTCAACCCTTAAAATCACTGAAAAATAATGTCCCTTGAATAATACTGTTTTTACAGTATTATACCTGTGTGTTCAGAATGTTAAAGATGAAGTGGATGAGAATGATATGATTTCATGGAAGGTACAATGCCGTATTGCCTTGTGTATGTCCTGTTTTACAGCACGACTTCTTTTATTTGAAGATCAATAACTCCAAACCTTCTTCAGCTGGATTTCCAACTTACCAATACAGAAACCTCTGTTACCCAACACCTCAAGAATTTGTGTAATCCCCATGTGGCCTTCAGTTTGTATAGAGTTGTGAGATATTTAATAAAGCTTATGTGATTGGAATCTATTCCATCCAATGCCTTGGTCTTATAGAGCCTGTTTGCGAGAAGGTGTTAAGTTCTTGGTGTGTATATATGATTGAAGTCAAACTTGGGGTTCAAAATTGGCCCCATATCCAATCCTACAACAGTGTTTTTTTTCCCAAACGACTGCCTTAAATTCCCAATTGAAGAGAAAAAGAAATTAATCAAGTTCAACTCCCTATCCATCTCTATAACTTGATCCTTATTAAATATAATATTGAAAGTGCTTATTCTCTATTGCATAGTATTTGTAAGCAAAGAACCAAAACCACCAATGTCCCAATTTTAGACAAAACACCCCGATTGTTCCCTATTAAAAGGACCCCGACTTCATTCCAAAAACAATGAAAACAAGCTTAAGAGTTGGATTTTTATACCCCCGAAGGAGGGCATATAGTGATCTGACCGTCCGTCTGTCTGTCTGTCTGTCTTTCCGTTACACTTTGCGTTAAGGTTTCTCAAAATGCTCATAACTTCTATGTCCCTTGAGATATAACTTTTATATGTGGTATGTATGTGTATATGGACAAGGCCTTTCCATAAGCCCAAAACAAAAATTTTGACCCATGTGACCTTTACCTTGAACTTGGGGTCGGCGTTTAGGTTTCAAAATCTGCGTTTAGGTTTCGAAAAATGCACATAACTTATATGTCCCTTGAGATATAACCTTCATATTTGTTATGCATGTGTATATTGACAACGCCTTTTCATATGCACTAACATTTTGACCCCTGTGACATTGACCTTGAACTTAGGGTCCGCGTTTAGGTTTCGAAATCTGCGTTTATAAGGTTTCGAAAAATTCTCATAACTTCTATCAAAACATGTATAGGCGGCATATGTCATCATATGGTGACAGCTCTTGTTTAATGCATGCAATTGCAACACTATTAGGTTGAAGGTTTTCGTACATGGAAAATCAATACCATATAATTTCTAATTTAGAGATTGCCACTTGTTGCTTCCAATGTTCACACTGCAACGATTATTAATCCAATCATAAAAAAACATTGGCTTTTAATCCAGAGTGACAAAATTACTGTTTTAACAACAACTCAAGTTTAATTCATATTTTCCAAGCATGCAAGTCCCAATTCTCTGCCTTGTTCTCTTCAGGTGCTCCACCAACTACTGGAGACCGTCCCGTCTAGTATCAGTCATCAGCATCAGTTGAGATTGACAAAAACAAGACAGAGGCAAAGAAATCAGCAACATTTTGCTGAAGGTAATACAACCACTTAATTTTACTCAAGGCACGTAACCTACCAACATTTTACTCGAGGTATAAAACACAGCAACATTCTACTCACGGTAATACACCCATCAATATTTTACTCAAGGTAATAAAACCAGCAACATTCTTATCACTGTAAGACACCCAGCAACAGTCTACTAAATGTAAGTCTGCATTCTGTTTTTGAGTGTTTTTATGTGCCTAGCTCTGGGAAAATGGGTCCAAATGCACGTGCGTTACGTGTCGTCCCAGATTATGCAAATCAGGAACATCAATTTCCCCATTCATGAATTTTGTTGTATATAGAAAGACACATTTTTTTACGAAATTCCATCTTGCGGAAAGTGTTGTCCCTGATAAGCCTGTGTGGCTGTATAGGCTAGTGCACTTAGTGCACAATTTATAAAGGCCTGTTTTCTCAGAATAAGGCTCAAAGTAAGTCCACCTACAGTCTGTTAAAGAGTTGTACAACATGATACCAGGTGAGCCTCGTTCTGGGAAATGAGTGCTTAATGCATTTTAATGTCATCCACAGATTAGCTTGCGCAGTGTGAATACAAACTAATCAGGGATAATACTTTCAGCATTTAATGGATTTTTTTCTTAACAAAGCATCAAGTCTTGGTGGAAAGTGTCATCTCAGGTTAGACTGTGGAGACTGCACAGGTTAATGTGGGACGACACTATACACATTCATTAAGCCCAGTTTTCAAGGAATATGGCTAAAGTTTAGTCCGCTTTCAGTCTGTTGGTGTTATAAATTTTGATTAGAACAAATATGGTATAACAAAGAATATAATTAAATAAATGGTATTTGTTGGATTTGGTGTAATATCGATTTTAATTCACGAGTGATCATAGAACATAATTATTTTCCCATGATCGTGAGAGAATTAAAATAGATATAGCACCAAAGCCAAACAATGTTCATTAAATTGTATGCTTACAAATGATTAGTTTTGTAGTGTATGCTTACAAATGATTAGTTTTGTATTGTTTCCAATTCCGTTCCATAAACTACCCTGTTTGGCACCCGGTAATGTTTTTTTCATGTATTTTAAAAGGAAGCTTATCCGTATGTTTTTATAAATATCAATGAGAGTAGCCACCCTTGGTAAAATTGTTGATAATTGGGGGCAACCATGGGAAACAAAAGATATCTAAAAAAAAGATAGTTCCAGTAAAACAATGAAAAAAATCGATAATTTTCACTGCTCTTTTTTAACCAGGTTTTCCGAGGGAAAAAACTGGTTATTAGATTGGCGAATGCTGGCGGGCTGGCTGGCTGGCTGGCGGGCTGGCGGGCTGGCGGAATAAGCTTGTCCGGTCCATAACTATGTCGTTCATTGTCAGATTTTAAAATCATTTGGCACATTTGTTCACCATCATTGGACGGTGTGTCGCGCGAAATAATTACGTCGATATCTCCAAGGTCAAGGTCACACTTTGAGTTCAAAGGTCAAAAATGGCCATAAATGAGCTTGTCCGAGCCATAACTATGTCGTTCATCGTCAGATTTTAAAATCATTTGGCACATTTGTTCACCATCATTAGACGGTGTGTCGCGCGAAATAATTACGTCGATATCTCCAAGGTCAAGGTCACACTTTCAGTTCAAAGGTCAAAAATGGCCATAAATGAGCTTGTCCTGGCCATAACTATGTCATTCATTGTGAGATTTTAAAATCATTTGGCACATTTGTTCACCATCATGGGACGGTGTGTCCCACGAAAGAATCACGTCAATATCTCCAATGTCAAGGTCGCCACAACTAAAAATAGATTTAAAAAAAAAAAAAATTACAAAGGGGGTTAATTTTTTTTGGTCATTTCAAAAGTTCAGTTTGAGTTTTCTCCCTTTATCAGATTTTTTTTTCACAATGAAAACCTGGTTTTGTGACAATTTTGTCCCTTGTTACTGTTTGTAACAGTGAAATATCACTTTTAATTCACTAACATTTCTCTATAGACCATCGGAAAGCATAAAATAAAAAGTGGTTATTGAGACAATGGTGTACGTTTACATGCACATTAATATGACTTTTTAAGTTATACTAATGTTAGCAATGTATGATTCAATTTAGAGAGCTAAACATTGAAAGGCTCTGTGCAATCTTAACCTTTGCTCACAGCTGTGAAATTACAATACATGTATACTTTACACTAAATGTGAATTTCAAACATGAACACTTATATATATATATATATATAATTGTGAAAAACAAATTTATTGAAATCAAGATAATGACAAAAATGCAATAATACAATACAAAATGTATGGGGTATACCTTATTGTTGTATTTCGACATAATCATGGATCAGAAGAATGGCAATTTTATATAAAATATGATATACAATTGAAACCACTTTGCTCATCGAAGCACCAATTATTTATTGATACATATTCATATACAGTCCAGTCGGATGGCTCGAATTTGCAAGGGTTAAAGCTGTTACTTGATTATGAGCTCTTGATTAAAGGCTTGCTATAATTTCAAACTTGTCATTGACTCAATAGTTTATTATTTGAGTAAAAGATGTCATTTTGTATACAATCTGGCGTTGTTGTAGATGCTATAATATAATGGCTGGAACGGCTGCATCAAAATATGTACTATGTCAACGTGATGGAATTGAAAACTGTGTATCTATACATCATGTCATTCTTAAGTAATGACACAAACAAATACATCAATACATGTTGAGTTGTTAAATATTTTGGCGATGTGCAATATATTGCTTATGATATATTTGTGTCTTAGCGTTATTTCTTACATGCACCCATATACAAGTGCTACTAAAAACTGGCTGATGTAATATTCATTTATTAAATTATATTTTTATTGTATGTGTACCTGTTTTAAAATATTGATTACTTAAAAAAGTTAGTATATATTTTGTTCTTGCTAATTAAAAAGCAGAAAGTAGTACTGCGTATAGGCAGTATTAATGCTCTTCAACTAAAGATGTAAATCTATTGCAGGTTTATGTTAGTAAACATAAGTTTATGAGCAATCAGTTGGCACGAATTCCAGAGAGCTTGAACTTTTGTTGTCGGTCATAGCCAGTTCGAGCCATTTGGTTTTGACTGTATTCAGCAATTAAAGTTTGCATTGGATTAAAATTTAGGACCTGACTAAAAATATTTAAAATTATGTTTTTAAATGAACACTCATATTAAAAATTATAAATTAAAACAAACAGATTTCTGAACAAATGTGGAACATGTACAGTAAATTTGCTAGTATTTGTGGGACATAAATTAATGTTGATTTGGTGGGTTAATTGATCCACGGAATTAACTCAAACACATAACAAAATGACCAATGTTAATGTTTTATTTTTCCCAAAATCAGAAATCAACGAATTTACGTGTCCACGAAAAATTTATTTTTTGAAAAAAAAACTTGTGTTTTATGCCAACGAATATAAATGACCTTCCAGTATCAGGCGTGCAACATTCCAGTCTCCAGCTTGAATTGGGGACTAATATTTCGCTCTGTTTTATCAGTAAAGGCTTTTTTTGAAGAAGAAGAAGTCTGTCTTCATAGAGCATGATTTGGGGCTTTTTTTCCTTCTTAGGGAATGGCCATTTTTAACAATTTGGAGAATTTTGTTACTCAAATTTTCACAATTTAAAGAAGTTTGTCACTGACATTTTGGCAATTTTAACAAGTTTGCTCCTCATTTGTTCACAACTAAAAAAAAATCGAAATGGACCAAAACGCTTCACAAGGATTAGACCAACCACGCCCTGTTATATGATTTGTGTTTGAGGGCGTTTGGGTAATATTTTACTGATACTTTTATTTTCCCTAAACTAAAACAAAGTAAATGTTTTCAAGTTTAGAAAAAATTCATGTCTTGGTATTGGTTACTGTGAAAATGTGGATTTGTGGGCGTCATCAAAGTAAGAGCAAAGTAGTGCTATCAGCTAGAAGTAATTAAGGGCAAGTGGCCTGTAACATAATTTTACTCCCAGGTGTATGTGAACGCTGAACATATTTTCTTTCCTT
Source organism: Dreissena polymorpha (assembly GCF_020536995.1). NCBI lineage: Eukaryota > Metazoa > Mollusca > Bivalvia > Myida > Dreissenidae > Dreissena > Dreissena polymorpha. The sequence continues at coordinate 21,561,014 of NC_068360.1, forward strand.
CTTTATAAAGTACGACGTAATAGGTGCTTCCTTATATGCTAGTGGACTAATACAATGAGCGCTGAAACTGAACATTTTATTTGTTAGATGTTGATTTACTTTGGACCTGTTTTCTATTGTGAATTTATACATATTTTAACAATCAAAGATATTGAAAGGCGTGGTAAAAAATGTATGTGTCTCTTTTCAACTTTGGGAAGACATTAATATTTAGTTGTTGCCTCCCATTTATTGAAACATATATTAACAGTAAAACAAATGTGAATGCTTTGTAAAAGTAAAGTGATTAATAAAATATGTACAATCAAACAGTTTTACATTTTACATATTGATGATTTTCAATTCCTTGTTGTTGTTATGCAGGAAAAACTGGCTAAAAGGATGAATAAGCCATGCTTTGGAAAATGGGGCTTCATGCTTATAACGGACAACACTTTTCTCTTTAAAGGGACTGTCAACCAAGAATGACGAAAAGAGACAAGTTCTAAAGTACCGTATTTTTTGTACAGTTGTTAGTTTATATTGATTGACATATCACAAATAGTATATTTCATTACTTGAAAAAAATTCATATTTTTAGTAAATTCGGTAATAAAAATTTTGCGATGGGAACTCGAAAGTACAAAAGTGCAAAAATATGTGACATAACGATATACACACCATAAATAACGCAAGTAGATTGATCATTTTATATATAAAATATATATAATTCACTACGCATGTACAAATTGCATTCCTGGGTTTACCACGTGACGACGATGCTCAATCTACTGGTGTTATTTATAGTGAGCTGGTAGTTACCTGTTAGACATACCCAGTAAAATGTATTACCAAATATACTGAAAATATGAAAACTTAACAATGTTTTTTCAAGTAAGGTAATATATCAGTCCTGCTATTTTAATCAATATAAACTAATAAATGTAAAAAATACGGTATTTTACAACTTTATTTTCTTCGTCGTCGTGGTTGACATTCCCTTTAAAGTTTTTTTTTTGTTGGAAAGACGTATCCTCTTTATGAAAATTCAGTCTAGTCAGAAAGTGTTCTCCTTCTTCCTTTTTGTGGCCTCCCTGATTAGCTTATTTGAACTTCATATGCTAATCTGAGACGACACTTCCTAATATTGATGAGCTGCATTATATGATTGGCTTATGAAATTACAGCTCTGAAAGTTGAGAATTGTTTTTATAAATGTACAGGTTAGTATAGCAATAGCCAACACCTTTACTGTTTTAATACGAAAAGGTTTATTTAATTTTATAAATGTTCATGCTATTCAGGACAAGGAACCAATGAAATACCAGATTAGATATTCATGAGAATGAATTTTTTCCTGTTGAAAACCTTCACACCCAACCAAGAGGCATAGTTTGTTGTAGATTGTAATATAAACATTTGTTACAAGTTCATATCACCTAGTGTGCTGTTGTTGTTTTCATGAGAGCACCAGCATTGATATCAAGTTGGCCAAGCAACAGTACCAGTCCGGCATGCATGAGCAGCAGTCAAGGACGCCCCTTCCCCCATCCTGAACCCTAACTCCTCACCCTTGACCTCCAGCCTCAAAGGGTCAGCATCGTTATACAATTATGTTCTGCAGGAAATTCTCAGCACGTCAAGTTTTCACGCGCTATTTTCAACAACAGCAATGTCCGCGTCGAGTTTTCCACACCCGAGCCTGAGTAGTTTAGTTAAGTATAAGCAGTAGAAATGGTAATACTAACAGTCAATTCTTGCTGTTCTAGCTGTTGGACATCACAGCGAATATCACAAAGAATAAAAAGTTGAATTACTTGTTCCATTCTTTATGGAACCAACATAAATTCAGCGAGAAACATGACAAACAATCAAGGAACATTGAAGGGAATAATTCATAAGCTAGGATTTCAAAAGTAGATACTTCTGCTGTTGATAGTTTGGGCCGTAAAAGCGTTACAGGCCGTCTCTGTTTGTCCTCTCAGGTGTCTAAACTGTCCAAAGAGAACACGCGTTTGACACTGTTGCTGACAAAGAAAGGCGGTAATGACTTGGCTGTGAACACCCAGAGCACACTACATCCATGGGACATGCATCAAATGCAAATTTCGCCCAAGATTGAAGATAGGCGCAAAATGTGAACACGCCTAGCTTTGTTACGAGCACTTCGCACACCGCGACCAAAGGGCCTCATATTGAATCGAGCTAGAGATGGCTTTGAAAAATGACAGCAGTTTTGTTGTGTGGTCCAGTACGCCCTTCGACTCTGAATCCGACGTTAATCAGAACTAAAACTTGGCCCTAAGCAATATCAGCGATAGAGAAGGTATTGAAGAAAGATAACAGTTTTGATGCAGTATGCCCTTTGATTCTCAATGCGCGTTCTTTAGAACTCAAACTCAATCCTAAACAATATCAGCGAGGCCAGCATGTCATCTCAGCTTCTTGAGCTTCAGGTGAGACCCTGCAGTGTTATTTATTTTGTCGATTTTCGGCCAAAATTCAGTCCCATTTCTAATCTCGAAAAGTCTACATGTTTCCATATTGACTGTCCAGAGTGCTTAATTCAAGGTTAGCCCATACAAATGTTTTAATAGGTTGCAGCATTGAGTTAAGTAAGTTCTATAAGTTGAACCTTAGTGCAATTAATATTGATAGCCCTTTTTCTCATTTTATTTCAAATTGTAAACCAAAAACAGTAACAATTGTCCCAATTTAATTCAAACAGCATGATTTTTTCCGAATTGTCTCAATCCAAAACTGGTTAAAATAAACTCTGCACATAGCTAGTCCCTAGTTCTAGCACATTTTAAAATATTTGACAAAAATAACGGGCTTAATTTGCTTATTTCCCTAAGTTGTATTACTATTCTGAAGTTGGCGTTATAACAATTATTTATTTTACATATAATTGGATATGATTATTATTATGCCCCCCCCCCCTTCGAAGAAGACGGTGTATATTGTTTTGCACATGTCGGCCAGTCTGTCCGTCGGTCGGTCACTCTGTCCGTCCGTCTACCAAATGGTTTCCGGATGATAACTAAAGAACGCTTAGGCCTAGGAATACATATTTTTACAGGTACATTGATCATCACTGGCAAATGACCCCTATTGATTTTCAGGTCAATAGGTCAAAGGTCTAGGTCGCAGTGACTCGAAACAATAAAATGGTTTTCGCATGATAACTCATGAACGCTTAGGCCTTGGATCATGAAACGTCAAAAGTACATTGATCATGACTGGCAGATGACCCCTATCAATTTTCAGGACACTGGGTCAAAGGTCAAGGTCACAATGACTTGACTGCCTGATATATACGCATTTTTACGAGGCACGATTAAATTTGCTATTTATATGCTTAAAAATGACGTTTTAAGTGTATCAGAATTGCATGCACACATGCGATCATCATTTTTCTAAACTGTTGATTAAACATTCGGTTATGTTGCAATTTAAAGTTATGATGCAATTGACGTCCAATCAAGATGAGGGTTTTCCATTTGAACATGCGTAAATCACGTTCCGGGATGAGCGCGCATCAGGCATTTCATAATGTTCTAAAATAACTGCCATTCTCGAACCGTATTTAATTTGAGACATTTTCCGAAAACGTATTAAGAACTCGTTAAAAATGAATTGCCGTGAAAATAAACACGTTCCATAGGGACATTATATGACTGGGGTGTAAATCGATTTCATTCTTATATTGTTGTTTGATCCCATTATATCGTAAATGTTTAAAGTAAGTCCCGTTTCCTAGATCAAATACGATAATTACTTCGATATGTTTACTGACATGTACAATCACTGTTTTTACAAACGACACGTGCTTATCTAAAGTTTTTGTTTCGTAATACACAGGATATTGGATTATCGGTGCTTGATTGGGCAATAAAACAAAGACGCAGTCGGCGGTCTTCAATATGCCTTTTGTACTGACCATCATAATAATGAATAGCGCACGTGCTTATCTAACATTTAGGGATAAGAAACATGGGTTCTACACATTTTGTGCTTTTTTAGGTCATAACACGCAATTCTGATGGCAATTTCAGTAGCAAACGTGTTCAGAAACTTACGAGTTCGAGTAATAAAGCACAGAGATTTTGATCTGAAAACTGCATGGAGTTTGAAATGAAACACAATGCCGACAAATAAAAAAAAAAATCTCCTTCAATTAAGTTTTTCAACACCTCATTGAAAGAAACAAAATTTTAGAAAGCAGTATATACTTGACTTCAAACCCACATTATTTTCTTTCATACTGCTGAAAAGAAATCATGGCTATGAGTGTATTCATTTTATATGTGTTGATTGTTGAACAAATATAAGTATTATAAAAGAACGACTTTGTTGTTATTTTCCTGGATAGTAAACGTATGTCTTTCTGTACGCGGCGATTCTAAAAATTCGCTCGAAGAATGTTATGGGAATGTTTGTTGAAATCAAAAACACAACACTAGTATTTTATTCATCCTTTTATATTTACAAAATAAGTAATGACAATGCAAGATATCAAAGTTGTGATAGGAAAGTAATATTATGTATAAACCATCGTTAGCATTCATCAATACAAATTATAAATATTGATTACCGGTTTTGAATATTGTCTAAACTCCAAGCTCTAAATCGGGGACCACGCACACTTCTCTACATAATTATTAAATGTATTGGAACGTTTGGAACAGTGCAGGATGCGTTCATAAAATTACAATGAAAATGCTCACGCTTTCCAGGCGGATAACGTGATATTACACAAGTCATCTTTATTTTCACGCAAATTCTAAGAGAACAGCAGATTTACAAGTGTATTTAATTGTCACAATAATGATACTGTTTTGCGTCACAATATTATTTTGGTAGTCACATTTATGCCGCGTTTAATGTTTCAATATATTGCCCGATAATTCCGTTCATTACGACTGCCATTTTTAAAAGCAAAAACTGTCAATATTGTTGAACAGTGTGTTAAGACAAACGTTTTACATTCTCCATCAAACTACGCTTACACGCGTATATCACCTAATGCAATGTGTAAATTTAAATTTAGATGCAGCATGTACATGTCCATTTCTGAAAATCGGGACGAAGTGAAAGTAATCATTTTAAAATATAAACCAACATATGTTTTTATTAAAATTGTCAACATTATTTATATTTGTTTTCTATGTGTATAGTTGTTTGGTTCTCATATGTATTTTCGCAAATCTTATGAAAATCAATATTTTGTTTTCGATGTTTAAAGCAAGTCTCGTTTTCGATATCATGTATGGGATTAAACTGTGTAAGGTTCATTGATATGGTTATAATGACCTACACAATCATTTCGTATGAAGTTCCGTATGCAGAGAAGCTGACGAAAGGTTTACACAATCACGCAGAAGTAAACATCAACGTATTATTTGTATATGTTTCTAATAATCGTTTAATTATAAATTATTTAACATTTGCTATAGTATAAAATCAATATTTGTATATTTTTTTCTCGGCGAACCTCCGCGTGTAAAGACGCGGTGTTATGCCGCGGATCGATGCCGAGGCAGAAACAGACGCGCCGTAGTGCCGAGGGAATACTCGTTGTGCATGCGGAGTAACTTCGAAAACAAAAGAATGTGTTTGTTGGTTTTGCGTGAGCTGTACTGTAGGTACATTAGTCATATGTCGCAGATGACCCCTATTGATTCTCAGGTCAATAGGCTAAAGGTCAAGGACACAGTGACTCAAAGCAGTAAAAGGTTTCTGGATGATAACTTAACAATTCTTAGCAATTCTTAGGCCTAGGATCATGAAACTTCATAGGTACATTGATCATGATTGGCACTTGACTCCTATAGACCAGTTGAATGTTATTGTTTGCATTCGGGATTTTCAGCGCATGCGCACTGACTGGTTGGCAAAAAACACTGGTTACAGTAACGTAAAACATGTATAAAGGGCTTTTGTTTAGTCAATAAATTGGTAATAAAACCGAAATAAACATTAAAACTATTAAAAAATAGTGCCAATATATCATATTTAGTACCGAATAAATGTATATTCACAAATAAAACTTCCTCTTCATAAAAATACAAAGTAGATATAAGCATAGAGTAAACGTGATCGGAAGACTAAATACCGACAATCCACAAAACAAAACAATACATAAGCCGTATTCTTTCTGATAGTGAGACTTAAACAAATTAGTTTTTAACAATAATAAAACATATATTAATTGTATTATAATTATAAGTGGTGTGGATAGTGTTATTTTTTATCAGCGATCGATAGTGTCAGCGGTGCATTTAATGAATTATAAAACAAAGCCCTAAAAAGCGGAATACATTACAATTTTTAAATAAATTGTGGTAATTTTATTTTACATTGAATGAATTTTCGTTTCGTTTTCATTGAATGGCAATATTAATATAATTTAGCATACAAACGAAAAACCCCTGCATATTATGCAAATTTAACTGTCTTTGCATGTATATTTAAATCTCTTGAGTAGTAATAAGGAGTGATACAAATTTTGCGTTTTATGAAAAATGCATATATGTAATTTATTTAACGCAATTTTTTTACCAATTTGTGATTGTTTGTGTTCATGATGGTGTTTTGTACACTGCAGTAATTAACAATCTTTACATGTAATAGTGGAGTTTACTTTTGCCGGTTCCTGTTAAATACTTTAATTGCGTAGCAGTAAAATTGCACAATATTTTAAATGTATAATTATTAAACAATGTATTATTATGATTAAACTGGCTAATATATATACACAAGTTCCTGTTAATCCATTTCCGACAAATGTCTTTTTTTTTTTAATGTTAAAATATTTTATTGAAGCAACTGTTCAGTATTTTAGCTTCTGAATTTGGCTAAAATGACTGCTCAATATGCCATGAGATGACATGGAGGTATCGTAACATGTGTTGAATGACCAGACACTGATCTGCCACATGTGGTTTATGCAGGGATCCAAGTATAGGTCCCTGGGTTTATGACACAATGTTTTCTTTGTAATTGTTTGGACAGTATCCGATCATAACGAGATAATCGGGAAGTGATGAACAAAGGTGCAATTAAACACTGGGATATAAATGCTGCAACAAAGAGTGTAACAATTAGTGTGAACAATTAAATCAAACAATTACATGAATCAAGAGAATTTAATTAATGTGTAACAAGGTAAGTTTTTTCCAAAGACCCATTAAATACATTTTATGGGTCTTTGTTTTTTTTCAGACATATAAAGGTTCAAATCAGTTACCCTATTTTGTGTACATAAAATTGACATATTGGTTGTATGTTATCATCCTTATTTGTTTTCGTTCATTAAATTTAATTCGAAAGAATTTCAATTTCTGAGAATGTTTCAACTGAAAATGGTCGCGAAGAAATGCCAAGTAGAGAGATTTTTGTGGTTACCACATATCGAGCTCTAAGATTGTGTTCCACTCCAGTTATTAGTAAAAACAAATAACAACAACAATATAATCGTTCCGAATATGCATTTTCTTGCATGCTAATGTATTCAGACATAATTAGTAAAATTTGATTTGATATTGTGCATGATTATCCCTAAAAACGATGATTTTGTCAACATTCTCTGTATGCGCTTATATGAATTCTACCTCTTTTTGCCAACCAGTGGGCGGAGTCTAAACTTTGCAGGTGCGCGTGACGTCACCCGTCAACTGGTCTATTGATTGTGAGGTGGTTTGGTCAAAGGTCAAGGTCACATTGACTCGACACAGTAAAATTGTTTCCGAATGATGTCTCAAGAATACTCATAGGCCTAGGATCATCAAACTTCATAGATACATTGATCATGACTGGCTGATGACCCCTATTGATTTTCAGGTCACTAGGTCAAGGTCACATTGACAAAAAACGTATTCACGCCATGGAAGCCACTACAACTGACAGCCCATATTGGGGGCATGCATGTTTTACAAACAGCCCTTGTTAAAGAAAGAAAAACGCTTTGCGTAATGGTACGTTTCACATACCCATCAATACGCCAGGAAAAGACCTTATGTATTCCCTATGTAATCAGAATGCAAACAAGATGAGGTGGAAAAGAACAGTATGAATTTACTTAAGATAAAATATCCTCTTTACTTGTTTGTATAGTGTAAACACATATATATATTCATCCGAAATTTCGTGGTCAAAAAGACTTTTACGGACATATTTGTTAATTTTGTGGATTTCTCAGTTCAGAAAAATAAATGATGAACTTGTGTCAGTTATTTTCCTGTGTGTGATAAATTTGTGGATCAGTCAAACCTTAAAATCAACAAAAATAATGTCCCTCAAATAATAATGGTTTACAGTGTAACCTGTGTATTGAGAATGTTGAAGATGAAATTGACAAGAATGATATGATTTAACAAAACATAAAATGTCGTCTTTTATTGTGTATATCATGTTTACAGCGGGACTTGTTTTAAACTCAAACTCTTCTTCAGCTCGATGCTTTCCAACTTATCATACAGGAACCTTAGTTACACAACACCCCGAGAATTTCTGTCATCCTCACAAGGCCTTGAGTTTTTATAAAGTTGTGAGATATTTAATTAAGCTTATAATAATGATTCCATGGAATGCATTTGTTCTCAATAAGAAGGACCCCGGCCTCATTCCCAGAACAGTGTAATAAAAGTTTTAGAGTTAGTTTTCATGCATGCAATGGCAACAATGTAAGGTTGCATGGGAAAACAGGACTTAATGCATGTGTGTAAAGTGTTGTCCCAGATTAGCCTGTGCAGTTTGCATATTCCATATTGGTTCGCTCAACGTTACAGCTACTCCTCAGCAAAGAAGACAACTGTCTGGTGAAAGGCTGGCCGTATTACAGTCCAGTGATGTGGGGGGACGCGGCCTTTCCATGTCTGGGGATTGCATTGTAGCGGACACTAACAAAAAAAGTTAAAAATATTAATTATGCATTGACAGATTAATAAAGTATTGACCAACAATTTAAATGATGTTTGAGTACGATATGGTTTGATTGAATCAATTGTCATGTTATTTTGGACAAGGAACCAGTGAAATGCCAAGTTCAAAATTCATGAGAATGAAGTTTTGCCTATGAAAAACTTCAACGCTTATCAAGAGACATAGTTTGTTATAGATTGTAATATAAACCTTTTTTACTAGTTTATATTTTCCATGTTTTTAGGAGAGCCCCGGTTTTGATGTAGAGTTGGTACGGCAACGGCACCAGTCGGGCCCGCAGAAGCCTCAAGTCAAGCACGACCTCTCCCCTGACCCCTAGCTTCTCCCATTTTACATCCAGCTTCAAAGGGTCAGCATCGTTGAACAAATTCCTCCAATAGAAAATTTTGAGCACAAAGAGTTTTCACACATTGTTCTCATCAACCACAATTTTCGTGTCGAGTGATCCGCACTTGAGCCTGATTGGTTTGTTAGACCCGAGTGCCGGAGATGGGACAACGGTTACAGACACAAGGACTTATTGCAGCAGTTATGGCAACATGTACAGTCAGTTCTCAATGTTGGACTTCACAACTAATATCACGATAAATACAAAGTAGGATAACTCGTTCCATTCTTTTTCGGACAAACAATACAACGGAAAGTAACAAGAGAACATCAAGGAATATTTGTAGTTTTAGTCGGAAGCGTATGCTTACCACTGGGATACTCCTGGACAGTCGTAACTTTACGGACAGTCCCGGTTTGTCCTCACAGGTGTCCAAACTGGCCAAAGAGAACGCACTTTTGACGCAGTTGCTAACAAAGAAAGGCAGCACCGACTTTGTTGTGAACACTCATAGCATCCATGGCCATGTCTCAGGCGGGAAGTTAGACCAACAGCTGAAACAAGGTGCTAAAGGTGAACCCATCAGGGTTTGTAACTACCCACTCCAATCCTAAACAGCCTGGCATTGAGTTGGCGCTTGAGAAGGCGTTGAAAAATGACAGCAGTTTTGTTGTGTGGTCCAGTATGCCCTTTGGCTCTCAACCCGATGTTAGGTAGAACTCAAACTGGGCCCTTAGCAATATCAGCGAGGCTAGAATGTCATCTCTGCATCTTGAGCTTCAGGTGAGACCTTACAGTGTTATTTATTTGGTCAAAGCATTCCTAATCTCAATAAGTCTATTCCATATTTTTCGATAATTACTGGCTTAATTCCCAATTAAATGTTTGCAAAAACAAATACTGTTTTTAATAGGTTGTGACATTGAGTTCATTTCCTTATTCAGCTCTATAAGTTGAACATAAGTACAATTTATATTTATAGCACTGATTCTAAATTTGTAAGTATTCGTTAGCAAAATGTTGTATTGCGTCATATTTAAAGTGGTTAAGTGTCACGTCTAAAAGTGCTTAAGTTATTCCTGTTTTTTAATGTACAGATAAATATGGCAACACTTCCAACAGCTGAGCCTTGGTGAGTTCAACTTTCATCGGGCGAGTCACTCGAGGTGAAACAATCTGATCCACAGATAGAGCAGGCGCTGAGTGACTCGCCTGTTTACGTGACTGACCTCCATATGCTGCTCTCCAAATGTGAACCTGACTGAGGAGAAGTGTTGTCCTACATTCCCTGTTCAGGGCGGTGACTTTGGCGTCAAATCTCACACAATCTCTGGCTATGGCCCTATCGCAGCAGCAGCAACAACAAAAACAGGAAGTATTTCAGCTGCACTCTGGGAAAACAGGGCTTAATGCATGTGTTTAAAGTGTTGTCCCAGATAAAGGTGTTAAGTCTGTCGCTCTTATCAGTGACCACACTTTCCGAATAGGCCTTTAAATGAAAATTCCATAAAAGCTGAAAGTGTCATGGCTGATAAGCTTGTGCAGACTGTACAGGCTAATCTTGAACAACTTTTTACGCTTATGCATTTAGCCCGGTTTTTAAAGAGTGTTGAGTTGCACATTAAGTTTACGTAACATCAGTTCCTTTCTGACCTTTCTGAAGAAAAGTTCCTATTACCAATTTGTAATTTTGTGTTTTTAAATACTAGAATTGATCCACCAATCAGCGATCGATTAATCGGGCGCACTCGTTAGCAACGACCTGTCAGCCATTTTCTAGACAAGCTACATGTTTTGGTTCACGTTTATTCCAACAAGTTTCTTTTGTTTTCCTCTTTAAAAAAAACGATTAAAAATGGTTAAACGGTGTCAATGGGGATTATGTAACTCAGACAATCGATATCCTGAAAGATTAGTTGGTGACATTGAATTTATATCGTTTCCAAAGCCGAAAAGATATCTTGAGAAGTGTAAGACATGTATAAATGCATGCGGTTGTCACCACGAACAACTGAACGTCAACACTGTAAAAAATCGTATATTTTTTGCATTTACAGAATAACTAAATGGCATCAACCCCTTTACAAGCGTAATATGTTGTTTAATAAGTCCATAAAATCATCCGGAATATCGCGTAAATCTATATGCAGTCTATAGGCAAAGAAGCCATTTTGGTGTTAGCTTGTCTAGGTTTTCTTCCCGCTGAGCCACGTGATTAAGTGGGCGGAGCGATCACTGATAAGGCGTCATGTCAATTGTTTACATACTTGCAACACTCACTTACTATCGTAAGGGGACTGTGCAGGCAAAGTTATGTAACTCTTAATGGCATTTTGACAGAATTATTGCCCCTTTTATACTTAGATAATTTAACATTTGGTTAAGTTTTGTGTTTTGGTCCATTTTACTCCTTAAGTATCATAGCTATTGCTTTCAGACTTGGAAAACTATCATAAGGGGACTGTACAGGGCAAGTTGCATAACTCTGGTTTGCATTTTAACGGAATTATGGCGCTTTTGTTAAATTTTGTGTTTAGATCCACTTTACTTCTTAAGTATCAAGGCTATTGCTTTCAAACTTCAAATACTTTCTAATTATCATGAGGGTACTGTACCTGGCAAGTTGAATTTGACATTGACCTTTGAATGACCTTGACTCTCAAGGTCAAATTAATAAATTTTAATTAAATTGCCATAACTTCTTTATTAAGGATCAGATTTGATTCATACTTTGACATAACAACACTTACCTGACATAACACAATGACTCCACCAAAACCATCTCCCAGGCCGCACCCCAGAATCCCCCCCCCCCCCCCCAAAAAAACAAAATAAATAAAAAAAATAATATTTTTTTCCTTTTTTTTATTTTTGAAAGATCATCTAATAAATGAGCACACACCCACATTATACCCTCTCTCTCTACCCCCACCCAACCCCCCCCACACCCAAAAAGATTTTTTTCTTTGAAACATAGTAAAAAAAATCCACAAATATTTATTTACTTTATTTTGGAAGGATTGTCAAATCATCCCACCCAAGCTATTGCTATCAAACTTAAAATTAAATCTTATTAGTTTGTTTTATGTCTTTACAAATGTTAAAGAGATTGTAGAAAATATATCTGAACTCAGAATCGTCTATAAAGTACAACTTCTTTAAAACATAAGCGATCAATATGTTTCAATAATGGTCCTCTTCCACTTAGAGTATGACTATATTACCTTGACCTTATTGAATATGAACAATTTCCCCCTGATGGATTACGTTATACTGTCAAGCACTCGAATAGCCGAGCGTGCTGTCCTCTGACAGCTCTTGTTTGTGTAGAGGTCTATTAAAAACTGATAAAATTCCGGGATTTTCTAGATTTTCTGGTTCCTACAGGACCCCATACAATACACATCTTTACACAGCTGAACAACAACAGGCCTTCTGGTCAGTTGGGCCCCCACATCCAAGGACAATGCCTTGGTAAAGGTGTCAAGCTCTTGGGTCAGGAATTTTGGGTAAAGCTCCTACCCCCAGGGTACAGCCAGTCTATCCATGGGACTCCAAACTTCCCTGCTCAGGGACCAAGACTACCTCATCTACAAGGTAGGTTGTTATGCAAACAGTTTCACAGTCATCCAAATAATTTTTGGTAGAGTATGGATATTAATGTCCCCACTATATGAGGTAAGGGGGGGGGGGGTATAAAGATTTGCCCTCATCTGTGATTTTGTCTGTCCTTCCATCCTTTCGTCCATCTCTTTCCCTTGTGTGGCTGCCCTAGCTAAAAAAAGTATTGTGCAAGAGGGATTGAAACTTTGCAGTTATTTAAAAAAGCATGCGAACTTGGGAACCTCCATATTTTGATTTGATATCTTTGACATAATCGAAGTGATGTTTTTTGTCAGTTTTTTTTTGCTACTAGAGGCCTGAAACTGTGGATGCATTTTGGATACCATGGTATCTGCTGTCCATCCTTTTGCGATGTATTTCTGTTTGTCAACTTTTTGTCAAGGGACATTTTCTCCTGAAGCACATGAAAGAATTAAATGAAACCTCACAGGAATGTTTCTTGGGTGTTCATTTTTATGTCCCCCACTATAGTAGTGGGGGACATATTGTTTTTGCCCTGTCTGTTGGTCTATCTGTTGGTCTGTTTGCGCCAACTTTAACATTTTGCAATAACTTTTGCTATATTGAAGATAGCAACTTCATATTTGACATGCATGTGTATCTCATGAAGCTGCACATTTTGAGTGGTGAAAGTTCAAGGTCAAGGTCATCCTTCAAGGTCAGAGGTCAAATATATGTGGCCAAAATCGCTCATTTTATGAATGCTTTTGCAATATTGAAGATAGCAACTTGATATTTGGCATGCATGTGTATCTCATGGAGCTGCACATTTTGAGTGGTGAAAGGTCAAGGTCATCCCTAAAGGTCAGAGGTCAAATATATGTGGCCCAAATCGCTTATTTTATAAATACTTTTGCAATATTGAAGATAGCAACTTGATATTTGGCATGCATGTGCATCTCATGGAGCTGCACATTTTGTGTTGTGAAAGGTCAAGGTCATCCTTCAAGGTCAGAGGTCAAATATATGTGGCCCAAATCACTTATTTTATGAATACTTTTGCAATATTGAAGATAGCAACTTGATATTTGGCATGCATGTGTATCTCATGGAGTTGCACATTTTCAGTGGTGAAAGGTCAAGGTCATCCTTCACAAATTCAAGGTCATCCTTCAAGTTAAAACGTCATATAGGGGGACATTGTGTTTCACAAACACATCTTGTTGTCTTCGTTTTTGAAACCCATAGCCAAGAGGTTTAATGTTTGGTGTGCAACAGTGTAAAGTGAGTCCTCTCAAAATATTACCAAATTATGTCTCTGGGATCAACTGGCTTAGCCCTAGGATTTCCCAGTTTCACATAAACATATTAAGGGACAACAAATCTTTGTCTGCAACTTCAAAGCCCAAGTGTTCCATATTTGGTATGGAGCATAATCTAGAGGTCCTCTACAGAGTTTGTTTGATTAATGCACCTGGCCCTAGTGGTCATTGACTTATATAGGTAAAACCTTCGAAAAAACATTTGGTTAAACCACAACACCCCTTGGATTCATATTTGGCCTTATCCTCACAAGTTCAGTCCCAGAGAAAAATGTTACCCAACTGCAACACAGGCAATACATCTCAACAGGTAAGTCCCAGTAATAGTTTGTTATCCCCCGCCATAGGCGGAGGGATATTGTATTGGCGTTGTCTGTCCATCCGTCTTTCCGTCCGTCCTTCAGTCCATCTGGCACTTTTGTGTCTGGAGCTATATCTTGGAAGTGCTTTGGTTGATTTCATTAAAATTTGGTATGAGTATGTATATGGATAAGAGGATGATGCACCCCAAATGGGCATTGTACACTATTTGTTAATAATGGAGTTATGACCCTTTGTATCTTGAAAAAAATGCTTTATAATATAAGCTTAGGGCTGCATCTTTATTTAACACATGAGCCAGAGCCATGAAACTTGCCATAGTTGTTGCCAATCATCTGGAGGTGCTTCACATTCAACCCTTATAATGCTAGGGGCTAAGGTCAAGGTTACACATTATTTAGTCATTTCTTTACTATGCATCAAGGGATTCTGTAATAACTGTCCAATTGTTCTCCAGTATCTAGCTGAGTGTCAAATATAAGATCCAGGTTGCTAGGCCCGTGGTCAAAGTCACACACAAAGATCAAAATCACACATTTTGATTAAATATGCCTTATTTGGTAAGGATTCTGCCATACTAAATTGATTCACAAAATGGCCTGATGTAATTGTCCTCAAATATCAGGCAGTGCAAGACCTATGCGTTTGTGACCCAAGTCAAGGTCACACATCAAAGGTCACACATTTGTAGAAATATTTACTGCTTAGCCATTATTTTACTATGCTCAGTGGATTCTGTTTTGACCTTCTATAATTCTTTTCGTTCTTCTTCCTTGCTGTGTGTCGTATGTAAGATTCATGTCTAGGGTTAAGGTTCATGTCTAAGGTTAAGGTCAGCGTCACACAATATACTATATGCAAGGGTCAAGGTTACACAAATGCTTCATGTAAGGTCCTATGCTAAACCCCTTAACTGACCAGCATTTTTTCCAGAATTATGTATACATCTTTGTACTTAGAAATTACAGGTTATAGATTTTGTGCTCCAACAAGAGAGAGCATATTGTTGCTGACTTGTCTGTCCTTCCTTCTGTCATAATTTTATCTGGATGAGATTGTTTTGGCGTTGTCCGTCCAGAAAACTTTTGTGTCCAGAAGCATATTGTGGAACTTCTTTTGAGCATTTTAATAAAACTTGTTTGTACATAAATGCATTTTATTTATAACAAATTTATGCCTAAAATGTTATTTTGTAAGTTTTTGATTTTCCCAAATACTAATAATACACACATGTTGGGCCCATGTTCAACAACCATTCTTAGTTTCTTGTACATTTACATTAATTCCTCCCCCCCCCCTCCCACCCCCCTGCACTTAAGGTGGAGGGATATAGAATTGGTGTTGTCTGTCAGTCCATCCCTCTGTCACAATTTTGATATTGGCGGGGGATATAAATTCAACCATTTGCTTGTTTCACCACTTTGGGATTGGGGCTGGGGCCCTTTGGATTCTGAAAAACTGTGTTGTTTTAAGTAAAATGGAGAAATTGGTGTTGTGGTTGTTTTTGCTAACAATTGCTTTAATAGTGAGGATAAATGTGTGTTCAATATTATATTTGCTGTGGTTCAACATGTAGAGCTGATTAGGAAAATGAGCTAAATATTGCAAAAAAAATAATAATTGTTTTGGAATCCTTCAATTGTTAATTTTATTCAGTCATTTTGGAAAACTCTATATTTTGTTACATTTTAAAAGGGGCTGAATACCAGCCCCAAATAAATATATATAAAAAAACTGAGGTAAGTCCCATGCCATTGGAAAAGGGATCACTGTGGCACAGCTGTGACCACTATCCATGAGGCCCATTCATAATAAGACTAGTTCTGGGAAAACTGGTCTTAATGCACATGCTGGTTTAAGTCTCGCCCCAGATTAGCCTGTGCAGTCTGCACAGGCTTATAATAGACTACACTTTCCATTTTTGGGGATTTTTTTGTTTAAGGATGTCTCTTCTACATGAAAATCCTGTCTTGGCCAAAAGTTTTGTCCCTGAATAGCCTGTGCAGACTGCTCGTGCATTAAGCCCAACATTCACAGAATGTGGCCCTTATAACTAAAAAACTTTGATGTAATCAAGCTGTAACAAATTGGTAAAATCCAAATGCAAACTCAGTTTTCTGCACTTCACTCAATTTACCATTATATCTTATTTCAATAAGTTTGAAACTATTGCATCTCATATAGAAATGTGAAGAAGATGCAACAGTTTCACGCTAAACCCTAAAATTAAAATTGACCATCAAGAGACACAACATACAAATTATCTATAGGCACCAAGCAAACTGACTTTTTATCTCTTTACAAAATCAAGTTCCATATAAAAGGTAATTATCATAATAAAACTGCCATTTATATGGGAAGGGGTTACTTGTATTTTTACCTTTGCATTAGATGGTAAGAATGTTTATCTGGACAATATCTAGGCTGATTTTGTATCGAGGTCACTTGCATCCCAAAACCATGTAACTATGTCACCAGGTCAAATCCTCAGAAACCCTTGATGCCAATATAGAGGCCACATTTATGACTCAATCTTGATTAAACTTTGAGAGAATGCATATCTTGACAATGGCAAGTTGGAATGAGGGATTGTGCGTCCAAAAACTAGGTCACTAGTTATTATGGTAGAAAAATCTTCTTGCTACTCTAAATGCCACATTTATGAGTTGATTTGATGACACTTTGTCAAAATGTTTATCTTTTCAAATTAGGCTTAGTTTTAATTTATGTGACATGCATCCAAAACTAGTTAATCTTTTGAAATCCTTGTTTTCGCAGTAAAAGTCACAAACATGTCTCAATCTTGATAAAACTTTTTCAGAATGTTCGTCATGACAATATCTAAGCAAAGTTCAAAATTGAATTCCGATCTTGCACCAGGTCGAGTCTTCTACCAACGTTTAACGTTTAACTCAGGTAAGCGCTTTAGGGCCATCATGAACCTCTTGTTTCAATTAACAACTTTCAGAGGATTTTCAATGCAGAACCATTTAGATTGTTTTCTTCTAAGGAACTTTGAGATTGTTTCAAAAGAAAATGTTAACATTTAAGGAATACAGAGTGTTTTGGTCAGTGAACTTGAAATACGCGTGGCGTTTAATTTGAGACAAATATGCATGTTTTCTTTTCATTCATGTTTAAAGGTCCGTGAGTCTCTTGTGTAACAACCGAAGCTAAAGATGAAGGGCCACAGAGAGAAATAGAGGTCACAACAGTAAGACATGCAGATATTGCTGCTTCAGTCTCAATAGCAACATCAGCAGCAGCAGCAATAGCAAAAGCAGCAACAACACCCACAATTCAACAATCAACAGTGCCATTGCTGAGCTCTTTCAAATGTATGAGGCTTGGAAAAACTTATATTGAGACTCACCTTTGGTGAATGTTTTCTTTAATTGTTGACTGGATAATTAAAATGGAGCTTTTCTCTAAAATAACGCATGTACCTAAAGTGTCGTCCACACAGGCTTATCTGGGACGACACTTTCCGCTTTAATGGTATTTTTGTGTATTTAGGTAGTCTCTTCTTTCAAAAATCTGGTTTAGGCAGAGTGTTGTCAATGATTAGCCTTTGCAGATTGCACAGGCTTATCGAAGTGGATACATTTCACACATACATTTTACTAAATTTTCACAGAGTCATATTAATGGAGTCATTTTTCTGAAGGTTAGTCATTCAGAGTGGCGCTTTGTCTGCATATAATGTTAAAGGATTGTATTGTATTTGATTAAACCACGTCCATATTTCTCAAGGGAATTATAATGAAACTTCAATTGTGTGAACCCCATGGAGTGTGGGTTGAGGGTTAGTTGACATTTTGTGACAACGCTCTAACTTATCATTGGCCCAGTCACGACTCTCTTGCACAATATTAATGTACTGTCTCTGTATCTCATCATACATGGGATGTCAGAGGCTGTGTAACTTATATTACAAATAAATATGTACCGCAGTCTATTGCACCGTCCGCTCTATATGGATTGTTTTAAATAAAACCTAATTGAGTTATTGAAAATATTTGTTAATTTCAATGTGAGAGCGTTATATAGCACAATATATTAACACCACTGATGCATATGCATGATAACTATTATATAAATGGCAAACATCAAAACATGTATTTCTTAACATTTTGCCTCAAACACGTTATGATGAACACATTATATTTGTTTCAAAATATATCTAAATAACATGTGTTTCAGGAAATATCTAAACATATTGATATATTTGACTTTGCTTTGATTTATATTTCCTATGATTTCTCTTCTCCTTACTAGGTCGAGGATCACCAAAAACCACTCGGTGCCAAGCAATGAAATTATCAGCTGCCACCTTGACCTGACTATTGTACACACCTGGGAGTCAGGTTTAAGGTCACATCAGCTTAAATGTTCACGGCAGTAAGAAAATGTAAGATCTTAAAGGGACTTGTTCACAGATTGTGTGGGTAAGTTGACAGACCTCATTTGCATTACTAAAAAAATGGCAACAATTTTAAATGAATAAACATAATTCTACAACTTATACCAATATATTGCGGTACATAGTGTATAGTATCGCAATATGCTTTTACTGCCTTGAATACAAATATAAATTACCCCAGTTTGGAATCCAAATAAAGGCAGTTTTTTTTATTTTACGTCCTTAATTTTTATTATTATAGTTATTTTAGGTTATTCCATAAACTGTATTTTATTGGTTTTAATAATGTTTGTAAAAATATATTGAGAACTCGATGACGACTATATCTTAAAACAAAATGACTGCAGAACAGGTCTTAAACATTTTCCTTTAAATATGTCACTATCTTTCTCAGTAAACACGTCTGCAGAAAGAATAACCTCTTTCCCTTTAAAGAAATCTCAATATGTTTTTTACTGCAAACGGATTTATTACAGAACTGGAATCTATCTTTGAACATTTTCCTGCAGTATTCTCCGTCATTTGCAGTTAACAAGATGACTGAACAACATGGCATCAATGGCAAGGAAGAAGTGATCAGGGGGGGTAATCACGTGCAAATCAAGATGGCGACGTCCATGCCAAGACTGGTATGGTTCGCTGTTTTAAAGCCTTTACTAGTTTTATTAATTTTTAAATGCCGCTTTATTTCCAGTCATAACAGGAAAAAAGTGATAAGTATTTGTTTTGTATTAATATACGCTTATATCTCGACTTGACTCGCTGCGTATTTTCTTAGCGGAGGCTGTAATTTTGTGAGCTAAGAAATTTTGTTGCGAGTAAAGCAGAGATATAGAGCAAATATTAATACGAAATAAACGCTAATTACTCTGCATGGACGCGACCATCTTAACTATCACGTGATAACCACCTCTGAGTGATTGTCCCCAACTTATGTAAATCAACTTTTTCAAAATGTGTTGTATTTAGTGAATCATCAAATATATATACCACTTTTTTCAGAAAAAATATATTATTAGTTTTTATATAAAAACTCTTCAAAAAATATTGGTCATAACCAACAAACAAAAAATTAAACTAATTTATAATATTTGGCGTGATTGCATTGACTGTATGTTAAGTTTTAAGAGGCTTTCCAACTCTGGAACTTCGTGGACACAAGGCTTTAGTTAAGCCTCTTTATTTTACCTTGTTTATATGAAAGCTTATGGCTTATTAAGAAAATCACAAGTGTGGCCGGGTTGAACCAGTACTTGGGAGTCTTGAAAAAAAATGTCCAAATCATGCTAGTATTGTCTCGTTTGACACATGATTGACTTTATTTCCAAAGCGTAGAGTCTGCTCGGGAAGCATTTGCACACAAGGCACAAACATCAGCTGCAATAATCGTCTTGATATTCTGTCATCGCCATGGTGCACGACCCTCAGTCTATGAACATAGAGAACCTTGGGTGAGTTTTCAAGTCATGTGCATGCTTTTTGCATGGCACCAATTAAAGCGATGGGTGGTTGAATGTAGATTTAACATAGTCCGTCCATACGTCTTTCGCATCAGCTAACGGATTTGTTTGTCTACTAAGAGTATTGCGTCCTATGTGATGAAATCAAAGATATGTTCCATCATATGAACTTACCCTCCTGTGTAACTTTTTTCACTCTCTATGACATTAGTGGAGTTTTGTGACACAAGAAAAATGTGGATGCGTCCGTGACCATGGTGACCAACTCTTGTTTCCTACTTCACAAAAGAGATACGAGTTTTCTCATAAAAACTCTTGCTCAATGCACGTGTTTTGGGCCATCAGCTTATTGTCATTATTAACTATTTTTCGAATGGCAAAAAATTATCTTTATCAAATCCCATCCCATAGTATTTGTATATTAAGAGGTTACACTTCACCTTTAATATGTATAGTCGATTGTTATTTTATCAATAGTCTCAGGACCATTATTTCCTCTCTGGATTCAAATCAGATATGTTTTAACACCCTACGGCAGGCAGTGCTTGTTAATTTTTTTCATCTGTATCAAAAATATAATAAAAAACTGACTTTTCAGTAATGTGTCTTTCTTTTATCAGACACCCATGGAAGAAAGACAACTGGCCAATCAGAATTACAGCCTGTTGCAGCAGTTGTTACCATATTTTCCTCAGTCAAACCTGAGAAGCTCAGAGATATATACTGTTTAAGATGTGCTAGACTCTACATACCTCCTGGTATGTTCAGCACTTACTCTGACAGGTTTTATCTTTGACTTTTGTGACGGATGGAAAATAAATGAGCTTGTTCACATCGAAATGGCAGAATGACATATCACAACAATTGAAGTGGAAAGCCAGAAAGTCATGTGGACAGCCACGTTTTGTATGTGACCAGCCAAGTTGTATTCAAAGGAAAACACAAGTATATGTTTTATGGGAATTATGATACTGTCAGTCATTTTATGTTGAAAGTTTTGGTGAAATATAGTATGTACATTATTATCATAAGCACACATATAACAAGTCTATCCAATGTCTTTGTCTGTATTATGAAACTTTCACTACAGACTTTGATCCTGATAATGATAACATTTTATTTAAAGATTGTCAAAGCTGTTTAAATGATGGTGGTAAATTGGATAAAATTGAGAAAATATTTAAGTATTTTCCTGTAATGAAACATGTTCATGTTTTCTGTTTTTACCAGTAATATAGATGTGCTACTTAAACAAATTCTTCAGAAAGGCTGAGAGTTATGAAATATCGGAATTGTCTGTCTATCAATCTTTCTGAAACAATATAAGTCGATTGGCTCACCCGGGTCAGTATTCGATCAAGAATCTTGTTTAGTAGCATAATATTTCATCGGAATACATGTATAAATAAATTCTGGGAAAAATCATTTAATGTACCTAACATAATTGATTCTGTATTTACTATCAGTACTTGGTTGATTTCAATGCCTGTGGTTTATTAAATGATAAGAGCATGACTCTTGTGTTATTGGGAAAGCTTTTCATGTAAATGAGAATTAAACAAAGATGAAAGTATTTTATGAAAAATGGCAAAAGTTATGATTGTTAGTTTGTGTTGTTATATCATAGACTTACATGCTGGTAAGTTTTAAAGTTTGTTTTTGGACATATTAGTTTATAATGCCATATATTTGTATATGCACATTTAGACAACCCTCTTAAATCAGTGAGTACACATGTAACTTAACAAAGATTTCTGATCACTGTATATAGGTATGTTTTGCCATGTATACATAGAGCAACTGCGAAACAATTGTATGTTCAGTGTAAACTGTTTATTTAATGTTGCCATTTTTATAAGATAAACTCACTGTTTACATTTATTTGTACGAACAATTGTTCTAAAACAACATTTCTTGTGTAAATGCTCATATACGTATTAAACTGTTTAAATAATGCAGCATGACATATTTTGAAGAGAAAAAGATAGTTAAGGCAATATAAACACCTTGTTATATGCAATGTTTTTCATCGAATGAATTTTAGCAACTATTTAAAATGTATTTTTTTACATAAACTAAAGAAAAAATAATACCTTGAAATTTGAATTAAAATTAAGGGAGAGTGATGTCATATGCTAACAATTGCCAAGAATTGCAATGGCCTCTATTGGCAATATAAGCGAGTACTATTGTTTGCAAAAGATATCTATTTTGTTAAATAATAATTGTGTTTTACAACTCTACATAACAAGTAAATACATTTCTAATTATTTCGCACTATATACTCGGCTATAGGTGAATGTCTAAAAGGGTTTTGTGGAATAAACACTTTAGAAAATATATGCTTGTTTCAGGAAGTAATAGTTTAGGTAAAATGTGATACTTATTGTTACATAAACACCAAGTGTAATAACAAAATGCATCAGTAATGACTTTATTTGAAAAATTACATTTGCATGATCACACAATGTGTAAAGTTGTGTAAATGTGACGTTTATGAAATGTGTATATTTCAACAATAATATTATACTTGTATTTAAAGTACTTGATAAGTATTGACGTAGATCTACTGCTATTAGAGAATTGTGTCATTTAACTAGTTTTGTTACAGTTTGTGTAACGTTGACCAGTCAACATAGCTGTCAGTGGAGTGAATTCACTGGGGTTCAATTTCCGTAATTCTTCCAGTTTAAAACTTCAGCATACACGTATGTCTTAAATCCAGATTTCCCTAAAATTGTGGTTGTTTATATTGAACTTTTATTGAATGCATGTGACATGTTTGTTCTTTTGTTGAACGACTGAAAATGACTATATGTATAAATTGTGTGTCATGTTTAGATATATCAAATTGATAAATAGAAAACAAAATACAAAATTTGCAATAATTTGTATGCATGCTTAGCCCCCAAAAATGTTATCAAACAAGCTTATTGGTATTGGACTATGTTTGTAATTTAAGATTAAATGCTTCAATCATGTGTGATTTTTTTCATTTACGTTAAATAAACATTTTTCATTAGTAGATATAGGATGTATAAACTCTTATGTAGACTTCTTTTTAATTGCTTTTGTAAATATCTTCAATATTTGACATTACTGTTAAGGGTATTTTTAGCTCGGTTGTTTTCGGAAAAAAACCGAGGTACATGTATTGTCATAGTTGTGTCGTCTGACGTCCGCTTCGTGCTAAAACCTTTAAATTTTGCTCTAAAATTAAAGTGCTTCCACCTAAAACTTTGAAACTTCATATGTAGATGCACATTGATGAGTTCTACACGCCACACCTATTTTGCGGTCACTAGGTCAAAGGTCAAGGTTGCAGTGACCTCTTGAAAAAAACTAATTCGTACAAACTTTCATTCATTCAAAACTGCACCCGCATCCGAGCGTGGCACCCATTATTGGGTGCGGCACCCATTATTGGGTGCTCTTGTTATAGTAAACATGTACATGTTTCTCTAAACTGTAAACGGGTGTCTGTTTAAGTTATTGTGATTTGTTAATTTTGTATTGCTAATTAAATGAAATATTGTGTATAGTCTCGCATTGTTGTTGTTATAAGACAAAGCACATTCCCTTACTCATGTTTATTTTCATGTTTATTTTCGTCCACTATTTCTATAACCAGTGTTTTGTCTGTAGAAGTTACAATATACTTAATATTGCAGTTGTGCAATGCAATATGCTTTACTTTCTAAATAAATCAACACCATTTATTGGTTGACATAATTTCATGTATGGGCACTTACCACCCCTACCAAGTTACTCCCAGGACGGCTAGATTTAAGCCATCAGCTTATCAGCAGAACTAATTAGTGTTAACTGTTCTGTGGTCATAAAGCACACTCCCCTGTCAGGATGACAACAACCTACTTGGCGATAATAAATGAACCCAGGTGTTATATTTGGAAAATTCATGTTGACGACATTTTGGTATTTTAAGACCAGTTCAACACTCCACTAGCAAATATCATGCTGGATACCCATGTTGATAATTCTTGTAAAGTCGATTGTTAAAAAATTTGTTTTTTAATTTACTGATTAGTAACATAGTTACCCGGTATGTATATTATGTGAACATTTGTTATGTGAATTACAAAGGTGAAGTATTTGGAGTAAAAGTTTATGTTTTTTCCATGAAATTTCCTTGCTAGAAAAGTTTGGGTTACAATCATGACAGTACTAAATATACATGTATATAGCAGCTTATCATTCTATAAAAATTATAAATTTCTATTATAAATTGACAAGAATTCTATAAAATTTATGTGCCATACTATTTATGCTATTTCAACTTATTTATATGAACATTTATAGCTGTACATTGAAATAAGGAATATTCAATTGTTTACTTCTGAATAATTTGATAATATATATCATAATTATAATTATGCTCTGAGATCAATGTATACTGTTCGCATACACTTGGAGACTTTTCTAACGCATCACCTAATCAGATCAATATATATCTCCCTTAAATTTGAACGGCTTGTGTTTAGACCAAGAATAATTCAACACATCTCTGATTATTCCTGAAAATTTAATTGAAATTGAAAAACAACAAAATCTAAAACTTAACAAATTAAATACGTCACTTCAAAGTCAATTTCGCAAACTCGTACAACTTTAAATAATAACAATGTGAAAAGTAAAACGCAAAAACTTACACGTATTAATAACTGACCGGCTTGCAACATGCAGATTGAGCCGTTTCACTCCTGAATATTCATACGAGCCATATTGTTTTCTTTAATTGATGTTATGTTTTTCATGTGTAAAAACTTACCTAGAATTATGACATTGAAATCAAATTGGAATAACATGTATATCGCCTTTTACTACACTTGGTGATTTTTCTAACGCAACACTTTTAAATCTTACATATCTCAGTAATGAGTAAATATTTTTATTTAAAATTGCATATGTGGTCATTTGACTACAATATGTGCAAGCTAACTATAAAATCATTCATCCGTGACGATCGGACGCTTTAGCAAGTGGTAAAGGTAGCCTGTAAAATGCAAAGTGGGCGATTGCGCTCCTGAATATTCATACAAGTTATATTGTTTTGTAAATTAATTCTATGTTTTCCTTGTGTAAGAATCCACTTAAATTAATTCAATTGAAATAAAACAAGAATTAAATCGCGTTTCACCATTTCCACGTGCAAAAATATGGAACCACACCTACCCCACGTGCCAAAGCGTCCATTCGTCACGGATGAATGATTTTATCGTGAGCTTGCGTAGACTATTTAGTCAAATGATTGTAAAAATTTGAATCAATATCTTTACTCATAACTTAGATATTCAAGTTTGAAAAGTGATGCGTTAAAAAAGTCCCCAAGTGTGTATATATATACTTTCCATAACATAGTTTAATTAATATTAATAAATATGTTGTTCAATTCAATAATAAACTATGTACAAGTTCTGATCTGTTCTTTATATTTTAATCCAGCATTCAAATACAAGCACAATGCTCTTAATTAAAATGTGCTTTAGTTAATTAATATTAACTTTTTGATACCTATTAAATTGCATACCCCTGTATTTTTCTACAATCAAATTATTCATTTAGTGTG
Source organism: Dreissena polymorpha (assembly GCF_020536995.1). Classification (NCBI taxonomy): domain Eukaryota; kingdom Metazoa; phylum Mollusca; class Bivalvia; order Myida; family Dreissenidae; genus Dreissena; species Dreissena polymorpha. The sequence goes on from NC_068360.1 coordinate 21,586,944, forward strand.
TGAGCAATGTTTAACCCTCTGAATTCTCAGCATTCTACACCAGTATCTTGAAATTAGATATGGCCACCATCATGTTATCATGTCTAACAGTGATCAGCGTTTCACACCACTTTGATAATGACCCCTGAACAGTTAAATAGATTAGCCCTATTCTTGTTGAATCTATGGAGAAAGGAGTAACCGAGAGGACTGTTACCATGACTTTAGGGTAGAATATTCATCTGAAAATTTGGTAGAAAAAGCATCGTTGTGTACTACAGATTCGTTTTAATGTTGGACACTTTATAATGAGACCTTAACCGTTGGTAGCATTTCTTTTAATGGAGAGTAGCTGGTTAAATGATGGATGTAAAAAACTGAACTTTTATTGCATCAAGTATTTTCTCAAATATCACATGACCTATATTTTTGATCGCTTGAATCTGTCTCGTCTGGTCTAATGGTCGCCCTTTTTAACTATTTTCAATATGGCTGCATATTTACAAAAGTCAGAGAAAATGTTTAAATCCCTGGGATAAAAACAGTGGAAATATAGTATGTAGAACGTTTCCACAGTGTAAGAGAAGAGTGTTATTTTCAACTGTGTTCAAAGCAATTGAATTGGTATTGGAATTGTTAGCGAAAATGAAATTTAGAAATATCTTATCATTCCTAATCGTGTCGAATTATCATCGGCATCATTTTTGAAGAATGCAATATTCAAAACAATATTTTTTTTTTTCATAGTTATGGTGCTTTTGAAATAGTTAACTGACTTTCAGGATTGGAAAGATTCTTACATACAGGTAAAATAAATAATTGAATCTGTGCAGAATGTTTATTTCAACAAATACCGGTAGTTATTAATTTTAGATAACTTGCACTGAAAGGCTGAAGCTTACTAGAACACTCAATCCTGTTTCTTCGGTAGAACCAATACTTGTTCAGTGTATAGCAGGATCATGCTTATTTGGCCTCGGCCTTAAACCTGGGTCAATTTTGGCTCCAGGATTATTAGCCCCAAATCAACAATACTTGTGTAACCCAGCCAGAAAAATCCCCGACCACCATGGGAATCGAACCCGGGACCTCCCGGTTCCAAATCAGGCAGAAACTACTGTGTCGCTATAAAAGCTAGCTCATATAGCAAGGCAGTATAAGTTCTCCTTATACCGAACCCTTCTACATACACCTCCTCCAAGTGTGAAATTTTTCCAGGAATTTCCTATTGCCATGACATCTGTGGGACGTCTGACACACATGGTGTTTTTTAGCTCACCTGAGCACAACGTGCTCATGGTGAGCTGTTGTAATCCCTTTTTGTGAGTCGTGCGTCGTCCACATTTTGCCTTGTGAACACTCAAGACGCCACATTTATTGTCCGAAACTTGGTCAGAACATTTGTCCCATTGATACCTCGCCTAAGTTCGAACTGGGTCATGCTGGGTCAAAAACTAGGTCACTAGGTAAAAAAAAGAAAAACCTTGTGAACACTGTAGAAGTCACATTTAATGCCCAATCTTCATGTAACTTTGTCAAAATGTTTGTCTAAATGATATGTTGGTCGAGTTCAAAAATGGTTCCGGTCCGTTGGAAAACATGGCCACCAGGGGGCGGGGCAGTATTCCTTATATGGCTATAGAGAAACCTTGTGAACACTCTTGAAGTCACAATCTTTGCCCAATAATCATGAAACTTGGTCAAAACATTGGTTTCATTGATATCTCAGACAGGTTCGAAAATGGTCCAGATCGGTGAAAAAACATGACCGCCAGGGGGCGGGGCAGTTTTCCCTATATGTGTAAAGTGAAAACATATGAACACTCTAGAAGTCACATTTTTGGTCCAATCTTCCTGAAATTTGGTCAGAACATGTGTTTTCTGGATACGACGGTTGGGTTTGAAAAGGTTGCTTAAAAAACATGGTCACCAGGGGGCGGGGCATTTTTGCTGATATGGCTATGTATGGCTTTAGTAAAACTTTGTTAACACTCTAGAGGCCACATTTATTGTTCAATCTATGAAATTTGGTCAGAAGATTTGTCTCAATGATATCTTGGATGAGTTTGAAAATGGTTACGTTTGCTTGCAAAACATGGCTTCCAAGGGGCGGGGCATTTTTCCTTATATAGCTATATGTTTTTTGTTGGGCGCCAATGTAACCCAGCCAGAAAAATCCCCAACCAAAATGTGGTTTGAACAAGGGATCGCCCGATTCCAAATCAGGCAGACATTCTACCACGCTGCCATAAAAGCTAGCTCATATAGCAAGGCAGTATAAGTTCTCCTTACACCAAACCCTGCTACTCTTACATGGTCCTATCTTTACTGGTGCATATTCTTTAAAGGTGATTTAGCGAACTCTAACTCAGTGCCAGAAGGGATCAAACAGGGACCATTTTATAGGTAGATGGACACCATATCCAATATGCCAGCAAAACCTTTTGTATAGGTAATCAATAAGTATAATAGTTGATGATTCTGTCCAAAAACTTTGTTTCTTATTTACTAAAACAATGTGAAACTCCTTTTCTTGCTATTTTTCTCTGCATAAAACATGGTATATCTACATGCGCATCCAAACAAACACATCAGTTAAACTAACTGTCACTTAATTTACTTAATTACAGTAACTATGTTGCATTTTTACTTTTTTCACCACTTAAAGGTAAAAAAAAAATATTAACATGACATTTCACATTGTTAAGGTAAATTATAGGCTTAACTTGTAATATGACACCACTCATGTAATATGGTTTAAAAACGTTATGGCAAGATGATTTAGGCCTAATATGGTCTACTTGTGATAGGCATTATGCATTTTGTATCGCTGTACTTCAAAACTATAGCTTCCTATACAGTTCAATACAATGTTCAAATGTTGAACTGCACTGTGCGAAGTCAGAATAAGATATCAATCTTGGAATAATCTGTTCAATAATGTATAATATGCTATTTTAATTTATAAGTGTAATAGACACTTGCATATAAAACCTATGCTACATCAAAATTTAATGTTTAATAAGATTTTTAAATAGTCAAAAAATGAAACCGTGTCCATGCTTGCATGGACACAGTTTATAAATTCAGTCGAATGATAAAATATGCCATTACAAATACTATTAATTAAAAAGTCATAGAATATAGCTTTTTGTACTTCTTGTAATAATAGAATGACTATTACAATAATACATTCTGAATAGGAAATTAACAGTTTTGTCTGAGAAAATCAACAAAATGATGCCCATTCAAAGTTTGATCTATTAATTCAAATTTTCATAAATTATAGTTCACAAACACACAATTACTTCAAATCCTTTCACAAAAAACTGAAAAAATGCACAATTTGTTTTTGTTATTGATTCTTTATTAATTTATACGTTTATCCTTATAATATTGTTGCATCTTCAGTTGAAATGTACACAAGCAAATCTCTGTTTAAACACTATTAGTATAAATATGTTGGCTGACTCAGTAAAATAGTAATCCATGATTTATAAAGTACTTACAGACAAGCAAGTAGCTTATGCAGATACATAGATGTCTACGTCTCTAGCTAATGTGATGTAAATTTGGTTCCAATGGAAAAAACTCAAATCAAACCATAGATCTATCAGTAAACTTAATTTGATCGACCATTCATAAAAATATAATATATGAATATATACTTGTAAAACTAGTAATAAAAATATGTATGTTTCTACTGCATAATTTAGGATTTTTTATTTTAACCTTTTCCCACTCAGAAGCAAAGTAAAAATGCCTGCGAGTAACTGTTCAGGTTTTATGCTGTTTGCTGCAGTATGTATTTATTGGAAATAAAGTCTTTAAAACTTTAATCTAATAAGATCGGTCTTTAAATAAATTTATCTTGTTTAGGGACTACAAATGTGTTAAAAAAACATATCTAAGTGGTAAAGGGCTAAGACACAGTATACTGAGAAGCTTTAACAGTATCAAATTGTAACAGTCAATATTGAAAATATCAACCTTTGTATTATTTTCTTTGTAAGCCAATGTCATATTTGATATACAGTCATATTTGATATACAATGTATTTTAAACTGGAAGTGTTATTTATATTAACTGATAACATTTCTTGGTCAGCCAGAATTGTCAAATCCAGCGTTCTTTTTACACTGTAGCTTCTCTCTGAATGGGTTTGTCCTGAGAATGAGCCACACAAAGTATAATTGGGGAGATAAGCAGAGGCGTTGCGAGGGAAGGGCAGTGGATGGGGAAATTTGCCCCAGACGCCATCATGAGAGGGCGCCCGAAGAGGATTCATTGTATTTGTGTTTTACTTAGAATGTTTAGTGACATCCACCAGTCTTCCAGATAGAGCGAATTGGGACTAGACAATGAAGAACCGGTTCTGAGCTTACCGGTGGCCTCTTTCTGGAATACGACAGCGATGCACGCGTTCTGAGACAAAGCCAGAGAAAGACGCGCATTTTAGAGAGGTGCTTTTTCTTAGTTTTCTAAAGCTATTGTGATACATTATCTGGGCCCACGCGTAAGAAAAACATTTGTGAGTAAGGCTCACTTGAATGAAAAGCATTGCCGAATTGTATTGTTCATGCAAATATAGCAGATTCTAGCCACTTAAACATACAGTTCTTTAGTATTTCTACCATCATTAGTCATCAAGAGAAATACTGATCCGAAGTTAAATAACAATTCAAGCAGGCGTGATGAAGTGACGTATTGAAACAAAAATTAAAAAAAAGAACATTGCCGAATTGTATTGTGCATGATTGAATCATGTAAAGTTAGCAAATTCTAGCCACAAAACATACAGTTCTTTAGTATTTCTACCATCATAAGTCATCGAGTGGAATACTGATCCGAAGGTAAATAACAATTCAACCAGGCGTGACGAAGTGACGTATTGAAACGAAAATTTATGACCTTGACCTTGAATTTAGAGGATGACCTTAAACAGACGAGCACGGGAATAGATAGCGACACATTGTTTAGTCAAGGGTTATAATGCTTTTATACGGTGAAATGAACATTACGCAAATAAAGTGTTGTTTGTTTCCACTAGTTACCAACCAAACTAGTCCACCAAACTTAATTGTAGGTGCCGGTACTTGGTATTCCAGGTTAAACCGCTGTATTTTTTCAATAAAGGTTTTCATATAAAAAAAATAATGTAACAAAATGATTTAAAACATCTGTGTCATTGAACAATTTTATTGAAGTCGGGACAAAAATTCCTTAAAAATAACATAACAAAAGCCGACCTACGTACACAAATTGTTAAACGATTTTAGCCCGGGGGGGTAACTACCCAAATTTTAGGGTAGGGGTGTCTCACTGAGACTTCCGAAATGTGACCCATTTTTGTACAAGATTTTTGAAAAAGCAGACCCATTTGAATACGATACCTTTGAAAAAGCGGACCCATTTCAATACAAGAAAAGTGAAGTACTGGCTAACAGAACATCTGGGCCAAAGTTTCACTAAAAGGCAAATTCCAGTTTTTTTCCGAAAATGTTGGGAAGATGTCACAAAGATTGAGAACGTGATCCATTGGTTCAAACGTTGTTGACTGTTCCCGTTAAGTCCAGGAAATTTTGACCAGTCAAAACTGCATCCATCTGAGGTTGCCACTAGTAAATCAGGGATCACCAAACGCGGCGATTGCGACTCAAACGCAGCTATAGCCTCCCCAATCGTTACTTCAGAGAAAACCAATGGAAGCGATACAGACGGCGTGGCGAAGTCCTGCGCCCCGAAGCTTATCGACCAACCTGGGCGATCTGTACAGCCTAATAGTGAGGCCGTCTTACCGTCAACCATCAAACTGCATTCTTCGACAGGAAATGATATGCACACAATCCCGTCCGTCAAAATTGTACAAACCGATAAAAACAGTCAAGTTTCTGCATCTTTCTCGCTACTGAAATTTACTTTTTTATACCCATTTATATACAATAATAAAATTTATCATATCCATTTTGATACCGATACTTTCAAATCTATATGCATTTATGTACAAGCAAATTTCGTTATGCATTAATATACAAGCAAATTTCTGATTTCAATACCCATATCTATACTTAGATACTCAAAACCATACCCATATCTATAATTGTAGTCGAAAAACACACCCCATATTTTCCTACATACCCGTATGTAGGAAGTTACCCCCCCCCCCCCCCCGCCGCCCCTAGAAGGGATCTTAGTAAAAACGAACATATTATAAAAGTGTTGCCTTAGAGTGTATGATAGCGGGAACCAGTAAAAACTATATTTGATCGATGTTGCAGCGCTTCATAATTTTCAGGTTTTTAAATCGTCAAAAGATGCCTATACTGGATATTTTAGAGCATGGTAAATGTTCAGTATTAATGTTTCCTCACAAATTTCATAACTACAACGAAAATGTGCGAGTCTGAAACACTTGTTTTTTAATGTTGTCAATTTTCCAGAACGTGACAATGTCCATTTAAGAAAGTATGTTTTTGTAAAGAATAAGTAGATAGGTGGTTAAGGTTCAGTTGTGTCTATTGAACGTATTATATAAAGAAGAGATCGGCGATTTGTGCTCAATCTTCACGTGAAGAATCCATGTGTGTGTTTTATGTGTGATATTATTTCCTCTATTTAAGCCTACGGGTTAAGTAGCTCACATATTGCCATAATAAAGGGGCGATGTTTTCGCATTTACATTGAAAGATAACGTAATTTCTTTGATTTAGCAAATTGTTTTGGCATTGATTTTAAATGCAAAGAACTGTTTAATCAGATTGAGGACTGAACAATGTAACTTACTACGAGAGGTAATATGCCTTACCATCGACACCTTTGAAACGTATTTCTTTCATTTAGTCGTATGGTAATGATGTCTTCCCAATTTGCGCTTTTCTCTGCAAATTATTTTAACCATTTCAGTATAAATAGCTAGTTGTGAGCGGCGTTACTTTGGCAAACTTAAGCCAATTCTCTCATATCTCAGGGCATCGGTGGGACAGATCGCCTCTGTGATATTGCACTTAAACCAAGGAAACAGTTGAACAATAGATTTTGATGCTATCATTGACAAAGTCGAGGGCATGGGGCCGAACAAAATCAATTAAGTATGATGATTTTTTTTAATGGGCGCATTGGGTAGCTGTTAAAAAAAGACTTAATATCATAATTGTTGTCGTTGTAAAAGTATACATTTAGTTTTCTCCAAATTATCTTCATATCGTGTCGCTTGTGTTCGCCTTTTGTCCATCGTGCGTCGTCCGTTGTGCGTCGCAGACCTTTGCCTTGTTTGGTGATAGTGTTATTATGTTATCGACTATTGCGCTCTTATTTTTCAATGGCACCGCATGCTGTATTCCAATGATTCATGAGGAGATGGTTGGTGCGCAAAATTTATAGATTGTACACGGGCGCCGAATACTGTCGCTACGCCTCTGGAGATGAGGTGTCCGTCTTTCATAATCTAGTATACCTGTAAAAAGTGAATTTGCATTTAATACTCCAGGGAAGGTAGTTATCAGCCATGCATGTAGGGGGGTACACAATTAAAATTGTATGCATTTAGACTTATTTAGTACTGCATGTGTACAGCGGTATAAATAGTTAAGGAGCATGAAAGGACGAGAACATAGAATTATAGTCTGTATTGCATAGATAGTTTATCTTCTGAAATCGGTTCGCTTCCTTAAACTGAACACATATTTAGTGTTTACATCGCAAAACGTAATGTATCCAGTTTCACTTTCGGTTTGGTTGGTTTGTAAACACCGTAAATTCATTTTCAAAAGTGGACAATATCGTTATAAAATAAAGTTAGAAAAGTAAATCATATGGACAACACACATAACAAAGATAGTGCTCTTTATATCAAAGTAGAAAGTTTGGCTCTAGTATAACGCGCGTCGTACACAGCCTTATAACAATAGACAAATAACCTTTTGTATAGTAAAGTAGTAATACAAGCCAAAATTTACAAAAGTAACAAAAGTTGTATAGCAATAATTATTGTTACCAGGCACGTAGCTTTATATGTACTGTATAGAGACAACTATTGTAACCATACACGTAGCTCTATATGCACTGTATAGTGACAACTATTGTATCCACGCACGTAGCTCTATATGCTCTGTATAGTGACAACTATTGTAACCACGCACATAGCTCTATATGCTCTGTATAGTGACAATTAGTGTTACCACTCACGTAGCTCTATATGCTCTGTAAAGTGACAACTATTGTAACCACGTACGTAGCTCTATATGCTCTGTATAGTGACAACTATTGTAACCACGCACGTAGCTCTATATGCTCTGTATAGCGACAACTATTGTTTCCACGCACGTAGCTCTATATGCTCTGTATAGTGACAACTATTGTTACCACGCACATAGCTCTATATGCTCTGTATAGTGACAACTATTGTTTCCACGCACATAGCTCTATATGCTCTGTATAGTGACAACTATTGTTACCACGCACATAGCTCTATATGCTCTGTATAGCGACAACTATTGTTTCCACGCACGTAGCTCTATATGCTCTGTATAGTGACAACTATTGTAACCACGCAAGTAGCTCTATATGCTCTGTATAGTGACAACTATTGTAACCACGCACGTAGCCCTATATGCTCTGTATAGTGACAACTATTGTAACCACGCACGTAGCTCTATATGCTCTGTATAGTGACAACTATTGTAACCACACACGTAGATCTATATGCTCTGTATAGTGACAACTATTGTCACCACGCACGTAGCTCTATATGTTCTGTATAGTGACAACTATTGTAACCACGCACATAGCTCTATATGCTCTGTATAGTGACAACTACTGTAACCACGCACGTACCTCTATATGCTCTGTATAGTGACAACTATTGTAACCACGCACGTACCTCTATATGCTCTGTATAGTGACAACTATTGTAACCACGCACGTAGCTCTATATGCTCTGTATAGCGACAACTATTGTAACCACGTACATAGCTCTATATGCTCTGTATAGTGACAACTATTGTAACCACGCAAGTAGCTCTATATGCTATGTATAGTGACAACTATTGTAACCACACACGTAGCTCTATATGCTCTGTATAGCGACAACTATTGTATCCACGCACGTAGCTCTATATGCTCTGTATAGTGACAACTATTGTCACCACGCACGTACCTCTATATGTTCTGTATAGTGACAACTATTGTAACCACGCACATAGCTCTATATGCTCTGTATAGTGACAACTACTGTAACCACGCACGTACCTCTATATGCTCTGTATAGTGACAACTATTGTAACCACGCACGTACCTCTATATGCTCTGTATAGTGACAACTATTGTAACCACGCACGTAGCTCTATATGCTCTGTATAGCGACAACTATTGTAACCACGTACATAGCTCTATATGCTCTGTATAGTGACAACTATTGTAACCACGCAAGTAGCTCTATATGCTATGTATAGTGACAACTATTGTAACCACACACGTAGCTCTATATGCTCTGTATAGCGACAACTATTGTATCCACGCACGTAGCTCTATATGCTCTGTATAGTGACAACTATTGTAACCACGCACGTAGCTCTATATGCTCTGTATAGCGACAACTATTGTAACCACGTACATAGCTCTATATGCTCTGTATAGTGACAACTATTGTAACCACGCAAGTAGCTCTATATGCTATGTATAGTGACAACTATTGTAACCACACACGTAGCTCTATATGCTCTGTATAGCGACAACTATTGTATCCACGCACGTAGCTCTATATGCTCTGTATAGTGACAACTATTGTAACCACGTACGTACCTCTATATGCTCTGTATAGTGACAACTATTGTAACCACGCACGTAGCTCTATATGCTCTGTATAGTGACAACTATTGTAACCACGCACGTAGCTCTATATGCTCTGTATAGTGACAACTATTGTAACCACGCACGTACCTCTATATGCTCTGTAAAGTGACAACTATTGTTACCACGTACGTACCTCTATATGCTCTGTATAGTGACAACTATTGTATCCATGCACGTAGCTCTATATGCTCTGTATAGTGACAACTATTGTAACCACGCACTTAGCCCTATATGCTCTGTATAGTGACAACTATTGTAACCACGCACGTAGCTCTATATGCTCTGTATAGTGACAACTATTGTAACCACGCACGTAGCTCTATATGCTCTGTATAGCGATACTTAGTGTAACCACGCACGTAGCTCTATATGCTCTGTATAGTGACAACTATTGTTACCACGCACGTAGCTCTATATGCTCTGTATAGTGACAACTATTGTTACCACGCACGTAGCTCTATATGCTCTGTATAGTGACAACTATTGTAACCACGCACATAGCTCTATATGCTCTGTATAGTGACAACTATTGTAACCACGCACGTAGCTCTATATGCTCTGTATAGCGACAACTATTGTAACCACTTACATAGTTCTATATGCTCTGTATAGCGACACTTTGTGCAACCACGCGAGTAGCTCTATATGCTCTGTATAGCGACAATTAGTGTAATTAAACTTGTAACTCCGGACGCTCTTAATAGTGACAACTATGGTAACCACGCATGTAGCTCTATATGCTCTGTATATTGACAACTATTGTAACCACACACGTAGCTCTATATGCTCGGTATAGCGACAACTATTTTAACCACGCACGTACCTCTATATGTTCTGTATAGTGACAACTAAGCTTTAGACGCCCTTGATCGGAAACAACTTTTACCACGCTGGTTCAACCGACACTACCACTTTGTTATTAACAATGTAAAAACTAAGAACTCTATGGCACAACGTTCAATTTCACTCTATGTAAGGAAAAGGAGAATGCGACAATACGATGTATATGTGTGCTCTGAGCGTAAACATGTTAAATAAAACGTTCATGGTCATATTATGTTTACGTAATCGGATTATGCTCCATTTATCATCTTTTTATTACTCATATGGAACAAATACTTATTTTGCAACAAAAATCATCATTTATATATCATCCACTGATAAATCCAATGATAATTTTACAAATCAATTTTAAGCTTCTCAAGCTGGGTGCCCGTTTCGGAAATAAAAACATTTGAGCGATACATTAACAATTAAAAGAAGACATTTTGACATTTTGTTACTCTATTAATTAACATACCAAGAATGGTCCTGGTAGGAACTGAGTTATTGTTAAGTCCATAATTGATCGTCTTTTGTGCTCATTAAATACACTTCAAAGAGATGTTGATTAAGAATTAATATTAAAAAATATTTTAGTAAACTAAGGTCTTTATAACAGCTGTTTAAAACAGAATGGTTTGAGTCTCCTGTAGAGATACGATACGTTTTACATGTGCCACTTGTTAGCGTCTATGTAACCAACAGCATGGTGTATGTTGGCCTGTGATCCCCAGACAGGGGTCACACTTATTGACTTCTGTTTTCACAGTTAATCAAGTTGTATACTTATCTCAATAAGTGCTTGTTCCAGTGATATCTGTGTATTTAACATTGCTTGCGTAAGAATACTCGGAAGGTATTTGTCTTCAAAAGAATACCTTAATTTTAAAGTATAGTAGACTCGCAATCTGAGGTAACTGGGCTGAATGAATGAGTGTAAACTGCCGTCACAGATCAACCCGTGCAGTCCGCATAGGCTTAGCAGGAATGAAACTTTTCACTTTAAGGAATGTTTCGTTTAAAGAAGGTCTCTTTTAAACGAAAATCCACTCTAGGCAGAAAGTGTCGCCCGTGATAAGCCTTTGCGGACAGAGCATGCATTATGCCCGGTTTTACCAGAACGAGACTCATTGACACTTATCAATATGTTTTTTTATTATAGTAAGTGAAAACATCATTGATAATGACAAATAATGTCAAATCAAATTAAATAACAGAAATCAACAACTATTGTACCAGATGCAAAAACCTGTCCATATACTGATAGATCTGCGTTTACATGTTTTAATATAATACAATAATTATGTATGCATTTGGAATAGTGTACAAATAATCCAAAAATATAAGTAAATTCTAACACGCATTGCTTTCGCCGTTGAAGATCGTTCCAGATGTGTTTAATATTATCAATTTTAATTTATGATCATTCATAAACGTAACAATTCCTTTTAACAATCGAGAAGAATGCAAACATGTTTTTGATCTGCTGAACATTTTTATATTGAATAAACCTGTACACGCTTTACAATCGCAATATGCTTAGACAAGAGTATTATTTCTTTTATGAATCATTTTGGGAAAATAGTCAGTTCGCTTCTTTGAAGAATTAAAGGGAGAGAACAGCTGCTGGATTGACTTCCAAACATAGCCAAGTAGTCCCCCCGGCATGGTAATGCACTTACAATAAAGCTAACTTCTTTAATTTGGTATCCTTACATATTCATCGAGATTTCTCTATTTGTGTATGTAAGAAGATCATTAATTTATAGAACATTTCAATACAATGTGTACCTTTCTCATATTTTATAATTCAAACTCTAAGAAAGTAATGGAATATAGTTCATTAACATACATAAATTATAAAGCAAATAAAGATAAACTACAGTTGCACTGTGTTATTTAAACCAATTTATTACATAACATGTAGAACCATCATCAAATAAAGCATGTAAAAAATACTGGTTTAAAAAACATTGCAGATCATGTAAATATTCCAGGGAGATTTAAACTTGTTATTAAATAACCTTCACGTGACGTGTGTGGGTATTCCGAAAATACAAAGGTCTTTACGCAGCCGATGCTGTATTATGTGAGGACCCGGCGTGTGTCCAAGCACTCAAACCCAATCAGCTTACTAGGCTTACAAAAGGTGGGACGAATTTTGCTTAATAGCTGCAATTTCCATTTATTTAGTTGACACTGAAAGACTTTCATTTATATGGGTGACATGTAGATCGCTGTTATCTGTCAAATTCTTCACGTACTGTTTAAGGCCGAATTTGCTGTATTTTTTTTTTAAATAAATCCTTTCAGTTATGCCTTTGCTTAAAACACAATTATTTATTTATTGAATGTTATTATTCGAAGATAATTATAAAGGTCATTTCCGCAGCCTGAAGTAAACTTTATGATTTTAGCGTTAATAATTCCGCAGATGTTAATTAGCGAAATTTTAAAGATTTATGACCGAGATATACAATTTCTTTGAAAATCAGATATCTACCTTTGAAAATGACATTATTATTTCTTTATAAAAAAATTACATAGTTCCAGATATACCCATTAAGAAAATGTATAGGATTCAATACCGAGACAGATTTTTTTTTATTGAATAGTACATATCTTTGTTTTCTAAAGATTTATTATTTCTTTATTATTATTTCTTATTAAAGTATCATTTTTAATGTTATGTAAAAGCTCTTGCTGAAATAAAATTTGTGACTTTAGCTAAAATTCGTCCGGATATATTTATAAGCGAAACTCTGTACGATTTCATGTAGAGGCAAACCATTCTTATTAAAAAGTATATGGTTTAGTCTAAAACTGTGTTGTTTTTATTAATATATTTTATGTGAAAATTGCTTTCAAACAAACATCTCTAGCCGGAAAATAATTTTATGATTTTAAATTTACTAGTCTAGGGGATCATCTATTAGCGAAAATGTGTAAGATGTCAGAACATGGCAGTTTTTTTATGAAAAGTGAATATCTGCTTTTGCTTTTAACTTTATTTTTATGTTATCATTTAATTACCATTCTTATGCTAGTATCAAAGTGTGTACCCTGAATTAACTATGTTCATTTGTCTTGTTCTAAATATTTACTTAAACAATGGTTTCACACCTATGACAACAACTTTACATTACAGAAAACGTAATGAACGCCTATTCTTACACAAACAATTGAAGGTGTTAGACAACGACGGACGAACAAACACAGAATTCATAGGTTGCATATTTTGTTTATTTCACAGTCACTTTTTGTACAAGTATAAATCATGTGTGAAACATTATCTTAAGTTGTTACAAATAGAGCTATAGATGAAAATGAATTGTATTCGGTGCTGTGTAGCAGTCTGCGTGATTGTGCCAATAAATGTTTCCCCACTAAACGTAAAAGGCGTCATTTGAAACCGTTCTGGACAAAGGAGCTCACGGAACTACATGCGCATAATTATGAGATCGTCACGTGCCGCGTGGTGCAGCGCTGGTAGACCACGGGGCGCACAGCACAAGGAATATCGTGAGTATAAAGCGGTTAAAGCACATTTCCGGAGGGCCATGCGGCGGTGCGGTGAACAATTTATGACAGAACTTGACCATAAACTCGAATATGACTCTGTACATGACAGTGTGAGTTTCTGGTGGACAGTAAACTTAAGGAAACGGGGATCCGGTGCCGACATAGGAGGTGGCATCAACTTCGATGGGAATATGTACAGAAGCCGGGAGGAAATAACGGAGCAGTGGGCGAAATACTTTAAAGACCTGTACACCCCTTCAAGCTCACCGGACTTCGATTCACACTGGGAGTATGTTGTCAGACAGGAAGTGGGTGGAGCAGACCTGACAAACTTAAGGAAGGTGAGATTATTACACTGTTTAAAGGCGGGCGAAAGTGGCGAGACCAGCCTAATAATTACCGAGCAATTACACTATCGTCAACGCTGCTAAAGCTTTATGAATCGATTTTATTAAGCCGGTGCAAGGACGGTATACTCGCTTCTATCAGGGATCAAGTGTATATCTATGTTTTCTGGACGCTCGTCAGGCCTTTGACAGGGTATGGCACGATAGACTATTTCACAAACTTTTATCAATTTCCGGTGTTTATGATCCTGATCCAGTCATTGATACTAACACCCCTCTCGCACTTCGTGAAAAGTATCGCAACTCAACAAGCCGCGTTCGCCATCGAGGATTGATCTCGGAACCACTATCGATCGGGCAAGGAACCCGTCAGGGAGGCAAAAGCATGTGTTTTCCAATGCATCGACAAAAACGTTACAAACGCTATTGATTTACCTATCAAGAAACAAAACGAAATATTCATATGTTTTGTTTCGTTTGTTTAAATAGCATGAATGCTATCTTTTTCAATATACCACATTTTATCTGTTTACCAGTCCCATTAAGCTGGGACAAAGTCTAGAGTGTTAGATTGAGTTCATTTATCAATGTTGGTCCATGCGTTGTAAGTTTAGACCGTTAACTTTACAATGTCATTTGTGTATGACAGGTTCACACCGAAGAGCGGCGCTTCTGGTTCCGGTGGCGCTTTCGCCGCTCCCGGACGAGCACCATTGGTCGGTTGTCCCTCCGGAAGCACTCGAAACGGACCTCATGCCCGGACGCGCAGCAAACGGCGCTTCCTCCCGGATATGACCGACAGTCCGGTATTCACGCTGAGCAAACCTCGCAGTCGCACTGCGATCCGCCGGCTCCGGCTTCAACGGCTCGACGTGGAACACTGTGAGAAATCATTTGAAACATTAGATGAGTAGTGCGTTTGACCAGCGCGACGATAGCGCGGAAAGGCTTGTGTCCCCCAGCTCCAGGTTGTATGGGCGAGTAGGACATCAGGCGCGTGTGCATAATCATTTGTAAGGGGAGGGGTAGGAGGCGAGTAGTGGGCGACTAAGAAACCAGACGCGGTGACGTTATTATGTGTCAGAGGAGGTAGCGTGGGTAATATTTGGCGCGAAGTTAACGAGACGCGGTGACATGATTCTGTGTAAGATGAAGTGGCGTTGGGAATAGAGGCGAGTAGGGGGCGAGTGGGACACCAGATGCGGAGACAATATTCTATTCAAGAGGAGGGAGCGGGTTTTTTACATAAAAGGGAGTAAAAGTTACAGATAGCACATTGTAGTTGTTGAATCTAAAAATTAAAATACACTAATGAAAAGAATGCGCTTAACGCAACATTAAAAATGTTGCACTAAAGAACAGGCATATGTGTTAACAATTAATTGTTGTAAAACAGCATAATGCAGCAAATATAACTTCTTGAATTATTCGATGGTTTAGCCAGGTACTTTTTTCGACAATATAAAGAGGATGTTTTCGTCTTCCATACCTTTCTAATGATGCACATAATTACTGTTATCGCTTATTCAAGATATTTAAAATTTATTGTAGACAAGATAATTAGTTATATGGCGTCTTAGTTAGCCCATTAAACATATTAAGCTGTATCACATTATCGAACCTGCGCGGGAATATCCCAAAAGATTTCTAGTCTATCGCCTTAACCACTAGGCTACGGCACCTAATAGTTGGCTCTTCAACCTTCGAAGAAATCGCGGGAAATCATTAGAGGTGCACTACCTTAAGCGAGGTCAATAAGAAGCCGTGTCATGAATTTATTTAATCGAGTACCTTTATTTCTCCAGCATACAACGCAATAACATGACAAACATTAACCTTATTGTTTTAACGTAGCCGACTGCACGTGAAAGCCTCGAAGCTTATATGGAAAATTATCTCACCTTACATAATACTCTTTATTTCTTTGCAAAGCATGTTGACAATGTTTTTGTATGTCCACCACCACTATAGTGGCGGACATATTATTTTTGCCCTGTCTGTTGGTTTGTTGCTTTGTTTGTTTGTGTGTTTGCGTCAAACTTTAACATTTGCCATAACTTTTGCAATATTGAAGATAGTAACTTGATATTTGGCATGCATGTGTATCTCATGGAGCTGCACATTTTGAGTGGTCAAAGGTCAAGGTTAATGTCATCCTTCAAGGTCAAAGGTCAAATATATAGCTTCAAAGCGGCGCAGAAGGGGACATAGTGTTTCAGACAAACACATATATTGCTCTATATAAGGTCCGTAGCTTTTCACACGCAGTCAGTAGCATTGAACAGGGTGCAAATTAAAGTGGGTTTTCAGGGAGTTACACACGGGCTGGACATAATGCAAACACACCGTTAGGAATTTTTGTTTTAATATCTTAAGTTATTGCAATACATTTGTAAAAATATTTCGTGCATAAAAGATTTCTTAAGGTATAAGAACACGCCGGGTATGCGAATACTTCGTTTACGGATGGCACTTCACTTACAGAGAACAACAAACGCCACGCGCGAGAGGTGAGTTCTTCAGCTTTCTTGTATTTATGTTCTGTTTATTTGGGTTTTAGACACAGAACATTGTTTGGGTGATTAATGGTATAGCACTTCGTATTGCGAAGAAAGAAATTCGCGGAAAAACGGTGAATTATTTAAAAAAAACGATAAAATTTCATCGATAATCAGCATGAATTGAATGATCAGTACATATTTAAACAAAATAAACATACTTGGAAATAAATCAAGAACGTGCTTACTATTCGAAATAAAAGATCAATATATCCAGTAATGTTACAACATGTTACATTTTAGTTTACTAATGTATTTGAGAAAATTCAAATGTTTTAAGAGTCGCATGCACATTTTTCATCTGCACTTTGTTTACCGATCATCTAAAAAACAATGGCACTTCGTTTCCTGACATCTAGACACTTTTTTCCAGATATAACACACTCGTATTTTTTTAATCAAAAATGCAGAATTCGCTGTGGAATACTGTTAAAGTAAGCAGGCAATAAATAAAAATGTATGTACTTAGTACGCAAATAAAAAACGAATAACCGAAGCATGTTCTTATCCCTTTGAAATATGATTATGATTTGGTATAAATGTGAAAGATAAATGTTAAACAAATTGGATATGTCTAATGAGTAAAATCTTTATGACCATATATTTTAAATTACGTTCTAAGCGGTTGATCTAAAGCATTTATCTTTATGTCCAAATGAAGGTACTATGGCTATTTTCTTTTATATTAGATAGCATGTCATGAATAATCACTCTGCTTAAACTGCCTCTCAGAGATTAATATCAGCAGCGATGCAGGTTCGAAATTCTATTGGAACTTTTTGGCTCAATGCCAATAAACGAAAATAGCAATAAAAGAACGGGCGGGGTTGATTTAATCACACGATAGTGGTGTAAAAATTATGCATATCCGTCTTTTTTTTAATATAAACACAACACATGCTGCATATGAAGTTCTATCCAATATAGCACCCTAAACTTCGTTTGTGTGGGTATACTAAGTACTGACTCCATAATATGACATTTAAACATTTTATGTACGCATTCCTTTTTTTCCAGAATCAGTTGATTTTACGATTTAATTTTAACCGTGATTCTTAAAACTCAACCAATACAGTGATTTAGGGTCAGGTGAATCGCACTTCGAGCAAACGTTAGCGTTGCGTAAAGGGAAGTGCTCCCTATAAGCAGGGCTCAAAATACAGGGAGTTTTACCATTCTCTTTTTAATTTTGTTGCTACGCATAAGTATCGTCTTGATGATGCGATTCAAATAAGCACAACCGACATAGGATTTTATGAAGAACAAATGTGTATTTGCGTCATAAAGACCCCTTCACTACCGTTATCTAGAGCCCTGCTATAAGTAAAATTAAACACGATTGTGTTGATTCGCATTATCCGTACACATTTATTTAATAATAAATATTATCTTATTTGAAAATTGCAATTATAATAAACATAGTATAAATTAATAGTCATGTGATTTTTGAAAAATATATTTTAAAAATGTTTCGTATGAATAGCCATAATATAAATAAATGCATTTGAGGTAGAAGATAAAACTCAGTTATTAGAGTGCCCGCTTTGTTGAAAGTCTCCGTAATCTGAAGTGCCCTTTATCGGTAAACAAAGTGGCTGCAACTTTATGTATGCCACCTATTACAAAATGTACTATCTTTGTTTATATTTCATTGAATGCTATCAAAATTTCAGTATTTGAAGCACAGTGATTACTCTACATGCTGGAATAGCAAAAAATTTCTTGCAATAATTCTAAGTAGTTTTATTTTGTTAAAATGTTTACTGATCATCCAGTTTATGCTGTTTTCCGATCAAATTTTCTATTTTTTGGGCAAAACTGTTCCATTCTTCCGTGAAATTGTGTATTCCCAATACAAAAGGATACACCATTTATCAACTCGACCATGTGTCTTGTCTTAAAAACTAATCTTTAGGATATAACTTTAAATAAAACAGAGGAACTTACCTCTAGCGCGTGGCGTTTGTTGTTCTCTGTTAGTGAAGTGCCATCCGTAAACGAAGTATTCGCATACCCGGCGTGAAGAATAAGTCCTTGAATACGCTTGAAATCGGTAACAACATTTCAAGTTGCGTGCAGCATAACCGTGCAGTACACAACGACTTTGTTTAGGAGCACGCTTATCAAATAAAGTAATTTTTATGTTTTTCCCATTGCCATAAGCAGCATAAAAATATTTATTTTAAGCACAAGTCGAAATTCTTAAGAAAACATATTTTAAAAAGTTATTTGAAAAAATCACCACCGGTGTGTTTTCATTAATTAACGTTTAATTGGGAATCCATCAAAGTCACGTGATCCTGCACCCGGTTGAATGACGCCTTCAAAAACAATATACCTTACTTTCGTCCTGTTTTAAAGATTTTGCGGGAGAATGCAGTTGACTCGATAAGATGAATTCATTTCACGCAATTTTACTTACCCCGCACGCTGTGATACAGGAAAGTAAACGAGAGTGAATTTTACTAACCCTATTACATCGTACGCAGCGAATAAGGGGCCGTGTTACTATTAATACACGGTTAGCTTATGATCTCATATTTGCAATTAAAAACATGTATTCTGTTAGAGGTAAAATAGAATGTATCTGAGAACATCAATATGCATGAATTCATCTCTGCGTGTATTAACTATGATTTAAATTCAGGTTATATATAACCTGTTCAAACGAGATATGAAACTGCGTGCTATTGTTTTAGAACATATACATACTTATCACTTGACATTATAGTGTGGCAAGTGTAGACATTATTACTGAACACGTAACTGACTGTAATAATGTGTTTTTTTATGTTTTGTATTTATATACCAGTATATTAGATGCATAAAAATATATCCGTGGATTAACAAGTTCATATACTCCTGTTGCAATGGTTATTTGTGTACACTTTCCCAACATTCAAACATGAAATTGGCCTCTTTCTCGGAAAACTGGGTTTAATGCATGTGCGTACAGTTTCGTCCCGGGTTAGCCTGTTCAGTGCATACAGGCATATCTTATTGTCGTTTCAAGGAAGTCCATTCTTAGCGAAAATCCAGGTTAGGCGGAAAATGTCGTCCCAGATTAGCCATTGCATACGAACAAGCATTAAGCCCAGTTTTCCCAGACCGAGGCTTAAATAAATACTTCCTGTGCATGTCTATTATTTGAACTGCGACTTAATGATACACCTTACGCGAAAATACTGAATATGACATATAAACAGAAGGCATAGTTATATGTTCTGTGAGAAAATCCGTTGACTACAATCGGTGGAACACTATGTAACTAGTCGACACCTGGTCACAGTCAGTTGAGACAGGAACCTTGTTGAAACATTGAGCTACGACCTGGGAAAACTGGGCTTAATGCATATGCTTAAAGTTTCGTATCGAATTAGCCTGTGTAGTCTACACAGACTTATCAGAGACGCCACATAATGCTTTTATGCAATTTTGCATTTAAAGGCAGTCTTTTATAAAAGACAAGTTTGTGTTAGCGCAAAGTGTCGTCCCTGATAAGCCTGTGCGAACTGCACAGTCTAATTTGGGACGGCAATTAACGAACATGCATAACGGCCTTTTTTACAGAACGAGGCTCCATTTTGTAATATACACGCAACATGTCACCTAAGTATTAATTGCAGATTATAACATGCACATGGGCAATAATCAATTAATAACCCGCGTTAATAATGATCAACGGTAAATCGTCTTTAATTTTCCATAAAGATCCGTAAATGCTGGAAATCAACGAATTTAAAGTTAAACATAACACAATCCGTGTTCCTTGTAACACTAGCAAAACTTCAATGCTAGATTTGGTCTGGTAAAATTTATTTAACGAGAAACAAAATGCTCGTTTTTATGTTATGTGGGCCGATATACCAATTTAAATTTCCCGCGACAATATCCGAACATTTACGAGCGAATGCAAGAATGGCTTTCGGAAGCTTTGAAAGCATGACGTATTTCTTGTAATAATCATTATGTAATGAAATATACAAACATGCTAAAATCAAAGAATACTTCTTAAAATAAAGTTTAACCATAACAAATACATGATCCTAATAGTAATAACCAACATTTCAACGCTAAAAAAACTACATCATTTCAACGTTATATTTTGTCGTATAACGTTGATTTAATAAGAAACGAAATGCTCGGTTGTATTTTAAGGGGGGCGGAAAACTACAACGGGCGAGGCATGGTATGATATTGCGCAAGGGGGGTTAGAGGGTTAGGGTTAGGGTTTGGGTTAGTGTTAGGGGTCGGGTTAGGGTTTGGGTTAGCCTAAACCCAACCCTAACCCTAACCCGACCCCTAACCGTAACCCTTACCCTAACCCTTTTTTGGGGTTATCACCCCTGACCATGCCTCGCCCGTTGTAGTTTTCCGCCTCCCGTATTTTAAACGCAGCTGAATTTCGGAATTTGATGACGGCAGTTGCAGATTTATGTACACATTAAGCAAAACGAATGATTCCGATCCAGATAAGAGATCCTCCGTAAAACGGAAGAACTTGACATTGTGATACGCTTTTTAGATCCTGAAAAGTTACATAATGTTTGCACTCTAATATTTTTACACCAATATTTCTTGTACAGGGTTATCCTAAAGTATAGCACTTGTGGTCAGTTTGTATATAGCATAATCGTATTTAGCAGTGTGTACTGAGCTTAAATATTTCCGTCTTCGAAAAGAATTCCCAATATGGCTTACTCTCTTTCCGAAGGATACAGACGATAAAAGTATTGTTACGTCACTTCAATATACGTCTTCTGAGCAATCTTTAAAGGACATATTATTATTGTGTAAATCCTATTAGTTCAGAATCATGGGCAGTGTGATGACCATCTTAAGGAATAAGTTCAATGATCGTCCTAAGCAATACCATATTCTTGAATATTAAAAGATACACATTTAAAAATGAGTGTTCTTGAAAAATAGAAACTTGACAAAAACTTTTATACAACAACATATATAGGTTAAATAAAATAATATTAGATGCCGGCATATGAACAAAATAATTATGTGAATAACATACACGAATACAGATGAGCCGCTACTTAGTTGAGGGTAGTTGCAGGGAAGGCTACTTAGTTGAGGGTAGTTGCAAGGAAGGCTACTTAGTTGAGGGTAGTTGCAAGGAAGGCTACTTAGTTGAGGGTAGTTGCAATGAGGGATACTTAGTTGAGGGTAGTTGCAAGGAAGGCTACTAAGTTGAGGGTATTTGCAAGGAAGGCTACTTAGTTGAGGGTAGTTGCAAGGAAGGCTACTTAGTTGAGGGTAGTTGCAATGAAGGATACTTAGTTGAGGGTAGTTGCAAGGAAGGCTACTAAGTTGAGGGTATTTGCAAGGAAGAATACTTAGTTGAGGGTATTTGCAAGGAAGGCCACAATATACTAAATAGTTTCCCTATATAATTCAATGTAAAAGCGACAACTTTGAGCGAAAATAAATGCAACATTTTGCACATAGAGACCCCCATAACCATACATTTTCTTAAAGGCCATTCTAAGCGAAATCGTTTTATGCAATAAAAAAGATATGTCATGTTCAAACCAAAAAAGAACTTGACGCTAATCAAAATCGACTGTTTTTGCAACTTTTTTTCGGCCGTTTCTTAGTGGAATGTAACCTTTTTCAGGGCAAGGCTTTACTAAAGTCTCCAAGTTTATCATATTTCAGGGATTCGGTCGTGAACACCTATTTATGCCCTACCATTATCTCCGAAAGATAAAGCCCGAACAATAGTTTAAGATGTAAAACATGCCTTCGAGTCAACTATGATATTTTTTTAGAGAGTACAGCCCTACATGAAACGAGTATTTAGTATATTGTAACCGGAAGGCTACTTAGTTGAGGGTATTTGCAAGGAAGGCTACTTAGTTGAGGGTATTTGCAAGGAAGGCTACTTAGTTGAGGGTATTTGCAAAGAAGGCTACTTAGTTGAGGGTATTTGCAAGGAAGGCTACTTAGTAGAGGTTAGATGCAAGAAAGGCTACTTAGAACAGGGTAGTTTCAAGGAAGACTACTTAGTTGAGGCTAGTTGCAAGGAAGGCTACTTAGTAGAGGGTAGATGCAAGGAAGGCTACTTAGTAAAGGGTAGATGCAAGGAAGGCTACTTAGTTGAGGGTAGATGCAAGATAGGCTACTTAGTAGAGGGTAAATGCAAGGAACGCTACTTAGTTGAGGGTATTTGCAAGGAAGGATACATAATTGAGGGTATTTGCAAGGAAGGCTAGTGTGTCAAAAAATCGATTAAATTGAGCATAGTTCTGGGAAAACCGGACTTAATGCATTGTTTAGTGTCGTCCCTAGACTGCACAGGCTTAATGCATGGTGTGTTTAGTGTCGTCCATAGACTGCTCAGGCTTAACGCATGGTGTGTTTAGGGTCGTCCCAGGACTGCACAGGCTTAATGCATGGTGTGTTTAGTGTCGTCACAGGACTGCACAGGCTTAACGCATGGTGTGATTAGTGTCGTCCCAGGACTGCACAGGCTTAACGCATGGTGTGTTTAGTGTCGTCACAGGACTGCACAGGCTTAACGCATGGTGTGTTTAGTGTCGTCCCAGGACTGCACAGGCTTAACGCATGGTGTGTTTAGTGTCGTCACAGGACTGCACAGGCTTAATGCATGGTGTGTTTAGTGTCGTCCCAGGACTGCACAGGCTTAACGCATGGTGTGATTAGGGTCGTCCCAGGACTGCACAGGCTTAATGCATGGTGTGTTTAGGGTCGTCCCAGGACTGCACAGGCTTAATGCATGGTGTGTTTAGTGTCGTCACAGGACTGCACAGGCTTAACGCATGGTGTGTTTAGTGTCGTCACAGGACTGCACAGGCTTAATGCATTGTGTGTTTAGCGTCGTCCCAGGACTGCACAGGCTTAACGCATGGTGTGTTTAGTGTCGTCTCAGGACTGCACAGGCTTAATGCATTGTGTGTTTAGTGCCGTCTCAGGACTGCACAGGCTTAACGCATGGTGTGTTTAGTGTCGTCACAGGACTGCACAGGCTTAACGCATGGTGTGATTAGTGTCGCTACAAGACGGCACAGGTTATTCAGGAAAGATGCTTTCTGCACGGATTATATTTTTTGTTTAAACAAAAAAAAACATGAAAGCGGAAAATGTCATCCCTGTTAAGACTGTGAAAAGTGCACACGCTTATTTGGGCCGACACTTAAATGCTTTTGCATTTAGCCAAATTATCCCAGAGCCCTGCTTAAGTCTCAAGCTGGATGGTGATTTCTTGCCCTTATTAAGGATATTCTTTGTTGACTGATCATTGTTTTGTTTTGTATTTTGTTCACCATACCAAGCCACCGCAGGTCATCAGGCGAGTCATTAAAACACTCTCAATATGTCATAAAATAACATTTTTATGACCATGACAAAAAGAAATTGTGATATATTATATATGATCGTATATATCATATTTTTGTTTGTTCATGTTGTCAAAGTTATTGATAGTGTTTTAGTGAATAGGCAATGCCCCCAACACCTGTGCGAGCGGCTAGAGACTTGCCAATATGGTTCATGAACATTCCATTTATTGCTTTTGCTTGTACATATTAACATGAATCTTACATGAATTTGAAGGCAGTGTCAGTTATTCCGTAATATATGTTCAGTTTTTTTGTTAAGGAAGCCTCTTAGCAAAATCCTGTCTTAGGGAAAGTTTCGTCCCTAAATAGCCTGTGCGTACTGCGTAGGCTCATATGGCACGACGCTTTACACACCCATTATTACGCCTTTTCTTCCGGAGCAAGATTAATATATTTATGCCTAAACAGTTGATGACATGTTAATGCTTCTGCTATTTACTAATCAAGCTAGTAAGATATGTAAAGAAAATAGTTGGTTGGCTATGGTTGTTATTTCTCATTATGTCATTAAACCCAAAATATTTCCCAAAATAAATATTGTATAGAGCATTTTGAGGAATTGAAACCCACGTATATTGTTTGTCCTTATGGCAATACTTTTTTGGAATGATAATAGTAGATATTATCAAATGCTAAACCTTGCCGCAATTCAGTAGTTTTTACAAAATACAAACTTTTCTAGCTCTGTTTGATACATGTATAAGTATGGTTTTCATCCATATATTTTTCTTTAGATTATTGCTTGGTGTGCTATTTTAATTTAATTGATAAATCACATAATCAGCATTTTACCTCTTCTTAAATAAGGTAAATAAATAAACTTTCCTGTATCAATATGTGTATAATGCCCACTTTCTTCATTGCGATAAAATATATGGGGTAACTAATATTCATAATGAATTGCATAGCTCACCATTTCCAACAATTGTTTTGTATCTATTGCATTTTATTTGGGAATCTTTACAAGTGAGCAACCCAAGAGTTTACTTTATCAAATAATCACAGCTAGTGTTCTTTTCTTATCAGTGTGATAGTAATTATTTGTGATTGTTTTAATGAACGATGTATGAATGAAACAATGTTGAGGGATAAGTTTGAATTGTTTACTAGTATTTGAGCCTAGCTCTGGGAAAAACTGGGCTTGATGGATGTGCGTTAAGTGACGTGCCAGATTAGCCTGTGCAGTCTGTACAGGGACTAAATGCATGTGCGTTAAGTGAAGTGCCAGATTAGCCTGTGTAGTCTGTACAGGGACTAAATGCATGTGCGTTAAGTGAAGTGCCAGATTAGCCTGTGTAGTCTGTACAGGGACTAAATGCATGTGTGTAAAGTGTGGTCACAGTTTAGCCTGTGTAGTCTGTACAGGGACTAAATGCATGTGTGTAAAGTGTGGTACCAGATTAGCCTGTGTAGTCTGTACAGGGACTAAATGCATGTGTGTAAAGGGTGGTCCCAGATTAGCATGTGTAGTCTGTACAGGGACTAAATGCATGTGTGTAAAGTGTGGTCCCAGATTAGGCTGTGTAGTCTGCACAGGGACTAAATGCATGTGTGTAAAGGGTGGTCCCAGATTAGCCTGTGTAGTCTGTACAGGGACTAAATGCATGTGTGTAAAGGGTGGTCCCAGATTAGCCTGTGTAGTCTGTACAGGGACTAAATGCATGTGTGTAAAGGGTGGTACCAGATTAGCCTGTGTAGTCTGTACAGGGACTAAATGCATGTGTGTAAAGTGTGGTCCCAGATTAGCCTGTGTAGTCTGCACAGGGACTAAATGCATGTGTGTAAAGTGTGGTCCCAGATTAGCCTGTGCAGTCTGTACAGGGACTAAATGCATGTGTGTAAAGTGTGGTCCCAGATTAGCCTGTGTATTCTGTACAGGGACTAAATGCATGTGCGTAAAGTGTGGTCCCAGATTAGCCTGTGTAGTCTGTACAGGGACTAAATGTATGTGTGTAAAGTGTGGTCCCAGATTAGCCTGTGTAGTCTGTACAGGGACTAAATGCATGTGTGTAAAGTGTGGTCCCAGATTAGCCTGTGTAGTCTGTACAGGGACTAAATGCATGTGCGTAAAGTGAAGTGCCAGATTACCCTGTGCAGTCTGCACAGGAACTAAATGCATGTGTGTAAAGTGTGGTCCCAGATTAGCCTGTGTAGTCTGTACAGGGACTAAATGCATGTGTGTAAAGTGTGGTCCCAGATTAGCCTGTGCAGTCTGTACAGGAACTAAATGCATGTGTGTAAAGTGAAGTGCCAGATTAGCCTGTGTAGTCTGTACAGGGACTTAATGCATGTGTGTAAAGTGTGGTCCCAGATTAGCCTGTGAAGTCTGCACAGGGACTAAATGCATGTGTGTAAAGTGTGGTCCCAGATTAGCCTGTGTAGTCTGTACAGGGACTAAATGCATGTGTGTAAAGTGAAGTGCCAGATTAGTCTGTGTAGTCTGTACAGGGACTAAATGCATGTGTGTAATGTGTGGTCCCAGATTAGCCTGTGCAGTCTGTACAGGGACTAAATGCATGTGTGTAAAGTGAAGTGCCAGATTAGCCTGTGTAGTCTGTACAGGGAATAAATGCATGTGTGTAAAGGATGGTCCCAGATTAGCCTGTGTAGTCTGTACAGGGACTAAATGCATGTGTGTAAAGTGTGGTCACAGATTAGCCTGTGTAGTCTGTACAGGGAATAAATGCATGTGTGTTAAGTGTGGTCCCAGATTAGCCTGTGTAGTCTGTACAGGGACTAAATGCATGTGTGTAAAGTGTGGTCCCAGATTAGCCTGTGTAGTCTGCACAGGGACTAAATGCATGTGTGTAAAGTGTGGTCCCAGAGTAGCCTGGGTAGTCTGCACATGAAAATCATGGATGTCACTTTCCGCATTTATGCAATTTTTTGTATATAGGAAGTCTCTTCTTAAATAAAATGTCAGTCTAGTGGAAAGTGTTGTCCCTGATAAGCCTGTGTGGCTCTATAGGCTCGTGCACTTAGTGCACAATTTATTAAGCCCTGTATTCTCAGAATGAGGCTCAAAGTAAGTCCCCCTACAGTCTGTTACAGAGTTGTACAAGATGATACCAGGTGAGCCTTGTTATGGGAAAAGGGTGCTTAATGCATGTTATGTACCATCCACAGATTAGCCTGTGCAGTGCGCACTCAGAATTATCAGGGATAATGCTTTCCGCTTTTGAGGAAATTTTAGTTTTAAGGGAATTTCTTCCAAACAAAAATCATTTCTTTGTGGAAATTGTCGTCTCAGGTTATAGCCTGTGAGGACTGTGCAGGCTAATGTGGGAGGACATTATATACATTCATAAAGCCCAGTTGTCCCAGAATAAGACTCAAGTTAAGTCTGATTTTAAATTAAAAATAAATAGAATAAATCTCGTCAAACACATTTCTAAAAAACATGTTGATTATGAACTGTAAATTCATTTTTATTTGTGGGACATTAATTAATGTTGATTTTTTGGGCTTACTGATCCATGAAATTAGCTCAAACTTATAACAAAATCACCCAGGGCAAATTCCTTTTTTCGAAAATACAAAATCCATGAATTTAAGTGTCCATGAAAAAGTGTTTTTTTTAAACGAGTATAAATATTTTTCCAGAATCAGGTGTGTAACACTCCAGTCTCCAGCTTGAATTGGTGACTAATATTTTGCTCTGTTTTATCAATCAGGACCTGTTTTGAAGAGGTATTCAATATAAGTCTGTTTTCAAAGAGCATGATTCAGGGCTATTTTACCTCCGAATGGCTGTTTTTCACAAATTTTAGAATTTCGTGACTCAAAGTTTCACAATTAAAACAAGTTTGTGACTCAAATTTTGGCAATTTTAAGGAGTTTGCTCCTCATTTGTTCACAACTTTAACAAATTTAAAATGAGTGGGCTGAAACGCTTCACAAAGATGAGACAAACCAAGCCCTGTTACATGTATATGATTTGTGTTTGAGGGTGTGTGGGTAATATTTTTACTGAAACTTGTATTTTCCCTAAACATATGAAACAAAGTTAATGTTTTCAATTTTATACTTAGAAAAAATTCATGTCTTGGTATTGGTTACTGTAAAAATTTGGATTTGTGGGCGTCATCAAAGTAAGAGGAAAGTAGTGTTATCAGCTAGAAGTAATTAAGGGCAAGTGGCCTGTAACAATTTTTTACTGCCAGGTGTATGTGGAAACTGAACAGATTGTCTTTCCTTCTTTATAAAGTACACCATAATAGGCGCTTCCTTATATGCTAGTGGAATAATGAAATGAGCACTGAAACTAAACATTTCATTTGTTAGATATTGATTTACTTTGGATATGTTTTCTATTGTGAATTTAAACAGATTTTAACAATCAAAGACATTTCAAGGCATGGTAAAAAATGTATGTGTCTTTTTACAACTTTGGGAAGACATTTTTATTTAGTTTTTGCCCTCCATTTATTGAAACATATATTAACAGTAAAACATATTTGAATGCTTTGTAAAAGTAAAGTGATTAAAAGAATGGGTACACTCAAACAATATTAAATTTTTAACAAGATAATTTGCCATTCTTTGGTCTTGTTATGCTTGAAAAAATGGCTTAAAAGATAAATAGGCCATGCTGTGGAAAATGGGGCTTCATGCATGTGCTTTAATTGTTGTCCCAGATAAGCCTGTGCATTCTGCACAGGCTACAACATTTTCCTCTTTAAAGATATTTTTTGGGTTGAAAAAAGAATCATCTTTATGAAAATTCAGTCTGGTCAGAAATTTTTTTCCCTGATTAGCTTATGTGGACATGCTAATCTGGGACGACACTTCCTTATATTGACGAGCTGCATATTGGCTTATGAAATTACATCTCTGAAAGTGAAGATAAGCTATAACTATGAATTTACAGGTTAGTATAGCAATAGCCAACACTTTTAATGTTTTAATATGAAATGGTTTAATTGTATAAATGTTCATGCTATTCAGGACAAGGAACCAATGAAATACCAGATTAGGCATTCATGAGAAGGAATTTTTGCTGTTGAAAACCTTCACATCTAATCAAGAGGCATAGTTTGTAGTAGATTGTAATATAAACATTTGTTACACGTTCATATCACCCACTGTGCTGTTTTCAGGAGAGCACCAGCATTGGTATCGAGTTGGCCCAGCAACAGTACCAGTCCAGCATGCAGGAGATCCAGTCAAGGACGACCCTTCCCCTCCCCTGACCCCTAACTCCTCACTTTTGACCTTCAGCCTCAAAGGATCAGCATCGCTGAACAATTCTCTTCTCCAGGAAATTCTCAGCTCTTCAAGTTTTCACGGGCTGTTCTCAACAACCGCAATGTCCTGGTCCAGTTTTCCTTACTCAAGCCTGAGTGAGCCCTAGTTTTGTTAAATATAAGTAGTAGAAATGGTAACACTAACAGCCAGTGTTCTTGCTGTTGGACATCACAAAGAATATCACAGAATAAAAAGTTGAATAACTTGTTCCATTCATTATGGGACCAACAGAAATTCAGCAAGAAATAGGGCAAAAAATCAAGGAACAATTGAAGCGATTAATTTAGAAGTGTATGCTTTCCAAAGTAGATACTTCTGCTGTTGATAGTTTTGACAGTAATAGCGTTACGGACGCCTCGGTTTGTCCTCTCAGGCGTGTAAACTGTCTAAAGAGAAAAAGCTTCTGACGCTTTTGCTGACGAAGAAAGGCAGTAATGACTTGGCTGTGAACACCCAGAGGACAATACATCCTTGGGGCATGCCTCAGACGCAAATTCCGCTCAAGATTATAAACAAGGTGCAAAATGTGAATATGTCTAGCTGTGTTACGAGCACTTCCCACTCCGAGCCCATAGGCCTCGTATTGAATCGAGGCTAGTGAAGGCAGTTGTGTTGTGTGGTCCAGTATGCCCTTCTACTCTCAACCCGACGTTAATCAGAACTCAAACTCAGCCCTTAGCACTATCAGCTCAGCTCCTTGAGCCTCAGGTGAGACCTTACAGTGTTATTTATTTTGTCGAAATTGGAGCCAAAATTCAGTCCCACTCCTAGACTCAAAAAGTCTCTATTTTCCCATAATTGTTAGCGAAAATTTTCAAATCAAGGTTTGCCCCCAAAAAATGTTTTAATAGGTTGCAACATTGAGTTCATTTCCTTATTCAGCTCAATAACTTGAACCTTAGTGCAATTAATTTAGATAGCACTTATTCTCAATGTTTAATTTTTTTTAGCAAAAACAACAACCATTTTTCCAATTTAATTCAAAACAGCATGATTTTTTCCGAATTGTCCAAATCCAAAAATGTTTAAAATAAACTCTGCGTAGAGCTGGCCCCTAGTTCTTGCACATTTTAGAGTCTTTGATAAGAATAACTTGTTTAATTTGCTTATTTCACTGAGTTTCATTACTATTTTGAAGTTGGAGTTACATAAATTATTTATTTCACATATAATTGGATATGATTATTACTCAAATTAGAGCCCGGATGTTTTCAAAACAATAGCACTATATTGCTTTCATATCCTTATGCACACAATTTCAGCACCAGTTGCTAGAAGTATCAATTCAAAATCACTTACAGTGAATAGTTTTAACCAGAATAGGCAATAATTACTACTTAAATTATTACA
The DNA here is from genome assembly GCF_020536995.1 of Dreissena polymorpha. NCBI lineage: Eukaryota > Metazoa > Mollusca > Bivalvia > Myida > Dreissenidae > Dreissena > Dreissena polymorpha. The sequence goes on from NC_068360.1 coordinate 21,617,991, forward strand.
ACCCCTGGTTGCAAGATAAGAGTGTCATAGACTGAATTCAATATAGACGTTCATCTGTATTTCTGTTTGATCCATAGGCGCTCGATGTCAATGACAATGTTTTATTTTAAATTTATTTATTTATTTATTTTTTAGTTACCCGTTGTTTATTATAATGCATACACATACTAAATTAATAAAAAATCTTCCGACAAAACGTTAAAAAAAAAAGATAGTTCGACTATGTATGTACAGTTATTGACAAGGTAAATCACTCCCCATTTTCTAAAGCAACGAAGGTGCGTCATTATGCATAATTAAATCGCTGTCATCCCGCTTGCTCATTGAAATGCGCGCGCAGGCCGGGAACCTCGCTCTTTATACAAAATAACAGCCACTAAACACTATGGGCGCCAGATTTGATTTTTGACGTGCTGATTTTTTTCTGGAAATCACCATGGCAGACGAAATCAAGTTAAACAATTGGTAAGGAATGATTCATGTGTATGCAATTTACAAAATAATTTGTTGATTGCCCCATTAATTGAGTGAAACAATAGTTACAAGGATTAAGAACATCGTCTGTGGATGTTTCTGTTGAAACTGAAAGTAGATAGAGAAAGAGCGAGGTTCCCGGCCTGCGCGCGCATTTCAACAAGCGAGCGGGGTGACAGCGAATTAATTATTAATGACGCACTTCCGTTGCTTTAGAAAATGGCGAGTGATTTCATTCTATACATAGATCGTGACGTCACTACGTTATTGTCACCTCTATTCTTAGACGCATCACATTCCCCTGGTTTGGGGAATTATGCTTCCGCCAAAATGGTTCTGCGTAGGAATGAAAAAGTTAATAATGAAAGAAAAACCGTTCTTTATTGTGTGTTTAAAACGTAATGTTGTTTAAAGAAATGTTATTTAATTATGTTAAAATGTGATTTTTAATCTCTATCCAGACTGATAGCGATTATTAGAAGTATGATTACCTGACCTTCTTTCGCTTTTCACTTGTAAAAGAAGTGCTACCCACAATTCCTTTCGCGTAAGTACACAGGTCAGTAAGACCGGTGTGTACAAAATGGAGTGATTTACCTTGTCAATATCTATGTACATAGGCGAACTATCTTTTTTTTAAGAAGACGTTTTGTCAGAAGATTTTTATTAATTTAGTATGTGTATGCATTATAATAAACAACGGGTAACTAAAAAACAAATAAATAAACAAAACATTGTCATTGACAGCGAGCGCCTATGATCCGATCCATAGATAAGGGGGCAGTCTACAGTTTTTCTGGAAAATCCCCAGGCCGACAAGCACTGGTCTGCAAAACACCCTCAAAACAAGGCCTTCAGTCACAACCTGAAAATATATTCAGACCATATTCATTGCGGCCCGTCAACAGCTTGAAAATAAAGCACAAAACAATGCAGAAAATGCTCTTTAAATTTATATCTGGGGTAAAATAGACCTTTTCGGGGGTCTCGGAAATTGCCCATAAAAACCCCATTTTTACATAAACCCGGCAATCACATTTAACTTTCCGGGTAAGAATACGCACACAGTCGACAACATGCTTCGCACTATCAAAGCAAATGCTTTCAAACTAACCCAAACAAAATGGGTCATTACCATTGAACTTTTTTGCACTGCTAACTTATTTAAACCCACCGTTGAAATCTGTCAAATGCCGGCTGTTTCAAGCAGAAAGTACATGTGTTTACTTCTCACTCAGCATGTTGTTGTTGTTGACTAAAATTCAGGTCATTTAGTTTCGAATTACTCAAAACATGTGAAATTACTAGAATATTGACCATTTATACTTACATTTCAGCTCCTGGAGTCAAAAAACAATTTCTTTTAGGCCATACACCTTAAATTCAGGAAATTGACCGGGGCCAATGCGCAGATAAGGCTAAAAAACTGTAGACTGCCTCCTAAAACATGTGTGATCAAGTACTCATACACTTACAGTATTCAACTCACATCTATTGTTTCTTATTATATGTCATACAGTTGTATTAATTGTCTCACATTTAAAGTTGTTTAGTCTCACATATAAGTCATAAACTGTCACATTTAAAGGTGTGCAGTCTCACACTTTAAGCTGTACAGTGTCACATTTAAAGCTGTATTGTCTCACATTTTCAGTTGCTGAGTATCACATTTAAAATTATGTAGTCTTACATTTAAAGTTGTTTATTACCACATTTAAAGTTGTATATCGCATAATTAAAGGTGTACAGTCTCACATTCTAAATTGCTCAAGTAAGGCCTGTTTTTGATTTAAAAAAATAAGTATTACACCTTGCTACAAACTGTACGTTACCATGTATTCCTTGAGGTTTAAAACCCCTAACTTTCAATTTCAAGATGATGCGTGTTAAACATTGATGAGTTGTTATTGGTGAACAATCAATTGCGATATCCTAAATATAAATTTATTGTTGTCAGGACTTGATGCAATCCTTGATTGGTACCCAGCTTAACAACAGGCTCTTTGGTCAGCTGGTCTCAGACGCCCAGAGACACTTCCTGTGCATCGGGGGTAGTTGGCTCTTGGCACAGGACCTCGGGCCAAATGCTCAACAAATCCTTAGCGCAGGGTGCAGCCAGTCTAAACCTGGGGTTTCAAACTTTCCTGCCTAAGGGCCAAGATTATCTCATTTACAAGGTATATTTGGGCTGTAATTTACCGTGTATAATGTGCAGGTGTGTACTCCTAATTTCACGAGTTGATTTAACTCCATGCTACTAACTTAAAAAATTTAAATAACATTACTATGCACTCGTAAATATGCATAAAAGCCACCAATAGCCTTGAGATTTTTGCAGTATATAGGGATTTTTAAGTTGCCACGTTATGAAATGGTGCAGGGGGGGGGGGGGGTGAAAAGATTTGTCATTGTCTTTAATTACCAGTATGCTCCGTCCTTCATTTCATCCTCCTTATATCCGTTTCACTTTTTTTGGTTTTGCACATAACTTAATAAGCTCCAGAGGGATGAAAACTGTTTGTATAAAGAGTACATATATGGAAGGCAATATTTGAGCATTTATTTAATCAAACCAACTTCATTGACTTTCAATATAGCAGAGGTCATTTCAGAATTCATTGAATTATTTGGTTTACAGGCACACATTTCTGGGAGGTGCTAAGACCATTTTATCTGTTCACAGAGGTTTATACTCACAAGTTCAGGCCCAGAGAGAAATGTCCCCAACTAAAACTTAGCCCCTATATCACAATAGGTAAGTGGCCTTGCCATTGCAAAAGGAGTCACTGTGGCAAAGCTTTCAAGAGACCCACTCTTTATAGCCTAAGACTTTTGATGCAATAATACTTAAATAAATAGGTTAGACTAAATGCCAACTGTGGTTTCTGCTCTTCCATTACTTGACATGTTAATCGTATTTCAGTTTAAAAGTTAAGCGACAAACTTTAGTATAGTATATAGAAAAGTGAAGAAAATGCGAAAGTGTCAAGCTTAACTCTCATATTTGCATTTTAAATTGAACATCTAGAGATATAATAAAACTAAAAACAACAAACGAGCCATTTATCAGCAGGTACCAACATATCTGGCTCTTAAACTATTTTCAAAATCTGGTTCTATATCAATTGTAATTATGGTTCTTAAACTACCATTGATACATAAGTGGGGCCAGTGATGTTTGTAGCTTTGCATAACATGATTTTTTTCTTTATTATTTATTGAAATCAGTTTATCAACTTTAATGACCAATTATAACCTATAAATTATGTGATTATAAGTATACCCCACAAACGAAGTTTAGGTGTGTATATAGGAGTGAGCTTGTCTGTCGGTCTGCCGGTCAGTCTGTCGGTCGGTCCGTTTTCAGTGTCTGCTCTCTAATTCACGTTGTTTTCATCCGATCTTCACCAAACTTGGTCAGATGTTGTATTTAGACAATGTCTAGTTCAAGTTTGAATGTGTATAATGCCGGGTCAAAAACTAGGTCACAGGGTCACTAAGTGCGTTTAAACATTGTGCATGGTGTCCGCTCTCTAATTCAAGTAGTTTTTATCCGAGCTTCACCAAACTTGGTCAGAAGTTGTATCTAAATGATGTCTAGGCCAAGTTTGAACAAGGACCATGCCGGGTCAAAAACTAGGTCACATTGTCACTAAGTGCGTTTTAAACATTGAGCATGGTGTCTGCTATTTTTTGTGAAGAAAACATGTAAAATATTCTGTGTCAATTCAATGCGGCTTGTGGGGGTCACTTTTTTGACAAAGCTCTAGTTTTAATAGTTAACAAAAGCACATGATAGTTAAGTGTTGTATGTCGCGTTTTATTGAGTGTATCAGGAATTTCCCATATGGATATTTACCCAAAAAGACTCAAAAGTGATATGTGCTGCAACACATTTACAGATCTGCTTTAGCTGACTTGAGCACACAATTCTAAAAGCAATTGTGATCACCCTATGTTAAGCTTGTTACTAAGCTAGAAGCCTGATTTTTGATAAAATATTGATTAAACTTGGTCTGATTGGTCCTAGACAATATCTAGGCAATGTCACATCTGGGTCACATGAATCCTTCAACAAGCCTTGTTGTTACAAGGTCACATATATTTAAATCATATGAAATCACTGTTACATGTAACACTTTAGAGGCCACATGTGTGGCTCAATATTGATGAAACATAGCCCAAATGTTTTTATGCAGGGTGACATATAGCAGTTGAACTGTCCGTCAGTGTGTCAGTTTTTGTGTATGTCAGTCAGTCTGTCCGTCCGTCCGAAAACTTTAATGGCCATAACTTTTTCAATATTGAAGATAGCAACTTGATATATGGCATGCATGTGTATCTCATGGAGCTAAACATTTTGAGTGGTTAAAGGTGAAGGTCAAGGTCATCCTTCAAGGTAAAATGTCAAATATATGGCATCTGTCCGTCCAAAAACTTTAACATTGGTCATTACTTTTTAAATATTGAAGATAGCAACTTGATATTTGGCATGCATGTGTATCTCATGAAGCTGCACATTTTGAGTGGTGAAAGTTCAAGGTCAAGGTTATCCTTCAAGGTCAAAGGTCAAAAAATAAATATAATTTAGCGGCATTCTCATGAAGCTGCACATTTGAGCGGTAGAAAATCAAGGTCAAAGGTAAAAAAAATAAATATAATTTTTCAAAGCGGTGTTCTCATGAAGCTGCACATTTTGAGCATTTGGAGTGGTTGAAGTTCAAGGTCAAGGTCATCCTTTAAGGTCAAAGGTAAAAAAAAATCAAAGCGGCATTCTCATCAAGCTGCACAATTTGAGTGGTGGAACTTCAAGGGTCAAGGTCATGCTTCAAGGTCAAATTTTTTAATTGTTTTTTTCAAAGGGGTGTTCTCATGAAGCTGCACATTTTGAGTGGTGGAAGTTCAAGGTCAAGGTCATCCTTCAAGGTCAAAGGTCACATTTTTTCAAAGCGGCGCAATAGTGGGCATTATTTTTCTGACGAACACATCTCTTTTTTTTTTCTTTTTTTTATGTCTTTCAACTTTTGTTACATGTTGATTTACTTTGGAAATGTTGTCCTGTTTGAATTAAAACAGATTTAAACAATCAAAGATCTGTAAAGGAATAGTAGAAATTTTATTTTTTTCAACTTTGGGAAGACATTATTGATTAAAACATATATTAACAATAAAACAAATGTATAAGCAAATCGAAAGTAAAGTGATTAAACGCATTAGAACAATTGAAATATATGACATTTTTAACAAGATGAGTATCAATTTTTCTCAATGGAAAAAACTGACTAAAAAGATAAATAAGCTGTGCTGTTGGAAAATGGAGCTTAATGCATTGTTGAACCAGATTAGCCTGTGCAGTCCACACAGGCTAATCATTGACAACATTTTTCTCTTAAAGGTATGTTGGTTGAACAGAAATATTTAGGAAAATCCAGTCTAGTCAGAAAGTGTCCTCCCTGCTTATGTTGACTTAACATGCTAATCTGGGACGACACTTTCAGATATTGATGAGCGGTATATTGGCTTATGAAATTACATCTCTGAAAGTTAAGGGAAAATAATAATTATGAATTTACAGGTTAGTATAGCATTAACCAACACTTTTAATGTTTTAATACGAAATGATAAAGTTGTGTCAATGTTTAGGCTATAAAGGACTATGGACCAATGAAACGCCAGATAAGAAATTCATGGGAATGAAGTTTTACTATTGAAAACCTGCACAGCAAACCAAAAAGCATAGTTTGTAAAAGATTGTAATATAAACATTTATTACAAGTTCATATTACCCATTGTGCTGTTGTTGGTTTTCAGGAGAGCACCAGCATTGATATTGTGTTGGCCCAACAACAGCACCAGTCTGGCATGCATGAGCCCCAGTCCAGGACAACCCTTCCCCTACCCTGATTCATATCTCCTCCCCCAAGACCTCCAGCCTCAAATTCTGAACACATCCAGTTTTCTTGCACTGATCTCATCAACCGCATTGTCCACGTCAAGTTATCCACTGTCGAGCCTGAGTAGTTTTGTTTAGCTTGAGTGTCCGAGTGGGAAGAGTGTTACAGACACAAGGAATTATATCAGTAGTTATGGTAATGCTCAATCAACAGTCAGTTCTTGCTGTTGGACATCACTGTAAATATCACGACGAATGAGAAGTTGAATAACTTGTTCCATTCGTTATGGGACAAACACAAATTCAGCGAGGAACGGGACAAAAAATCAAGGAACAATTGAAGCGATTAATACAGAAGTGTAGGCTAGATACTTCTGCTGTTGATAGTTAGGACAGTAGTAGCGTTACGGACCGTCTTGGTTTGTCCTCTCAGGCATTTAAACTGTCCAAAGGGAACATAAAGCTTTTGATGCTGTTGCTGATGAAGAAAGGCAGTGATGACTTGGCTGTGAACACCAAGAGCACAATACATCAATGGGGCATGCCTCAGACGCAAATTGTGCCCAAGATTGTAAACAAGGTGCAAAATGTGAACATGTCTAGCTTTGTTACGAGCACATGCTTGGCACTTGTATTGAATCGAGAATAGAGTTGGCTTTGAAAAATGACAGCAGTTTTGTAATGTCGTCCAGTACGCACTTGGACTCTCAACCGAGTTAGTCAGAACTCAAACTCGGGCCTTAGTAATATCAGCAAGGTAAGCATGTCGTCTCAGCTTCTTGAGCGTCAGATGTTATTTGGTTAAATTTGGGGGCCAATAATTCAGCCACAGCCCTAATCTCCAAACATCTATATTTTTTCCATAATAGCTGGCTTTCATTCCCAATTGAAAGTTTTCCAACAAAAAATTGTGTTTAATAGGTCGCAACATTGAGTGTATTTCCTGATTCAGCTCTATAAATTGAACTTAAGTTAAATAAATACATTAAATTTTGATGTTACTGATTTTTCGATTTTTAAGTATTTGTAAGCAAAAACTTAACCCCAATATTCCAATTTTAGTCAAAATATCCAGGTTTTTCCCAATCCAACAGGCTATGACCCAATTTCAAAAATGGTTATTATAGACTCAGCACAGAGCTAGCACCTAGTTTTATCACATTTGAAGTCTTTTTTTTAAAACAAATTGCTTAATTTACTTGTTACACTAATTTGTATTACAATTTTGAAGTAGTTTGTTTTATAAAAAAATGTTTATGTTGTTTATTTCACATATAATTTGATATGATTATTATTTCAATCAGAGCCTGGATGTTTGCAAAATTGCTTTATATTCTGATGATAACACCAGTGACTAGAAGGTATGTCCTACAAAAGGAGGCTATTTAATGTAGAAATCAATATCACTACTTAACATGGTCTCACTTTTTAAGTTTTTTAGACTCTCGTTTCAAGTTGTATTGTCTCATATTTAAAGGCGTAAAGTCATACATTTGAAGTTGTACAGTGTCAAATTTAATGGTGTATAGCCTCAGATTAAATATTTTTAGAAGTCTCACATTTAAAATTGTATAGTCCATCATTTTGAATTGTACAGTCATTCATGTTAAGTTGTATAGTGGCAAATTTTTAAACGTTGTATTGTCTCACATTTAAAGTTGTTCAGTCTCTTGTTTAATGTTGTGTAGTCTTAGATTTAAAGATGTATTGTCATACATTTGAAGTTATATTGTGTCAAATTTAAAATTGTTGTGTCTCAGATTTAAAGCTTAAAACAGTCTCACATTTAACATTGTATAGTCTCACATGTTAAATTGTAGAGTCTCTAATTTTCAGTTGTAGAGACGCTCAAAGTGAAACAATTTGTTCCAACAGATAGAACAGGCGTTGATTGATTCGTCCGTAAATGTGACTGGCCTTAATATGTTGCTCTGGAATAATGTGAACCTCACCAGGAGAGCTGTCTGCGATTGACGCCATTCAACAAGAGTTGTTGTCGGGAATTCCCGGGTTTGGATTGGTGACTTAGGTGTCGGGACTCGCTTCATCTCTGCATATGGCACGGTCGCAGCAGCAGCAACAAGAACAGCAGGTAGTATTTTAGCTGTGGTCTGGGATATGGGGCTTAATGTTTGTGCTTAAAAAATCATTCCATAGTAAGCCTGTGCAGACTGCACATACATTAAGTCCTATTTTACCAGAATGCAACCCATATAGTTCACTTCACATCAGTACTTTTTCTGGCTGATTAAGGGAAAGTTCCTAACATCAAATGTGTATTCTTTGTTTTTAAATTGATCAACCTTGGTTAATAAATAGGAAAGTTGATCTGATATATGTTTATATCATAGAAATTAGGGCATAGTTTATTTTTTGGTCAAAATTTAACCCTGAACCAAAATGTGCTGATGACCGCGATTCGAAATGTGCTGATAACTACAGTGTCCTTTCAGAAATTGCTTTCATATTTAATATGCAACCCTGGGGCTTCCCTGGGTCAAACATGCGGCATGGGGATACGCGTCAGCCTTTGGCGCGCCATTTCTAGTTTACTTTGTTTTATGCTGTCGAACATTGGTTATTGATTTTAATAACATTTATATAAATGTGTGTTAATCCTAAGTATACATACAAGAAATACATCAAGCTATTCTGCTGCTCCAGTCGCTTCTGAGTCCGGACAAAGATGCTGTGGATGTGGTGGACAAGAATGACCTGAATACGCAGAAGGTAAATTAGATGCTTTATTTGTCAGGTGTTTTCTTTGCCATTTTGGGGGAAAATTGTTTTTTTGGATAGTGAATTATTTCGCATGAAAAATCAATTGAGTTGGGAATAATAATTTTATATTACTCTTTCTAACACTTCAGATTATAATAATATAATCATATAATGATAGTTCTATACATTTTATGCCCCCAAAGGAGGGCATATAGTGATCGGACTGTCCGTCTGTTTGTTTGTCACACTTTGCGTTTAGGTTTTCGAAAAATGCTCATTACTTCTATGTCGCTTCATATAGCTATTTCATATTTGGCATGCTTGTGTATATGGACAAGGCTATTTCATATGCACACAAATTTTGACCCCTGTGACCTTGACCTTGAACTTAGGGTCCGGTCCGCGTTTAGGTTTCGAAATCTGCTTTTAGGTTTCGAAAAAAGCTTATAAATTCTATCAAGCGTTTATAGGGAGCATAAGTCATCCTATGGTGACAGCTTTTGTTTTAGATCTTATTGAAACATAATTGAGATATAATAAGCTTAAGGCACTTATCTAAAAAAAAAAGTTTGGTTATAGTTCCGTATAACAGACCCATCAATATGCCAGGAAAAGGCTTGTTTGTGTATCTCATATGTATTAAGAAAGCAAAAAAGAAATGAGGTGGGAAAGCAAAGTATAAATTTACATGAGGTAAAATATCCTCTGTAATTGATTGTAACTTGTGAACCGTTTATTTTTGTCCGTATGAACTTTCCTGGTTAAAACAGACTTTCATGGACACATAAGTTGATGGGTGGATTTCTCAGTTTGGAAAAAATACATGAGGAATTTGTGTCAGTTTTTTTTCTAATGTGTTTGTGTTAAATTTGTGGATATGTCAACCCTTAAAATCAACACCAAATAATGTCCCACTAATAATAATAATTTGACAGTGTACCTTTGTATTAAGAATGCTAAAGATGAATTGGACAAAAATGATATGATTTCACATAAGATAAAATGACTTACTTAACTAGAGGATCAATGACTCAACCCTTCTTCAGCTGGATGCTTTCCAAACCTTAGTAACACAGAATTTCAAAATGTGTTTTAAAGTAAGATTCATTCTGGGAAAAGGGGGTTTAAACCATTTTAAGTTCCATCCACATATTAGCTTGTGCAGTGCACACTGTCTCAGGCAAATCAGGGAGGATACTTCTCGTTTTTGAGGAATTTTTTGTATAAAGGAAATTTCATCTTAACAAAATTAATTCTAGGCGGAAATTGTCGTCTCAGAATAGTATTACAAACACTTTTCGCAGAAAATATGGAATATGAATTTTAAAATCGCCATTATTTGTGGGACATTAATAAATCTTGATATCATGAATTAACTGATACACAAATTTAATTCACACACATAACAAATGTCCTTTTTACAAACCTTCATGTTTTGCAAATTCTTTTTTTTCCAAAATCAAAAATCCACAAATTTACATGTCCATATCAAAGTCATTTTTTGAAATGCCCAAAAATTTATGCCAACGTACATAAATTATTTTACAAGATCAGGGATGTTAAATTCAGTTTCCAGTTTGAATTGGCTGCTAAAATTTTGCTCTGGGCAAATATCAGATTGCAACCCCTTTTTTCAGCCAGCACCTTTTTTTGCAAAAGTTACCCGTTTGAAAGGGACATGACTGTGGGGGCTTTTTTTCCTTTGTACATAATGGCTGTTTTTCACAAATTTGAGAATATCGCGACTCAAATTTTCACAATTTAAAGAAGTTTGTGACTAATCTTTATGTTCAAACTTTTTAAAAGTTGATGACTAATTTGTGTACAGTTTTGAGAAGTTTGGGACTTAATTTTTCACAACATGAAGGGCCAAAGCCGCTTCACAAGGATGAGACAAAAGATTTGCTTCATGTTTGTGGGGGTTTGGGTACTATTTTTACTGAAATAATTTGTTTTCCTTGAACATATCAAATAAAGTTAATGTTCGCATTTACTTGAAAAAAATCATGTACACTTCAACACCGTTATTTCGAAGTCGTCGGGACCGTTAAAAAAAACTTCGGATTAACGATAATTTGAAATAAACATTTGACAGAAGACTTCTTTGATTCCTTAAAAATAAAACGTTGTGGAATTCGCATGGTTCGGTTACACGCTTACTTTAAAACGTAAACTAGTCAGATAGTAATATATTTCTACTCGTAACAAACGGGGGAATAAGACGATTCTTTTTCTTGTTTTTATTTTTCTCTAATTACAGAACATATAAAATAAAACGAATAGCACAAATTATCAGACATACATACATATGCATACACTTTCGGAAATGAATTCATCTTTTTTTAATAATACGCGATGTCTCTCTGAACACCGGCATTCGCGCAGACGACAAAGGCGTAATTATCGGCTTTTGACGCGCCACGACAAAGGTGTGAAATTACGCTCAGTACTTTGCAGTTTTGACTTCGGATTAAAGATTGATAATTAGGTGCGAATTATGGTGTTGGGACCGACAGAATCACTTCGAATTAACGATTTCTTCGGTTTAACGAAGTTCGGATTAACAATGAAATTTTACATTAAACAAACAAGAATCAAAATCGGGACCAGAAAAATACTTCGAAATAACGGTGACTTCGGATTATCGGTGTTCGAAATAACGGTGTTGAAGTGTATTTGTATTGGTTACTGTGAAAATTTAGGCATCTTCAAATACGGGCAAACTAGTTTCGCCAGCTGGTAGTCGTTCAGGGCAAGTGGCCTGTAACAGAATTTTACTCCCATGTGAATGTGAATAGCCATTTATTTCCCATTGTATAAAGAACACGTTCAATGCATTTCCTTATATGCTAGTCAGTGGACTAGTAAATTTAGCACTGAAACTGCAGAACATATCAGCAAAAACGCATGTAAAATAACAAGTTGATGGGTTTGTGCAATTAAGTTTTATGCAATAAAACAACCCATTTTTTCCACACACACACACACACACACACAAAGTCAACGAATTTTACAAATGTCATTTATAATCACACTTATTATTCCCAATTGATGTGGTAAAGGGACTTTATCCAATTTGGACAAAAGATTGGCTGGTGTATTACTAGTAATGTACTAGTTCAAAAGACTGACTGGGCCAACATATTTCATATTGTTTTGCTAGTTTCGCCAGCTGGTAGTCGTTCAGGGCAAGTGGCCTGTAACAGAATTTTACTCCCATGTGAATGTGAATAGCCATTTATTTCCCATTGTATAAAGAACACGTTCAATGCATTTCCTTATATGCTAGTCAGTGGACTAGTAAATTTAGCACTGAAACTGCAGAACATGTCAGCAAAAACGCATGTAAAATAACAAGTTGATGGGTTTGTGCAATTAAGTTTTATGCAATAAAACAACCCATTTTTTCCACACACACACACACACACAAAGTCAACGAATTTTACAAATGTCATTTATAATCACACTTATTATTCCCAATTGATGTGGTAAAGGGACTTTATCCAATTTGGACAAAAGATTGGCTGGTGTATTACTAGTAATGTACTAGTTCAAAAGACTGACTGGGCCAACATATTTCATATTGTTTTGCTTAACGTTACAGCAACTGCTCAGCACAGAAGACGACTGTCTGGTCAAAGGCTCAGCTGTATCAAAGTTCAGTGATGTGGGGGGACGTTGCTGTTCCATGTCTGAGGATCGCATCATATAGGACACTTTAGCTGACACTTATAAGGGTGAGAATTCTAGATATGTACCAGCAGTGAGTTGTTGACCTTAAGTTACTGTTTAATTAATTTAGCTGACACTAACAAGGGAGTGAACTTTAGATCTGCAACAGCAGTGAGTTTTTGCCTTTTAGTTGCTATTAAATAAATTAAGCTGACACTATAAACAAGGGACAGAACTGTAGATCTGCACAAGCTGTCTAATTTTGTCTACCACTGTATGTTATCTGTTGATTTACTTTTGAATTTATGTCTATTGTAAATTGAAACAGATTGAAACAATCAAAGATCTGTAAAGGCATGGTCCAAAATTGTGTGTTTTTAAAAGTAAATAATAAATGTTCAGTTTTTGCCCCTCATTTATTGAAATATATTTTTACAATAAAACACCTTTGAGGCATTGTAAATGCTAAGTGATTAATTGAATAAGTACCATTAGAAAACAATTTACATTGTTTTCAAGTTGATTTTCCATTCTTTTTTTTTGTTGTTATGCAGGAATGGACTGGCTAAAAATATAAATGACCCATGTTGTGGAAAAATGGGGCTTAATGCATGTGCTCAAATTGTTATCCCATATAAGTCTGCGCAGGCCGCACAGACTAATAGGGACAACACTTTCTTCTTCAAAGGTATTTTTCGTTGAAAGGAATTTTCCTTTTATTATAAATCGAGTCTAGTCAGAAAGTGTGTTCCCTGATTAGCTTATGTGGACTTCACATGCTTATAAGGGACGACAATTTGAATATTGATGAGGCCAAACAAAAAAATTCTGTGTTTAGGGCAACTGTGTCAAAAATGCTAGGTAGGGCAGGGATTGAGTTGTTTTTGTTTTTTTGTTTTTTTCTTAACCCCAAGAATCTAGGTTTTGCAACGGTGTTCCTACTGCCTACTTTTTTGCATCAATAACAAAGTATGATACTAATATTACTTTATTTCAAAATAATTTCAAGTTCAAACATTTATTGTATTAATCACGTGTTTCATTTTCAGGTGTAAATTGTAAATAATTATTGAAAATAAATACATTTTGTCATTCGTATTTTTTTCAATGTATGTTATACATTCAGTGCCATTCGAAAAAAACAATACTTAAAAATATACATATAAATGGAAAGTCCTACATGTTTTTTTTTATCTATTTATGATACATCAATATTTGATTAATTTAACACTTATTATAGTTTACTGTAACTATTCCTCTTCCATGGTTTTAATAATATTTTTGGACTGCCGAGGGAGATTGATTTCATAAAAATTGTGTCAGATTAAAATATGCCAATGCTTAACTTCATGAAATGTGTAGACATCAAACACTAATATTTTCAAAAAGTTAAGTTATTACATAGAAGTTAGGTCATCAAATTATATATGATGCACGTACATTAAACTTCAAATGCTACCTTCAAATGTGGTTGCATTTTTTCTCTGTGGCATTTTCATGTGTCAGATTAAAAAAAAACATTTCAAATACTTCAATGTTAATATTAAGAACTTAAGAAGTAACTCATTCGTTTAAAAAAAATCGTTAAGATGAATTTCCCACATAAATGCTATTACAAATAACAAAACATTTGAATAACTTAATTTGCAGAATTACCCCACCCATTAAAATTCATCGTGTCCGTTTTACAAACCTTATGTTTTGAAAGTGCTACTTCAATCATTCCATCCTCGCGCAGACATTCCCAAAAGTATTTTTTTAAACTTAAAAAACTTGCAGGACCGGACTGGGATTCATAGGACCAATACATCACATCACTGACTCAAATAAATTGACATACTGATAATTGGAAAACCGTCAGATACTGATCAGGTGTTTTTCCTTCTTTAGCAGTGGCCTTATGTATTGGCCCCTTTCTCCAAGGGAAAGACCTCTATCCCCAACTTTATTTCTTTAAAATAGTACAAATTTCCCAACATTTTAAGTTTACCTTGGAAAAAATCCCTGCTTACTTCTTTTTGTGTATATTTTCCCCCTGAAATTGAAGGCCAGACGTTTCCACCACATTAAGAAAAAACGCATTGCTGATAGTTAATGTAAGTTATTTTTACAAAAAAATCACATTTATACTTGTAAGGAATCAATAAAGTACCTCAAACAACAAAACACATGCTGGATAAGGATAACATAATGAAAACAGACTAAGATTAAAAAGCGCAAAGCCATTCTCGGTTTTACCAAAGTTTCATTGACAATTTCCCGTACGCGAAATTATGTAACAACTCAGAATTTTGCTACAGAAGTCAATAAACTTGCCACAATGATATATA
The DNA here is from genome assembly GCF_020536995.1 of Dreissena polymorpha. NCBI lineage: Eukaryota > Metazoa > Mollusca > Bivalvia > Myida > Dreissenidae > Dreissena > Dreissena polymorpha. Next base: position 21,633,081 of record NC_068360.1, read on the forward strand.
AATCAACGAAAATGCATTATTATGCGTACATTTTAATGGGGTAACTAACAATTTATGCCCCAGTTACAACGATCTGAGTGTATTTGCTTGACTGTAAAAACTATTGACACTAAAGTTTTAGCTGCACATGCGCAAAACATTTTATGAATGTTAGCAAAAATACGACGTAGTGTTTACTGCTCATATTTCTTTTAAGCTCTCTTTTATTTTCAGATTTGAATTCTTTGAAATAAATAAATGTTTGCTCTTTTATTATTTGCTGGACATTCGGACTGGCAACATAGCATTTTCAATCGGACCTGTCTTAAAAACGTCGGTCAGGTCAGATGGTTAGACACTATTGAGAATGTCTGCTGGTGGCATCGGAGATGCCCTTGTAACTTATAGAAAAAAGTCGTATCATTAAAAACAGGAAACATTTGCATATCTCTTTGTTAATGTTCGCATTTTTGGTCGAAAAACACTTACAATTGCCAACATTTTCGACAATGTTACTGCACACCATATGCGTTTATACTTGATTACCTGCCCTGAAAATGAAGCGCTAAGGACTTAAAAACAATAGGGTCGGCGGGGTTTTGCTAGGTAGGGCCGGGTTGCCCGAAACACAGAATTTATTTTGTTTAGCCTGAGCTGCATATTGGTTTATAAAATAACATCTTTGCATGTTACTGGTAAGTACAAAATCGTTTTTATGAATTGACAGGTTTAATATAACATTGACCAACACGTTTAATGATTTAATATGAAATGGTTTAATTGAAGTAATGTTCATGCTTTTTTGGACAAGGAACCAATTAAACGCCTGATTAAAAATTAATGAGAATGAAATGTATCTGTTGAAAACCTTAACATCAAATCAGGAAGCATAGTTTGTTATAGATTGTAGTATAAACCTTTTTTGTGAATGGTTCATATCACCCATGGTGCTGTTGTTTTTCAGTAGAGCAGGAGCATTGATATCGAGTTGACGCGGCAATGGCACCAGTCGGACCCCAGGAGCCTCAGTCCAGGACAACCCTTCCCCTCCCCTGACCCCTAGCTACTCCCCTTTGACCTCCTGACTCAAAGCTTCATTGAGCAATACCGGTCTGCTGGAATATCTGAGCATGTTGAGTTTCCTCAAGCTGTTCTCAACAACTGCACTGTCCTTGTTGATTGATACGCACTCAAGCCTGAGTAGTTTGTTAAGCTCAAGTGCCGGGGATGGGACAAGTATTGCAGACACGTGAAGTAATAGCAGTAGATATGGCAACAATTATAGTCATTGACCGTGGGCATCACAACGAATATTATGAAGAATAAAATGTTGGATAACTTGTTCTATGGTTTATGGGACTAACAGAGCCTCATAGAATTATGGGAGAAAATCTATAAACAATTGAAGAGTTAAAGATTAAAACATAAGCTATCCACTGGGGCTACTTCTGGTTTCGATAGTAGTAGCATTATGAACCATCCTGGTTTGACCTCTCAGGCCGTTAAAATGTCCAAAGTGAATGTGATTTGACGCAGTTCTGACAAAAAAAACTTTGTTATGAACGCTCATAGCACAATGAATACATCGGGCATGGTTCAGGTGCAAATTCTGCCCAACATTGTTAACAAGGTGCTTAAGGTGCACCCATCAGGGTTTGTTATGAGCACTTCACACTTCAAGCCAAAACGGTCTCGCACTGAGTTGATGCTTGAGAAGGCGTTGCAAAATGACAGCAGTTTGATGTGTGGTCCAGTATGCCCTTTGACTCTCAACGCAACGTTAATTAGAACTCAAACACGGCCCTTATCAATATCAGCGAGGCTAGAATGTCGTCTCAGCTTCTTGAGCTTCGGGTGAGTCCTTACAGTGTTATTTACTTGGCAAATTACGGCTGATAATTCAGTCCCATTCCTAATCTCAAAACTTCTATATTTTAACATAATTACTGGCTAAAATTACCACAGTAAAGGACACTTTTCACAGAAATAGTCCCTAGTTCTAGCACATTTCTAAGTCTTTTAGAAGAATAACTGGCTTAATTTGCTTATTTCACTAAGTTTTATTACTATTTTGAAGTTATTGTTCTTATAAAAAATTGTACATGTTGTTTATTTTACTTATACTGTGAAACCATTTATTTCGGTCAGCACAAAAAGTGTCATTTAAAAAAAAGACTTTTTCATCAGCACTTAAATTCATTCATTTCTGATTTTGAAAAAAATTTGTGTCAGTTAATACCCTATTTGTTTGTAGTACATGTCTGCGATAAATTGTGTTGGGAAAAAGGGGAAAACCCTTGAGAATAACTTGCAGGAGGTAGACCATGTTTAGCAGATTGAATTAACTAGTCTTTTGTTATCATGTGATATTTTACTTTGTTTGTATAGGTCCCTGTTGTAACTGGCCCTTATAACTGTATGCGATTAAGAAGTTCATTGTTGTAAATTTAGCTGATTAGTGGGACCGAATAACTGTTTACATACCATTTTTCTAATGTTCATATATATCCAATAATCGAATATAATTACATAAATTAAAAAATAATTCTGGCCATTTGTGACAGAAAGTTAAACTAAATCATACAATAATGTCAATGCATTAAACAAATTTGAATTGATACATAAAAAATTAGATAATAGTAAATGTTGGTAAATGCAAACAATCAAACACAAATAAATAGTTTTTTTATTTCTTTGTAATAAAAGCGCAGAATCTATATCAGTCCGGTGTTGATCAAACAACGTCATCTTTTATTTTTTATTGTCTTTGAACTGGATCTGCCATTTGCTAACAACACCCCTGAAAAACGCACAATGGATTATAATACAGTTGTTAACAATTAGCGCTAATCATAACTATTCTACCTAATTGAAGTTGATGCTTTTGATACAGCTTTTGGTTTGTAATTAAATTTGATTTTTATTTAAATCAGTGCCCAGATGTTTGCAAAAAATAATGACACTGTATATTGCTTTTATATCCTTATGCACACAAAATCAGCACGCATGACTAGAAGTGAAACTTTATATCTATGGTTTTTCTTACAAAAGATGCCATATAATGTAGAAATCAACAAGTATTGATTCAATATCATTTACAGCGAATTGTTATCGCCCGCCATAGGTGGAGGGATATTGTTTTGGTGTTGTCCGTCAATCCGTCCGCCTTTCCGTCTGTCTTTCCGTCTGTCCATCCGGAACTTTTGTGTCTTGAGCCATATCTTGGAAGTGCTTATGGTAAATAGGGCTTAATGCCTTTGTGTTAAGTGTCCCAGATTTTTGCTAAGAAGAGACTTCCTTTAATGAAAAATACCATTTGATAAGAAAGTGTACATTTCTGTAGCCTGTGCTGACTGCATTAAGCCCTGTTTTCTCAAAACCAGGCTCCTATTTATACTTCAAGTTCACAATTTACACTTACATTAATTGTTGCTTGTGATATCAACTTGTACATATTAAATATTAATTATCCTAAGTTTAATTTTTAAGCTAGGAACTGTTCGTTTACCAATATATTTCCATAAACATTCAGTTTTAACATATTCCTTTAAGCTTATTTCATTGAAAACCTCATGCTTATCAAGATATTCCCATGTACATTTTCTATGAGTGTTAGGATAAAATCCAGAGATCACTACCTGAAAGGGTATTGAACCCAGGACCTCATTATCACTAAGCAGGCTTTATATCCGCTCTGCAAATGCGACCTTATAAGACTTCTTTTCTCTTGCTCAGGTCGTGGGTAAACCTGCTTTTTCCAGAACCCATTAGGTTCCCAGGGCCTTGGTTGTGACCCTCTTCACATCATGCCAAGCGCCATGTTTCCCCCTGGTCAACAGCACTGTATTTATGGCGACAATAATTGGCTACAAAATCCTTGACGTCAACCCAGTACTCCCTTTGGGGTAAAGGTAAGGTTCAGGGTCACGTGGGTCTGAAAGTTCATGGCGATATGGACATATTTGATTAAGTGGGGCCTGTGGGCTTCGTTACTTTAAAATTGATTGTTATTGCAAGATTTGTTTGAAATAGGAACAATAAAAAAAGGAAAAAAATTGACCAGTATCAGTCACTATCTACTATATATACTATATAAACTGATACTAAACTGTTTATGTATACATATAAACCATAATTAAGCATTACTTAATGGTTACCTTAAGTTAAAATAAGCAGTCAACAATGTGTGGGGTTTCATGCTGTTAAGTCATTACTTTGACCTCATCTTTACTCAGTATGCCCTCTGTTACCAGCAAGACTCAGCGTAACAGATGTCACACTCTCGATAGTTCAAAGTATATATATATGGAGAACAATATGACAGAACCCAAAATCTATGAAATATCTGTATTTTGTTACATAAGTTTGACAGAATCGTTAGACTGATGATATCTAATGGCTTGTCCAATATGAAGTTTCAAAGTGTGTACTTGTCTAAATACGCATGTACCCCTATTGTACAGTGAAATGTTGAATAACCCATTGGTAATTATCATCAACATATATTACATTTAAAAAATACCACATACGGATAACTAGCACAATATCTATCTTTTATGAATTAAACAATAAAATAAACATGTTTTATTATTTCCCGCCATAGGCGGAGGGATATTGTTTTGGCGTTGTCCGTCTGTCCGTCCCTCTTTCCGTCCGCCAGTCTTTCCGTTTTTGTGTCCGAGCCATATCTTGGAAGTGCTTTGGCGGATTTCATTGAAACTTGGTATGAGCATATATATGGATAAGAGAATGATGCACGCCAAATGGCATTGTACACCATCTGTTAATAACGGAGTTATGGCCCTTTGCATCTTCAAAAAATGCTTTTTTAGCTGAGTGTCAAATAGAACACTTTTGTGTCCAGAAGCATATTGGTGGGGGATATCAATTCAACGATTTTTCTTGTTAAATTATTGCTGTATGAAATTGTTAGTTCTACCTTTAAATGTGAATATTTCGGGGTCTTCACAGTTTTAGTTTAACAAATGTCAGGCTGTGTGTTGTTTTTTATCCCCGCCGAAAAATTTTCGGAGGGGATATAGTAATTGGTCCTGTCCGTCCGTCTGTCCGTCCGTCTGTCCGTCCGTCTGTCCGTCCGACTGAAACTTTGTCCAAAGCATAACTCCAAATCTATTTTATGGATTCACTTTAAACTTAGAATATAAACAGATGGCAACTAGGAGAAGTGCAGTGACCAAGAACCATGACTCTATCTACCTTAGTTTTTGAATTATCTCCCCTTTAATATGATTTAAAGTAGATTTTTGTCCAGAGCATAACTCTAAATCTACTGAAGGGATTTACTTGAAACTTGAAATATACACAGATGGCAACTATGAAAAGTGTAGTGATCAAGAACCATAACTCTATCTACCTTAGTTTTTGAATTATCTCCCCTTTTATATGATTTTAATTTAAATTTTTGTCCGGAGCATAACTCTAAATCTACTGAACGGATTTACTTGAAACTTAGAAATATAAACAGATGGCAACTAGGAGAAGTGCAGTGACTAAGAACCACAACTCTTTCTACCTTAGTTTTTGAATTATCTCCCCTTTTATATAATTTTAAAGTACATTTTGTCCGGAGCATAACTCTAAATCGACTGAAGGGATTTACTCGAAACTTGAAATATAAACAGATGACAACTAGGAGAAGTGCAGTGGCCAAGAACCATAACTCTATCTACCTTAGATTTTGAATTATCTCCCCTTTTATATAATTTCAAAGTAATTTTTTGTCCGGAGCATAACTCTTAAACTACTAAAGGGATTTACTTGAAACTTTAAGTATAAACAGATGGCAAGTAGGAAAAGTGCAGTGACTAAGAACCATAACTCTATCTACCTTAGTTTTTGAATTATCTCCCCTTTTATATAACTTTAAAGTAAATTTTGTCCGGAGCATAACTCTAAATGTACTAAAGGGATTTACTTAAAACTTGAAATATAAACATATGGCAACTAGGAGAAGTGCAGTGACCAATAACCATAACTCTATCTACCTTAGTTTTTAATTATCTCTCCTTTTATATAATTTTAAAGTAAATTTTTGTCCGAAGCATAACTCTAAATCTACTAAAGGGATTTACTTCAAACTGCAAACTTAAACAGATTGCAAGTAGGAGAAGTGCAGTGACTAAGAACCATAACTCTATCTACCTTAGTGTTTGAATTATATCCCTTTATTTAATTTCAAAGTAAATTTTTGTCCGGAGCATAATGAATTATCTCCCTTTATTTGTTTTTACAAATATTATTCTACTCTAAAACAAATGTAGTCATACAAGAAAACACATTTCGGCGGGGATTTGGCACTACTGTGACAAGCTCTTGTTTATATTTAAAAAAAATGGAAAGAATAAATCAACGCCTGTCGTGGAAATGTTTTACCTCTTAATGAAATCTGAAATAAAATGCAGTATAACTATAAAATCAACAACTATCTTTCCTTGTAAAAAATAGTAGTTTTTAATCAGCAAAGCTCACAAGGATAACCATTTAATTTTCTTTATTAGGTCAGTTACTTTTCCTGCAAGCAACAAATGGCGTGGAAATAAACATGATGATGTCATGCAGTGTAGCTAATTATTTTACCGGTTATGCTGTGGAAATAATGATACTTAATTACATAAATTTGTTTCATGGCTTCTTAATGATCCAAAACAATGTGGGTATACATTACAGGGTTAGTGAATTCATATTTGGTTTCAGCAACACTCTCCGACCGTACTTGTTAAGTAAAAAGTTATGTAACTGCACATTATTTTCTTTCACAGCAATGTGCCCCTAGAAACAAACATCGTCACAGATCTCTCTCCAATGGCTTGAAGCTGTACACATCTCCAAACACTGCTTCATATTAAGCTACCAGCAGTATCCATGCAACAAACCCATTATTGCCCAGCAACAGCTACATCAGCAGAAGTGGTCAATTAAGCTGTCAACCATATTTTGGCAGCCAAGGTGCAGTAGTTTGTTGAAACATAAGCTCAGTATGGATAGTTTTTTTATCTATTTTGTTATGGAGTTAAGAATGAAAATTGTGAATTTAAATGTTGTTTCTGCTTAATAATTGTTGTTTGAGAAAGATATTTTTCATTTTGGGTGAAAAGTATTATTGGAGGTATTTCATCTAAATATAGACTCATATTAAAACAATGCATAATCACTCTCTTTATTCATTTAAGAAACAACAATGTATGGATAAAGGTTCTAAGAAAGCAATATATAAAGGCAAGAATTATAAAGCATTATAACTAATGAAATAAGTAATGCAACAATAAAAATAAGAATTTTGTAAACAAAATTAACTTATTCTGAAAAAAGTGCATCTGGAAACAAACCTATTAGTCTTATATACGTATTTAAACTTGCTTGTATGTATTTTCAATACACTCAGACAAATAAGTTTTGTTGAACAATATATTCACACATAAATATTTCACCTTGCCTCTCTTCTACCAAGGTTGACCCACACCTCTCAGAGCAAATCAGTGGGCTTTGATGTCGCAGCACATCAACTCAAAGAGATCCATGCGAGGTCAGCCCTCACAACAGTGCCATACCATTACGTCCTCCAACTCGCCCCAGTATTCACCTTGGTGTCAGGGAAAAATTCAAGGTCACATGGGCCTTGGTGGCCTTTGCAAGATTGGCATGTTAGACTGGAGTGATGGGACATCTTCCATGTCAATTAAGATCTTGCTGCAATTATTTTCTCTTTAATAAGTCATTAATTAAAATGATTGCAACTACAAAAGGAATACTTATGCTGCTATGGATAAAAATCTCCAAACATATTAATCTGAGATTGAAGTTGGACTTTTGGCTATATTGTGTTTATTTAGTGTTGACATTAATGGAGTTTTTAGACAAAAGTGGAATGTGGGCGCATCTGTGAAATGCTTGCCAGCACTAATTCTTAGAGGACATATAAGTTTTCTCAGAACATATCGCCTTACACAGATATTTTGATAATGTGTGATATTTTTCTACTATAAAAAATTATCATTTTCTGATATCCCATCCTTTATTGCCTAATTGATGGTTTTGGATGATATTTGGAAATGAAGAGGTGAAAAAGAAACAAACACTTGTATACTTCAGTTTTTATTCACCTAAAGTTTTTTGTAATTTAAACAACAGCCCAGGATCATCATGACTGTGCGTGTTCTTTGCTCTCAGACTCCTTGTTAAAAAACAAACAAAATGACACACTGATGTTAACAAAATGCAACTTCCTTTTTTCAGACACTAATCAACACAATCAAACGGGCCAAGACAGCCTGTTGCATCAGTTAGTCATACCTTGGAAGATCAGTTATAAATAAAATTTAAACACTTGCTACTTTCTTAGTGCCTGCATTGGTTGTGTTATAGCCTCGCCTTCTGTTGTGAACAATTACAATAATGGAAGATCAGAACTGTGGGATGGGTTGGAAACGAGTGGCATAGTTCAAAATGAAATTGCAGAATGAAAGTCATGTGGCCAACCATAAGTAGTGTGGCATTGTGGCATGTGACCAGCGAATACATTTCATGGTTTATGGGCATTATAATGCTGTCAATGATATGATGTTAATGATTTTTGTTAAATGAAGTAAACATAGGTAGTAGAAATGAAGTGAATATTACTTGTTTAAAGCACTTATATAAAGAATTATTATTTTAAGCCAAAAAGAAGAAAGTCTTTGTATTGATCACTTCTTTATATTTATTAATACTTAAGATTCTGAAATTATCACTCTTCATTTTTGCCGGATTTTGGAAAAACTTAAATAAAGAGTTCGCATATGCTGACTTTCAACTTAAGCAAAGCTGTTTAAATAATACTAGTAACTTATACAAAATGTCATATTCAATCATTGTCTTCTTTTTATTAAATAAAACATATTTCAGTATTGTTTTACCAGTAATATAGCTAGACATGCTATTTTTTTAAAGAAAGATAAAAGAAATTGACACTTCTATTTTGATCTTTCTGTATTTCAGTCTGTATACAATACTTATTAGTTTGCTTAGAGGACCCAGTATTTTACCAAGAATCGTGTGTAGTCTCATACAATTTAAAATGCAAAATATTAATTAATTTACGACAAACTTGTTTTATCTTCTGTAAATTGTAAATTTTGTATTGACAACTGGTATTATTAGTAAATATTTACACAATTTCATCATATTTTAAAAGCTGTATACATGTTCAAAACACTGATAATAGACACAAAACCTATGTTGTCAACATTTGAAAGAGGATTGTTTGAAATGAATAAAATTTGAAAGGTTATCTTAACTTAAATTGCTATGTTTTTTGTAATGATATGGAAAGACCATAATTCTGTGGAATATTTTCAATTAATTCATTTATTATGATGAGATTATTCGTGAATACTAACCAACGTTATAATTATAAATAGCTAATGGTGGATAACACACTTATAACTAACACTTATCTCTAGTGTTGACGTTTGTATTCGGAGAGAATAGTTCATGATGCTTTGTAAACACTGCAGGCTCGTATAGAAACCAGATTTTAATGTGCGTAAATGAGTGATATAACTAATGACCAAGATTTTGAAATCGCTATAGTATACAGGTATATATATATATTTACATTATGCTATTGTTGATATAATATAGCAAAATACATTCATAGCCGGTGTAAATTATTTATGATTTGTGTTTTGTTTCAATTTGATGAACACACTGATGTTTTACGTGCATATTTTAGTTGAAAGACAATAAAAATAATCTTGTTTGTGTGAATGATCATATGTAACTTGTAAGATTTTATAGCTATATCAAAATAAAATATCTTGAAAACAAAAATATATTAAGTAATAGAAACACATTGTTTTATACGATCATACGTTTAACATATCCAATAACAATCTCAGCACATATTGACAATATTTTTAATTATGTAGGAAATCATGTAAAAATATTAATATGTGGAAATTTGGAAAACAATTTCATATCAAGTGAGAGCAATGGGATGTGCTTGAAATTGTCAATAACTGCAATTTTAAGTAATATTTATTTATTAATTTAGGTTCAATTGAATTCCCCATGCTCAACAAACACTTGTGTATTTGTTATAACAAAATTCATATTTAATGAAATTTGTAAAAAATTAATTTGATAGAATGACAATAGAGTGTTGAATTATTTTTGTAATTCTGACTTATATTAAAGCATGCACTGCACAATATAATATGGCACTCCAATATATTCATACACTTTTATGATATTATTATACTTGCTAATTATTTTATATTTAACATATAACTGACGCTTTAAAAGTTTTACACATATCTTAAAGCCAGACTTCCCCATAAAATCTGATTGTTTATATTCAAACTTAAATTCAAATCAAATGCGTTTTGTGTTGTTCAACAATTAAATAACCTTTGTGTATGTACATTTTATGTCATACTTCAATTTCATAGTATATTGATATTTACAGTGAGAACAAAACACACATTTTATTTCAATTTGTATCATTGTTTAGCTTAAATAAAATGGTAACCATACAAGTGTAAAAATTATGATTATTGGGCTATATTGGTATGATTAATTTAATATTTCGTCCAACACCAACGTGACATTTTGCTATGGCACGGCTCTGTTGTATAAAGTGAATTGTATGGAAATAGCTCCAAGGCCTTTATAAAGAGCCTGTGTAACACATCATGATTTTTGACTCCTCAATTGATTGCATCATTTTGTCTCACGTGCGTCAATATCTTCATATCGTAGATAACAACGTCTCTGCTTGTAAGTGAATTTTAATTATTCATGTTTAGATATTTCTCTAAACTGTAAACATACGTGTTAAATAACTATATCATTATTTTACTGTCTGTGTAATTAAAATAAATATTTTCTATAGTGTTCTGTCATAACTGTCAATAACTGTTTTTTTTAAGACAACGCAAATTATACTAATCATAGTGTAGAGTCAACCGCTACTATAATTAGTGGTTTGTTTGTAGAGGGATGTAATAATAATGTGTATGTATATATGTATATTTGTTGAACCAAATTTGTTGTTCCACTTTCGTTAATGTACATAGCTATCCCTTGAGAGGAAATATTGTTGTACGTTAACAATTCATTGCTATCAAAATAAAAAACATATTTGTTTTCTTACTTCTATATAACTTTTCATTATTTGAATAAAGCCCCCCCCCCCTCAATTGGGAGACACATGAATTTTGTTCGTATGTCAGATAGTTGGCCGTCACACTTAAATTCTGTTTAAAATCATGAGAATCATTCATTACAGAGCTTTCATATTTCACGTGTGTACGGGTACAAGACCATTCCTGATTATGTGCTTAGTATGTCAATGTCACATGGGTCACATTTTTTAGACGTAAATGAAACTTATATACGAACCATTCGATTATATAACCGATATAATTGATATAACTTCATACGATTGCTCAGCAACATCAGACACTGTCTTGAGTGAAATATTCCAAGGCTCAGTCAATCAGAAAGTCGTATTATGATTTCTTTTAGAAGAGTATTAATCTGTATGAATGTTGTCATGCCTATACGTTCAGGGGGGGGGGGGGGCGAATTGGCATGTAGATGTGCTTTTGTATATTATTCTGGCCGACCATCAGAGTTTTGTGTCGCACGTAACATGAAAGGTACATTTCCTTAAGTGATGTATTTGTACATACATATTTATCAGCATGTTAGCTGTGTAATAGTTTGTGACCATATGCTGAGTTAAGGCACTCGGTCAACAAACTAAGACAAAAAAGTTTGTTTGTTGCCTTTTTTCAAATAAGCGGGGTTATGGACCTAATTAAGCAAGTTAAATCACTTTTTAACTTTGTATGCATAAGTAAAAAAAACAATGCTGCTCAAGTGATGAAACTCTACAAACATATTGACCAGCATGTGAACTGAGAGCACTTAGATAAACTATTTTTATTGAGGTCACGCGTAGTTTGAAAGTGTTCGAGTAATGAAACATTGAAATCTTTACGTGGATTTGCGTTCCAATGTAGTTCAATGCATTTTGTTCGGCATTGTTGGATTAAAAAATAATAATGCAAAAATAGCAATTTAAACTTGACTTGAGTCGCATATGTGAATATCGGATTTTAATTTGTAAATTGTGTTTACCGGTATTTGATATTTCCAGTAATTGTCAAAGGAGCCAGATGGGCGATTTTTTAAAGTTAGACGTATTTCAATATATGTATGCATATTAGTTTATTGGCAAATTAACTACCATTTGGAGTTCTGATGCATTTAAATGCAATCCTGGGGACGTTAGCCGTAGTTCCTATGTCAGCGACTGTATGCCCGATTTCTGCACCAATAAATACGTGGTAAAGCAATTATTGTTTGAAATCGTTTTTTTTTTGTTTGCCCGACACCATGAGGCAAGAGAAGTCCAACTACTTATGAATAACCAATGATTATTTGAAAATATGCTGAATATTATTATTATTATTATTATTATTATCAAGAAATGTTTAAAATTGTAAAGGTACCGGTATGTGTCGTTGTTATGCAAAATATCGAGTTTTGTCATTCATCAAATAACGTGCAATAAAATTATTATCGGCATCATTTATTGAGACAGTGGATGCGTTTATGAAGGTTCCAAATACATGTACGTTCGAAAGAAACACGTCTAAGTAATACGTACCTGTTTTACCGGAACAAGTGAAAGTAAAATATGCAATATATGTAATGTCGTTATATGATTTTTTAGCATAAAGCCCAAGTCTCACTATTGTCGGTAGAGCCCCGGTCCGTCGCGGCTAGCTAACGCCGGCGAGAACCGGAATGATTCGTATAATTTGTTTAACGCGGTCACACTGTTTCCCGGTGCCGCCCCGGTTGTAGCCGGTCAACAATCCGGCAGAATCCCGGTCAACTCCAGACCAGCTACGGTTTATCCCGGTGAAGCCCGGGTTGTCGCCGGTAATGCCCAGATGAAAGCCGGCAGCGTCCCGACAGAGCCCAGGTATACCGTAACTCCACCTGCACTCACCGGTGCTATACCGGCATCAGACCCCGGCAGAGCTACGGCAACGCCCCGGTTTAAATCCGGGCGTCGCCGGTAATGCCCAGGCGGAACCCCGGTGAATGCCAGTGGCGTCCGGTCAGAGCGCCGGTTTACCGATGTACCGTAGCTATACCGGGACTCTGCCGGCATTCACCGGGGCAACACCGGCGACCGGGTCGTTGCCGTAGCTCTGCAGGGGTCTGTATGGGCCCCGGTGGAGCTGCGGTTTCGTCACGGTGCCGTCCTGGTTGTTGCCGGGGCCGCGCCGGTCGTTGCCGGTCCTTCCCTTTAATACTTTCCCGGTGGAGCCCCGGTTGTTCCCGTTCGTCCCCGGTTCATTCCGGTCGTCCGCGGTGGAGCCCTGGTTCATCCCGGTAGAGCCCCGGTTCATCCCGGTAGATCCCGGATCACGCACCGGGGCTCCACCGGCATCATAGTGAGACTTGGCCTTTATGAAGAAAGTCAAATGTGTAAGACATAAACCTACGCTATGATGCAATCATTCATACTGTATAGAAGGATATCGTAACTATGCTATTTATTGAATATAAACAGCAGTCTAATTTCATTTATATGCAAATATAAGTTTAGAAACATAGTTAAAGTTTCAATTGTATACATTTGGTGAAGAATTATGTAGCAGTGAAATTTAAAAATAAGAAGCTACGGGCGTATTCGTTTACTAATATTAGCAAGCTTAAATGTTCAAGCATATTTTTGAAATTGGGCCCTGCGATCTATACCACTGAACCGATTTTCCTCAGGAATCAGCATTCGCTCCTTTTAAGTATCCAAAGCGTTGATTCAGTATTAACACTGGTGTTATTGGTAATGCCATTTATGCGTTTTCAAACGGAACACTCGTGTCAAAGATTAAGCTGTGAAGTGGTTCGGGACAAGCGAGCTTCCATATTGTTATCAACAGTTCGTAACCACTAAACGATAGCAAGTGCATAAGTTGTTTATATTATTCCATACAACTATATTGTGTGTATATTTTTTTGTAAAGTACTGATGTTAGTTGTATCTAGCGCTCGTTAGCATTGCATTGGTCAGTGGTGTTTTTGAAATAGTTGTTTGTAAATATATATTAAAATAATTTATTTCTCGCGTGTTCCGCTGGAATCTCAAAACCACTTACCATCTGAAATTGTAAACGATCCAATTGCATAAACGGAAAATCTACAACTTTTGTTAAATTTGTTTTTTGTTTTTATTTCATAAATACTTTAATTCATGGTCACACGAGCGGATGTTATTAAATGCGAATGTAGGTAAAAATGCCAGAGGTAAAAATGCCATAGGTAAAAATGCCAGAGGTAGAAATGCCATAGGTAAAAATGCCAGATGTAAAGTGGTAAAAATGCCATAGGTAAAAATGCCATAGGTAAAAATGCCAGACGTTATATAGTAAAACAGATTTTTGAGCAATGTTTTTTAAGGATAATGAGTATTGTACGGAAACAATTTTTTATTTGAACTTGTTCAAGTGTCGTACTAATACATTTTGACTGTAATTTTGTTGTTTTGTGCTTTATTCATTCTGTTTATTGGTTGGGATTTTTTGTTTCTTTGATGAATCGGTCATTAAAGGAAACTTGTTAAATTCATTGTAAAAGCTATTGGATTTTTATTGATGTAATGGAATCTTTAGATTTTTAAAGATAATAAATTATTAAACTATTAAAGCAATAAACAAGCAGGGTTTTGATGGTGATTATGTTTACATTGATTATTAAATGAGGCATGTATTGATACGTCTTGCTAATTACAGCATTTAAACTTAGAGCCGATAATATAAAGATTTTTAGAGAGTAAATTTTCCCCCCACAACTTAAATTTTGTACATAACATCTAACTGTATTTTTTTCTTTATCAATTGCGGATTTTAAAAATTCACTTAACTTTGTTAAAACAGAAAGAGCTTTCTCTTACATCATACATTCTCACAAGTAATATGTTTGTACAAAATGCATAAACATATTATTGGTGTTATTTTGATGCATGTGTATTGTGTATTTATTATTATGGTTGTTTGATGTTTAGCTATATATGCTTATGTCGCAAATAAACTCGCTGTTCTGTTCTGTTAATTTTATAATATTGGGATTTATTGTGCTCGAATCAAAGTCAGGGGAAGTCTACACTGTGTATTAGCAACCTGCTGTGTTGATCACTTTCTTAGGGTTACTAGATATATGCGTTACGTATACAATAGTAGGAGAATTAGGAACAAACTGTTAATATAAAATGTTTCTTGCCACATATTTAAATGTTTATTTATTTGAAATTTATTGAAATGCATACACGTTATTTAATTTATAAATCTTGTTCCATCATGTTATTATTTACTTCAGTTGAAATTATGTATTTAATGAAAACGCTTTGAATATTTTTTAGTTGTCTTTAATATAATTTCGAACTTCCAGAAATAACACATCGTTTTGGTTATCAGTTAGTTCTGGGATACCATATAATAGTTTGTTTGCATTAAGAATGTGGTATGGACGAATTTTGGTAAAAAGCACGATACGTTGCTCGGAGAAAAGAGGACATTTGAAGAAGAAATGATCTACGTCCTCGACATGACTATTACAAGCGCATTTTGGATTGTCACGTTAGTGGTTTAAATGTGAATCGGAATTTAAGTCGCTACAGTGGTTTCTTAGCCGAGCATGTAGAATGTGTTGCTTTCGTTCGCCAACTAGGAAATACGAAAGAACTGTAGGAGGATTGCACTTCCGCTTTACTGCACTTTTTAAACTAGAAAGCGTTGGTAGAGACCTTGTTCCGATGTCAAGGTCGTTCCATAATTTAAGAGACGTGGGAATAGTTGAATTTGAGTAAATCGCAAGTCTGCGGGCAATCGTTGCATAGTCGCCACGATTACGTTAGAAGTAAGGAATGTTGTCTGTTGTGACTGAGAACCGATATCCAATCACCAAACGAGAGTTGCATCCTTTTTTTCACTTGATAACCCAACAATGATATTCAGTTGCAAAGCAAGTATCAAAAATACACTAGCATCGCGTCAAGTCTTCTAAGAAAAGCCACATCCTCCTTGTTTACCAAACTTCAAATTAAAAATAAAACGCTCTTTCGAAATAATGACAAATGTTTAAATTCACACTTAAATTTTAGTAATTTTGCATCAATCATTTACTTATTTGTGCCAGTGCATTTACGTCGCTAACTATAAACGTGATGTTTACAATATTGACAGAGCGCGTAACATGCTTCTGAGAAAGCTTCACGCTTCAATGGCAATATATATTTTTTTTTCTTGATGTACAATGCAGAAATTCGCTTTGCATCAACATCACCCTTTGCAAAACATGTTTCGCGGTAAATATTTTGTAATAACGTTTAGATGTAAACAGACAGACCACAAAAACATATTAATCAAATTTTATTTTTAACAGGTTGTTATGGACAAATGTTTAATTTCGTAGCTATTTTCAAGTGCACCAGGGAAGAACGAACTGCTGAACAAAAACGTGCATCCTGCACGACATTGCCTAATTTATCAGTTTTGCTTTGAGGTTAGAAGCCTGCACGAGATTACGACATTGTCTAAGTAATCATTCATGGTTTCGTTTTGTGGTAGGAAGCCTGACAAATGACGTGCGGTAGTCGGGCGTATCTGTTTCTCACTGTCACTGATTTGATTTATTAAAGTTGCACATTTTACATTTCATTACTATTCTTGGAACATAACGTTTTGTTATTGAAATTTACGAAACGATTTACGAAAAAACCAAAACCGGACACGTGTAAACTGTTTGGTAAAATGACGATTTTCAAAATAATTATCATATATGCAAAAAATAATGTATGCATTATATTGAAACAAGCGAAATTCAGAAAAAAAAGGTTAAAAATATTGGTTCATTAACGGATAATCATCATTCGAAATCGGTAGAATAATAATCCGTTTATAATGCTAAGTTGCAAATTCGTCGTGTTAGTAGAGCGGTTATGCTTTGCACATAATCTGGAAAGGCTGCTTGGAAGCGAGGTAGATTTTGCTTCTAAAGGAACCGGGTTAGAATCCGGTGAACAACAATATTGTGTATTCAACTCAACTTATGTTGCTATTATATTTAGTGAGATTGTTTCCAAAATACGACAATCCGTGAACAAGTCCGTTTAAATTGATTTTAATTACAAAAAACACGTTTCTTACTCACATACAGTTTGATGTAGCACTACCACCACACCAAATATCTTACAAACGCTCCTCAAAAAGTGAACCCGCGACCTCCCGGTCTCAATGGGGAGCACAACTACACAATTGCTCCGAAATAGAATGTTTGTACTTTATTAAATGAATTCGATTTAAACTATCGTATTTAAGCTATCCCAACAGCGGTCGAGCGCAGATTCATGCACTTGGCCGCTAGATGAATAATGTTATGCAGTTATTCTGGGCAAATTTATAATTTCAAAACATTTTAGTTGATGATTTTATTCACGTTCAATAAATACATCAGCCTGCTACTGTGCTACAAATGTGTGTCTTATGCCGTTCATAACTACATGATAACTGAATTTGTTAACCGTCCGCAATAATAATAGCGCCTTCAAGCGTTCCATAAATAAACTGTGAAGGAAACACATTTTTTGTTGAATAAAATGGTCGAAAATCAATGATCACTGTGTTTGAGATGGTTTTTTTCCATAAAATAACTTCAGTGTCGTATTCAGTTAAATCGTGAACGGCGCTACTTTTCAAACCGTATACCATTAATTTGTATTTGACAATTGTAATCCATATGATAAAAAGTGTATTAGCAACCTGCTTATACACATGTGTCATCTTGAGTTTCCTTTGAGATTTAATGTCACATCAAAATGAAACACATTGCCGCTTCAAATTGTGAGCTTTTGGAAACAACAATATATATATGTGCTATAACCGTATGCTTCTAATTATTCGGCTTTTTCTTATTAAGTTCTCAGTAATCTGCTCTTTAAATATAGGTCTCGATTATTAAAGACAGCGCTAATTACTTGTGGAAGGTGGAATATAATTTCTTTAGCGCATTACACACTGTATGTGTCAATTGTTCTTGTTCTTGAGAAAGTGTGTGCTCGGGCTGGGTTTTTTTCAGGTGTTAAGTATCTCATTCAATGCAAGTGAATGGTTGACTTTGTATTATTGTGCACAAGAGTGACGACAAATAAAATAACATACGTTTATTTATTTTATTCATTTCATAACAGAAATACTCTTTTTATAACTAAACAATCACTACTGTGAGGGATGCAACATGTTTTTAAACAATTAACCGGTCAAATAATTTTTGACATCCATTAATTGAGTCGCGTTTTGAGAAAACTGGGCATATTGCATGTGCGGAAAGTGTCGTCCCAGATTAGCCTGTGCGGACTGCACAAGCTAATCTGGTATGACACTTTAAGCACATGCAATATGCCCAGTTTTCTCAGAACGCAACTCAATTAATCCGTTAACTGAAAGACTGAAAAAAACTAGCTATTCGATGTACTGCTTTTAAGTCGGGTGGTTGGAGTGCATAGGTAACAGGAAGCCCATTTCCTTTCACCTGAAACACATACACATGCAAATTAATAAAAAATATTTTTGAGAAAAAAAAGAAAAACAAATAATGTATCATCATATTAATCCTTTACGGATGATAACAAGTATTGCGATCTCAAACGCTTCCAATCACTTGTTTAAACGTACCGTAGTGCGCAACTGTAAAATAGTTCGATAAATAGTTCGCGCGCTTTCGGTAAATCTAGTAACCGCTTTCTTATTAGCTCAATACACAGGCACCTGGCTACTGTACTGGAAAAATTTGATTTACTGCCAAAATAACTGATTTCATTTATTGCTAAATTGTTGTGTACCTTAAAAATACTTCAATAAATAGTAAAAGCTCTACCATTGTCTTATATTTATACCGTTTGAAATATTTAATGACAATTATTGCAAGCGTCCGTTTTATTTACCATTATTATTTTAAATACGCTTTCAATGGCAAATAATACAGGTAAAATCATTATTTGATGTGGATATCAGTACAGTTAATAAATGTTAATAAATGTCTATATATTCTAACCATATCATACGCAATTGTATAATTCCGAACTAATATTATTTACTTAAATATGATCGAGCTAGAATCAACATCAACATGGATCAACATCACCGTTGTACTTTTTATTTAGTTTTCAGTAATCTGTCCTTGAAATAGAGGTAGCCTAATTAAAGACAGCGCTAAGTGTGAAAGTGGAGATTAAGAAATAAGATCTATTGCATCGCACTGGCGGTATAGCATGTAGTCTTAAATAAGACACATTTAAGACATGGATAAAATACAAATATGCCACATATGAATCGTTCATTTCTTCAAAAAATAAGCACGTAGTCACATATAAATAAGACACATTTAAGACACAGATACAATATAAATAAGACACATTTGAATCTTTCATTTCTTAAAAAAAGCATGTGAATCTTTAGAATACATGTATTACTGACACATTATTCTCAAACAACATGTTTAATTAAAAAAATGTTTCCGTACAATACTCAATATCCTTTTACAATGAATTTAACAAGTTTTCTTGAATGACCGATTCATCAAAGAAACACAAATTCCCAACCATTAACAACATGTTCAAATAAAAAAAAATGTTTCCGTACAATACTCAATATCCTTAAAAAATATTGCTCAAAAATCTGTTTTGCTATATAACGTCTGGCATTTTTACCTATGGCATTTTTATCTATGGCATTTTTACCACTTTACCTCTGGCATTTTTACCACTGGCATTTTTACCTATGGCATTTTTACCTATGGCATTTTTACCTCTGGCATTTTTACCGCACACCATTAAATGCATTATATAAAACATGTACGACCTTGTTATTTTTATTTTGCATTACCGTGTATTAATCGCTGTTACATTTTTAATCATGTTACCGCCAATGACCCTGTATGCTTATGAAGTTTGGGGCATCTTTGTCATCTCTGATAATGATAAATTGCATTACAAATTTTGCAAAAATGCTCTTTGTGTAAAGCAATCTACTTCTAACTATGCTGTACTTAGTGAACTGGGTAGATTTCCTTTAGTTGTTATAGCCAAACTAAGGGCTTTGCGCTATTGGATGAAACTTGTAAGTAATCAGAATTCAGTATTATTGGTATATCAAGTGTTTCCGGAGCAGATGCATATTGTAACCAATTGCACGAAAAATAATCTACGGTGCAAGGCTTTATAATTAAGTTAAGACAACCTTGGCTTAAGCTATATGCTAAATACACCTGAATTAACAGACGATATTGAATGCAAGGTAACTCAAAGACTGAAAGATCAATTGGTACAAGAATGTTGTGATACATTATATTTACAGCCGAAAATGGAATTCTATTCAAAATTTTAAAAAAGCTTCGAATATGAAAAACACGTTGATTGCATATCCAACGAAAACTCAAGAATCCTAATGAGCACATTTCGATTAAGTAAACATTGTCTTGAAATAGAAATTGGCAGATATAATAAGATATCCCGAGAAGAGCGGACGTGTAAACTTTGTTATCAAAATGTATGCAAATCTGAATATCACTTTTACTTTGTTGCCCATTAGATAACATATTGCGTATAAAATATAATATCAGAACATCCTGGCCTACCATTAGTAAATACATATCACTGATGTCTTGCACAAATGTTCTAAAACTTAAAACCATTGCCAAGTTCTTGACAGAAGTTTTTAAACTTAGATCTGAGAAAGTAAACCATTTAGTATATGTATCATTGCATGTTTTCACGCATTAATGTATTGCATAGTCTTACATGTTATTTGTTATTATGCACACGTTTTTTTACCTATTTGTTTAGACTTAAATAGGTTATATTTTATATTATATGATTCCCTACGGAATACCGTTAGTGCCATCGTGGTTACACATTAAAATCCAGAGGGCGAGAATGCGAAAGTACGATGACGAGAATGCGACAATACGATGGCGAGAATGCGATAACGCGATGGCGAGAATTCGAGAACGCGATAGTACGATGGCGACAATGCGACTGTGTGACAATACGATGGCGACAGTGCGATAGTACGATGGTGAAAATGCGATAGTCATATCGTACTGTCGCCATCGTATCATCGCATTCTCGCCATCGCGTTCTTGCATTCTCGCCATCGTATTGTCGCACTGTCGTCATTGTATTGTCGCATTCTCGTCATCGTACTCTCGCGTTCTCGCATTGTCGCTATCGTACTCTCTCACTGTCGCCATCGTATTGTCGCACAGTCGTCATCGAAATGTCGCACTGTAATTTTACCCGTAGTGTATCTTGAGAACGCGATAGTACGATGACGACAATGCGACTGTGCGACAATACGATGGCGACAGTGCGATAGTACGATGGCGAAAATGCGATAGTCATATCGTACTGTCGCCATCGCATCATCGCATTCTCGCCATCGCGTTCTTGCATTCTCGCCATCGTATTGTCGCACAGTCGTCATCGCACTGTCGCATTGTCGTTTTACCCGTAGTGCATCTTGTTATGTTTTTTCTTTCATCTCATATGACGCATGCGACTCTTTCGATGGTACATTTTAGGTAAAGAATAATTAGTAATTGCAGCGGAATATGATTGATATTTGGTTGAACTGGATATACTACTGTAGTGCTTTCTGACATAAATAAAGAACTATTTTGCAACTTATGTGTGCCATCCATTAACGAGTTATTTGATCGTTTCTTGTACAGGTATACCGCAAATAATAGTGATTTTTTTATTATAAATCAAACATGATTTTTGCGATTATTGATGTACTAGTAATCGTTAATTTTATTGAATGTTCACAGGTTGACCGCTATAACGAAAAGCTAGACTATTGAGTGACGCCGCTTTCATGAAATTTTGCGTTTACACAAAGTCGATTCTAAAAGACAATCTTGTGTAGGCGGAAAGTGTCGTCCCTGACTAGATGGTGCGGACTGCACAGTCTAATCTGGGACGATAATTGACCCACATGCATGAAGCCCAAGTGTCGTCCCTGACTAGAATATGCGGACTGCACAGTCTAATCTGGGACGATAATTTACCCACATGCATGAAGCCCAGGTTTTCCAGAACGAGGCTCCATTCTGTACTTTGAACGGAACAGATCACCAAAGGATCAATAACATGCACGTGGGCAATTATTTATGGCATACACGAATATAATCAATTAATAAAATCGCATCTATAATGATCAACGGTAAATCGTCCTTAATGTCCCTTAATAACACTTGTTTCGGTCTCCGAAAAAAGCCACCAAATATTGATAAAACAGTTTCCAAAGAACACAGACAATAAGGGAAAATGTTACGCCACTTCAATATACGTTTTATGAGCAGTCTTTAAACGACGTCTTATTATTGCGTAAGTCATATTAGTTCAGAAACATGAGTTGTGTGACCAAATTAAGCAATAAGGTAAACGATCTTCCAAAGCAATAACTTAATTATGAATATTTAAAAATACACATTTATGTAATTAGTGTTCCTGATAAAAATAGAAACTTGATAAACATTATTCAAAAAAATATTTTTTATTAAATAAAATAATCTTAGATGCCGGTTCATAAAAAGGTAAATGATTTGAATAACATACACGTATACAAATGAGAAGCGTTCTGGGAAAACTGGGCTTAATGCGTAAAGTGTTATCCTAGATACGCCTGTGAAGTCCGCGCCTGATTATCAGGGACGACACTTTCCTCTTTTAATGATTTTTTATCGTTTAAGGAGGTGTCGTCCAAATTTAAAATCCAGTTAAGACGAAAAGTGTCGTTCCTGATTAGACTTAGACACTTACGCACATGTATAAAGCCTAGTTATCCCACAGCGCGGCTAAACTTATAACACGGCATATTCCCACTCCTGAGAAAATGGACCAATGCACTCCCATAGAGGAATTTTAAAGTCAAATGCCTTATCAAGGAGGAAATGTAAGTTTTAGTAAATTTACAAATAAGAAACATCGATATAGTGTAATAAGATTAAGAAATCCTCATTACAAACATGAGAAGAAGTGTTAAATGGCATCTGATACTTGTTTTACTAAATTGATTCAAATTTTAAAATTCCCATTATTTTCTTTAATTTTATGAAAAATAGATGAGTGTTTTAATGAAACTGTGCTTTCGTCCTTGTACCAAACTAAAGCTGTGTACGCGGCCCGCTAGGCTCACTTACCGGTCTATGATACGGATTTGTGTTAATCACATACAAACATACAACTGACACTCTATATGTGTGCTTTTGAATATGATCGACGTTAAATAACATAAAGTAGCAGCGCATCATGCGGTTTTCATATGGCCCGGCATCTGATATTGTTTTATATACATGTTTTAAAGAACATGTTCAAACATTCAGTTCTCTTTTTTGTCAAAGGCTGCATTGTGTGTGTACCCAGAGTATGTCCGAGAACTAATAATGAATTTTCTGATAGACTCACAATTGAAATTAACTTTTAACTACAGTTGCAATTTCCAGCTACTCAGTAATACAGTGTTGGCTAAAATACATTCAATGATGACGACCAAACGACATTGGTCTTGAGCGGGGATCGAACCCGGGTCGCCAACGTGAGAAGCTCGTGTACGAACCACTGCGTTAAACAGACATCTTGCTTTCTGGATAACCAATATCGCCCCATATACTTCTAAGTAAAACCCGAAGTTCATCTTACTGGTGGCGTCTTTGCAACAGCAACTTGGTAGAGCGCATTGATACACCGATGAGACGCAGACGTAGGTTTCCGCGGAACGGCGCATAAATGGTTCTTGGCTCGCTTTAGACTCTACGACAATCTTACTGCATGTCGTCCATTTGGGTCCAGTAATACACTATCCCGACTATGGCGTGCTTATGCCTTATGGGCTGGAATCATTTTTGTTTACGGAGGTCTAACTTTTATAACATACGCCATTCCTTCTTTGCTTAAGTAAATTGTTACTTTTCACTTAGATTTTCAGTTCATGGTGTTGGTGGGTTTTTGTTCGAATCTGTTTTCGTTGAAAGATTTTAATATGATTACAGAAATCTATAAATTTAGATAAAACGTGTAAATGCATTTACGTTCAGACAATGATTTTTCGAGTTGATGAAATTCGTTTTTAATTGACTTTTTTTCTAACAAACATTTCCCAAGCTTGGTTTTCCAAACAGATTTCAAAGAAAATTAATTTATACATGTAGTTCCATTCGTAGTACGGGGGAGGTAACAGTGCTGTTTACTGGCT
Organism: Dreissena polymorpha; assembly: GCF_020536995.1. Lineage (NCBI taxonomy): Eukaryota > Metazoa > Mollusca > Bivalvia > Myida > Dreissenidae > Dreissena > Dreissena polymorpha. The sequence continues at coordinate 21,657,389 of NC_068360.1, forward strand.
TTCTTGATTATCATTAATAACGTTTGATGAAAGTATTAAAAGTACAAATTACTACGCCTACAAGCTTTCATAAGTAATATATACTGCTACAACAGAAGGTGTTTAAAAACAGATCAGTGTAACAGTTTTTGCGGCATGTATAACGGCTCGCAGGTCTAGTTGGACGCATTGCACACATTATTTCAGAATTTAATATGATTCAACTTTTTTTATTTTCCGTCGCTTACAAATAATAGTACTTGATTAACGATCTGTTAATATGTTTCACGTTCTATTAATATGGTTCGCGAGTGTACAGACTACCTGCTTTCCGTTGTGGTTTGCGTTTTCGTCTTATCAGTGGAACATTATACAAAAATTACGAAATCTCTTGATTGCATATGATACAAATGTAGGCTTTCGTATACCTACACCTATATATGGCTATACATATACGTAGCTATGTGTAAAATATATATTTACACTGATTATCGATACTGGTTATATAAAGCTGTGTACGATATGACACGTGGCCCTTATTTACTCAACGAAAAAGGACATCATTCGTTCTTTTTACGAAACTGTTTGGCCCTTTTCACTGTGTTTGGCACTTTCAGTATCTAACTATCGTTGGACCTGAAAATAATTCGCGAATCATGAATATTTCATGACAATGGGGAAAATTTTCAGTGCGAACGTATTTAAAAGAGATATGTATTACACTATTGTTTATACGCTTGTAAAGGTTAAAAATAAAGTACATATTGCCATTTCCGTTCAATTAAAACCCTTTCCGCGGATATGGACCCTCTGCGGTCTTCAATCATATCCCTCGCGACGAAGGCAGCAAAAGTGCCTCTTTTGTGAAATTTATGTGATTATGAAGCAACTGATTATTTGGCAAAATTATTTTCAAGGAAATTGTATACTTTTGCTGAATCATAATTCGGCATAACAACGACGCTATCACCGAGTTGGGATAAGGAATTTATTTAAATTTTTGGTACGAAATTCGGAGGAACGAATTGATCTAAAAGAAGCTTTTTTCACGACCACATCAAATATTGACGCAGTAAACAACGCGGGAATATCTCGTATATTTCCAATAAACGACAAAAAAGCTCCATTCTGCATCAACAACAATGAAGATGTGGTAGGCCTTTCTCATAATACAATCATAATGTTTGTTTGCCATATATTTAAGTATAAATAATGAAATTGAACCACAAGAAGACACTGATATAATTCGCCCCACGACAAGTTCGATCCCGTTTGCATGGCCGTTAATACTAATACGGGCAAAAGCCCGCGAAGCGGGCGTTGACGGTTTATGGACGTTTCGTGCCACTACCAGTTCGTGCCACTGATATTTGTGTTGAAAAGGGGTAGACGTTTCGTCCCACTGATAATATATAGGCGGATAGGTGTGAATAATGCCGTATAGGTGTGAATGATATTGGGGTGTATATAAATGTAGAAAATTACAACAATGTTGACAATTATGATTATAAATAACAAACAAATAAAATGATTTATCGTTAGTATACTAATATTTGTAAATAGTGTAATATGATTATAGGTGCTACCTAAGTTGCGGGCAAAAGCTTTTTATTTATTTTTTGATAACCATGTATTTTTAATAAATATATGGACATGATTTTGTTCAAAATATTGTAATTGTTGCAATTATTAAGTAATGCATCCAAAAAAATCAATCTTAATACGAGTTACATGTTCCAAGCTTAAAGATCTAGCATCTTATTTTGTTTTGTTTTCTAGCCACAGGAATTTATAGCTGGTTCGGTGTCTGTGGTATAGTGGATGGAGTGTCTGCTAACTGGCTTAGTCACTGGGAGGTCTCTGTATTGATCCCTTAAGTGGGTAATTTATACCAAATTATGCGACTATCGACCGCTAACTCATATTCTGCGTATTTGGTATAAATGGGTATTGACTCACAAACTTTCAATTAGCCGTATGTGTCTTTACGTAATAAGCAAACAATTAATTACCAACTCGGGCCTTTAATTTACCAACACGGGCCTTTAATGGCCAATTAGTAACCAATTAGTAAACAACTCACTGCTTTAATTATGATACAAACTGTGTATCAGAGTTTATTTACAGGTCCTACCGGTCTCTTCACGAGGTCTTTGAGGTAAACTGTGTAATTCATTGAAAGAGTTAATATTTTTAGTCAATTGAACACACAGTATATTATACCGCCAGACGGTACGAACGAACAACGATGTTAAAGGTATTTTTTTTTACATGTATAGAATAATAAAGCAATATATTATTTTCAATTGATAGTTATAATTTAAATATCTTATAAAAACTAATATATCATATTTTCATTGGATAGTTATAATTTAAATATTATTAAATACAAACTAATATACATCATAGTTCACAACATATTTTTTTTTCCAGGATGGCATCGCAGAATCAACGGTCGAGCAGGGCGTCCCGACCTAGGGTTTTACGTGCTCGTCCCCCTGTTGCGCCGTGAGGCAGAAACAGTGGATCTGAATATCCCCCTTGTGTCGGAGCACGCCCTGACTCGGGTACACCGGAAAATCTTCAAAGAAGTGCACGGGCGGCTCTTCGAGATCTGGGAGAAGTACGAAGACAATGACATGACAACTACTCAACTGCTGAGAGCGTGCAGCCATATCATCGGGCTGGGACCGAGCACAACCCAGGATGACATCCACGATAAGGACTTCTGAAATGCAATACATTGTATATATGATTTGTGTATGTGTATGATAGAATAGTATGCTGTTGTATTTGTGTTTTCAATTTGTGCACTTTTGTATATGTCATTATGTGTATTACAACAATGTTTGAATATATTTATGTAATCAATCTAGATATTGTTAAAATGTATGCATGCATTCGCCTCTGATGTTGTAAATGTCAATTTATTGCAAATGTTTATATATAGTTATGTAATCTCTGCCAACACAAGATAATCCTACAAGATTGGGTAGGATGCACTTTTTTTGTTTAAAATGTATGTTTGCATTCACTTCTGCTGTTTTAATATATTTATGTAATGTATTGTTAATGGATTATATAAATTTAAATTGACTCTTAAACAATCTTGAAAAAAAACAATGTTGTTGTCCCATGAACAGATGTTACAATCAAAGGTGCGAAAGTTTCCTATTATAGTTTTTTATTTCACACCTATATGGTATTATTCACACCTATCTGCCTATATATTATCAGTGGGACGAAACGTCCAATGCCCTCTACACAAATATCAGTGGCACGAACTGGTAGTGGCACGAAACGTTCAGCACCCGCGTTGACCGTTCATACATATGGGAATTTAGACATAAAATTACATAAGAATACCACATATGGATACGTCTCAAAAAAATTTGCCACGCTACATATATTTTCGCGATGCTATTTATGAACTTGAACAAATCAAAAACACTAACATATGCTAAATCACATGTAAATACATACCTCAGAAAAAGTTATATCAATGACATCATAATTGTGTAGCGAATCGCACTAAATATTCTTGCATTATTTGTTTTTCTTCGCAACCGTTCCAGAATTAGGTCATTACTCAATTATCTCCCCTGAATGCTCTTCTTCAGTGGGTATAAGCCGAAGACTGGTTCACTACATATAGTAACAGTCTTCACCGAACACAATTTAGGGTAACATAACCCGTCTTTAATATATTGCCGAATCTCCGATTTCTGTCGAATTTGTTTGCTTTGATCTTTTCGATATCTTATTGTTATTATTATCCTGACAAATCACAAACGCTTGTTAAAAAATTATTTGTTTTAAACACTATAGTTTGCATCTCTATTCTTCAAGTATTCTCGCGGTATTTCAATAACGACACCCTACTGTTTATGTATCAGAATTTGTGACGCATTTTCCATTCGCTCTCAGAAAGAAGTTTTACGTTTGATCATGAGCAATATTCTGGTAAGTTGTCGTTGTTACCCACCAGAAACGCATTTATTCACACATTTTTAAGATATTCAGATCTAACTTTTTAGTCTTTTAGCTTTAATTTCTAAAGTATTTTCACCTCGTCTGCTCGCACTTTACCGATATCCCAAAAGGTTACATATCACTATCAGGGATCATATTTTCCCACAACATCAATCGGTCCGGATATAAATGGGGAAAAGTATCCGAAAATGTATATCCGAAATCATGACACATTACGTTAAAATATATACCATTGATTTTGCCATTCATGAAGGTGGTATAATACATGTACAAGTAAAATTCCCTTAGGCATTTTTTTTTAAACGGAACAAGTTTTCTCAACTGGTTTTATCATTTGGTATTTCATTTTTGTTTCGTGTGCTGTTTTATCAGACTTTTTTCATCGTTGTCAATATTATTAATCTGTGTAAGTCTATACCGATGTTTTAAACTGTTGTCGACTCGATAATAGCTTACAAACATGCACTGAACCAAACAAATGTCTGTGCGTAGGTTGGCTACTGACAATAACAAACCAAATATTTAAGAAATAATTTGTTGTCAAATAACCCACGGCCGATAGTTTAGATGCGTAGGGATTTAATCACGAGAGCAAAGCATTTGAAACCACGCATCTAATTTTCCGGTCGTGAGCTATTCAACAACAAAGTATAGAGTACACGAATTATTTTGATTCTAACACGGTTTTACTAAAGATTTATTCAATGTATATTATTATTCTTGTGTACTGTTTAATGTGAAGTTTCGCCCATAAAAATAACTTTCGGCTGTTCTGTCGATCAGATCCGCGACTTTCATTCATAATTATATTACCGGATAGTTACGCTGGTGGAAAATATATCGGCATGTTTTGTTTAGTTACAGCGCACATTCAGACGCGTCTTTTGGGATGCGTCTTTAATCCGCTGTTCACAAGTTTTTGATTCTTGGTCTGACGTGCAATAAACCGGTCCTGACTGGTTTAGAGACTGCAGCAAATGGTTTACCACACCTAATCGAGATAAGAATGTCATTAGGGTGTGTTAGCATGTACACTGTGTAATCGATTTCATGACATGGGAATCTTAATAGCAAACAGATTCGGACCGACTGTTTGGGATTTTCAATCGGTCTTTCATGACCCATATCGGTCTAGGACCGACAAAACCGAAAAAAATATGATCCCTGATCACTATAAATAGTTTAGGCCTAAAGCCACAAAATCCGATACCGTTGGAATTTTCGTACCACAATCTTACGTAAAAAATCTTCCAGATTCGAAATCAACAAAAAACAAGACATTTATAAATTGTCTGCATTATTGATCAAATTTTAAGATATTTGTTGGTTTTCTGTTTTTAGAAGCTGTTCTGCCAAGGCAAGAGCTGGGCATTATACAAGCCATTATATCCAGCAAAACTGACAGTTTTGGTTTACAGAAATCAACAAAGGAGGGATTCCCGAACTATCAAAATTTCCAAGCTATACACACATTTATTATCTGTGGTGATCTTTATTGGTTCTGTTTGTTTACTTGGATGGAACATGTGTGAACTTTTATAGAACTTTGAAAAGTCTATATATGTCTATCTATAAACCAAAATCAGCTATGGTATAATAAGATCAGATGTGCAAACAATGTCAAAGGGTTGTTAAATTAACAACTTGAAGGCAATTATGCTGAAAAAATATGAAAAGTTTCCATGCAAATTTTGTCTGTATATCGACAAGTGTCTGCCGATCATTGTCAAACTAGTAATACAAAACTTACCACAAGTATGTAAAAGCACTAAGTACCAGTGATCATTTTTAGTAAGATAGTGTAATTCTAAACAGTAGCAAATAGCTTGTTTAGTAAATGCATAATGCAATTAATATGATTTCCGTTCTATTGTGTAATTAATAAATTGGTTGTTACTTGCTAATCCATGATAAATGTTTTATGGCTAGTACAAAACCAGCAATGTTAATTTAGTAAAAGGTAATACAATAACACCACTTTGTAATTTCAGAAACGTAAATATTCTTGAAATGTAGGTTGATGAGTTTTACTTATTTTGTAACTATTATTTTATGTGCAAATAAATGATGTGAAGTGTTATGTATATCCACACAATACCACATATCTTTTTATATATGTACTGTATTATGTGTTATTTGAATGTTTAAATAAAAAAATATGGATGATATAACATGATGCATTCTAATATTTGCATTCAAATTGTAACTATAGAGCTAAGTGTATGCAGTTTAGACTGTGATTTTAGAATTGCTACAAAATGGCTAGTTTTTTAGTGGCGACACAATTTAAACTATTCAACAATAGTTTGCAAAAGAAAATTAGAAACCTACAAGATACCTGTATTTATTAAATATTTTAATTGCGAAACAAGTATGTTGTTATGCTGTTACACATAATTATACATTGATAATAAATAAGAAGACAATTAGTGGTGTTAACGTTTCCCAACAGTAGAAATCATTCTTCTGATGAAGTCAGTGGTATACAGACGAAAGCTCCAGGTATGGCTTTCAATACGTAGTGCGTGTTATTTGGCAGTCTAAAACTTATTGGATTAAAAAAAAATCCTGTCAAATGTGTCAATCAAAATTGATTTGACACATCACATGTACTGTAAGCTAAATGCAACTGCTTTAGCAAGCTGTCAAGTTGAATTGAGACATTTGATGAAACAAACTGGTTCCTGGGTAGGACCAGTACTTAGTGTCTATATGACGTACCATGACGTCGAAAGTCTACAAGACCTACTTAAGGTAGAACGAGAAATGTACTTCGACGTACAGTTTTCACCGACCCTTGAGTGTAAGCCAATCAGAAGACACCTTACATCTGTTGCTTTTAGAGATATTTGACATTGAACATAAGTATTATTATTATTTATACCAAATTATGCGACTATCGACCGCTTACTCATAGATATTGTGCGTATTTATTAAACATTATTATTATTATAATTTATACCAAATTATGCGACTATCGACCGCTAACTCATAGATATTGTGCGTATTTATTGACCTGGCGTGGTGGAATTAACCTCTGACTTATGCAAGTTATGGTTATCACAAAATACGACCAACGGAGAGGTTATAATACATTATTTATCCCGTTAATGCTTGGTAACTGTTTGGTTACCGTTGGGAATTTCCTACACAGTAATGTACTAGGCGGTTGTGATACTCCGCCCCGCATGATCAATAAATACTCACAATATGCTGAATAATTTTAATTTTAAAAAGGTAACAATTGAATCTTCTTCAAATTTGTATATAATCTATTTCAATGCATTAAATACTTGAAACTTCTATGTGTTGTTTTTTTGCCATTCTGATATTTTTATTCATTTTGTCCTCAATTAAAAAAGAGATTTTAAACATTTATTATCCCCACGCTTTTTGAAAAAAAGGTGGGGATATTGTGGTTATCTCCGCCGTCCGTCCGTCCGTCCGTCCGTCCGTCTGTCTGTCCGTCCGTCCTGGCCACTATCTCCTCCTACACTAAAAGCACTAGAACCTTGAAACTTACACACATGGTAGCTATGAGCATATGTGCGACCCTGCACTATTTGGAATTTTGATCTGACCCCTGGGTCAAAAGTTATAGCGGTTGGGGTGGGGCCGCGTCAGAAATTATCACTCATTTTTTTAGGTTATTTTACATTTACTTCTTTATTTCTACACCGATTCACTTCAAATTGATACTGGACCTCTCTTATGACAATACGGTCAATCTCAACCATGCATGGCCCCATTCCCAACCCTGGGGCGCCCCGCCCACATAGGCCACACCCACCAAAAATTTCCATTTACTATAATTTTTTCATTTCTACACGGATTCACTTCAAATTGATACTGAACTTTTGTTATGACATTAGGGTCAATCTCAACTATGCATGGCCCCAATCCCAACCCTGGGGCGCCCGCCCACATAGGCCACACCCACCGAAAAATTCCATTTACTATAATTTTTTCATTTCTACACGGATTCACTTCAAATTGATACTGAACTTCTCTTATGACATTAGGGTCAATCTCAACTATGCATGGCCCCATAACCAACCCTGGGGCCCCGCCCACATAGACCACACCCACCCAAAATTGCCTTTACTATAATTTCTTCATTTTTACACCGATTCACTTCAAATTGATATTGAACTTCTCTTATGACAATACAGTCAATCTCAACTATGCATGGCCCCATTACCAACCCTGGGGCGCCCCGCCCACATAGACCACACCCACCCAAAATTGCCTTTTACTATAATTTCTTCATTTGTACACCGATTCACTTCAAATTGATACTGAACCTCTCTTATGACAATACGGTCAATCTCAACTATGCATGGCCCCATTACCAACCCTGGGGCCCCGCCCACATAGACCACACCTGCCCAAAATTGCCTTTTACTATAATTTCTTCATTTCTACACCAATTCACTTCAAATTGATACTGAACTTCTCTTATGACAATACGGTCAATCTCAACTATGCATGGCACAATTACCAACCCTGGGGCGCCCTGCCCACATATGTCACACCCACCCAAAATTGCCTTTTACTATAACTTCTTCATTTCTACACCAATTCACTTCTAATTGATGATGAACTTTTCTTATGACAATACGGTCAATCTCAGCTATGCATGGCCCCATTACCAACCCTGGGGCACACCTAGGTCAAACATTCGGCGTGGGGATACGCGTCGGCCTCTGCCGCGCCATTTCTAGTTATGAATAAATCTGAAGGAAAAGCGGCTCAAGAGACTAGTGTTTTGATTGGCTGTTCAAAAAATGTGTACGTCGAAGTACAAACATGTATGTCGAAGTACAAATTGTACTTTGACGTACAAATATATACTTCGAAGTGTATTTTATCTTTATGTCGACGTACAATTATTGTACTTTGACGTACATTTCTCTGTTTAACTTGTAGGCCTTCTTGACTTTCAACCCAAATGGTACGCCATAGTATGTCTTTAGGGTTATCTAAAGAATGCTCCCACTTAAGAGATCAATACAGAGACCTCCCAGTGACTAAGCCAGTTAGCAGACACCCCATCCACTATACCACAGACACCGAACCAGCTATAAATTCCTGTGGCTAGAAAACAAAAAAATATAAGATGCTAGATCTTTAAGCTTGGAACATGTAACTTGTTTTAAGATTGATTTTTTTTTGGATGCATTACTTAATTATTGCAACAATTATAATATTTTGAACACAATCATGTCAATATATTTATTAAAAATACTTAGTTTTTAAAAAAACTTAAAAAGCTTTTGCCCGTAAATTAGGTAGCACCTAAAATCATATTAGGTTTAAAGTTAGTTGATACCGTGCTCTGAATTGCCAATACAACATGTAATGCAGGTCTAGTTTGATTACTCTTTCTAAAGCAGTGATTGTTTTTCCTCAAAATAGCAGCCTCGTACAACCTGTCAATGGCAAAAAGTAAAACATTTTCTATTAGTCTCATTTATAGGACGTGCAAATTATTAAGTGATACTTTTTGTATGCTATAGACTGGTTGAGTCGTGGGTAATTTTCATAAAGTTGTTACATCACAAATATTTTATAAATATATGATCATGAATCATTATGAAAATAATTATTAACCTTTCTTCTTTAAAGTTTAATGCTTTTCCAAATGTTTATTGTCTTTAAACATTAAAATAATCGACTGTGTTGATAGTGTCAAACTACCATCATGAAAATTAGCTTCCGGTTGATTCGTGGGTTCTGATTGGCTGCCAGAATTTCAAAATTTCCATATTATAAATAGCCTTTTAACTGACCTTGCAGGACAGGTTAATTTCTTGTGAAAAAATGTCAACAGACGATGTAGCATGGTAAATACTCCAAAATAAACGATTTTGTGTTACTTTGAAACACTACATGAACAATACATAAATGAGGAAATATTTCATAAGGACCTATCAAGTTATGATGAATTACACTAATGACTATTTACTTGTTTTTGACGCATTTTTGATTGGAAAATATGGTGACCGTGTCAAAACATTTTTCCGTAACGAACTGATTTCACACGATTTCTATACCCATGAATCAAACAGAGCCCACGACTCAACCAGTAACAACCATATGGGCTAAATTCTTTGGAACGTCTCATCGGGGAAAAGTCTCAAATGTGTTGGACACCAGAACGTTTAAATTTTCATCAATTTGCGTAAAATTGCAAAAGAACTTGACCAACTCATTCAGTTTTAGTTCTGAAGTCTATTTTTACCTCAAATATTGTCGAATTGAAGTTAGAAAGGCATATATTCTTCAGTTAAACTTCTGCTTAAATCTAAAAACAATCACTGACCTGTAGCCATGCCATGAAACTGATTTAAATATGAACCAATCAGAAGAAGGCATTACGGTGTAACGTGTACGCGTAATTTTATTTAACATGAGCTTTTAACACCGACTTTTACCAACTAGATCTTGTATGCTAATCTTTGTCAATTTAATAAGCATCTATTCAAAACAGATATGGTGCAGTTTCTTTTCACTATTCTAAGTTTCAGCAAGTTATTTTGCATGTCTTTTTCGCCCCTGTCCTCTGTCTGTGTTGTTTTATGTTCTTACATTCTACGTTACATAGGACGGTATACTGTACGATCTGTATCAATATTATTTATGTACAGTATAAAAATAAAAGATGTAATTTATTTCAGAACTTTTTAATTGTAATTTTAGGAAAAAAAACTTTGCTAAATTAATCCAGAAAAGTATAATAACATCGGTTTACTATGTTGCACCACAACAGACGAACGCAAACTGTATTTTACGTCGTTTATTCTTCCACATTTAAACCAGATGCTTTACATCGAGGTGTATTATCAATGTATATCTACACAGCGAGCTAATCGAGAGATATTGAAAAATTGAATAGCGGTTGGATTTAAATTGCTCAGGTGTACAAAAATCAAAGTGCCATTCCATAATTTTTATGGAACATTATTGAGAAATGAATTATCTACACAGGTATGTAAATATTATTGCAATCTGTTGATATTAAGTGTCTTATATCGGGGCTTGAATGTTGCGCACACAATTTTTGCGCAACAATATAGACAAAGAAGGCAAAAATTCCAACCATAAATCGACTGGTTCAGCCGTTCGACGCTCCAAATATTACCAATATAAAAAGTAGCTTAACATTTGAGAGCCTCAACAAGTTGGACTAATTTTCTGGAGGCTTGAAGTCTGACCAAATTTCCCTTCCCCCCTAAATGCCAAACTTTTGGACCAATAAACTCATTAAGAAGGTTATACAAGGATAATTTCTTAGCATGTCAAACAGAGCATGTCAAGTTGCTTCTGAACAACAACAGGCTAATTATTGGTTCGCTAATGTTGCAGGGCATATAAGATTGTACGTTGCTATGCTCATCTGTTGCGTAAGTTCTGGCTACCATAACTTTAAATTTCGCTTTTTATGATTTTTGACAGGCGCGACTTTAAAGTTATGGACCAACCCCATTAGGTAAGTCAACCGAAAATTTCCGAAAAGTTGACAGTTAACAAAGACCGGTCCAAAACAGCTTTTAAATGAAGTTATTGGCCCAAATCAACCACTTGATCGGAAAGATTGACATTTTTCACATGTAACTGATATTTTTTTCATAAAATGCAATCTTAAACATTTGACATTTAGCTTTTCTGCTCTAACATATCGAGAAAAACAGCGATGCGAGATTTTATGGTCATATGACGTTATTTCTATTTTTAGTAACATACCATGTGCTCAAGTGTTTTCAAATTTAGAATGGCATTTCCCAGTATTTTAAATTATTTTTGCTTGTTTTGTAAACAAATTGTAGTGTAAATACAAACTCAAAGTAAACAATATTTTAAATTACCTGATTCATTTGAAATCAGTCTTTTAATCCACCAGACGTAAGTTGTAAATCATAAATAATAGATTTCAGAAAATGAAAGTAATGTTTACAATTTCAGCAAAAAATGTCAAAGGCGATCCGAAAGTATCCAAATGAAAACTCGTCACATGACAAAGGGACAATGGCGACAAAATTGTGAATTTCAGGCTGATAAGAGTTTTTTTCATCTATTGTAAAAATGCATTTGAAACAATTTAAAATATGCCCCGATGCAGTATTTTATATTCATTCACCAGTATATGTAGAAATGTATCCAAGAAAATGAACTGTCTTTGATTTATAGCGTGACATAAATATTTCACAACTCTGGTTGACTTTCGATATGGGGTTTGCTTCAGCGTACAGGCCTGTCAATACTATATAAACTGTACGCTGAAGTTTCTTTAGCTACTGTTTCTTATGTCATTATATCTCACCTCCTACAAAAATGACCTAATCCGATTGGCTTAGAGGGGTCACGTGCCAGGGTTTTTTATCTTATTTTGGGGAAAAAGCCTGGCATTTTTTAGAGGAAAAATAATCGCGTGAAATGCTGGATTTTGGATTTTGGGGAAAAAAATCACGCGAAACACTGGATTTTGGGAAAAAAAGGAAAGTCTTAAATAATCAATTTAACATATTTTGCTGTTTTTAAAACAAATTGAAGGCAACAGATAATTTAATTATGCATTATGTTATATTTTCTACACTGGATCAGGTTAACTTGTGTATTTGAAGTTTAAAAAAAATAAAAAAATAAATCAGGGGGGGGGAATGAAGTCTGGGGGAAAATTTACCTACTGAGGGGAAAAATATCCTAGGGGAAAGGGCAGTTTTTCGGGGGGTCCCAAAGAAGGAAATAAAGCCCTGCGTGCCCATTGTGTATTTTCCATATACCCCTGAGTAATCAAGTAGTTGGTTGAGATATAATCGTTTCACAGTTAGTGACTGATGGTGTGACTGATGGTGTATGGGATAAACCAAACACAAATAAAAAATTGAACAAAACA